>NC_044497.1:31072500-31715000 GCF_902362185.1 Chanos chanos | reverse complement strand
AGTGTAGGATGGTACTGAGAAGATTGTTGACATTATTGGTGCTCCATCCTTCACAGTTTGTCAATTTCTCTCTCTCTCTCTCTCTTTCCCTCTTTCTCTCTCTTCATCTGTCTGTTCTGTGGCATGGCTATCTATGTGAGGTCATTTAGAAAAACACTGCTGTTAAAAGGACATTAACTTCAGCAGATTCATTTCGTTCTAATATGGTCGCAATGTTCTCTTTAGTGCTTTTCTTGTCTTGTTGGTAGCCATCTTAGATATAATTTAAGGTCTTGCATTTCTCCAACAAGCAAATTTCTGATCGGTTATTACTTTTCAGTTCACAAATTGATCACTACACTGAGCTCTGTATGAACGTTTCAGTTTGCTCTAGGTCCATCATACAAGCTAGAAGGGTTTTGTTTTTGAGGGTCTTCAAAGGAGTTTTCATTTAAGAAGTTTAATTTAAAACTCACAGGGGACCATAGTCTATGGTAAATATTCATATTTTCAGATTTCTGGTATTTACAACATATCTTATGTTTGGGTCATTGTTGCTACTCATGAATTCACACAGTGAATGATCATACTTAATAGTTATTACACATAAATAAACATTGTATTACAACCTATTACAACTCAAGTACGAATATAATTTAAGTGATCGAAGGTATATGGCCACTCTATAAAACATTGCTCTTAAATATAACTCCCATAGAACAGTCAGCACACCCCCATGATTGTTTTTGAACCTGTTTCCTTAGATATTTCTTTGTTTGTTTGTTTATTAATTTATTTTTACAAAATATTATCTACTTTCAGATCAATGCTGGCAATTGAGAAATCATAGAATGTGGATTTTTCTAAGCCGCAATGACCCCATGCTCTTCTTGTTGACCTTTTCTGTGTTTTGGGATGTTTGAGAGAAATGATCATTTCAGCTGATTCTCAGTATGTTTAGCTACTCATTTTAGTGCAGATGTTACCTTTAAAACCTGTGGAATTACCAAAAGTTGGAGCCAAAGATTTATTTTCAAACATGTATTTAGCATTGCATTAATGAGTAAATTGAATAGGACTCATATTTAAAACATATTTGGTAAAGGGGGTTCATTTGATTAATCATAAGTAGTGAACAAATCATGTCTCATACAGTGAACTTAGTCAGGTGAAGCCCTATTACTGTATGAAGAATTGTAATTTAAAATGTAATTAGTTTTGTATTTTTGCATCTGCCGGCTATACTCATTTTTAATTGATCTGCCTTAAAACACTAAAATTCAAAACGTCAGACCTGCTTAACATATTTTTCTATACTTGCAGTTGGTTTTATCTTTGATTTTTTTTTTAGTGCTTGTGTAATTATGTTGTCAAAACTGTTTGAAATCTTTCTTTAATATTCATTTTAAAAAGTGTCCACAGAGAAAACAGTGCAGTAAGGCCAGTATTGATTTCATGTTTTCTTCTTAATTAGGCTTGACCTATTTGGTACTTTAGATACTTGCCTATGTTTAGTTTGTCAAATACCCAGCTTAACTGTGCTTTACAAATTCTTCTTAGTTCAGTTCGGTTAATAACTGAATAATATGACAAATGATACAGACACTTTTTTTCTGATGTTACATGTCATCTACTTCTCTATACAAACTTTCATTCTATGTGCTGTTCATTGAATTTCACCTTATCCAGTGTCTCCCTCTACTGTGCAAGTCGTGGAACACTTGCTTTGACATACTGCTTACTGAGTGATGATGTTACCTGCAATGGCCAATGAGATCACAGTCGGAATCCATCACACACTTATTTGTCTTCTCAAGTAACCTAAAAAGAACTTGTCCATGCAATATTTGTATAATTCAATAATTTTTCTATCCTGGAGCTGGCCACAGATTATGCCGCAGGGAATATTTCCTCTCTATTCTGAACCATTGGGTTTTTATTGTAATTACTGCATGAATACTCTTTTTGAATGGCACTGACAAATTTAGCTAAATGTTCTTTATTCACCAAAGTGGTGATATTACCCTCCAAAGAAATAATGACAATACATACTTAATGCTAATTTTCATTCCCTTGTAATAAGTCTTTATGCATTGATGCTTACAAAGTATTATAGCTGAACAATATAATGTTATCTTTCAAAGCAAATCATCTGAATACAGTTATGGCATTGAAGAACTATTTATTTTAGAACTAGTGTTATGATAATTATTGTCACCTTTGGGTTGAGACATGATATTGGCATTTTGTAGTTTGTAAAGTTAAGATTTATTATACCATTAAAGGCCATTGTTGCATCTTTCCCAATACATCATAAACAGACTAATCTTATACTGGATATCCTAACTAATAATCCATGTACAATCTGCAAGTTTTATTTAGATAGTTCAGTGTTTATGTCAAAAAAGTTTGCACCCTCAGTAATGCTTTATTTTAGTCTGCTAATTACTAAGTATTCACGAGGAAATGAGATGATAATACAGTTATTAGGATAGGATGTACTAAATAATTTTCTGATAAGTACATGAAACCTCTTAGGAAATGAGATGGCAACAACCCTAACCCTAATTCTAACCATCTAGTTTGCTAATAGGTTTCTATGTACCTCTATGTACCTAGTAACTTAGTACTTACGATACATTTCTAATGGGTACTTTCCAAATAACTATATTTTAATGCCATCCAGTTTCTTAGTAGGTTTCTATGTACTTACCAGGAAATTATTTAGTACTTCCTATCCAGTTTTTTTTTTTGCGCTTTCCGAATAGCTGCATTTTTATTATGATCTCATTTCCTAGTTAATATCTGGTAAGCAGAATGTAAAATAAAGCGTTACCACACCCTCTACTTCATTCCACAATGCTTCTGTCACCTATATTTTTAAGATCTGTGATCTTCCATAGTGTTCTGACAGTTTATTTTGCTTTATGCCATTACAGAGATATCAAAATGTTTCATTGTGGGCTGTATGTTAATAAGTTAAGCGTTAGAAATACTCATTGCACAGAGTCCACAGTGCTGACAGTTGGATGGTTAGTGAGAAAGATAGTACTCAGTTAAAGTTTTATTGACTCTGATGATATCTTACAGTTATGAAAACTGCTGTTAACCCGCTGGGCAATGTGCTGGTGACTCATAATAACAGTCAAGTATATTAAGTCAATTCTTTAACCAAAGACCACTGTTGAACAAATGATCGGAGCATTTTAATGCAGTGTGGCAGGTAACTATGAATTGTGCTCATTACTGTAAGTCTGATGTCATTGTTAATGCGAAGTTCATGGTCAGTTAAACATTCTTGTTCCGATTTGTTTCAAGTGTTCAACTCCAATTACCCAATTCTTCCTGTGTGTTTGTAACATGTTCTGTTTCTGAGCTGAATTGGACCTTAACTGGACAGCAGTATTGGCTGTATGTTTGCACTTATTGAGTAAGCCATAAATATTGTATCATAAGAAGCTGCTCCAATGGAGGCATGAACTCCTTGAAATGTAAAGCTATTGTTGCATATCATTTTACAGCTTAATACTTTCTAAAAAAAATGCTCTGTAGCAAGGACAATAGCAAGAGCTGTAACCAGAAGACATAGGTCTCGTTTATTAACACACTGTGTAGCCTATAATAATGACAGTCCTACGTTCTTGATAGGAATAATTAAATGTATGTGGAATGATAGCAGAAAATGCTGTTATGCCCTTTCGAATTGATCTGAGATTAATACATTTGCTTTTTTTCTTTCTTTTTTTTTTCTTTTAACATAAATGTTTACTGACTGGACTACAGCTGAGTGTTGTGTTTCTATGTTCTGTGGATGGATTCTGTCATAGGCTCATTTGGAGAGACTTTCAGTCATTTTTTGAATATGAAATGGGACGGTCCTATAGCTTCCCTGTGTATATAGTCTCTGCTTTAAACATACAGTACTTGTATCATTGGCTGTCAACACTTTTGCCTTTGTTTATTCTCATCGGCAAGTACTGCTTACATTGTGCTTAAGCATTTGAGAAAATGTATGGAAAAAATATGTACAGCTTTAACATGTATGGAAAGAAAATAAATTATATTGAATTGAAATATTATTGCTTTTGATTGTGCTTTGTGTTACTACATGCAATGTATGTTTAAGTTTGTGTCTTCTCAAAGTATCTGGGCGTGAACATTATACAAAACAGTTTTGACCTTTATTAAGCAAAAGTACCAAAGGTGCACAAAAGCCTTTTCAGTAACAATGAAAGTCCTATCTTACTCCCTGGCATGACTGTAGGAATTTTGTAAATCTATTTTTTTTTCTTTGGTTTGCTCATAGTCCAGTGTACATGCACAGGGTAGCATCAGAGTTCTAAAGACTAACAACATAGAAAAATATGCATTTTGGTAAAATACTTACAGAAAAACAGAAAGTGGTTTTACAAAATATTGTTAAAAGAGTGAACCGAAATCAGTGTGGTCATCTTCATTTTCTCTCACCATGGTATACATGGTATACATATAAAGTAGACAGGGTTATCATAACTATATGTAGTCCCAGTATCACATACAACAGCTCTTACTGCACTGAATAAGGACACTTCCACAGAAGTTTTCACACACACATAAATACACTCACTCTTTTTCCTTAGATTGGACACATGACACTAATCCAATGTGAGAAAAAAATGAATGAATCCTGGACATTGTTTAATTTTTCTTAAAACTTTCATAATATTTAGGAATAGTATTACATTTTACTGTCATTTGACAAGTGGAATGATAAAAATATTGTACTGACACTCAAAAATAAGAGAGATATTTTTAGAAAAATATGGTTGTTTGCAGTTGATTGTGTCTTCGAGCATTCATATCCATATGACGCTTCATCAAAAGGGTTTTCTCCTTCATCTTTTGTCCGGTTTTCTATGAAGGACAATGCTTTTTGCAGTTCTCCCGGCACGGCGCTACGGCTGATCACTGCAGCAGTGAAACTGTGTGGTCCAACACAGGTAACTTATGTGTCTTTATCCCCTGCCACATCAACAGTTTCCAGAAACAAAAAGAATCGGGTAGGCCTAAGTACACACAATGTTGTGCTCATTAGTTCAAACGTCAAGGAAAGTTCAATCAAAGGGGGAAAAGAAAAAGTTTCAACATCCAGTTTGAAGTCATTAGTCAAGACAGTTATGTACTGATAAAAGAAAAATCCCATTTCTGTCCCTCTGACAGTTTCTGGAGTGCATTTGTTTGCTGTGTAACTATACAATGGACATTGTAAAAACAATTGCTGGTCTGCTATACTGGAAATTTTGTGTGTAGCTTTTCCCTCCTGTGGTCCCCATGATGTTGATGAAAAGGTTGCAGTGGTCCTCCTGAGGATATAAAAATTTTAAAATCAAATTCAAGCATCTTCACTCAAAAGGATTTAATTTGTAAGGAAGGAAATGGATGATCAGTCTCAATAAATAAGATCAATTTACAACATTAGTTCTGAATCTCAAAAATGACCTTCATGACAACTAGGTCCCATCCATCCATTTAGACAAGTGCAACGTCCATTCCGTGGGTTACACAGAGCTCCATTTTCACAGTGGCAGCTCTCTGAACAATCAGGACCATAGCGATTCAGACTACAGTCTGACAAACAAACAAACAAAAAAAAAGAGTTTAATTCAAACGAATATTTTATGCAGCCGGAAATGGCAAAAAAATCTAAAAAAAAAACAACAAAAAACATGGTTACTTTTTTGGTAAATTTATTGTTGTTAACATTATCCTAGTTATGATTTTTGTAAGATTTACCTATATCACAATGAAGTCCTGTCTTCCCCGGTGCACACAGGCATTTGCCACTCACTGGATCACATGGTGTGTTTCTATCACAGTCACAAGTCTGAGTACACCCATGACCAAACTTTCCCTCTTCACATTCTGCATGAAACACAAGGGCGAAACAAGATCAGAAAAACCCAATTTAGACTCATCACAGAAAGGTGTTAAAGGGCAAAGCTGTTCTCACCTCTCTCACAACGGTTGCCTTGGTAACCTGCTGGGCATTGGCATTGGCCAGAACGAGGGTCACAAGGCACATTTTCTCTACAGTCACAAAACAGCTGGCAGTGGTGTCCATGGAAACCAGGAGGGCAAGCTTAATAATGATAAAAAAAGAATAATACATGTTTCCTCAGCAAGTCCATTTAGAACTATTAGTATGAGCAGTAAATGGTTGGATTGTTTGGGATAGGACAATAGAAAACAAATATTTGTGTACTGTTGTTCTCACCATGTTCACAGAGATGTCCATAATATCCAGGGCTACACTGGCACTCCCCCGTTACTCTGTCACATGTGCCGTTGTTCTTACATTCACATTGCTGTTGACAGTTAGCGCCATACCATCCTTGGGGACATTCTAAAAACAACATCCAACTCAGTAATGCACAGAGAACTGGACAACAGCACACTGTGATGCAAACATTTTTAACATTCTCAAATTTCTCTGAGTACACTGAGGTGGTGTATGCCAAACTCTGGTATACACCACCTCATATTTATACTCTCTCTAACACTATACCTATATCACAGCTGCCTCCAGTCCATCCTAGTCCACAGGTACAGTTTCCCGACACAGGGTCACACAATCCTCCATTACTGCAGTTACAACGGTATGCACAGGCCTCCCCAAACCAGCCTTTAGGACAGCCTAATACCCAGAAACACACATGCACGCACCCACACACACACACACACACACACACATACATTTGTACAATATCTTTTCAAGTACGATGCATACCAAATAGAACAAAGACAGCATTACTTTGTGGTCTCTAGTCTGCCAAACCTTGGCCGCAGTCCTCCCCTCGCTGCCCAGCCTTGCACACACATCTGCCCGTGATGGGGTCGTTCCTGGCACCCTTTCCACACAGTGCCACTTGGGCACAATCCTGCCCATAATGCCCTGCTGGGCATGCTGTGAAAAAAAAGACAACCACAGTGATTTTTTCATCATAAATCCAGGACTGGTTCTGATAACCAGAGTAACGGCCAAACATACAATACCCCCCATTATTTTGGATATTGTTTTTTTTGTTGTTGTTCCTTTTGTTGTTGGTATTCTTTTTTCATCTTTTGTCTTTTTGCATGTATTACTGTACTCACTGATATTGCAGTTTGCCCCAATAAATCCTGGAGGACACAAACAGGTCCCAGTGGTGGTCTGACAGACTCCATTATTTAGACACTGGCACCGGCGTTCACAGTTAGGTCCATATTGGCCCTCCTCACACTCTAGCATTTCAACATGACGGAATCAAGGTCACTATGTAGCTCAAGGTCACCCAGTTTATACTGCACCTCATCTTAACTCACAAAAAAAACCCCAGTTTCTTTTCCCATGATTTAGCTTCATATACTACTTATTACAGCATCTGTTGCCAATATTCCAACTGACATAATTTCAGAAATGAATGAAGACAAGCTTACCTAAATCACAGTTGTTGCCTTGGTAACCTGGAGCACAGTAGCAGAGTCCAGTAACAGGGTGGCATAACTGATTAGCTGCTGAGCACTGACACACCTGATTACAGTTCAGCCCAAATGTGCCAGGCTGGCAAACTACAACACAAGAATGACATATCTCCCTATTGGTACTACTAATGGAGCTTTATTACATTTGTAACTGAGCAATAGAACAAAAGAAGTTATTTATGCATTCATTCTACTGAAAAGTGATTTCGTAATGTTACAGCACCAAACGATAATTAATTGTTAAATTTATATATAATCTTCCACTGGTTTAATAATACCTGACTTAATTCTTAATGCTATTGTAATTCTTAAAAGCTGTGGTAAGTGCTTTAGAATCAGAAACAGAATTTTATAGTATATAATGAACATATATGCCATATACACTGTATGCATATGAATGAGAAATCTGACTTAGTGAATTTTGTCCCTGCACGTACAAACTCTAATGTACAACATACAACATTAATAAATTAACAATTAAGCATTCATGATGTATAATGGACTAGTTGATAAGTTTTACTATAGATGCATATGTATTCATGTCCACATATGGCTGTATATATATTGAATGGAGAGGATGGCTTCACCGTTACAAACTATAAATAAGTTAAGACAGTTACACTATGTTCCAGCAGTACTCACTCTGTTCACAGCCGTTTCCCGTAAACCCCGGGGGACAGCCACATTCCCCAGTCACGTGATTACAAGAAGTGCCATGGGGGCAGACACAACGCTGTGAACAATCCTTCCCATATGAGCCAGGAAAACAGACTGCAGTACACACAGACAGGCAAGAATGTTACCAGCCTCAACAACAGCAATAGCACACCTCTGCCACTAGAGGGCAGTAAAGGGGAGAAACATTTTCTACAATGTTAGTGCACTTTTGGAAAATCAGGGACAATCACATACAGAGCATTTGTATATACATACAGTATATATAGGGTGAGTCAGCTATAGTGTGAACTGTGAGCGTATGACTCACTTTTCTCACAGCGCAGTCCCCTCCAGCCCGGTGGACATAAACAGGCTCCTGTGACATGATCACAGGGGGCGTTGTGTTCACACTGACACTGCTCCTCACAGCCAAGACCAAAAAATCCTGCCACGCAGGCTGTTCAGTGTCACAACGCACAGACACAGGGAGTTTTTACTATTGGACTTAACCTCCTCAGAGCATTTATCATGTAACAGCCATAAAATCAGTAACTATGAATGTGCTTGTCACCTTTCTCACAGCGCTGGCCCACCCATCCTGCTGGACATGAGCACTCTCCACTCTGCCGGTTACACACTCCTCCATTCTCACACACACACTCCTGCTGACAGTCAATACCATACCAGCCTGGGGCACACTCTGTAAGGGATGACACAGGAAGGACAGACTTCAGTGTCTGTTTCAAACTTCAATCTGGGATCGAAGTTTATTTTAGACATTAAGTCTGAATCATAATAACGGGCGGGCTTTGATAAGAGAACAGGCAGATCTGAAACGCTGGTTAATAAACATTTGTAAACACTAACTTCAATAAAGGTTTTTTTTAATATGAAACACAAGAAAGGTACAGGAGAGGAACTCCTACATCATTTTTTCACTACAATTGTATGTGTCAGGTTCTAAATGCAATTAGTGTTTCTCACTCACCCAGTTCACATGCAACCCCAGTCCACCCGCTGGGACACGTGCAGTGTCCGCTGATGTGATCACATGACCCTCCGTTCTGGCATAGGCAGTGCTGGTGGCAGCCAATCCCATAGAAGCCAGCAGAACAGGCTGGGAGAAAAAAAAGGCAACGAGCAGGGTGAAACCACAAATATGTTCCAACACTACAGTCAAAAAACAAGGACAATATCTTCTTTTTACTGTTGTCTCTCTCAGATGTTGTGGTCTAATGCCTTGAGAAGGTCTTTGGGGTGAAGGTGTAATGTGAGCATGTCTGCTAGAGAATAAAAACCACTAGGTGAAGAAAACCGCAGGACGCACACATTCCCACATAATGAAGAAATGCATTGAATCACACACATGTTTCAGGAAAAGTGTAACAGCGATCAAGGAAACTCTCATGCGATGTGAGAATAAATCAACCATAGGTTTCTTCAGAAGAAAGTGTAGACCCCAGATGTGGGAAATTTATAGCCTGCTTTTCAAGGTTTAATATCAGGATTTAATATTGGGAATGGTTTCTGATTGTTACTCTAAGGCGTATAGATAACTCACCTTCCTCACAACCGGGTCCGGTCCAGCCTGGCCCACATTCGCACTTCCCATTCACCGGGTCACAGGTGGCATTGTTGTGGCAGTTACAGGTTTGATTGCAACCTGGTCCAAATGTGTTTGCTTGGCATGCTGTCACAAGAGGTTAGAGCGAGTACAAAGATGTCAAATTCTTTTAGAACCTGAATATGCAGTGCATTTTCATGAAATATTGCATTATTAAGTTTAAGTTTATTGGCCCAGCAGTGGCCTGCAAACACATCTCTGAAAGAAGTCAGACTGGTATCAACTACTTTATGTAACTGAACAATGAGTGTGTAGATGTTTGAACTTCTTCAGTAGCACCATGAGACCCAAGAACATCTGCTTGACTACTTAAAGAGCTTACTTTAAATGATGATTTACTTTAAATCGAGTCACAGGAGATGGAGGGAATACAGTCTGTAGACATTTCCCATTGTATCATATTATGATTACACTGCATTTTGTGAGTACCACAGTGAGAAAGTCTTACCGGTGTTGCATTGGGGGCCAATCCAGCCAGGGGGGCAAAGACAGGTTCCTGTCATGTGGTGACATCGCCCACCATGTAAGCAATTACATTTCTGCTGACAGTCCAGACCATGGAAACCTTCAGGACAGGCTGAAAACACATACACACACACACACACACACACACACACACACACACACACACACACACACACACGCACAAACACACACCCCACACACACACAGATGTTAATAGATCAAATCCAGCAGAAGTAAACCAGTAAACCAGATGTCTTGCTTGCTCTATCTTACATTTTTCGCAGTATGTCCCAGTCCAGCCTGGCAGGCATGTACAAGCACCACTGACATGTTCACAAGCTGCACTATTATCACACTGGCACCTGTGACGACAGCCTGGACCAAAGAACCCTTCAGGGCACTCTGCAACAGCACAAAAAAAAAAAAAAAAAGTAAAAACATCATCTTTTAGTGTGATGCCATTATAACACATGTTCTAACAACATCTCACCAGTGTGTCTCTGTGCCACAGAGAGACACTAATGAGAATCTGAGAGTCCCATACTTTGATCGCAGCGTGGTCCAGTAAAACCTGCCTCACAGTTACACTGCCCAGTCACCGCGTCACAGCTCCCATCTGTGTTTTTACAGTCACACGCGTTGGCACAGTCTGCTCCCCAATGTCCAGGGTCACAGGCTGCCACAATAAGAAAAAATCACAGCTCGTTAAATTCAATAGTTCATTTTTGCTGTTTATATGCGTGCCTGTCATTGCTACATCCACACTGTAAAAAAATGTTTCTTTATAAGAGTACCAGTTATAATCTATAATTGTGAGATTGTGAGATTAAAACTGTTCAGATTAATAGGCAAATTATTAGTGAAGTGGTCCAGTTTGCCTAAGCGATGAGTTTTCCCACTGAAGCCGTGAAGTAATGTATTTTCATTTTAAGTTAATCTTACATTTACTCTTCAGTAAAGGGTGTTGGAGAATACACCAATGGGTGAAAAGAGAACTAAATGTGTGTTTGTGTCTTTCACCTTTCTTGCAGTTGTGCCCGGTCCAGCCATCCATACAAGTACAACGGCCTGTGACGTGGTGACAGAGTCCACTGTTCTCACACAAACAGCGATGCTGACAACCCAGACCAAAGTGTCCCACTGGGCAGACTGCAGAGGAATACCACTAACAGTCAGGAAAAGCAATTCACTCTTTGATGGCTGTGCACACCATCCTAATGGATTCCCTGCATTGGAGGGACATTACTGTGTGCGACATACAAGCCTCAACCCAAAAGGCATTTCTTACCATTTTCACAGAGCCTTCCTTCATATCCTGGCAGGCAGATGCATGTTCCATTCACTTTATCACACACTCCGCTGTTCTCACAGACCGGACACTGCTCTGCACAGGCCAAACCCCAAGTCCCATTAACACACTCTGGATGCAAAACAATACAGATAAAAACAGAGAAATCTGAGTAAGTCCACAAATCATCAACAATGATTTAACTGTCTCTGTTCAGTGACAGGTTTTTTTTTTTTTTGCTTTTTTGTCTTTTCAGTATAACCTGTAACTGCTCCCAGGTATATTAAATGCAACTGATGTGAATGTGCCTCTACATTTGAGGTATTAGATTGATGATTTCATACAAAACAAGAAATAGTGCGTGCCAGGAATGATTTTAAATGAAATATAGTGTAATTTCCACTGCTCCAAAGCCCAGCCCTGATATTTCACTGAACCTCTATAGACAGAGAGCATGTGCAGAGTGAGCGTGCTGCTATATTACCACAGTGTACTGAATAAGAGTCTTTGTGCCAGAGCCTCAGGCCAAACTAAACTGTTCCTGCAGCCTGCACTGTAGAGGAACCTGACACTGTTTTGGTGCCATTATTCTCTTGGAGCTGAAACAGGCACTGTGATTGGCAATACAAAAAAATCATACTGCTGCTTTCTCCTCTAACCCCACCATTGTAGGTGTCCTGACAGACCTGTGGCACCAATATACAAACACAGACACAGACACACACAGACACACACACACACACACACACACACACACACACACACACACACACACACACACATCCGCCTCAACACTGCTGACATCCCAGTCGGGCATCCCACATGGTCATTTACAGCTATTAGCCCTTGCTCTCTTGTTAAGCACTGAGTTTAACTGGCTGTATGCCTTTGTATGCCTTTCCTTTTTCCAGACAGTATTACCTCTCGTGATGCATTTCAATATGTGCAACACACAGAGAGTTCATCTGAAAGAACAGCAAGCAAGGGTTCATATATTATCATGTCATTGCACTGTGATGTTTGGCTGAGTTTTAACAGACAGTGGTGAACCTGGCTAAGAATAGATCTAAACTTAAAGCAGTCTCTCGTCTCTTCTTACATTTCTTCCTCTTTCACCTCCTTCCAGGCTCCCACATTGAGTTCACAATCCAAAAGTCCAAACGGACCAGAATGGAAAGTCATTAAAAGTGGAATCAAAACATACTTTTTTTTCCCCCTAACATGGTTACTGCTTGGCAAGCCCTGTGAGGTCACATAGTTGAATGGAACCTCCTGTCAGGCAGATACTGGTTTCGGGAACACATATAACAAAGGAAATTAACCTTCTTTTTGGCTCGTGAGGTCTTACCTCTTTCACAGCGCTCTCCAGTTCTTCCGGCCGGACAGTGGCACTGCCCGTTTACTGCATCGCACGCTGCTCCAGAGCAGTCACAAGACAGAGAGCATCCAGGTCCATAACTGCCCTCTGTACATTCTGTCACACAAAACATGTACTCTTTACCCATACATCATCTTAAACTTTCAGCCAAGAAGTCTTGCAAATTATGTAAGCAACGGAGACACTATGAAGCATTCAAGCAGCAACAGCAATAGTGTTTGTCATCCAAACTAAATTGGACAGATTCTCTTTTTGATTGCTTCCAGAACTCAAGCAGAGCTCAACAGGAAAACAAATTGAGGCAAGCTGTCCTCTGTCCCCTCTCAACTTTTCCAGATTAAAGATATATTTGTTCAGTATCATCAGGGAACTGTTATATCATTCCAATACACATATGACTATGCCAAACAGTGTACTTACATATTACAAAAAAAATACAACTTAAGAGGAAAATATCTTGGTCTGCTCTGTTTTGACAAACCTGGAGAACTTGTAATTTCACGTACAGTTACATCTCTCTGGCTGAAATTAGTCAAAGCTCTCCAGACCTCAGCTACTGCTCTGCTTCTTGAGGTCAAATTTTCAATGTCTGGCAGTGCAGTGTGGCAGAACAGCTGATGAACAGGAGGAAACAGCAGGAGAGAAGCTATGGGAGTACTTAGATAAGCCCTGCTTTGACCCACACAAGTCAGCTACCTGACAGCAATAGCAGTGCAGGGTGAGAATCTGTGCACAGACCACTGAGGTCAAACTGAGAGCAGGAACAAGGATTTAAGTTCCTTTCCCCCTGCCACTTGTCTTGGCCACAGTTCACCCAGCATCCAAACCAAAACAACCTTCCTCAAAAAGGCCAAAGAGTTCGGGGAATGGTAGAGCGTGTGTCGGGGCAGCTAGCGATCCGTCAGTACGACTCCCCCTTTGCTCCCTGTTGTTTCTAATTGATGGCAGATGCAACATTCTGATCATTTAATGGCTTCCAGTCGCAGTGGCCTGACTGCCAGCTCAGGGTTTCTATAAAAATATTCTATATATTTCCATACCCCCTTCAGGTCCCATGGTGTGGAGCATACTGGGGCACTGTGAACAGGCTGTGGGGGCTCTGGACTACCTACAGTGAGACTTTCTTAGACTCAGCTTCAGGCCTTCAGGACAATTTCCACATTCCTTCCCTAAATCAGGTCTGGAGGAGAATTGAATATAAAGAAATCTTGTGCATATCATTTCAAGCAGCTGTCTGTCAGTGGGCCAAAAGTTGCGGATTCCAACATGGCGGGATGACGGAAAGGTCTGCCGAAAAACTAAACGGCATTTCCAGTGTTCAGATTATTTATTTACCCCTTAATTTCAAAACGGAATAATTTAAATACTGAGGAGCTAACCGTGTATACTTGCGGGAAAAATCACAAATCAAAAAATCAATTGCGGGACCACACATGGCACAGATATTTGACCGGGTTTTTATTGTTGTTCACATTTTCAAACCCTGCACCATATCCACATGCTGTTTGCAATGCTTCACAGAAGTAGAGTAGTTCAGTACAGATCTGTGACTCATATGCAGCTGATGTCCCTGTTCAGCAGACAAATGTGGGGTGGAAAAGACAAAGTGTAATAAATCAGATGTCAGCAGCACTTCCAGATAATGATTAACTCAAGCAAGAGGAGTCAAGCAACAGACAACGTGGAAGCACTTTGAAATGTGTAATTATCTACACGTTAATACTGATAACCATAAATCCACTGTGATGGGGTTTTTCCTGTAAAGGGAAGGAAAGTTGTTCTTTTTTTTAATCTGACAGCAGGCCTTAGCGTTGTGGGTCATATCGTTACAAACCTTGGTCACAGTTCTGCCCATGCAGACCTGCTGGGCAGTGGTGCTGGCAGTCCCCTGTCACATGATGGCAAGAAATTCCAGTTGGGCACTGACATTTCCTCTTACATCCTACACCATAGAACCCACTGTCACATTCTGGAAAAAAATATAAACAGATTACAAATTACAAATGCACAACCAGAAAACATTGTGGTATAACCAGTCTGGAAAAAAAACGACTGTATGTATTTTATAAAACCGATCCTTGGACCACTGACCCTGGTTGCAAGTCTTGCCTTGGTACCCAGGTTTACACACACAGGTGCCATAGCGACGGTGGCACTCCTGAGAGTTCCTTTGCACACACGGACACTCCTCTGAACAGCCTGGTCCATACGTCCATTTAGGGCACGCTGTTACAAAACACACAGGCTACAATTAGATCTGTACAGAGAGCCAAGTTTACTATTCAGTAAATAAAATAAGCAGTTTACAGTCATTCAATGAAAGAATAAAGACTGAGGAAACAATCTTTTGCAGAAAATGACAATATGACAAAGCACATGAACAGTATGAATGGAAACTCATGGTGGGAAAATACAGGGGTGGAACACATAAGCTATTAAACAGATATCTTTCATAATACTTAAGGGCCAGGACAAAATGTGGAAGGTGGGAGACAGAGAGAGAGGAAACAGAGGTGTAATTTGTGATATGTTGTGTGAGACTCACGCAGGTGGCAGAACCTGCCGTAGAGTCCAGGGTCACACAGACAGGCTCCGTAGGTGCGATGACAGCGGCCATTGTTGGCACAGTTACATTTTTTATTACAGTGTTTCCCATAAAAGCCTTTTGGACAGCCTGTGAGTCACAGAGAGCTGGCCTGAATCTCTTCCTCCACAGTTCACCATTCACATGCTTATATTACAAAAATGTACAGGAGTGACCACAAAAAAAGGTTCTAAAGCTTATATCTAAAGCTTATATTTAAAATCCTCTTATAATCTGTGGTCCCCATTCACTCACCATCCTGACACATTTCTCCACTGACTCCGGGCGGGCAGCGGCAGTGCCCGGTCACCGGATCACAGGTGCCTCCATTCTTACACTTACAGGTGAAGGAGCAGTTCCTGCCAAATGTGCCCTCCGGACAGGCTGGTGGACAGACAGAACGAGATTATGCGTCACTGATGTTTAGAATACTGCATTTAATCTTTGTCTAGCCCATGCTGTGAGTTTGAGCTCACTCTGGTTGCAGATAATGTCCGTCCAGCCGTCTGGGCAATCGCAACCATTCCGCTCAACATTACACTCTCCTCCGTTGGAGCAGTCATCACACGACAGGCTGCAGTCATGGCCAAATGTGTTGTTCAAACAGACTATGAATAGTACAAGAGAGGGATTGAGAGAAAATTTGTAAAAATACTCATTTATAACGTGAGTCACAAGCAGCTGCCTCTCTCACAGCAGGCGAGAAGTGACAGCAGGAAATGCATTTAATTGTGGTTAGAAGACTGATAAAAAAAAAAAAAAAAAAAAAAACAGGATCAGACCATATTTCTCAGAGAGGGTGCTCTCAGCCCGTAGCTCTCCCAGACCCTCCTCATAGTCATCATAGCGCTCTAATGGCAGAGCGTAGTCCTGCAGCAGAGTGATCTGAGGCAGGGGTCTTTCAACCACCAAATGACTGGACAATGCTTCCACTGTCCTCTCCAGAGCTAGACACAGAGAGAGAGAGAAAGAGAAAAAAGAAAGGAGAAGAAAGAGAAGGAGAAAGAGAAAGTATCAGAAAATATCAGAAAAATAAGCCTAGTCTATCATTTAACTCAAATCGCTTTTGAATTTGAACACACAGGAAGCAAAATAAATGTTTCCAGACCAAAGGGGTGAAGCACTGGCTTGAAGATGATCAAAAGATAGAGAGGACTCACGTATGCACTGGTGTCTGTCCTCAGCCAGGCGATGCCCCAATCGACAGAAGCACTGATAGGACCCGGCTGTGTTCTGGCAGGTATGATCGCAGCCTCCGTTATCAGAGACGCACTCATCCACATCTAAAGAGGTCCACATTTCACAAAACTCTGTTAAAAACATTTTTCTAAAACATTTCTTCTCCACCTCAACACCCTATTACAAAATGGTATTTATTGTGCTTAGAAAACAATTATTCAGTGATTTTTATTGAGCAATAAACTAAAATTAAAATGTACTGTACCATCACAACCACATCCATCTGAATTGAGTCTGTATCCTGCCCTGCAATAGCACTCGTATCCCCCAGGGTAATTAGTGCAGTCCTGCTCACAGCACGAAGTTCCATCTCCGCATTCATCCACATCTGTAAGAAACAAACAACAATACTGAATCTGCGAAAACACACAGAAACCACAACTGTTTATTTAATCACAGCTTACAAAGTGTTTGTATAAGCACATTTCCAGGTATCTAGAGGAGTGCTTATTCTAAAAAAAACTTCTGGGTGAAAGCCAGGGGAGAACAGGAAGGGCCCAATAAACTACTGAAGTTAAGCTTGCCAAAGAGAAACAGAGCCATAATTTCATAAGTATTAAACATTCATTTTATTCATGTTTGCAAAACATTACAAATGTCATACAACAGAATCAATGATGGTAATCTCATTTCAAGGTCAAGTGGATTATGTAGCTTGGAGGCTTGGTTTCTAAAGCTTTTGTTGCTGTACCAGAGGTTCCTTGGAAGGATAAAATCCAATATCTGGTCTGATCACTTTCAGGTTATAAATTAGGAACAGTCTCAACACAGTTAGGTTCTGATAGACATTCCTCTTACCCAAACAAGTCTTTAAGTCATCATCAAGCTGGTATCCAGTGTTACAGCTGCAAACAGGCCCAAGAGTGCCATGTTGACAGTGGTGAGAGCAGCCTCCATTTCCAGTTTCACAACTGTTAACAATCTCCATTTCAATACCTGAAAAGAGACCATACACCAGTCACAAGATGACATTTCACTTTCACCACAATACCACTTTGAAGAGAATCAAATCCACAAACTCATAAATACTTGGATAATATTGCGTTTTGTCTTGGAACTGAAGTGAAATGGATTTGTGTGTGCGTGTGTGTGTGTGTGCGTGCGTGCGTGTGTGTCCCCTTCAGGTGCATGAAAATGAAAAGGAACTCACGGTAACATTTCCTGCCATCGGAGCCCAGTTCGTATCCAGGGTTACAGATGCAGGAGAAAGAGCCAGGGTTGTTATGGCAGCCATGCGCACAGGCAGCCTGGCCCGTCTCACACTCATCAATGTCTGAAACAAAGAGAGAACGTGGGAAAGGTCTTTGAAAACCTTTGCTCTGTTTCCATTCTGCACTCCTGGTGAGAGAGTGACGTTTGAACATCCCAATGCTTAGGCCTCATCACAACACATTATGAAATTTCCTCACTTACAGTCTGTATCACTCAAAATGCAATGACATCTCCAGTCTCAACTTTATCATTTGTATAGTTAGCGACAGATTTTTAGGGTGCATTTTCACAAAACCAGATTAGAATACATCATATGCTAATTCAGAAAGTGGTTTTGACAGAAATGCTGTGATGGAAAATAACACTGGCTCGCTCTAAAGTCACTCCATGTTGTAAATGAATATTTCTGGCCAAGCTTGAGAGAATCAGCTCAATTCCACATTCCCTCAGTCATCTCCTCTCTTTTCAAAACAGTGTTTCCACTGTTCTCCATTCTCCAAAGCCATGAGAGATAAATATCATAAAATTCAAAGCTAGGCATCACTGTGATGAATTTCCAGAAGAAAAAGCATGTCCATAATTGTGGAAGTGAGATGAGCAGAAGTGAATACTTCAACTATTATTCACAGCACTGTCAGAATAATTTACCTTCACAGCTCCGTCTGTCCTGGGCCAGTCTGAACCCTCTGTGGCACTCACACTGGGCCCGACCACGGTCATTGTGACATTTGTGCATGCAGCCTCCATTTCTGTCTGCACACGGGTTCCTAACTGCAACATATATGCATATGTTATGTGCCGCAAATTTACTGTATTGTTCAATGATGGAAAATCTCTTTCCAAAATCATTACTCACTCACTCTCTCTCTCTCTCTCTCTCTCTCTCACACACACACACACACACACACACAACTGTTGCTCCACACAACAACACCACACTAGGATTCTGTAAAGCCCATTATGTAGCAAAACCTTCTTGTGATCATGGAGACAAAGCCTCAAAACCACATGCACACACACACACACACACACACAAATACATAGTATATGTGTGTGTGCTTGGTTAGGTAAATTAGACCTGTTTGGCAGTACAGTAACAGTTATGGTTTCAGTTTAAAAAGACACAGTTAACACTTTCTATGAATGGAGGTTACAATGGCTAACATTATCCCTTATACAGAACTGTGCACATAATCATAAAAGTGTAAGGACTTTACTGAACAATTTAAGGATTGCAGGGCACCAGTAGTGTGGGAAGTTAGAAGAGCATTTACAGCTCAAACAGTGCAGAGAAAAGCTTTCCTAAATATAAGAAATAACCTTAAAGAATGAAACCATCTGGCGCGCATTCTGATATTAAGCAGGAGGGAGCAACAAATAATGTCAGCTATAAACCTTCAAGTGGCATAAAACACATTTTATTAGAAGAGAGACATTCCACAGACAGGCAGGTAATTTCAGGTCAAATGTATACAGAGTTTTTGGCCAGCTGCTGAGATTGAATTTTGTAACAAATCAATTTCTTGACAAACTATTTTCCTCTCAGGTCACTTAATCTACGCTTGCAGACTTTCTCCATCAGCACTTTACAGACTTCTGTCTCCTCATGTGACAACTTGACTCTTAGTGCAACTTAGCTTGTCATCACCCATCTCTGAATGTTAGCTCTTCACTCTAAGAACAATGGCTGTGGTTAGTCTCAGAACACTAGTTCTGCAAGCCATTCTAAAATGAAAGTGAATTCTGGCAAGCATTTCTGAGTCGATGTTGATGTTGTCAAGACGACAACCAAGTGGAACTAACGTTAGGTTCTCTCGGTGGAAAGTGCTTAAAAGTAATTTCAGTGCATGCCAAAATGCAGAGTAATTTAACACATTTCAGTCCCCCTACCATTCACAACCCCACAGACTGGCTCTATTTCTTTTCTCAGCGCATTTCATTTCACTGGCTTGCGTTTTATATGTCCATAAGCACTGAATGTTGTATAGGCCAACATTAAATGGGACAACCAAAATACATGCATTTTTTTCAGAACCCAGTATACTATCAGTAAGTCATTATTAAACATGATACGTCTTCACTGGCTGGTGTGATCACATGTGCTTCATAGCTTCATGACAGACACCTGCTGAAACACTCCCCAGAGGTCCACTGACATGCTACACATAAGGTTCTTATAACCACATCAAGACACAGCATTAGCACTGCCATCGAGTGAGAGCTGAGCTGAGCTGAGCTGAGCTGTGATACCTCCTAAGTACATCTAAGGACTCAACGGATATCTGAGCCTTTATGTCCTTATTTTTCTCCTTTCCTATGGATTATAAACTCTCTGACTAGGATTGCGTTCACCGCTATGACCAAAAATCAAATTATGTTTTCATTCATGATTTTAATGGCAGTTTGATTTTATGAATGAGGTTTTTTAATTTCTTTTCCATTTTAAAATATCGAATAGCTTAGTATTTCCTTTTTTTCCACTTTTTCTTCCTTCTTTTTTAAATTTTTGTTTCATGGCATGTCTAACCATGTCTGCTAGACTACATTAGCAAAACTTTGTCCTGTTCTAGTCCAAACCCCTTAAATGGGCCTTGATTGGCTGAGTCATGGGTGTTTGTGTTGGGTCAGATCAAAAGTGGGCACACAATGCAGCTCTGTTTAAAGAGAGCTGACTACCTCTAGTCCATGGTTTTTACCAGCCTTACCGGGTAAAACACGATGAAATCAAAGCAAAACATCGGCTTGGACTTTTATAGTCATGTATGACATCAGTGTAGCTTACATTCTATGAAAGCAGGAAGGGCTGTCAAAGCATAGGCAATGCAGTTAGCTGTTATTCTTCCTCATACCCATCCTGGCAAATAGAACAGTCCCTTTCGAGTTCAAAAGCCTGGCCCAAACCTTGCACTTTTATGGTTGAAAGATGATGCTTAGTTTAATGTCACGCATTCTTATTATTCAATCATCTGGAGCCCATCTGTCATATGGCTCTTACTCAGAATGAATTCTTATCCATGGCAGAAATCCATCATTCCCCTTTTGAACAGACACTGGAATAGTGAAGTTATCATCACCCACCAGTATCAGTACATCAACTGTGTGCAGAATGAATGTCAGTGAAAGGTTACACAGTACTCACGCTTGCAGCGTTTGCCATCGGCAGCGAGCTGGTAGTTTGGTCTGCAGCGGCACTGGAAATGGACGGAGGAGATTTGGACGCATTCCTGTTCACAGCCTCCGTTACTGATGGCACAGGACTGGACAGCTGGGAGATATTTTGATAATCATTTACAGGAATTAGTGAAGTGAATAAAACAGTGTATTGTCAATGGACAAGCAAACTGACATGGAACGACCTGTTAAACAGACTGAAAACTTTTAGTGCTGCTTATAAAAACATCACAGCCTAAGGTTCATTTCAGTTGCCTACCACAGACAAATTTAAAAACTTTTTCTTGTGTAAATTTGTCACAAAATTAATTGCATGAATGACACTGAAACAACTATTGAATCTTCCTGTCACTGGAATCATCCAAGATGTTAGCCTGAGAGAACATTTAGCTGAACAAATAGCTGAATTATTCAAGATTTAATAATCATCTCCTGTGAGAAAACCTAACCTCTTCCATCAGACAAAAAAATTCTGTCAGAAAAAAGAAAAAAAAAGAAAAACATGCCTCCCATTTTCATCAAAGTTGCGGAATATAATGAGCACTTATTAAGTCATTCCACTGAGTTTCCAAAGACGCCTGACCCTGGTCTATTGTATTCAGCGGAATACCTAAGCAGACTGCATTGTTCTGCATCATTAAAAAGCCATCTGACGAGGCCCGATAAGCGGGCAGCAGGAACACACTGGTCAGAAATAACAGATCTATGTTTATATAGTGAACCCCTGGCAAAATTATAATTCTCTGCAAATCTTTCTAAATAACAACCCTGTTAAATTCACACTGAGATCTTGATCTGCTCTGACTGACATGCTATCTCTGTCTGAGATAACCACAACACAGACACAAGAGTCTCTGAGCAAATCTGTCAAGCCTCAGATCTGCCCCCAAATTAAAGGCTAATGCACACATGATCCACTCTTTCATTAAGTCTTTCCTAATGACCCTGCCTTTGCCTGGCCCTGGGCTGCTTCTTATTTTGTTAATTGACTTAATGTTGGAGGTCATCCAGTCTGTATCTTCCTCTCCTGTCTGAGTAAGACCTTCCCAAATCATTAGATCTCTGCTTTTATAACAAGGTCAGACGAAATGTACAGCTATAAGACACCTTAATACATGACCTACATAGTGAGTTAGTGTGTACATACACAATATAAATGCAACACTCTTGATTAAAGCAACAAATCTGTCTTAATATTTACTAAAGAACACACACTCCCACACACATATCTTTGGCCTGGAAACAGGCACGCTATGGCAGAAGTTTTGTTCCCTCTGCTGTAGCACCACTAAACAAAACACTCTGGTGACCATCATATGTAGTGTCATGTATGTGTGCATAAAGGTGGTTGTATTCAATATAAATGTTTATGTTTATGTACTTATTCAGTTATGTAACCTATGTGCTTATGTTTATGTATTTATGTATTTATGCAACCTACATGTTTATGTTTACGTATTTATGTACTTATGTATCCTTGGCGTTTATGTGAGGCTTTGTACAGACTGTGGCAACAAATTTCCTTGAAAGAGAACAATATAGAATCTATCTATCTATATATACAGTACATACACAGACCTAGCTCATACACCATATTAATCAGACGCAGACCCCTGGTTCCTGTAGCCTGAGAGACGTGAGATCCTTTATGAGAGCATCAGTGATTAGATGGTTAGGCAGATCAAAAACATGCTTTTACTGTAAACACATCAGACTGGGTCTCCAAAAGCAAACCATAAGTTAGATGAAGCCAGGTGTTCACATGCATTCCCCTTAATATACATCAAAACCATTCTCTTACAGAAGAAATGTTCAGCCATCCATCTTAATAATAATAAACAATGGACTTTCATTATTGTATCAACTGAAGAGCTATTAGTTAGGACCAGCTTTGCTCATTTCAAAATGACAAGATGACATGAAATGGAAAAATTCCCATTTGTACATCAGCATACTGTTCCAAACAAAGCAAAAAATGGGATTATTTGTTATCCTTAAAGTGAACGACTATACGCATATAGCAGATGGCTGGAACATTTGAGGAAGATTACCAAATTTGCAAATATCACTCAAAAACAAATCATACTGTCTGGACAAAACCTACACAGATTATTTAGATGTGTCTGCTTTTGCTTAGCCTTTGTGATGCTCCAGCTCCTGCTCTCCTCTCAAAACCCCCTTGCGGTTATGAAGCTGAGTTGATTTGGTTTCAGGGAAAACCACAGGAATGGACCTAACGCATGGGCCCAGGACTGCTCGTATGTACAGTGAGGGCAAATATCTCATCTCCATCTTATGGGACCGGATTGGATCACCAGAGTATCCTTAGGAACACAATGTAGTCTGCAGTGCCACGATTTCACAACACACCAAATGAAAGAATCCTTTTGATTTACATTTGTGTATACATTTCCAGACCACACACACGTGTCTTTAATCATAAAACTGATGGAAAGAGTTTTATGGAAATAAACCCATCAGCACTGGCTTTCAAATTTGATTTCATCTTTTCTTAATTAATGACTTTTTGTGAGTCTTAAACAAAGTCCCGTTAATACACAACAATAACAAACACTTCACTTTGACAGTGGTAGACTTCTGAAACCCATGATGCAGGACCCATCCCACAGAGCTTGATCAAAGCTGGGAAACACATCTTCATCACACTAATGACTGATACAATGAACATATTAAAGAAGCCACAGGGAACATAAGGCAAGTAAACATGTTAGGGGAAAAGCAGATACTGTGACTTATTTGCACAGTCAGACACACATTTCTGACAATTCTGGGCGAGTTTGACAACATTCATTCCAACACTCATTACCAAGTATGCTACACTGCGTGCTTGGCAAATTAACAGAAACAGTGAAATAATGATCTTACAAAAAAGGCTCTTTAAATCCTGAAATGTGGAAAAAGGTGAAGACTGCACATTTGAAGATCCTGGAGTTTGGCGAAATTACTCACAAATTCCTGTTGGATCTGCTAGCGTAATTTGAAACATGAATGTCTACTCTGAAAGTGACACCTTGTATGCCAGATTTGAGGCTGAATGGACGATTGAGAGACAGTGAGACACAGCAGTACCTGGCAGGAGAACAGTAGAGATCAGTGGTCAAACACACTGTTTTTTTTTCACAGGTCAGGCTCTAACTGAGAACGACAAGGCCTGAGAAACAGTAGGAAACATTCAGCTATTAGGGAAAACAAGAGCTTCTTTGATTCTCCTTAATACCCAGGGCTGCAGGTTGAGGACCCTTTTGCTTTGATGTAAATCCCAGTCCTGGAAAGTTATCTGTCTTTAGATCGTGGAGATAAGAACCTCTGGAACATTGTGCCGAGTACTTTCTGTCATCCCCCTCAGTGACCTCCCATAAACTGAGTGTGACTCACCTATACAGGTACGTGCATCGCTGTGCAGCCGAAAGCCCGGGTTGCACTCACAGTAGTAGGATCCTCTGGTGTTCACACATCTGTGCTGGCAGCCTCCGTTATGGACCTGACATTCGTCAATATCTGCAGACACAGAGGACCTGGCATTACTTCAAGTCTTTTTAAACATGCTGTATGATTTGTTTGTATGCTCAAAATTAAGCATTCACATTCAACAAAGACTGCGTGTTGTGTTGTGTTGTGTTGTGTTGCGTTGTGTTGCATTGCATTGCATTGTGCTGGGTTGCGTTGCGATGCATTGTGTTGTGTTGTGTTGTGTTTCCTACTAAGGAATCTCATTGAAAATCAGACAAGTTGTCTCTCACTAATCCCAGCAGGTCTTTAGTAACTTAAATAAGACCATAGTTTTTTTGAATTGGGACAAAACAAATTGGCCATCTCAAAACCTTTTTTAATCCCCTTAGTGACTGGTATTTTGTAACCTTGAAAATCCACAGTCACCATGACTCCAAGCAACTGCTGAGAACTTAACTTTAAATTTATGTGATTCCCTTAAAAAGCCATTGGACGGAGTTCTGAAAAAAAGGGCTGCAGGCAGTGCACTTGCTCTCTCTGGAGATGCCTGCTTTAAAGTGCATCAGCACTGTGAAAACATATAATCAGCACAGAGCACACCTCTCAAAGACCTCTTTGTGTCCTGCGCAGTGTAACCTGGCTTACCTCTGATGATCCACCCTGGCACTGGCCCCCATAATGATTATGAGACTCAGAATAGTGCTACAAACCATGTTTGGTCCCTTACATAGTCTTTCTCTACACTTTGCTTCATTTAATAGCAAGGAACACAACCAATGGCACAGAGGGAATATTAAAATATATATCAGTGACTGATTTAAAAATCATTATATGAATTATCAACAACATAGCTGTGTTTTGTAATAGTTTATAGGTTAAAATAAATGAAATCAAGTGGTGTTAAATGTGAGTATGACTATTTTAGGGTGCACTGGGGTGTATGTGTGGATCTCTGGGAGAATGTGTTTTGTATACCCAGTGTTAAGGGGTGGGGAGGGAGATTCTGCAGGGATTTTAAGGGGAATGTAAAAGGTTGGCGATGATTTTGGACATGGCATGATTGAAACAGGTCCATAAAAGCGTGACAGGGTGAAACACAGTAATGCCAGTAGTTATCAGTTTGGGAATAGAGTCAGGGAGTGGGTTATATTTTACCATGCAGAGAGTTACAGCTATGTGTACCTTGGATCCTTGGAGTATGAAATGCTGTGTCTGTGAACACTTTACAGTTTATTTTTTTCATGGAAAGTTTTCTAGGAGTAGATTTATTGCAGTTGTTATTTGTTTAAACATTGGTTTATGTGTGTCATATTTCATGTGTGATTTTTACAATGTATTCAGCTGTTGGCAAGGTCACTCTTAAAACTAAAACAAATTACAGTTCAATAGAGCATACGATAGACAAAAAAACACCTCAACCTCTAAGTCCTCATAACTTCCTGAGCTGACTCTCGATTCAGACTTGATCATACACAAGATAATCTAAACTTCATCCATGCCTGATGTCTTACCACTCTCCCTTTATATGGTGCTGACTAACAGGGAATCAACCTTGGCTGGGATGGCTTGGCTTGGATGGAGGGGAATCAAGCTTTTTTTCTCAGACTGTTACAGCTTTATGAGTAGACACTGTCACCAGCATTTCAGACAGCATTTCAGACAGGGACAAATATCATTTGTTTATACAGTCTGTGAGAATTTCAGGACTGTGCCCAGCACTTGGTGAGCACTGCCTAATGTTAAAGATGAAAACGATAGCCTAACATTTAAGTGTTGGTGTTTAGGAGCCAAAACACAATTTCCTGATGTTTGAAGTTTGTAAATGGAACGTAATAAAAAAAAAATAGCTTTGCTATCAATTGCCAGCACTTTTAGTTTCATTTAATGAGTAATTTTAGTTGTTTTATGAATCATTAGTAACGTAATGTCTATGTCGTAGCAGTTCATGAAGATATAATAATACATAATGGAAGATATTGCAGAAAATCAATAAAACCATGTCATGAGAAAAAATTGAATATTGATCTTAAAGAATCACTCCTCTTCAACCCAAATGTAAAACAATTCTAAAGAGATTCAGCTGGCTCCACAGCTACCATTTCTCCTCTCCTGCCGTGAATAGAAGAGAGTCACAGCAAGGGATGCGTGTCTGAGAACAAAGCAATTCAAGGGAGTTATACCATCTGACAGGGGGAGCCTCCTGAATTTGCTTGATGTCCTCATTGCCCTGATTGACAACTGTACAACAGAGAGCAACTCATCAGACAGCCAGATCCTTTGTTTGAAGTTGTCCCTGTATGATAAATAGGTCTGATTACATTCAAAATTCACGTGCCAATAAGGATGATTAAAAGATACCTCCTATAGAGAAGACCAGATTAATGTCTGACCCTGGCAACATAAGGTCAAACAAGTCAATGCAGCTATTGACTTTAATTTCCACCTTTCCACCTCAAACACATTTATACTTCAGCCATAGGTTGGGAATTCTCCATATGTTTTTATTTATGGAATGCTGCTATATGATTGCCCTAAATCGCATTTAATCCTTCTAAACATAATTTTCCCATGGGCCAAGTTATGGCCTCCTTATTAAAACCATTCAGTAGCATTTATCTGGTTTAGATTTAAGAAATGGCTACAGAAGTTGAATTAGTTTTCATAGCAATAATCCAAACACAGCTCTGAATATGTATGTTGATTCAAAGGACTGTTGCTTATTCCACATGCCATTAATCACATCGGCCTTGGCTCTATCCACAGCCACCAAAAAAAAAAAAAAAAAAAAAAAAACAGATTCAAAATAGAACTTCACCGTTTGCTGCCAAGAATGCAATCCACTTCATTTTCACATCAACACAGATACTTAATGCAATCCAGCAGTGACAAAGACCTCATGCACAGGACAGGTGAAATAAGGAGAGGCTACAAAATACAAAGGATACTCCTTTCTGGTAATAAAGCACACTAAATAATAGCTTCAGAAAATAAAAAGGAGGACAGATATTCCAGAATTATTGAGATCGTCATTCATTCATTATATACTTTTCATCTCTTATCTCAACTGTTTGAGAGACACACCTACATGTACAATGGAGCATATACCTCACTGTTGTAAACAGTAAGCTAACATACTTCCATCTCACAGACAGGAAACTAGCCTGAGTAGAATGCCAGTGTACCTGGGTTATTTACAGTATGTAGTGAGTCTCAAACGCACCATTTAAAGACAATGGACACTGGGGGTTAATGGGGACCACCTGTCCACACAACCACAAGGAATCTTAATTGCAGTGGACTACAGCCAAGAGGCAATCTTAGACATACTATAGTGCTCCAGTTCTGTAGATGTACAGTGGAAATGCTCATGCACAAATACAGAGCTAGGGTGTAAATCATTCACACAGCATCATTCATGCAGGTCCATAAAGACATATATGTATACAAGGTTTGGGGGGAGGGGGAAGGGGAGGGGCATCGTGGGAGCTGGCAGCGGCTCAGGGGGCATTTCTTATGGAGTTCAGTGATCTCTGCAATTAATCATAAGTTGAGTAGGACATTGTCAACAAGCTGACTAGAGTGAAGGTAAATACTTAAACTGTATAAAGACTGTAAGCTGTTGGGGTTATTGTACACACTAGAGATTTACTGCTCATTCCCATGACCTGTTTAGCATGGTAGTGAATGGTATCACAGTCCTCTGAGAGCAGGCCCACTGCTGTAGGAAACAGGCCTCAGACACTGCAGTTCAGTCAGAGGAGAAAATCAACAACATGTGTGTGTGCGTGTGTGTGTGTGTGTGTGTGTGTGTGTGTGTGTGTGTGTGTGTGTGTGAATTTCCAGTTTAAATACACCAGTGTAAGACTTTGAGTACAACCTTTTGTTTAGTTTTCACAGTTAATAAGAACAAACAAGCAATTTATGTATGTTTGGAACAATCACATTTTATAATAACACAATTACGTTATTACTCCATTTGGACAAAAATCACATAACCAATATTGCCGGTAAATACATGTTCAAAGTTTCACAAAAGAGTAGCACTTTGCCTTATGTTTGTATATTAATAATTTTTCTTCTTCACAAATAATGTGTCTGTCTGTTGCTAGCATTTAAACTTGTTGCAAACATCAGCAAAACCACAGAGAGAAAAATTCAACCAGTGTACATGATTTGATTTCTGATAAAGGTGCGCGCGTGTGTGTGTGTGTTTGTGTGATCTGTGTGCGCGAGTGAGAAAAAGGTGATCTGAAATGCCAAGATCCCAGCCTGTCTTTCATTTTTATATTGTTTAGAAAACGGTAGGGAACATCAAAAAGAAAAGAAGTAAAATGTGATTCTAACTCATATAAATACAGATGATCACAGACATTCTCTGGAATGAAAAATAGCACACAGTGCCGTGGCTCAAGTGATTGTGCCAGGCGGTCTATGGTTAATCTAAGACACGTTTCTCCTGAGTTGTGTTTTCCAACCAGAAATATTCTTCCCTGAAGCAAAATCTCTACCAACACCAACCAAACATTCCCATTCTGTCCATTTAGTCATAGAAAATTGTCTTGAGGTGTTTAGCATCTTAAAATGAAACAGTTGTTTTCATCTAAACAACTTAATGACTTTACACAAAACAGAACTCAAGTGCTTCAGTCATTACAAACCTGTTGCACCAGCGCCATAACCCCAACAAACTGCATAAAAATCGCCTCCAAAGTCAAATTGGGAAAAATGCAAACTCCTAATTCATTCCATTCATATAGTAGGACAATCAAACCAGATTAAAATACTACCAGCGATCCTCCTGAAAACATTTACTCGCAACTTATTACAAAAGCCCTCCACAAAAAAAGAAAGGAAAGAAAATAGACAAAGATCAACCAAATTTTTCAAACATTTGGAATTAGAACCAGTCTCTCGGTGCAATTAAGCAAGTTCAAACGAAGCTTTGTTATGTCACATCTCTACACTACACAGTCTGAAGGGGTAATCATGGCAGGCAGATCTAAGCATCCTTGTTGATATTACGTTTCATGCTTCACTTGAGGGAAACAAGCAGCATGGCTGAAGTTTCCCCAAGGATCAAAAATGCCATCTGCTCACGTTGCCTATTTCAATCTGAAGAAAATCATTAACAGTGCTCACAAAAATATGACATTATTCTCAACCACTTCATCTTGTACCTCTAACCCTCTCCTCTAATCTTTAGTCTGTTTATTCAAGTATGTTTATAAAGTGCCACCATTTTGTTATCCTCACAGAAAAAGAGACTCAACAAGCAAAAGACAAATTTTCTTAGTAATTTGATAAATGAAATCTGTTTGCATTATTAGTTTGACCAGTGTTAACTTCACTCTTTCACATTTTCACTTCACTGAGGACCACTTAGCAAATGTGTCAGTTTACCCCCACAAAGCGTTCCAAACTGTTCTATGAACCAAGAGTTGAGCATCAACATACTGAATCATTTTGTCACCTTTGAGTTCCTCACAATATTCACAAAGAGAGGGGCACACAGAGGTGGGGTTTTTTTTTCTAACATTTGAAGTGATTGGATACAGTCCAGGACATTCTTCTGTACCTGCAAGAATTCCTTTGAACGTTTATCCCTTCAGAGGGTCATGCATAGTGAAGACATCTCTGTACAGTGGTTCTGTATACATTTGGGAAGATGCAGTGTCTGTGGAGTTCTGACAACATGAGGTACTATGTCAAAGATTGATGTGTTGCAAAATTACATGTTTTACAAAGACATTTTAGTAAGAAGGTGCTTAGTAAACCACCTAGTGTTTGTTTGAGTAAAACAAACACAGGGATCTTGTGACATGTAATGTTTTGCCTGCTAACCTAACAGAGCTAGACATAGATACAGACATTAGACATTAGAGACATCTACATTGTAGGTACACTTTGCAGGTGTACACTTAGAGATTATGGACTATGGACTATCTGTTGCATTGCAAAACTTATGTTACTTATCCTTTGGTTCATGATGACTAGTCCTGTACTCATCAGTGGTCAGTTTCTGGCCACAGAATCACTGCTGGCTGGTTATTTTTGGGTGGCGGACAATGCTCAACTGCTCAACGCTCAATGCTCAACAGTGATTCTGACATATGTCACAGTTATACACATTACTACATAGATGTTGGCAAAATACGAAAAAACACTGATAACACTGATAAAAAATAACAATGATAAATGGGGTTGATGAATAAAATGGGTTAGGTGAGCATCGTCTATTTAAAATTGCTTTTCATATCTTGGACCTCTTCTTTTTTTGCAGACACATCATTTCTTTGTGTGGTGTACACTGAGCTGTATTTCCTTAAAACCATCTTGAATCTTGATTCACAGGAGGCAAACATCTGAATATGCTATGTGTGAACTCAAAACTCTGACATAGTTCTGGAAGATCTTACTGTACATCCACGAAACAGCACGACCGTGATCCTACCCAGCTGCCTACACCCCGTTACACTGAGTGATGAGTGAGAGATGATGTTTCCCCTGGCACTGCCAAGAAATCACCAAGTCACACCGTTGTATCTGTGCTTGATCCCAGCGATTAGTCAAATCAACTCATTAAAGAAACACAATACCACCTTCCAGCACAAAAACACGGTAACAGTGACAGGCAACACACCACAGATTGCAGATCCAAAATTTAAGGTCAGAACTATCTTGTTCAATAAGAAACAGATCTATACACTCAAGGCATAGACAGATTTTTTTTTTGCATGTTGGATTACACAGCTGCATTCATTTCATAATGATGATTGCATAATAGCTCAAGTGAAACAATTCATGAGTTGTACTCCTAAGGAAGGATATATTTAGTTCACAGAACAGATATATAATCTGTTTATCTCAGAAAACTATATAGAACACTCACCTGGCCCCAGGTATCCTGTGTTGTATGGGCTGTATCCATGGAAGCATGAATAGCAGTTTCTATGGAAATAGCGGTAGCGGGTATTCCCAGCTCCCAAACTTGGGACCACCTGGCCCCAAAGGCTTAATAAAACCACAAATTGCCACTCAGGTGACAACATGGTCATACTACACTGGTTTGCTGACAAAGAAATCAGGACGTGGAAATCAATGAAGAATGAAGAAGAGAAATTGAAAAACAGAACCAAACATGTTAATAGTCAGAGAGAAAACTGTTTAAAGGAAGACAATGCAAGTACTGCTAAGTCAGTCACTTAAGTAGTCCTGTGTCCTCTCCCTCTCTCTCTCTCTCTCTCTCTCTCTCTCTCTCTCCCTCTCTCTCTCTCTCTCTCTCTCTCTCTCTCTCTCTCTCTCTCTCTCTCTCTCCCTCTCTCTCACAGACATGTGCTGCTGATTTGTTGTTGCTTTCTTTAACAAAGCCCTCCTTTTCTACTATGCCTCGATCATCTGTGTCCAAATACACTTCAGTCCCGCCCACCTCCTAGTCTCTGCCCCTCCTCACTCCCTCAGGTATTGGAGTAGGACAGAGGTACAAGAGGTTTGCCAAAACAGCAGATCCAAGATCGCTTCTGTCAGACGGACTAAACAAAAGATGATCACATACAACTGCTGTTTGTACTAGACACAGATACAAGACTGAGGAGGCTCTTACCAAAAACATGAGACATTTAAGGATTCAAGTTGAGAGAACCACAGCTAAGATGAAATACCCACACTAAAGAGGAAAATTATGCTCTCAAATTCAAGTCCTCCACTCCAGATATAGTGATTAATAAGCCCTTGGCAATTAATATCCTTCAAGAAATTTGAAAGGTTGGAAATGTGAGTAGACTAAAACATCAGGAATTTTGGCAAGTTACTGATGCACTGCAGATGGCCATAAGAGGAAAAATGTCAGATTATTTTCAAGTGGTATGACAGAAAGGGCACAAGTCTGCAGGAAAAAAAATCTTTACAAATATTGAGTATGAAGCTTCAGTATGCACTTTTAACATGACCATAAATAACATCTCTGGGAATTTTGTAGTCCAATAGTCTAAGCATGGTTGGCATGCAGGCTCAAGTATCAGCAGATTTGGTTGAGATCATAAGTATATAAATATACCTGTAGAGCATGAAAAAAATGTAAAGAAAAAAACATACATATATATGGCTATATTTGTGAAACTATCATAGAGTTCCAAAGAGTTCCAAATGTGAGGCTTTATAGTACACTTGGAAACTTTTCAGGGAGTGCTGATTCCTGTGAGTTTTGTCAACCGCATCAAATGGAGGCCATTACAACTCCCATTCCCATTACAGATACTGGACAATCCCAGGGTTCCGAACTGAAAAAGAAAACCAGGTGCAGGTCAAAACCCATTTGATTAGAATTAAGATTAGAAACCCTTTGACACACACAAGAGGGTCTGCATTCTGTCTGTACGTCAGGCAAAACTGCTGGGTTCTCTGGTGTAGCTCATTGAAAGACCCTTGGATTACACTGAACAGTGCAACTCAGAGATGCGTGCAACACAATACTAAAATTAAGCATGCAATTCGGGGAAATTACCCTTCAAGCGACAATTTGTTGAAAAAAAAAAAACAGAGAATGTCTTTTAGATAGAAAACAACTATCCTTCTTAGAGAACAAGAAGCAAAAACTGTTTTTGAGCGTATTAATGCAAACTATCTTTCAGACAAGCCCTGACACGACACCCACCTTTGGCTCTGGCACAATAAAATGGACATTGTTTGTGATGTTTCAAAAAAAAAAAAAAAGAAAAATTTAGCCAACCATTAAATCAATGTCATTCTGGATCAAGTTGAGCCCCTACCCAAAATCTGCACTTCAAAGATCGTAACTCAGTCAAAAAAAAGAGAAAATGTGAGAAAGAAGAAAACATCAAACATCTGTGAAAGAACAAAATGTGATAATCTTCCACAGTTCTGGTCACTGAAAGACCACATGTGTTTGGCATAGCGTTGGACCCCGTGAATCACACTCTTCACTATAACCTTTTAAACATAGTCACATTACACTTCTTCTCCCAGATCCGGAGAAGTAGTCCAAATAAAAGCTGATGCAATGGATAGGAAACACACATTACCATATGTTCATCAGAACTACGCCGTCTTTGTCTTCAGGACAAAAAAGGCAAAAGTCATTCAGTTTATTTTGCTGAGTTTGCTGAGCATCAGAATTACGATATTTTTCGTCAGTAGGCCTCTTTTGGGTCCATAATTGGCACAGATGCTAGCTGAGGAAAGCACTGACACACTCAGGAGGAAAAAAGTCTGCTCAGTGCTAAACACGAGAATGATATAATACAAAAGCAATTTGTGAAGACACCACTGACCATTTTACAGACTACCTACAGCACACTCATTCATTACACTCATTTTTCTCTGTCTGTAAAAAAGCATTAATCATGATGCTGGCACTGCACACTGTACGCTGACAGCAGAGCTTCTGTATGAAAGGATTGTTTTTATATAATCAATCACTATCTGGTGTATTTCAGAAAGAGTGCACAGCACCAGTTTCAGCTACACTACACATTTATAGAGAACTTACTATTCTTTAGTGATGTACTAGGCAAGCATTGACTGAGGACATCCATCCAAACTAGGAAACCACACTGGACACCAGACAACTTATCATGCACCATAACCAGAGATTAGCTATGCCTGGAAAACATCTTCAAAATGTTACTATTCTGTGTAATGATACTGCTACAGACTCAAAATGGCATATCCCATTTATCTTCACAGTCTTTAAATGAGGACATCATTGGCAATTGAGATAGTCTTTCATCAAGGCAAATTGAACTAGATATCGAAAGGAAAACCGTTATGGGCGCTAACAATATATCGAATTCACATTGCTGCAGCATTCTCATTAATCAACACACCTGTAGTCTTAAATTGCTATCAACAAAGTCGTCTTTCTATTGAACCACAGAGAGAATATTGCATTTCCGCTGCTTTGCTCAAGCCATTATTAAGTACATAGATTCATCTTCCCTTCCTCATATAAATGTCATTTTAATAGAGAAAAGAAAAGCTGACATGAAAAACTGGTATCTAAAAGAGCAAATGTGTAAGGAGGAAGAGCATTGCCAGAGATCTCTCAGTCATTATACACAGCTTTGTGATTTGCAGGTTTAATGTGTATGGCCAGAACTTTTTGGCCTGACTAATGGCTAACTAAGGAGGCCATGCTTTCAACAGAAAAATCCATACGCAGACTTTCTATGAAACCTCTGTCAGTGATCAGGTTAAATCTAGCTTTTAAAGGGAAAACCTTTCAGCTTTGAGATTGGATGTGTCCCAGATTCCTATCTGTCTTTTCCATGGCTGTGTAACCTTTGTGAAGATCTCAGAGGAAGAAATGTTCCTTTATTTATTAGGCTGTCTTACTGCCAAAAGGACTGTACTTGCTGTGAGGTTCACATACCCAGAGAAGTCTATGTCAGGTGGAGGAATTTTAGATCTTTTTTTTTCATGTTTGGGTTTTACGAAATTCTTCTAGAAATACGCTGTCTTGCGCTAATCAGTGAGAGAGTCTGCTCTCAACGCAATCAGCTGCAGAAATAGTGAAATAACTGCAATGCTAACATTAATAAAAGCCTTATTAAAGCCTTAAATTAGGTCCTAAATTAGCTCAGTTTTAGACCAGATATAAATGGAAGAACGCTGAAGCTCACAGGAGTTTTCTCTTATTCTTGGGGAGAAGGAAACAATCAACTACATTTTTGACCCAGGGAATGCAATTAGGATGTATGTGAAACATTTGCATTGTATATACTTTAAGGATACAACTGGAAACCTCAAAACTAAATATCGATAACAGGTAACTTACTAGTAGATAAAAAGTAAGTACAAGGTTTCTGTCAACATCTCAGATATGCAGTCATGAAAACTGTAGAAAGGTTCACATTAATCTACTACCAGTGCTAGTATGACTTGAGTGTGGTGCCGTGTACAATACTCAGCAAACTGCTTTGGCTCTGTTAACCCAGAAGTATGTGTTCAGTGCTCACTGGAATGTTTTTATTAGTTTCCTCAGGTTCTCTAAATTTGAAACTGAAGCTAAGGAAGAAATATTTAAAATGTAAAATGACTCTTAAAGAATGCAGAAAGAAGCATGTGTGGTCCAGGATTAAGCCTCCATTTATTGCTACAAGCAGCTTCAATCCTTTGTCTTTCAGTCACCTTAAGCTTCTGCCTGTATTTCATGCTGGTCTAATGAGATATGTTGGGAAAAAAGCAATCAGTTTGTATGGATGCAAGTGCTTCACTTAATGTTCCTCACTAGTCTTACAGTACCCTTTGTGACAGTATACTATTAATGTGTGTAGTGTGATTCTGTCAATCAGATTATATGTTACTTTGTCCAGGTGTGGAGTACTGTGCAAACAGGGATAAGCTTAGTAAGCATTACAAGTAGCTAACCTAGCATTTAAAGAGGAAATGCACTTTGATCGCTAAAGGTCAGTGCACCTTTGATGTCTACAAGGTTTTTGCCGACTGTCATTTAGAGTCGAACCAGCCTTGTCTAATGAGAGGGGCTTCTGAGCTGCATGTCAGATTCAGAGCATTAGCCAAAATCAGTGAACAGCACCTAAGCCTTCTGAGATGGACAAGTAGTTTGGGGTGGATCCCTGTGAAGTCCAACTTCATCATTAGGGATAGTACTGCGAGCCCACCTGGTATCCATTTGCATAAGGACAGCCCTCTAATGGGGCAATAGTTACAATCCTCTTTGATCTCTACATCACATCCTTCCTTCACTGAGGGGACATTCATCATTGCTAGTCCCTTTTCAGATGTGGTAGATACTGAAAAATGTTATTTCCAATCAGAATATATTCCATTTAGTCATGTAACTGTAAAATGTAATTCAAATGACCACACAGTGGTGGTGTTTCAGATAACGCAGAGTGTTTCTACTCACGAAAGGCTGAAGGCAGAGGTAGAGTTATCTTCAACTTCTTTAAACTTTAAATTTTTATTAAAGAATAGAATTTAATCAACCGGTATATCAGTGGTCTGTGTGAATCTCCAGAGTATAGGGTTGTTTCTCATGTAAAGCACCAGCAGTATTAACTGGCTGGTGAAAAAGGACTGGTAGTAAATGACTGACAGATCTGAGCACAGTATCACATTAACTGACTTGAATAGACTTAACTACAAGAATGTTAGTACAAACAGCTACAAAAACAAATGCAAAAGCAACACCACTATTGGCAAATCATTAGTATTTCAAAGAATTTAGTGTCAAATTATTTTAATGAGTTTTAGTCGGAGTAATAAGCATTTTGCTTCTTTTATGTTTGACGTAAGAGGACCTTGAACTGCCAGCTTTTTGCGCAGCTGTTGAAATGACAGCAGAGAGCCACTTAGAGCAACCTTCTGTCTAATGAAATATTAGTGAACTTGGTACCTGAGGCTGTCAGGAGCTTGCAATGGTACAAGGCTTCTTACGTAAATTTATCCCTGTAGTGCAAGTTCTAGAATCTGCCTTTAATTAAGGATGATGACAAAAGTAGTCACAAAGTAGTCACATCAAGTCTGTGACTTGCTTATTGAATACAGTTTAAAGACGGTGCTCTTGCCTTACAATTCAGCCTTTAACTGGTTAAAAGTGACCTAAAATGATTTTCAGTTCAAGTTTTAAAATCACTCACCTTGGCAAGTCTTGCCATCCTCCCTTAGTCTCTGACCACTGGTACACTTACAGTAAAAGCTACCAATGGTGTTAGAACAGAGCCCCTCACATCCTCCATTGGTTTCCTCACACTCATTTACATCTGAGAGAGAGAGAGAGAAAGAGAGAGAGAGAGAGAGAGAGAGAGAAAGAGAGAGAGAGTTGTTGTAAATCTGTACTTGTAAAAACACATATACACACACACACTCAGATACACACGCTCATACATACACACACAAAACATTAATGCAGAATGTATGCTATTACAACATGCATCCTTTGATATTAAGTAAATTCACATGAGCCCCAAAAATAGTTATGAAATTAAAGCCCAAGACAACATTAAACTGTGCTTTCTTAAATGTTTAATATAAATATTGGTAAACTGTCAGTTTGATTCTGTTTAAAGAGACAAGTCCACAACATCAGAAAACCAGTTTTAAAAGAGAAACCTTTACTTTGATGGTTCTCAATGTTGACCTTTTCAAAACACAGGACAGCTGAAGTCATTTGAAGACATTCCAACTTTCCAACATTATGAACAGCTAAGTCTACATGTTCTATTTGGACTATTAGGAAAATACTTCATTTTAAATTCTGCGTGACTGGAGTAGAAACAAATAAATTAGTTGGCCAAAACCAGCTGTTCCTCACATGATTCAAAACAGTTCTCATGAGAAATACTCGTATTAAAATTCCAGCATTGCATCATGCTATTTCTGTGTTTAATGTTAATGAAGTGGTTTTCCATACTGCTCTTCCTCTGCTACCTTCTATCATATACAGCAGAATACATTGTATAGTGTCAGAAATGTATTCAGGTTATTATGAGGTCAAAGGATATTGGGTTAGTTATCGGAAAACAACTTTGAGTTATAGGAAAGCTCCTGACCTTCTTGCATGGCTCTTTCTCAGTGATTTATATGCAACACTAGGTTTTTGGCACTGGTCACATTCTCTGCTCTCTGTAAACAGCGTGAGCACATACAGCAATGCTGAATCATGTAAGTGTGTTGTTTTTGTGCTCGAGCATGTTCGCACACATTCTGCAGCATGGAAAACGCTCAGGTGGTTGTGAGTGCACTATTTACGATCCACACTTCACTACGTAGCGTGGAACACTTCCTTCTGTCTCCACAGGAGATGTTCTGTCATCTTCTTTTCTTTTTCCACAGTTAGGCAAACTGCGATCCACTTTTACATTGAATTCAAATTAACGTTTGAATCAACAAATTAACAACACTTAGGGGGTTAAAAATAATAAACAGAATGTGTTCTCAAGGACACAGCACTGAAGCTCTGAAAGGATGATGTCTTTCTCCTGTGAGGTGTTTTCCACAGTTTGAAGGACCTGACTCAAACGAATCTCAGTCATGCTGAGAGCATGTTGTCTTGCATTTCTGCTTCAGAACACAATACCCCTCAAATGGTGGTGGGGAAAATGAAGAATCAAGGAAAATTAGACCTAATACACTTTAATGACCTGAAAGATTGACAGTGGTTACAATATTGGAACCCTCTTTGTATATCCTTGATCAAACTTAATTATTGGATGAAAACTTTTAGTAACTCAGTTACGGACTGAAAAAAGTCATCACCTCTGTGCTTGTTTTAAGTGATTGTAGATATGCATAAGAGTAGAGATGGGCATGATGTAAGAAGTGTCAATTAAAGGAACCCAAAGATCTTGATGATACCATTGACATACCTTTTATGTTGCCATGTTTTCTGGTATTCATTAATAGGCCTTGTATGAAAATGAACTGAAAAATATTGAGCACAACATTTTGCTAATTCATTCAGTGCTGCAGTTAAAAAATGTCCCACAAACAGGGACTTGTTTAGATTTGGGCCTTCTGAACAGTAATGCCTCTCATTGCTTCCACTGAATAATCTATCTGCATTCACTCTGTACTGGGAGAAAGAGAGGGAAATCGTCTGTGATCTAGAATAAACAAAGTGCAACCAAAGCTATGTTCATCTGGCACTGCTCTGCTAAAGGCCTGGTGTCATTTAAATACAGTAAAGCCTTTGTCTGTGAAACATAATATAGCTCCATTGCTCTCCTGGCACAGAGGAATCTAACAAATCCCATGTAATATGTTTAATAGAAGTAAACATGCATGAAGTATACTGTCATTGCTTATAAAATGAAATCTCGAGCACAAAAGGATAAAATGGTGATTTCAATAGTCTTCGCCATATTAAAATTGAACTTGTCCTCTTGTCCTCAGCCTCTTCTCATCCTGATTCAAACAATGTCAGTCTACCATAGCCATTCATGCCAGGTCTTAGGCATCTGTCCCTCAAAGGCACTTGGCCCTTTCCAGAGAAGGCTGACACTGACTGGAAAACCCTGAGAATGACTGTGTTAGGAGCAATCAGGCTGGAAAAGTCATTTCTGCTCAACAGGCGGGCTGTGAAACCACAGTTAGCTGCTTCAGGTGGAGCACTGAGCCCCAAGGGGCTCCCTCACACTGAACAGGCCAGGATATGAACTCCCTCGTCCGAGCAATGCCTCACCATGCTCCGAGAGATTCGTTATCACATACACCTGTGTGAGATTTGGAAGGGACACTTTCTCCATCGGCCATCAGATGTGTATCCCATGATGTCATACTAGTTCCTTTTCCAAAAAACAAAATAAAGGAAACCTTGTCTAAGGTCCCAATAGTGTGTCTTTCTCATTATAATAAAATCACACGTTAACATTCACTATTACTGTAAATTTATCCCTTTTCCATGTGGTTAGTTTGCCAAATAAATAGCTTATTTGGGAGCAATGTAATATATCAGATTACACAATATTAGACAGGACAATTTTGCTGATTACTCTGACACTTTTTCAGTCCAATACTAGGGGTGGGTCTGATCCAGTTCTGGGAGATTTAACAGGCATTTAAATCTGATAAACATGACTGTGATCAAATGCAAAACAAAAGGGCTTAATATATATTCTACTGTATGGCTGTTTTGTTCAGTGAGATGGGGAGAACTGCCTGGTAAAGTCATCTAGAAGAACTGAGGAGAGGGAGACATTGATATGCTTTCATTCCAAAAATCTGACTTTCACCACATAGCATTCACCTTCACATAAACTGCGACATGTGTAATATAAGATGGATGCACAAACAGAAATCAATGTCAGATCTGTAAATCGTGGCTGTTTTAGTGTCGTTACGATTGCTTTAGCCTTCTCACCCTGTCAAATACCAAACGAGTGTCAAATCTCACACCTCTTCATTATTAAAATGTCCAAAGCTTTTCCAGAGTTAACTACCGTTTATCAGGATGCATTCTGAGACAGTATTTCCTTCATTAGAAACAGATGAATTCTGTAAATTGTATGTTGTGGATATCAGGTTGGGTAACAAGGGCCACTAGAGGGCAACATTTACATTCAGACTTTTTTTTTTTTTTTTAGATTAGACAATGAATGAAAATTGAAACCAACAATTCAATAAAATATGAAACAGTTGATGCAAATACAGCCTGATTACATAACAGATATTCTCACACAATAAAACAGACAGTGTGTCTGTGTCTGTGTGTGTGTGTGTAGGTTATCTACTGACATCAACAGTGTGGCTCAGAGATGGAAGAAAAGGGTGATGAGTCTAGGCAACACGTGGTTTCATTACTTTCAGAGAGACAAAAGATCTGATACACCTGTTGGCAAAAGGAGTGAAAAACTGTCTGAGGGAGGAAAACAAGAGAAGAAACATGAGGTCTCTGAATGGGTGTGTGCCAACACAGGTGTGCAAAACACAAAAAGGGGCAGCTTGGTGGAGGTTGGAGGGTTGGAGGATCGCGCTAGCCTTGTTTACCTCAACAGCACTGACATGGCAGCTGTCGCATGCCGCTTGACAACTTCTAATGAATTTGTGTTTTTTTGTTTTGTTTTGGGTTTTTTTTCTTCCTCCGAGAAGAAAAGCACCCTTCTCTTTGTTTTGAGGTTACACTAAAACTAGTGTGTTTAATGTAATTAATATAATTAATGCATGTGTGTAATTTCAATCCATATTTTCCATGTTTTCCATATCAATGTTTGGGTTTATGTGTAGAAACAAAGAATCTATTGCCTGTTGGCCCTGTGGGAACAGGCCTCACCCAAACCTTACAGCACAGCTTCGTAATTGGTGAATGCGTCTCTGGAGTGAAAGCCATAGCTATGCGTTCCCCTTAATCGGCCTTGACGCTCCGCATCCTGTTTGTTACTATTGCATGAAAGAAAGCAGCACATTGCCAGTAGGCACAGTACCACAAAGACTTCCAATGAGTCACAGAGAATCAGCACAAACCTCCCATTTCCCTCAGATAAAGTCTTGTTTAACAATAATGTGACACAAAGGAAATGTTAATCATTTCCAGATACATAGGTTAAAACAGCAGCTGATGAGAATAATTTAGAGAGAATGCTGATGAGAAAATTCCTATAGACAGCATTTGTTGTTGAGACATTTTAAATAAGCACAGGGCATATAAGCAGTTCGCTGTTATTTGACCTGGTTGAGCTCATAGTTTACTGTAACGTTGTAGAAAGTTAAACATAGCACAGGCAAAATAAATTTTAAAGATAACTAACATTCCACACTAATTCATCATTCCTGTAATAGGGTGTGTTGCACTGCACCTAGGTGAACCTGTACTAAGATTACCATAGTACCCAGCACACCATCAGTAGGTGTGAGGGTTTCTGAATCCTCACTATGGACCAGCAAAGCCATGACATAAAGAAGACCTCACACTGAACAGAACGCAGACACTATTTATATCTACGTTATTGCTGTTTAAAATAGTAATGGGACGGCAATTACGAGCATCTTAAATGAGACTTTGTAAATGCACTTCTGTTCTCCCTGAGCTTAAGGAAAATGCCTACCATTGTTTTTCTGATTGGGCTTTGATGAGGTTACATTAAGGCATGTAATGAAAAACCAGAGATGGGTTTGGCTGGATTTGCCAGGCACTTGCAAACAATCCTTAAATAATTTGAGTTTATAACGGCACATATTGAGATTTAATGAGAGGAGCTTGAGAGAGAGAGACTCAAACTGGGTAGCTGGGAACAAGAACAGAGACACAATATTTCAGTCATTGTTATTTTCAGACGATTATGCCTGTTTCTCTCAGTCATTTTAGGCTATTTAAAGCAAGACAGAAGCCCTCTCTTCGGGGAGAAAGTTTGAAATGTGAATAAGTTTAATAAAATTCAAGTACGTCTCTGTCCACTCTGTCTCTATGAATAATAGATATTTCAGACTACTCTTATTATGCTAATCAGGACACTCTGCAAAGTTTAATAAGATTTCACTCTGCTGGGACTTCCTAGCCATGCGTCTATCCACACAAAACCTGCAGCCAAATGCTCAACATTTTGATCCCTGACGAAACTATTAATCTACGCAATCGGACCATTTAATATTTAATTGCCAGATGTTTCTCATCTGCAGGTCATCTATGTAATTTAGAAAGAAAACGAAGTGTGAAAGGGGAAAATGTCAGTCCCATTAATAAGTTTCCGCAATCTTCAGCTGGCTAAGATGAATTTTGAAATGGAAATAATACTATTATCAGCCATTATCAACAATTATCAGCAGCTGACAGATGCTGAAAAAAATGATAATGGAATATTAAAAAGGCCATTTGACACTAAACCTCTAGAGGGAACCAAACACCAAATGCAAATATGAAAATGTATTACATTTTTAAATGTTTGTTGCCATTCATAATCCCATCTGTCAACATGGTTTGTGTTGTCACTCAGGGAATATGTAACAAATCAGGATAGATTAATCACACTCAATAAAGTTTTTAGCAGGGAGTAAAAAACTGCATTATACAGATACAACCACATTATACATACATACAAGCAAGCAGTTTTGTGCGTATGTTGATTAGCAGAATCTTAAGGTATGCATGATACTGCCTTCTGTCAAGAAAAAAAACACAGGGCTATCACAGTATTACCAGGAGGTCTGCTCAGAAATGCTCTCCTGTAATCATAATGTGAGTGCAGGGGATTACGCATACAGTCTACTGCACTTTCTCAGTGAAATGTGAATTTACTCCCAGGCTGTATCTCATGCCTGGTGATTATCATCAGTGTTGATGTTTGACTAGAGAGTCCATACTGCCATGACCCGCTGAGCTTTACTGCGCTCCTGGGGTTCGCTGGATCCGACCCATGAACTATACGATGAACAGTGTTATATTGCCTCTGTCATTTTGGATTTTGGCAGACTTATTTAGGTTCATGTTATGTAGCCTTCAAAGGAATAATTTTCTAAGGACCTTTGGAAACATTTGGTAGAATGTTGTGCAAGACAAAATACTCCATGGTGAACCTAAAACATCTTAATGGCAAAGATTATCAGCTAAACTAAAATGTTAATTGAACAACATACAGTAGTATTTTACATATAGTGTAGAAGATGAAATATACATATTTTCATGTCAAACAATGCAGGATTCATCAAAACACACAAAACAACTTTTATCCCTTTCAGCAGTCACTTTTGTGAAGTGCTCTTTAAACCAAATCAAAACACTGATTTATAAATCCAAATTTTACAACCATTGATTGGATCCCAGTAAGCGATAATGACAGTGTTTTGACTGTAAAGGCCAGTCATGTACATAACATACCATGGAGCCTCTAGAATACAGTGGGGTTACAGGTGCCATTGTGTCAAGCCATTACTCAAACCTGTGTCACTTTCCTTTGTGTGGTTTTAATTTGAAAGTGCCTGATCTATGAGTCCCAAAGGACACTCATTCCCTAGGCTGAAAATATATCACAGGCTACTGTATTAGACTTGGCATCCAGTTCAGAGAGTCTGGTAATGGAATTACAGGAGTTAAACCTGTGCAGTGTGTGGAATGAGGATCGCTCAGTAACGTCTACTGGAACAACATGGCTTTGTGTTACAAGTGAATGGGTAAAACACTCCTTCACTCTTGAAGTGAACCAGGCTTTCATAAAAAGAGGTCTAAGGGTACCCTTTGTGTCCACAATTCCCCTCCATCTATTAGCAGATATTTGTGTCATTCGTAGCCAGAGTGGAACATGGAAACTGTTGGTAAAATAATCTAGCCTTTATCTAGGAATGTCCAGAGCTGGTGCCAGGGTTTTGGAGTATGACAGACTCACAAGGGGAATTAGAGATATGACAAATCACTGAAGTACTTCCTACATTATCTCTTGACCTCTCACATCTACACAGCATGTTCCTCAACTGTGGACATGGGCAAAAAACAAGACAGCCCCCAAAGGACCCTTTGCTCAAAGACTGGGGGTCCTGCCAAGAAAGAATCATACTGAAATGATACAACAACCACATATCAACTGAGACAAGCATTTCAGACTAATTATATCAGCCAAAAATAAATTGAATCAATGTAAGGGCACTGGAGAACATCTGAGAAGCTAGAAGCTTCTAACTATGATGATTATTCTCCAGCAAAAAGAGGAACTAACTGAAGAGGAGTATTTTTAAGGCCATTAAACCACTGTCCTACTCCTGTATTACCCAACTTCATCTCAAAGATTATAGATGATCAACTGAGAATCAGTCTCTTTGTAGTTTTTGAACCCAGCACTAGTGAACTCTCATACTCTTCATTTCACAATATTGGTCAAAGGAAACACCGTTCTGTATTCATGACAGACTGGTTTTTAAATGACCTTTTCCTGCTCATGGTTAACAAAAGTATATAACAGTTATGTATAGTGATGAAATCTACATATTTCAGCCAATATATGTGTGGCTGATGGTATCTCAAACAGATGGCACTGAAGTGCAGTTAAAAAAAAAACAAAAAACCCAAATTATTAAGGCATAAGCAAATCCTTTGTTCACTGTTAAAAAGCAATATTTTAATCAGCACCTGTCATTCAATATAATACATCATTCTGTTAACATATAACCTATATCAGGATTGAACATCATGAGCATAATCATTATACTCATACAAGTTTATACTCATAATCATTACACTCGGCATACATTTGAATGGTCTTTTGATTCCATTGTCATAACAGGCCGCAAGGAAGACATTCTTCAATAAAAGTCAAACTCCTTTCAGCAACAGCTCATACGATAGCAGTAGTAATTTACTGGTTAAAAACCTCCCTTTGTCAGCGTCTGAAATTTGAAACCTCTCACTGGCATGTATTTAGTTGTAACTTTATAAGTATGCTATTACATATACTTCTATTATCTTATTCCCTCAAACTATTCATCTGTCAGCGCCCATTTAGGGTGCTCTTATCTAAATATTTGGAGTACGGGCTGCTGCTGAGAGAGATATATGAGACAGATGGAAGTGGTTCAGGAAGTCTCGCCACCCTGCCCAGGCGTGAGTGCTTGTGGGGCCAGGTCTCTACAGCCCCTCTACTGATAACACACTCACCATGAGCACTGGGGTGTTAAAGAGTGGGGGGATGGCTGGCTTTGCAAGACAGGAAAGGATCAATTGGACCTGAATGTGTGTTTGTAGGTCCAAAGTTGTAACATATGTAAACACAGCTTAAGACAACGACATTCAGAAACAAAAGGGTACATTCGAAAGGTAAATTTCACTTAAGAGATCTTTTGAGACTACTGTTCAAGGTTATGTGATAATTAGGGTGAGCAGAATACACAGAAGAGTGTTGGTACATAGAAAAGATTTATCTGCTTGCTATGGTCATGATGGCAATGTATGACCAAAGTCATTTCAAGATGCGGTGACAATTAGAGCACTGTATTCCCGGGGCTTTAAGGAGCCCACGGGAACTAAATCAAAGACAGATGTGTCCCAATTGGCAGAATAAACAAGGTTAATGAGACAGCAGAGCTGTGAATCCAGTCCACATTATGGTAGGTTTATTTGTCAAACAGTCTACAGGCTCCAAGATGAGAGAGTCCATTTCAGGAATGTGTGTCATTCCAGGTTACATTTAGGTCGGCATTTAAGATCATTTTCTTGAATTGCACTAAAGGCTCAAATATCCTGACCCCTCAACACAAAAACAGCTAAATTAATCCATGTCTTATTTACACATTTTTTTCTTTGCCATAACCTCACTCAAAGAATATTTAAGAACAACCATGAAATACCCTGTATGGAACAAATAGGCCTATGACCAGAAAAGTAATGTACAGCAACGACTCTGAAAATGTAAATTGGCTAAATCTGTACCTGTGGGGATAATGGAATCCATTAACATGGTCTAAAAATGAAAGAAATAGAGGCAATCTGCTACGCAAAAAACTTTACTCAACATGTTCATTATCACTAGGATACAACTCAGCTCAGCATATATTGTGCTCAGCACAAGCTTAGCATATATTGTGTCTATCTGGTACTTGTCTGGACCTGACTCTTGACCTTGATATACTCAGAAGCCTGAGGCAGAGTAAGACATGGAGGTATTCACAAATTACTGCTCTGCTGTGCCATTTGTCCCTCTCCAAAACAGCAATTTATCATTCCCCGCGTGCACTCTTAGAAGACGTGTTGCCAAGTTCAAAGTCCTGGGGTCAGTGGCCTACGCATTCTAAAGCTGTGGAAACAATGATTTCATATGTGCGAATGAATGTATGTGCGATGCTTTCACGTGCCTACGTGAACTGTAACTCCATCTTCATACAAACAATTTAAAAGAGCGAATATACGCATGGATAGAGTAGTTCATTCAATGAAACCTGCTGATGCATTTCTCCATCAAAGCATGTCAGTAGCAAAACAAAATCAATGTAGTCTGCCAGTACCTTTTGGCAGCAAAAGCACACAAGCTTAACCTGCTTCCCCGACCTCTCAAATTTTGGTCAAGTTCAACTGGAATACACACAAACACAGGATCCGGTGACTAGTGCTTAGAGTGAGTTATCACCTCCTGATCACAGTGAAACATTCTGCTCTCTAATCTGGGAATGTTTCTGTGTGCCAGGTGCTTTAGGGAAGTGCAGATGTCACTTAATTCTTTGTTGGTGTTTTGGATTGGGGACTGATTACTTGCTCTGGTGGTGACTTGACCAAGGACTCTGACCCATCAGAGCAGAGACAGGATCTCTGGCAAAAAAAAAAAAAAAAAAAAGAAAGAAAGAAAGAAAATATATTTTTGCAAATCTCATACTGAAAAAAAAGACAGCATGCATTGTCACCTGAAGGTTTTCACATTATACATATTATACCCTGTCCATACAATATTCCACGTAAACACCGTCAGTGTTAACACTGGGGAATTCGCTGTGTGGAAGCAAAAAAAAAAAAAGACGTGTAAATATTAAGAAAAAGGACATACATACTTTCACCTCCCTAATTTCAACACATCTACTGTTTCATGCTCGAGTGCATTTAAACCTCCTCTTAATTCTTTAAGTGAAAAATTGCTCTCCCTTACTATTACAGGTGTGCCACCCATTAAGAGGGATTAGCATTCCCAATCAGATTAAAGATGACATTAGTGAGCAGCATAACAGAGACGGTGACTTAAGCAGCACAGACTAGGTGAAAAGACAAAAATACAACTTTTGAAATATTTGTTAAAATACTTAAGAGAAACTATCAAGTCCAATTTTTCACACATGGAGTAGACAGTTGGTATTTATACCTTCAGGGTATAGTACACATACTTGTTTCACACAGTCAACATTTTCTCTAATAATAAAGTACTGAAGCTACTCCGAACTGTACACTGATCGACTGCATGACAGAGGAGTCCTGCATCCTCAGACAGGAGCTTACACACTCAGATGACTGTACAACATTCTTTATGAGAGAGAGTAGCAGGGGAGGATGGACAAGGAGAACATAAATCATTATTAAAATGCTGGTGAACATGAGAAATGGGACTTCCTCTTAATAGTTTCTGAGGATTCTTGCTCGATGTCTGCCAGAGTTCTTTTTCCTGAAGCTTCACACACATGGTCTGACACAGACTGTCATTGACAAAGACTTGCAGCTGTAACATCTGTACCAAAAACATTGTTTCGATTCCCATTCCATTCATCCTGGGACAAATGCACTACAATATAATTCATGAGATGTAAGAATGATTGTATGGCACCAAAGTTTATAATGTCTAACATCTTTAGCCACTTTCAGAGGGGAACTAATCCCTATTCAATAAAAACACACACACGCATAAAACATAAGCATGTAAAACACACAGACAACCATACAGAATCAATGAGAAGACTTAGATGCAATTCATCAAAACAGGGCAAAAACATCCCCTTGATGTGTGAATAACAAAGCACTTCAAATTCAATTTTCTCAGCAAAGAAAAATATGGCACTGCTTGTTGTCCCTGAAGGCAAAAGAAAGAGCCAAAAACTGTTTGGTCCATGTTCTTCTAAACACACAGAAAAAAGAGCAACAGAGAGAGAGAGAGCGAGACAGAGAGACAGAGAGACAGACAGAAAGTGAGTGAGAGAGAGAGCGAGAGAGAGAGAGAGAGAGAGAGAGAGAGAGAGAGAGAGAGACAGAGAGAGAGACAGAGAGAGAGGCAGAGAGAGAGGCAAAGAGAGATTTCAGATAATTCGCTGAACTCATAATACAGGATGGTATGGGGACTCGTAGCTTTTCCTCCTTCATGGGAATGTGAGCCATTTCATCATGTCTTGAGGGATGTGAGGGGTCACTGACCGGACGTTCACTAAATCAGTCTGATTTCCATTTCATCTACCTCACTCTGTCAAGGATCACACAGCACCTGCTAGGGCTCCTCTGTCCTCTATCCAAATGTCTCGGTGAAGAATATTTTACTTGTGAGGCCTCCCTCTAGGGAACTAAAGGGACACCAAGTTTCATTCTGATGAGGTCAAGTCAGTGCAAGCATTCTTTTGGGGCCATTTAACTGATTAAAAAAAGGAATATGGTAATATTTGGCTAAATTATCATCAGTCAAAGTTCATATAAAGTTCAAAAATGTTTACTTCTGAGTCTTCCAAGTTGGAGAGTTGGTGATTCTGTCCTCTGAATGTATTTAACATGCTTGTGTAATGGCAGTCATTCATCCCTCAGTAACTTGGCTAGAATGGACATCAGGACTAGGCAGGCCTGATGTGTCAATCAGCAGATCAGATCACACGCATAAACGCGCACACCCGCACATGCACGGACACACACACACAGACACACACACACACACACACATACACACACTTTTTTACATGCAAGTGAGGACTTAAACTGTAATGTAACCAAAGATTGAGAGCCATAACAATTACCTTACCACACACACACACACACACACTAACTTACAGACACGCACATGTAATCTGCATGAGTCTCCACTCCCAATAACACCAGGCACTCTGTCTGAGAGTTCACTGTCTTCTTTCTCTTTCCAAGACCTTAGAGTTATCCATGGTGTTTCTAATGAAGTTATATTATATTATATTATATTATATTATATTATATTATAGCTACCAGTTTATATGACTCATCAGGAAAAACTTTATCCCATTCACATTATAAAGGAAAACTTATGTTCCTCATTATCTGCAGGTGATTTTGAGATGATAATTTGAGATTCTTGTGCTGAGCACCACATGCCATATCCACTCTGACTTACTTAAACATTCACAGATGCAAAAAGAAGTCCGTTGATGTTGAAATTGGCCATGCATCCCCAACAAACTACAGGCAAATTGTCTGGCAACCACAGTAGTTTCTGGATGCCTGTACTGACAGCAAAAATAATGGGCATCTTGGAGCAGTTATTTTACAGAGTCCTAAAATAACAATCAAGGTTGAAGAGGGGGAAAAAGAACTAATATGTATACATAACTGCAGGCAAATGCAGGCAAAATATTAAAGGGACAAAAACTATTTGTGTCATCGACAGTCATATGCATCCATATTTTTGAAAAGACCTTCTCTGTCCAGACTTCTTTAACATGAACTCGTCAGGGGTCACACAATGTCAGGATCATAGTCTTACTATTAATCAGTCTATACTTTAGATTTCCGCAGTTGGCTTACAGAGAATTTCCTTAATTTGTCACACTTCCTTAACAAGCTCCACTGACAGGATCTATCTGTAGATATTTGGCATTGATATCCTTCTGGATTGCCAGTGTTTTAGCATTCAAGACTGTGTGATTCTACAATGCTATGTAATTTTTCAAATAATGTACCTGGAAGAGGTCCTAAAATGGAGATTAGCGAGGACCAACCACAATATTCACCAGCACATTTAGTTTATTAATCCCTTTGGATACAGCCACTTCAGTTATATTATATATCAGCTGGAGTTCAGAAATCCCAAATAATCACAAAAGTGCAGACAGGGGGATCAGAGGAAAAGGCCTGTCCTTTGTTTTGTGGCTCCTGTGGGAAATGAATGCGTTTCAAGGAATTGTATCGCTTACCCTATCAAAGTGAGCCTGAGAAGTCAACACCAACTGCAGCCTGAAGATGCCTTTTCTCTGCCAAGCCCACCTGCTGTGTGTGCAGTTTAAATAAGCGAGGGTATTTACACCACAACATGTTTGAATTTCAATTTTAAAACACTAATCTCCCAATTTCATACTGCAACCTCAGACAACTGCTTTTCAACAACTTCTCTATAATCTCTATAATGTTTTAGACATTTCTCAGAGATTAGTTTTATGCTCTTCCTACTGGTGAATGCACAGTCATCATCAAAAGTGGATCAAGTAGCCCAAGGGAGTTTAACTTTCTTCCAAATATCCAAATATCCAGCTCAAATTATTGATCTTACATCATAGAACATCTTACAGGCTCTATACTATGGTGAAAATAAATCTCAATGAGTTCCGTTGTGTCCTAAGCAAGCACCTCTTTCTTAAGGTGCTTTGATTTGATTTATCAATCTTTGACTAAGACACTTTCTTGATTTGAAAATCAGTATATTCCAGTTTTATCCCCAGTCTCAAATTTCTACATCTTTTAACAGCTTGAGCTGCAGGCAGCCTGAGGGGACTTGCCAATGTTGCCTTCCTCAGAGGCCCTGCAGCTGTGTAGAAAGCCCTCCACAAAACTTCACAGACCTACCATAAAACAGAAACACTTCAGAGTACATGGTTCCAGCACGGCATTCTCGCACTTCATTTCATACAAACATCCCGAGACAGAACACTGAATCTGCTGTCTGGCCAAAGGACTCTGGTTGTCCTGTCAGCTACCTCTTGACCCCTGAGCCACTCTGACTTACTGTAGGCCAGTGAATTGGGGGTATGGGTTCAGGTGAACAATGCCCAATTTGAGGAACATACAATGAACAGAGCAGACAGAGATCAGATTCATTTGAGGGTAAAAGGTTGCACATGAAGTAACTCCAGAGGCTATTACAAAAAGACTTTGGTAAGTCAACATATTGTTTGCCGGGAGGTGAGTAGGTGTTTTAGTTTTTTTTTTTTTCATCTGGTTTCATCTGAGATTAGGCAGTTGAAAAGAAATTTTAGATATTACTTATGAAACCCAGATATCTCAAGAATCTCACCTCCATCACAAAACGCATTAAGACAGAGATAGTTGCCATGCATTTGATTCACATATTCCATTTACATTACATACTGTCAAAGGTATTAGGGATTACCACTGAATCCAAAGCTATGAGGTGTTACAGCAGTTAGGTGGCTGGCCTGGCATCTCTCACTTAAAGTCTTTGCCAAGACATTAGCTCAGACACACACACAAAAAAAATCTACTCCTGGGGACCAAAATTATACCCAGGAGTATATCCATGCAAAGTACAACTCCTAATGTTAAAAATTAAAGTTTCACTACTCTGTTGGTCAACACTATTTTTCACATTTAGATAATGTTCCTTGGACTTAAATTTCTTGAAAGCCCTTTAAGGTGCCTAAATGGAACAAATAATTCTATCTATACACTAACAAAAGCCTCAGTGTAAAATGCAAAAATATTTAGGTTAAATTAATAACTGTTTATGTTAAATTAATGACTTGTTGGGGAGTGTTCAGACTTATTTAAGGTGTGGAAAGTAGAGCTGTTTGTTCCATTAAAGGTGTGTAAAGTTAAAAAAGAAGGGACAGAGAAAAGTTCCATATGTATCACTTACGTGGTATGTCTACTAAAGGCCAGGTGAGAAGTTATTACTACCATAACCATAGAAACCAATATATTTGCTCGCTAACTTTCAATATCCAGTTTTTCATCCTTAAGTTTTTAAATGAAGTATTAGAACACTTCTTTTATGAGGTATTATTTATTCTTTTTCAGTCATGAAACATCTAAAACTTTATGGGATCTTGCTACCTGTAATTCTAACAGTAATTCCACCATAATTCCAATAACTCTGCTACAACACATGCAAGACGTACATTAAATAACATAAAATAACATAAAACAATGAACTGTAGACTTTCATGAGGTGCACTTAACTCTTCTCCTCATTATTTTATACAGAAAATCTGTAGAGGAGGATTTAGTTAGAAGTACGTCATACATCTGTTCTTCTGCTTTATAATCATTATAATCATATTGTATGAAGAGGCTGACAGGTGGAACTAATGGTCTTAGCAACATCATAGCCAAATGTTCTGAAGGGAATCATAGAAACTGGACAGGCAGGCATATGGGCAATATAATTTTTTCCTCCATTCTATGACAATATTTTATGATCTTTTGGTGGGCATATATTCTATAATCAAAATCATTTTCACCTGTGTCTTTGGTTTAGGGACAACCACTCGTCTGAAAAAGATTACAATAAAACCAGCCTATAATTATTTGAAGAACCAAAACCAAATCTTCAGTGAATCTTAAATTAGTTGTACCATTTTTTCAATAGTACAATGTTTTGCCTTTTCTGTTCTATCTAGCGATACACTACACTATCTGAGGATTTTTTCTGTGGTTGCTAGTGATTCCAATTGTTCAGAAGTTCCGAAAACCTTCACGTCGTTGATTTACAGAAGGGGACAGCGCAACTTTGTTGTTTTGACATCCTCAACTTGCTCCTAAGAGATGAATTTCCTGAATCATTACAATGGTTTGCTGATAAAATTACTGGCCGTCCACAGTTTTCATAAGGCAAACAAAGTGATTTGCAGGTCAAGTACTGATAAGCAGAAGAAGACAGCCCATGTATAAGGGATAAGACATAAAACATTTTTGTTAGATTAGAAAAAAAATGTGAAAATACAGTCAACTGTAAAGAGACCCCTGGTTTTATTCACAAGAAAATTGTTGCAATTTATAAGCTGCCGTGATTTCACACATATCGTCATCAAGTTTCAAGTTGTGTTTTTAAGACTCTCTGATAATACAAGAGCAGGATGAAGTATTACTTTTACTAATTTAGAAAAGGCAGCAAAGCACCGACACATCTGACATGTGCAGACATGAATGAACCATCTTGAGCAGTGCCAGAGCTCAAAGGAAGGAAGGAAGCCTAGCCTTCCCCATGAGAGAGAGAGAGAGAGAGACAGAGAGAGAGAAAGAGAAAGAGCTATCACCACAAGCACACACAAGTCTGATAAAATTCACCACAGTAGAGAAGAGACTGTTGTTGATTGAAAGATAGTCACATAAAGTTGAAATGTCACAGATGTAGAGGTCAGTGGAAATAAAAAAGCCTATGTATAGTATCTCTTGTGTACTCACCATACTGGCAGCTAGGTCCATGAAATCCAGCAGGGCAGTCGCAGAGCTGGGACGAACCCTCCTTACAAACTCCTCCATTAAAGCACACACCATAGCTGCAGAGAGCTTAACGGAGGCAAAAGAGAATAAGGTTTCATCAGGTTTGGTCTTCATCAAGTGGCTGTGGTAGGAGCCTTTTCATCTTTAAAAAGACACCGACTTATTGGAAGCATCAGCAGTTCTCTACAGTACTTGAGGGGGAAGTCTGAACAAAGCCAAGATCCAGCAAAATTTGAACATAACATTTGATTCTCAGAGGTTTTAAAGGGAGCTAATCACTCACCCCAGCCAAAGATCTGAATGATTGTAACAGTTTCACAAAATAGGTTTCGCACCCCTCAGAACTGAGAGTGGGCCTTACTCTCTGCAGCCTTCACACCCAAAACTGCAGATGGTATTGATTCATTTTGCAGCCTCTCTCAAACCAAAACTGGTACAGAGTCAGTGGAATCTGTATTACTCGCTCTGCATCCAATGGTGCCTCTATTTGTCAATTTACCAGCAAAACTTCGGTTTGTTCCCATCTATCTTTCCAGGTGTCTTACATTTACCCATTCAAAACACTCATTTTGAATTCTTCAAAAAAGAAAACATACATGTTGAGAGCTGAATGCCATATGCTGTGCATGTGCAAAAGTTAAATTTGATCAAATTAATATGTTTACTGGGATACTCTGGACAATGGAGCTATCTCATGTAAATATGGAAACAATTGCAGGTCTATCTATAGGCTCTACAATAAGCAGAACATGAAATGGATAATCATCAGAGAGGTTTTTGTAGAAGCATTCCCACATTGATATAAGTCCGTATAGTGCACACAGAGTTCCCAGCCAATGGCAACTCCCAACACATTAATACAGGTTTCCCTGGTGGAAATATTTTTTTAAATAAAACTGTCAAACCTTGGTGTTTGTCCAATAATTCCTTGGAACATGAATACCATGATACACAGTTTGTAAATTCTCATATGATTATCAAAATCCTTCTCATTCACTTGACTTTGTGCTGAAGCAAGTCACACCTGTGCTATAATTAAACAGGAGACATCAACCCAACAGAAACCGTGAGTATGGAATGCAAAAACACGATCATATCTCAACTGATAATATAACACAACTGTTTCTCCTTAATGTGCAAGACAAGACTTCACAAGTAAGAGCTGAATGTCCTTTCAGAGAAACAATAGGTCAGCTGCATGTACACACATGTTTACTACTTGAATAATGGATTAACAGAGCTGTTAGACCAGGGAGGTGGAATTACTGTGTAGATTGCTTGGGAATATCTGGACAAAATAGGTGCACGTGTGGAGATTGATCATATACATATATATATATATATATATATATATATATATATATATATATTTTATTTTTTTTCTTTTCTATTTTTTTCAATAGCCCATAAAGACTTGTGAAAAACAGGATCACAGCAGTTGGGTCCAAACACAATGTGAAAGAGCTGACAATCAGTCTTTTCATTCAGCGTTGTGTTGGGCAACTATCCATGTCTAAAAGCAGTCAAAACATTCACAACTGTTTGGCTATGTTCACAGAATGCTTGGCACCTTTGTGTCAATTACACAGCGCTCCTCTGACTAAATCCAACCACCAGTAAAAAGCTTAGAAGTCCTCAAAACTCCACCAGACACGATTACACTAGCATTTGTTTATTAAATTAAAGGGATATTCCACTGGATAGGCTAAGATATGTACTTAGTGTTCTAAGTCCCACTGTGGAAAGATGGAGAGCTGTCTCCTGGACCCTGTGATGTTCCCTAACTCACCATACTCCAAACCTAATGACTTAAATTCTCTCTCCCAGCTGTCTCTGCCATCACGTTCTCCCAGCACAAAGAAGCCTTGTCAGGGAGGATTACCAGAGCATGATGGGAGGAGGTCACTAAGTCATCCAGGTTTTTCAGTCCTACAAAGCACTGGATGAGCAGGTGTCGTAAGTTCAGCCTTTCAGTCCTTTTAAAGGCCTTTTAAGCGTGAAAACATGTGTTTTGGAAACAGCATGTAAGAGAAAATGTTTGCATTCACGATAATGATCCACTGTCACATACGAATTCACCGTGCACCCAAGCCAACCTGAACAGATTAGGTTTTAAGCCATCTTCTGAAGGCTTAATTTTTTTAATTTATTTATTTTTAAAATCGGAAATGTAGATGGTGACCTAATATACTTTTACTTTACAATTGGGACAGGACTGAAGTAGCTAAGTTCCCAGGCAAATACCTGGAAAATAGTTATATTAATTTTCCAAAATCCATAGTCAACAGTATTTCTTTCAGGTCTTTTCGTAAATGCTTAAATACTGAAATGCTGGACCCCCTTAAACAGTAATGTATTAAACATTCTAAGTTTAAGCGAACTGTTTTATTTAACACAGCATCTACCAGTCTAAACAGTGCACACAGTTTTCCTGCACCATGCCCTGATTATTAAAACGTGCATACAGACTACACAGTGAAACTTTTTTAACGTGGTTGACATTACCACATCTCAGAGAGCTGTGATGATGATCATCAGTAAATGCAGAGGGACTAACCTTTATGTAGAAACACAAAGGAATCTCAGCGATGTCAAGGCATGAAGAATGGCCCAAAAACAGACAGACAAACACAAAGAAGCTCATCGCGTCATCTTGTGGTTAGAGAACTCGTGAAAGTGAGGAGAATTGCTTAACTGTTTTAGGAGAATGTGTGTGTGTATGCATGAGCATGCCGTGTGTGTGTGTGTGTGTGTGTGTGTGTGTGTGTCTTTGCGTTTGAAGTTTACATGGGTCAGATTTCATCACTGCAGGGACTGACAGCATGAGCATGACTTCCTGGCCCACAGGGAGGGGATAAAACCATTTCTTGCTCTCAACAAAACTAGCCATGTTTCTCATAGTAAAAGTCCATGTCCATGTAATGAATGTCTGATGAAAACCTTTTGTGGGGGGACTGATGAGTGCTATGGTAATGTCACTAACACCCTACCCCTAGCATCTCATAAGCTGCTCTAATGGTTGAATGAAGGGAGATGGATGAAGGGCAAATGCTGAATGAAAGTGTGATGGAAGTAGATTTACAATAAATAAGGGGCAGATCTCTGTCAAGGGTGCTGTCTAAGGAATGCAGGCTATGTGACTGCTATCCCAGCGTAAAATTGGCTCAAAAGCCCCCAGACAGGTTTCATGTGATTGGGGACAAATCCTCTGATAGAGACTGGGAGAGAGAGAGGCTGCTTCACTCCAGTCATTAGACAAGGCTTTACTGTTACCATGGTACCAACAGAGAGCAGGTTGTTGTCTTTATCTGAAGAGTGAGAGCACAAGGGGTTTATCAACATATACATGTCTCTGTGAGTGTCAGATTTGGAAATATAAGTCAACAGCAACCATGCAGCCTTTCTTCTCTTAATGTAATCTGATAAAGATCATACTTCAAGGCTCAGACAGTTTGTGATCTGGTCTCAGAAACAACACTGGTGACAGTTTTGTCACTCCCAACAGGTCATGAACTAGTGGTGATAGAAGGGTGAGAAAAATAAAGACGTGGTACTTACGGTAGAGACAGCCAGCCTCTCCACTGAGCTGTGACCATCCAGGGCAACACTTGCACACTGTCTGATAGTCCTGTCTGTACACCTGCCTGTAACCAGTGTAGTAAGCAGTCCTGCAACCAGTCAGGGAACAAATCAACATTAGAAGTGGTTTGGATTACTAGTTCAGCTTACATTCTTTGACACTGAAGAGAGAACCAATCGAGTGCTTTGTACTTAAACAGTAAACTGAATGCTGTGACTTTCATACTATTGCTCTCATCTGACCATGAATGGGAAACTACATGAAACTTATCCATTTTTAGAAAGGACCACCCCCTAAACTGACTGAATCATGAAAAACAAACAGGATTTTTTTGGGGGGGGGGGGGGGGGGGGGGGGTATTTAGAATGTATTCGTGAGTATCTATAAATCTAGCAAGTCTGTCTTTGTCTAAATAATACTCCTGTCATTGCAAAGATACCACTTGGAAATGAAGACAAAGTCCCTGAGGGACATCTCACTTTATGTTTCCTCACAGGACTTTTAGACTGACAGCAACAAACACACTATAATGTTTATGGCCTGTTACTCAAGGCTTGTCAATCATCAGAGCATGTCCCTGCATTACACCACAGCGAACAGTAAAGCTGTGTGTTAAGCTGCATGTTCCACAGGGGCTCTACTATGATACTGTTAATCAGACTCACTGACAGACCAAACAGGCAAAGTTTTTCCCATAGGACTGCTCTTTGAGGGATGTTTTCATTCTGTTAATTAACAACATTCGAAAGAAGGAAAAAAAGATCCATGCGTCGTCGCATTACAATTTGTTGTTTAACATTTAGAGATGTATAAATATGTTCAGAGACAATCTGGGGAACACTTTTAGAGGGCACATTTAGAATCTTTCCATGCCACAAAGACTATTCTGTACTCCATTCTATGGGACTGGAAACAAAATGACTGTAAAACTTGTCTCCCTTAAACCCTAATTAGTTCAGCATTTGTCCACCTCATCTGCAGCATTTCACATGCCCACTTCCAGTAATGTGGTCTATTCAATGACCTGCTATAATTGTCCAGAATACTGATGACTCTGGGAGCCTTGTGCCCCTCTTTGATTCCTGGAGCATCTGAGAGCTTTAATAGTCATCTCTCATCCGGCAGATCGGTTTCCAACCACTGTCTCCCCCCTACTCCTCTGCCCAGTCTCAAAGGCAGACTGGTATTAGGTTTCATAGGATGGTTCTGTCAACATGTAAAATGCTGTTCAGACAAAACAGTTGTTGACAATGGTCATTGTCATTATGACACCATGTCACAAAGTATTCCCATTGACACCATTTGGTATCTGATTCCAAAAAGGGAATATGATTTCAAATGGGTGCCAAATTGTCACAAGAATTTGACCCTGATCCTAACCTGGCAGTGACCTATTCTACTGTCCAAGAAAAGCACAAACACAAGGCCATGGTTTATTTCAGTGAGCCCCATACAGGAGGAATGGGGGTGTCATTCAAGAAACTATGAGATCTTGACCTTTGCTGAAAATCCTGGTAATTCTTTAAATTAATCGGAGATCAAATAATGCACTCAGTGAAATATCCTCAGGACGGATAGATGGATGAATGAATGGCAGAATTGTTTCAGGCATCCTTCATGCCATTAATCACTGAGTATGTAAGCACCTCAGCAAGTCAGTCAGTAAATTCAGTACACGACGGGGTAGTTTGGAAAGTGATGGGAAAAGATGGGAAAGTTGGGAAACTGAAGACTGGGAAAAATCACCACAAGGATAACGTGACATGCCTAAAGGGTTGAGTAAGGGACTTCTGGGACATGACGAAGATGATGAAGTGATAGGGAGATAACGTCCACTGAAGGTTGACAGCAGAGCAAGAGGGGGAATTTAATTGGGTCCATACTAACCTTCTTTCATAACCCATGCACCAGGGATGTCCTACACAATCTTGTTTCCAAACTTTTACCATCCGTGTGAAGGTCTGTACGCACGGTTGCTTCTCAGCTACAATAATTTTCTGCTGCTCCGTGCACACATTTGGCCTAGCAGAGATTAAGAAATAATTATTCCATTTCACCATTCTTGCCAAAGTTGACCTCTTAACTTTTAATTAAAAACCTTATAGAAGCATCTTTTGTTACAAAGCATAAATTTAGCCCACTAAAAGAAACCATCATGGAGTGTGTGGTAAAGTAAAAATGTCTGGTCAAACTTATTCAAGTACTTCACAGTCCATTTATAATAATTCTGAATATAAGAATGAGTTTACTCCAAAGTTTACTCCAAGCCATATTTAAGAGAGAAGGAAACCAGCCCATAATTAGCTTTATAAAATCTTTTCATATAATGCTGAGAAAACCAAAAGCATTTTACCATTTCAGTGTTCCGAGACTGAGCTCATTAAAGGTCTCTTAATACAAAAGACAAATCATACAGAAATAAATGTGTATACATATACTATGTGTACTATGTGTGTGTGTGTGTGTGTGTGTGTGTGTCTGTGTATACACATACACATATATATACATACATATGTGTGTGTGTGTGTGTGTGTGTGTGTATATATATATGTGTATATGTATATATATACATATATGTGTGTGTGTGTGTATGTATGTATGTATGTATGCATGTATATGAATGCCTGAACGTTTATTTATAGGGCATTAAATGAATGAACAATCTTGTTACTTCTTTTAAGTTAAAATAGTTAAAATTGTTTAAATAGCAGATTTGCAAATGCATACAAATTTGGTAGGCTCTACATCGCTAAACTGCCACAGGCATTCACCGAATCAGATTCTGATGAGTTGAAAACAGATTGCCCCAGGTGAGCATTTTTCACTTACATGAAGGACTGGAGACTTCCTCTTGAACCGACAGATAAAAAGATCCAGTTAAGTAGGACAAGAAGTGTCGTGACGGTTTTTAAGTATACCTCTTCCATTGTTTCGCAGTTATTTAACGTTAAATTAAACGTACAACCTAATTTAAAAAAACAAAACAAAACTTTAAACTCTTGTTTTTATCAGTCAGTACATCGCTATGGTGTGATACATCACTGTGCAGCGTCAGTGGCGTGCACCTTCATTACAGTAAAAGCACTGTACGATTCTTCGCGCGCTCAAATAAATATGTGTGGAGACTTGTTCTGTGGACAACACAAGCGAGGTGCCTCCGACACGTCAAGTGTAATTGGCACAGTAAACCGCCTTTTTATATGTTGCTGTAGACTTGCCTCATTCAAATAGCAATGTTGATATGTTATAAATTTTAATAAAAACCATGGAAAGTAAGGTTAGGGGCGACTTAATGCTGAAGAATTATTCAACAGTTATTCGACAGTTTTGACTATTACGCAGAAAGTTTTTGAAAACTCGAGACGCACTTGTCTATAACATGAATAATGAAAACTTATTCTATAAAGTATAATTCAATATATTCACACATGACAATAAGTAATAATGTTAATTCTCTCTATAAAAGTAATCGCCATGCATTACTCGGCTGGACATACATTACTTTACCCTAACGTACATAATACAAGAACTCCTGTGAAGTAACATGTTCGATATTAAATATGCGCATGAATTAATCAACCTTAAGAATGAATTTTCACCCAGACAGTGCGCTCTTTCACAAAATAGCGGATTAGTGTTTAGGTTGAACTGATGTGGTGCGAAGACTGCAACGTCCCGAAGAAACTTGTGTATTATAGTGCCATCTTGTGGTGCTCTCTTTCTCTCTCTCCCTCTCTCTCTCTCCTTCACACACACACACACACACACACACACACACACACACACACACACACACAAATTAGGCTTTTATCTTCAACCTAGATATTTTCAGACATATTTTTCCAGATGATGCACTGTGTTATATCCACTCTGAACACTCCCTTGCAGACCATAAAGGATGAGGACACAGAAGTGCTGTGGAGGGAATGAGATTTTGGAACAGCTCTTCTCTGAAGGGCTCCTCCACACAATAGCTCTTCTATAACCTCCTATCATTGTTCAACTTGTGATGCAAAACTTCCACACGAGGGAGTACTGGAAGTGTGTCTGAAATGGAACACATTGCCTTTATTCATTGGTAACACAAAATCCTACAACAGGATTTTATAAGCTTTCACAGGATATTTATTATTTACTAATTTACAGTTAACAAATGTTGGTTAACTAAAAAACAACATTTAAGTGGATATAACAGGCAACAGGTAACTGAGAGAGGAGCTGTCTCTATCACTTTACTATTTTCACAGTAAGTTCTCATACTTTGAGGACCACATTATACATGGTCAAAAACTGAGAAGACAAAACTGAACAGCAGCTCTATACCCTGTAAAAATGTTCTCCTATTCATATGAAGGTGTCCCAGAAAATACAATCAACTCTCAAATTTTGCTGTATATCATAGAACATTTATCATTAACCTCAACAAAAATAACCCTAAGTTCCTTTTTGATACTGTATCTAAACTTACCCAGAATCATTCAACTCAATCTAGCTCTTTTACCACAAACGATTTTGTTGAATTTTGTCTCACAAAAAATAATTCGTGGTGGTATTCAAATTAGTTAAACATTGCTCAACCTTTTAAATATGTCACTTAAATCTAGCTTTTTACCCTCAGCTTTTAAAATGGCCGTGATCAGGCCTTTACTTAAAAAAACAAACCTTGACCCTGAAGCCTTAAATAATTAGAGGCGGATCTCTAATCTGCTGCGTTCTTTCAACAATACTTGAAAAAATTGTAGCTGCTCAGCTTATAGCCCATATGTCCTCTAACAGTCTGTTTGAAATATTTCAGTCAGGCTTCAGGTGTTTTCACTCTACTGAAACAGCGCTTACTAGAGTAACTAATGATTTCTTATTAGCCATGGACGCTGCTGCTACCTCCATTCTTATTCTACTTGATCTGAGTGCAGCATTTGACACGGTCAATGACACTATATTGCGAAAGCACCTGGAAAATCAAACTGGCTTTCGTGGCCTGGTGCTCTCTTGGTTTAAATCTTATCTCTCAGACAGAAACCAGTGTGTCGACTGTAATAATGTGACCTCTAAGTACCATGAGCTTAACTATGGTGTTCCTCAGGGATCAGTCCTTAGCCCTCTCCTATTCTCTATTTACATGCTCCCTTTGGGTGACATTCTTCATAGTTGCAACATTAACTTCCGTTGTTATGCTGACAATACTCATATTTTCTAACCGATCAAGCACAATGACTGCTCTGAATTGGCTAACCTTGAGGCCTGTCTTTGTGCTATTAAGGGTTGGATGTCTTCAAATTTACTGATGCTTAATGCAGGCAAGACTGAAACGCTGGTCATTTGTCCCCCTACACATAAGCACCTTTTTAGTAATCTTACCCTAAATTTTGACAGCTGCATCATCTCTCAAAATTCTACAGCGAAAAACCTTGGTGTGATTTTTGACTCATCTCTCGCTAGTCGCTCATATCAAAAATATAACCAAAACTGCCTTTTATCACCTCAGTAATATCACTAAAATTAGGCTCTTCCTAAGTATGGCTGATGCAGAAACCATTGTTCATGCATTTGTCACATCTCGCCTTGATTACTGCAATGTTCTGTACTCTGGTCTGCCTGCCTCTAGAAACAAAAGTCTCCAAGCCTTTTCCTACCACTCTCCCTTCCTATTTTCTCTAACATGTCCACAACTTTGTTGTGGGCATGTAAAGCCCTTTGACACTATAAATAGTGATATTGGGCTCTTAATAAACTAGTATTATTATTGTTGTTGTTGTTGTTGTTGTTGTTGTTGTTGTATGACTGTTATTCTTTTAATGTTTTTCACTGATTATACTTTTTGTCCCAAATCAACAATCCATCCACTTATTTTGCACATACATTGTAAACTGAATGTGAAAATCTATTTCTCTTTTCTCATAAGTGAGTTTGAGCCTTGCAAGGAAGTCTTATGACTAACAAGTACATAATGTAATCATAGACATTCACATTTAAAACTGCATGCATGTGTCAGTGAATATGTGTCAGCTTAGATACAGCTGCTCAGTGCAGTAGCCTACTGTACACTAAAACCAACTACTTCCAACCTTCTTCTTCCCAAACAAGCCGTTAAGAGTCTTGGTAGGGTGAGTACTGATGACTGGAATGTAGCACCATACAAAGACCAGTGATGCTGTCTCAATGGGAATAAGAGAAGACAGGAGGCATCAAACAGATGGCAGTCAGATTATCCAACCTACTGCCAGGGAGCACTTGTCAGGATTCTTGAAAAACCGCAAAGGAAAGTGTAAGACACACAGCACTGATCAGCCCGACCATCTCCTTTACTGTAAAAGAGTTTCTGCCTTCAGGGTGAGGGAGAGGGGATGAGAAGAAGGAGATTTCCCTTTCACAGGCAACACTCCTCTCGCCAGAGGAAAAAACCATTTGTCTTCTCAGTTCCTGTGCCAGCTGCACATAGTGCCATTAATAACCACTAGGCTAAGTAAGAGTTATTAAGACATAAACTGACTTAGGATGTTTGGCAGGGCAGCGTCTTGTCAGATGATGTCTACAATGAGAGCATATTTCTAAAAACATACACAGTATGTGCTTGCATCACATCTCTCTATCTCTCCCTCTCTCTCCTTCTCTCTCTCTCTCTCTCTCTCTCTCTCTCTCTCTCTCTCTGTTTCCTCAGAGCAGCATTAATGGCTTAGTCTTTAAAGTGATATTACGATAATCATTATAGACATTTATAATCATATTGTGAGGTTAACCGTTAACTGTAACAAACAAACAACAACAAATTATATACAGCTGCATTAGCTATATTTAACAAGTGGACATTGCAACAGGAACGCATGAATGTTGTTTTCATGTGTCACACATAAACCAGTATTCATCTAATTTTTATGTCCTATTGGTACATATCTGTTTGTGCACACATTCATATGTGTGCTTCTGAAATTGTGTATGTGTTTGCACCCCAATATATATGTGTGTGTGTGTGTGTGTGTGTGTGTGTGTGTGTGTGTGTGTGTGTGTGTGTGTGTGTGTGTGTGTGTGTGTGCGTGCATGCGTGTGTGTGTGCATCCGTGCACACGTTTGTGTGTCAACCCTAACAGTTGTTGCAATAGACAGCTGTTGGCCGTGTCTCCACAATCTTTTGGAGTGAGCCGTGAAGAGGCTCTGACACACTGTGGACATTCCCTGGCTCTTTGAAGCGGAGCCACACTGGAATGTGGCTCATTGTTAACAGAGATTTTATTATATGTGAATATGTAAGAGAGACTGTGTACTACCATGGTCCTATGGCCACACTGACCAACACATATCCATAACAGACAACACGTATCCAGCCGGTAGGGTCAAGGTCCGTTTAACTTTTCACTGAGAATGTTTGTGCATTTGAGTGTGCTTGTGTGTGTGTGTGTGTGTGTGTGTGTGTTGTGAGGCATACAATGAATCTAAATGGAGATTAGAATGTACATGTTAATGGAAGTCAATACGATGGAATGATGGAATGACTGATAGAATTCCATGTTACTACAATTGTTATGGTGTGATTTTTTGATATCAGAATCAGAATATCCTACTTAGTCTAACATCTAGTCATCTTTTAACCAATATTATGTCAGAAACTATGAATATTGACTCTCAATCATTATATATTTGATGTTATAACAAAATTATATCTTCTTGTACATCCACTCCTGCAGACAAATGATTTAGTCTTATAGTAATCGTATTTATTACTATTTAAGTTTAAATGAGTTTGCATGAATTTTCACTCAGGATATTCAAAATGTAAAATGTAAGAAAAAAAAAAGAAAAAAAAAAGAAAAAAAAAAAGTAACCTGAGATTCATCAAGCCCAACCTTGAACCATGACTTTAAGAACTGAACCTTTCATGTTTATGCATCTAGAGTTAAGTCAAGGCATTTTTAACCCTGTCTGTATTTTCTGGGCTTACGGGCTGGCAGCAGAGGGATTGTGCCGGTAAGGCTGTGAGGCTGCTCTGGTCAGACTGCTTTCTAAGTTTAACGGGTTTACGTGAGTGTGTGTCTATTGTTCTGGTGGTAGTGTCAAGACTTTGGAGGGGGAAGGTAGAGATCTATGATGGGAGATTTGGTGCTGTCAAAGTGTGTTCGAAAATAGAAAGACAGCTGTAGGTGGTTATATCTGAAAACGTGTGTGTTTGTGTGTGCATGCATACGTGCAAGCATGAATGTATATAAGCATGCATGTGTATATTTGTATGCACGATGTTAATTAAGGAGAAAATAGTACTTTTTGAGAACAGATACCAACTAGATATGTTTCAGATAGGTGGCATTTCTCTCTTTGTTCACATCTTAAAAATGTGTGTGTGTGTGTGTGTGTGTGTGTGTGTGTGTGCGCGCATGTATGAGCTCGAGTTATTAGGATAGATGAAGTGAAGTAAGGGCCCTAGACCAACACAATGCAGATAGGCTTTGGAGACTGAGGAATAATGGTACTGTGAGCAGGAAGCTGCTAAAAGATTGTTTAGCCTGTGTTACTGCCTAATCTGGGGTGCCTCTGGAATTGTTAGCAACAGATTAGTGCCCCCAAACTCATGGGAGTCTCTGCATGCCCCACGTCTGACGACCTTGTTTTTGTGCATTCAAACTAACAGGATCACATATTGATGTCAGTGGATGATCAGTGGGGGGAAAATTACACTAAAACTCTAAAATCAAACAAACAACACAGAGAGGGTGTCAAATGAGAGGATGCTAGATGTAATTCTTCAGGCATCCTGAAGCACTCAGCACTTGTTCCATCTGCTAATCACAAACTAATGCTCGCGTGTCCACTGTGTTTTTACTGGCAAGAGGAAAGGACTCTTTAGCAGGTCTTTGTATTTGGTAGTTTTTAGAACGGCTGCATGTGGATACGTGTGTGAGCAAATTTGGAGCATTTAGTCTCAGTGACTGAGCACAGGGGCTTTGGATGCAGCTATGACAATCTAAATAAACAACTGTTGTCTATGTACACACATATTCACAGAGTGCTTCCCAGAATTCCTGTCCAGGTGTGGATTTCAAGCTCCTCTCTCATGCCTACACAACATGACATTATTGCACCACAGCAAATAAAAATGAATCTTTGACTAGATAAGCAATGTTTTGGTGGGGGGGGATTGCTGTATCTAGCTGTCTTTCTTAAACTTACGCATTTAGAATAACTGGTTATATCAGCACTTGATAGCGAATAAAAATTACACACAATAATCATATCCAGCAGCTTGATCTCAAGCACAGGTACTGTGGAAGGAATGTCTTGCTGTTTTATTGTGTTTTCAGACCCCTTGTCAATTTTTCCTGGACAAAAGCATGTCCTGCCTCTTTAACCACAGACCTTTGCCAGACAGCATGTCTATCTCCGCTTGGAATGTCAGCTATTGGAAACAGGAGTTGTATTCTCATCTATTTTCGGACACCATAGCGAGGTCTGGTCTCCGCAAAAGGACACTTATCTCAGCTTTTGCTCTCAAGGTCGAGAGTTTCTATTCTGCACAATGAGAGCGTGAGCTCAGATTTGAATGATCAGATATAATCACACCCTGACAGGTCACTGACCAAAATTACCATACAACCTTATCGCACAGGAGTTCATATTAGTCTTTTTTTGTCTGGACTACATTAAGCAAAGAAAAAAAACCAAAAAACCCTCCTCTCTTCAAGTTCACAAGTCCTATTTGCCAATCACAAAATTTAGTGGCAAAAATTTCATTGAAAAATCACAAATCCTTCTTTTCTGAGCATATTTAACATCAGATCAAGCCTCAGTGTGAAAACAATATTTGATCTCTCTTCTTCAGAAACTGGTATTCAAAACTGAGATTTGAAGTCTACCAATCAGCTAGCATTTGCTGGTTGTATGTAGGACAATTAACAGCTTCATCAGGTGTTGATATGGGCACACACTTCAGTGGAAGAGAGCCAAGTGCCCTTCTACTCCTCTCTGATGCATACCCATGCATTTCTCCATCACTTCAGCTTTACTCAACCCACTTTCACACAACTACAACACCACAGACTCATTGACACCCTTTATTTCTGATAAGTCCCTTGACAATCCCTAAAAATGACCAGGCTACTATGTGATCCTCACAGTGCCAGACACATACTGTAGTCACAGCTACTGAAACATCCGTTCGTGGAGCTTGATAAGTCAATAGATTGGCTTTGTTGTTACTACTGAAAATACGTTGCAAAGGCTGCAACAGATGTTATCTAAAATGTGAAGAGAAATCTAAAAACATCCATTCACAGAAATACAGCAAACTGTTCTCAGTATGTGAAATAATATTATTTGATTACAGAAGTGGGTAGTCTGTTGTTGATCTTGACTACCAAAATGACTACTGAGGACAAACTACATTCAGCTGGAAAATGTGAGATCACAGGCCACACATTTCAAATCAAGTTACATTGTTCTGAATTTATGTTCATAAAAATATGGACTATCAAAACTAAAAGATTTGACCCAAACTGTTTTATAAAAATTATAGTATATAATTACATGTCCAATAACAAAGAGAAATGATAGCAAAGCTCTTTATTAGTTTTAACTGTACTACTTCATAATTTCATTGTAGAATATTAATAGTGCGTTTAGCCCTCTCATTACCACTGAGCTACAAATAACTGGCCTATTTCTTAGGTTAATTATGTTAATATTAGGTGAAGAATCCAAATAATCTGACTCCGTTATAAATCTTTACGGACAACAATGTGTTTTAAAAATAACTCCTTACAGTAGGGTACTGCTGAGATAAAAATGCCGTTCGCCTTTTGTGACAGTCCAGGGCAGGCCACGGGCACAGCCAATGAGCAACTGAAGTCTTGGAGACACATGGGGATATCTGACATATCTCTCCCAATTCTGACCTTGGGAGAGAAGATAAAAAGGGATCCTCCAGTGCGTTTCGGGCCAAACCTTTTGCGAACGTTCTGAGGTTAGTAGGCTACTCATATCTGTGCATGTGCGTTCCAGTGCGTTCTTTGGAAAACGCTACTTTACTCATCCCACCGTGTCTTGCATGTGACAGTGAATTTTGCGTCAAGTTTAAACGCTGAACTCTGCCCATTTTTGCATTACAATGGTCTAGAACGCATTATGAAAAATACTTAACATCTCTAACCAATGCATTGATTTTTCCAGCTATAAGTGCAGCGTATAGAGCCTTTTGCGCTTGTTAATTTCATAAGCGCGTGAACACACCGCGTAACGTCCTGTTCTCGCATCCAAACAGGTACGTCGGTGCTCGTCTGGGACCCGTGGCTTTTACCATGTCCCGCTTCGTGGAAATGAAGGAGTTTGGGGAGGCTGCTCCATTCCTCCGGAAAACCAACCTGGAGCTATTGGCTGCGCAAAGCCATGCCTTTGATGGTACTGCCAGCGGTTGCACATTCGCCGTCAAAATTTTACTTGACGTTAAGAGGAATGAACTACTACGACACTTGTTTGGAGAATTATACAAGCTTTGATAAAGGGTGGAGGGGAAAAAGGTTTCAACCAAAGTAAAATATCCATCAGCACTTTCTGTCACCGACAGACAACTTCTCTTGTGATCATGTTCCTTGCTGGAAGCCCAATCAGAAATATTTTCTTGTACCAAGTAACGTGATGTGTCTAGATAACACCAGAATGAGAAATGCAATTCGATTTTGTATCTTTAACTTAAGGCATCGGCCATGTTCATCTGTGAAAATGGCAGAATTTGATAAAACCTCAACAATTCGTGCTTTTAATTCATCTATAGATAGATAGATAGATAGATAGATAGATAGATAGATAATTTGTTATTATTTTAGGATAAAGCAGACCACAGAACCACAGAAAAATCATTTAAAGATCATTTTAAAAGTTTGGACCACAGAAAAAGATGTTGGTAGTACTACTATTTGCTATTTGAATATGTGTTGTGACTGCTCAAAAGTCCAGAATATCAAGTTGAATGTTTTTACAGACCAATGTCAAGGTTTTGGAAGCAAAGTAGTTGCAAAAATTTGCACCATCAAATGTGCTACATACTTTCTCCTGCTTTGCACATGGGATACATTTTACAGATTTTTAGCTACAACAGCTGTTTGGTTAGCAATGTCATGCTCATATATCTGTTCACAGGTAAAAAGCGAGTTTGGGTCCCAGATGAAAAAGAGGCTTACATTGAAGTGGAGGTATTAGAAACAGAAGGGGACAAAGTCATTGTGGAAACCAAAGATGGCCGGGTTAGTGAACTCAAATTATATTTTAATCAGCTGATTGGGTAATAATTAGCAATCTGTTGATACAGTTATCGTTTACTGAAACTGAGTGGAAACTGATTGGCATGGGTATTCACTTGTCCTCCACTGTACCAGACAAACTGATTTGCTTCAAGCATTTTTTTTTTAACTAATGAGCAAATATGCTTAATATTTTTACAAAGTGACTTTTTTTTACAAAGTTCAATGAGAAAATACTGAGTGAAAGGGCAACTGTTAAATTGGACATTTAGTTATAATAATAATTTGCATTATTTCAAGCAAGTTTTCAGTATGATTCACATATAACAGCAATGAGTCAGACGAAGTTACATCTCACGTTGTTTTGTCCCTCCTTACCAGACCCTGACACTAAGAGAGGATGATATTCAACAACTGAACCCTCCAAAGTTTGACATGATTGAGGACATGGCCATGCTGACCCATCTCAATGAGGCTTCTGTCCTTTTCAACCTCCGCAGACGCTACAGTTTCTGGATGATCTATGTGAGTCCCTATTACAGTTTTTCATTTTTGATGCTATATTTTTTTCCCCACACTAGTTCACTAGTTGTGGTCCACAGAAAACATTTAATAAACTTCTAGTCAGTCATCTATTTCTACAAAATCTATATCTCTTTCTTGCTTTCCACTACTAATCTCTCTCTCTCTCCCTCTTTCTTTTTCTCTCTCCCTGCCTGTTCTGCAGACTTATTCAGGACTGTTTTGTGTAACAGTGAATCCCTATAAATGGCTTCCAGTCTATGCTCCTGAAGTGGTTGCAGCCTACAAGGGCAAGCGGCGCTCAGAGGCCCCACCCCATATCTACTCCATAGCAGACAATGCCTACAATGATATGCTACGCAGTAAGACTCTCTAAGACTCTTTTACTAAGATTATGCATTAGAGTACCTCATAGAAGATTTTTATGTCAAAAATATAAGCCATGTTATGTTGATTCTTCATTCTTATATCCCTTAGATCGTGAGAACCAGTCCATGCTCATCACGTAAGTCAGATTATATTGTAGAACTGTCTCACTATTGAACTGTTTCCTTTAAAAATGATAAATTTTAAAGTCCGGTTATCGAGATTATTTTAGATTACTCCTCGTATTGGTTATTGTTTTCTTAAAATGGAGAGAGACTGAAAAACAGGCTTGGTTACGTTTTGTTCCTTTTTTGACCCCCTCTTTCTTTCAGTTTTTTAAACATTTTTTGTATTTTCCTATCAATTTTTTTCACTCCTAGCGGTGAATCCGGGGCTGGCAAAACTGTAAACACGAAACGTGTAATTCAGTATTTTGCCATTGTAGCTGCTCTGGGCGAAGCAGCGGGCAATAAAGGAGTAAGGGTTCAGAGCTTCCCTTCCATAGTGTTTTGTCCTTCATCCTTTTTTCCTGAGTGTTTTATTCCATTTCGCTCTTTTCTTTTTTTTTGACCCGTCCCTTTTTTTTTTTTTTTTCTTTGCTTTTTTAATAACCGAGTGTTTGTAAAATTCCATTGGATCTTACTGAATGAAAACCTCTTTAACAGATAAAACTATGACCTCTGTCCTTTGATATCCAGATTTTGTCATCCTGCTACCAAATGTTTTTGTCTACCCTATTTTTGTACAACTGTTTTCTTCCTTCTTTGTCTTTTTTCCGAAATCTTCTTTTTTTAAATTATTTTTAACCTTTTCAGTTTTCACTGCTTATTTTGACATCCATACATCCAACCATTTCCTCTTGTAAAGTGTATAATATTTCATTCTCATACCCATATATTTACTCCCTTTCCTCTAAGATCATCTTTTGTGGCATTTCATTATTTTTTTTTATGTTTTTTAGTTGCATATTCACAAATTTCATCATTTGTAACACACTCAGGGTACATTAGAGGACCAGATTATTGAGGCAAACCCAGCCATGGAGGCTTTTGGCAATGCCAAAACAGTGAGGAATGACAATTCATCTCGTTTTGTAAGTGAATAAAAAGTGTCAAATATAAACTAGAATTAAATATACCTTTCTCTGTGAGTTGTCTCTCTGACTCCTCTATATCACCCTCTCTCTTTATAGGGCAAGTTCATTAGAATCCATTTTGGTCCTACAGGGAAACTAGCCTCTGCTGATATTGACATATGTATGTTGACGTGATACACCATAGTGACATTTGATATGAATTTCAAATTGAGATTGAAAAATTCTGTTTCTGGTCCAAATTATTTAATAATCTGTGCACCCATCCTCATCTCATGTAATACAGACCTTCTGGAAAAATCAAGAGTGATTTTTCAGCAGCCTGGAGAGCGAAGCTACCACATCTATTACCAAATCTTATCTCAGAGCAAACCAGAGCTCCAAGGTAATGGACAGTGATCACCCTCTCCTGATATTTTCCCTAAAATGTAGACCATAGAACTGAATATATTTTTTAATCTTGATGTTGAATCTTGAAATATCCTGTAGAGGGTAAAACTATCTTTTCTCATTGGCTACACACAGACATGCTGCTGGTGTCATCCAATCCCTTTGACTACCACTTCTGCTCTCAGGGTGTGACCACAGTAGACAACCTGAATGATGGAGCTGAACTGCTTGCAACAGACGTGAGCACTGTTTACTTTTAAGTCAGAGTTAATGCATTCCTGTTGCTGAGAAAATCCTGTTAATGCGCTCTTATATATGTCTATATGCCAGGTAGATCATTTTGTTTCACCCTCTCCCTGTAGCATGCCATGGAAACTCTTGGTTTCACACCTGAAGAAAAATATGGCTGCTACAAGATTGTGGGTGCCATTATGCACTTTGGGAACATGAAATTCAAAGTGAGGCAGAGAGAGGAGCAAGCAGAAGCCGACGGCACTGAAAGTGAGGGTCATTCACTTTCTCATTCACACAGAAACACACAAAGTTTATTAAAATGCATGCCACTCAGACCATAAAAACATTTTCTGAAAGTTCAAAGACCAATTCTGAATTTTATGAAAGACTTTTGTTCTGTGTGTGTACCTCACAGGTGCTGACAAAGCCTCCTACTTGATGGGGATAAGTTCAGCTGACCTCATAAAGGGCTTGCTCAACCCCAGAGTCAAAGTGGGCAATGAATACATCATCAAAGGGCAGACTGTTGAACAGGTGAACAGTCCTCTGTGAATGACCAGATTATATGACATTTGAATGTAGGCCAACGCAAATTAAAAATACATTATCTTGGAGGCTCAGACAACTCAAGTTATAAACTAAGAAATGATAACAAACAGAAACACATTTAATAAAATTCATTAAATTTCATTTGGCTTTACCACATGTCTGTATTGCCCATGAGGTAATTGTTATGTGTATTTTTAGGTGACTTATGCAGTTGGAGCCCTTGCAAAAGCCACTTATGACCGAATGTTTAAGTGGATAGTGGGCAGAATCAACAAAACTCTTTACACAGCCATCCCCAGACAGTACTTTATAGGGGTTCTGGACATAGCAGGTTTTGAGATCTTTGAGGTAAGTCAGGTTGTTTCATTTCCAGTTGAAACAACTATCTAAGATAGCTGTTGAAGTCTGAGGCAATTTCAGAGTTAACCTGATGTGAACGGTCAATTTTTAGTATAAGACACAAGCAAATAGGCTGAACTTATATGAAATACTCATTTCTTTTCCTTTTCTCTCCCTTTTCAATGCTAGTTCAATAACTTTGAGCAACTTTGCATTAACTACACCAATGAGAAACTACAACAGTTTTTCAACCACCACATGTTCATCTTGGAACAAGAGGAATATAAAAGAGAAGGCATTGAGTGGACCTTTATAGACTTTGGCTTGGATCTGCAGGCCTGCATAGATCTTATTGAGAAAGTGTGTATGTTTGTGTATGGCTTGTCAATTGTATTATACATACATTTGTGTGTCCAAAATGAATGTACTTGTGTTACATTTCTTTGTTTAGTGTGAGTGTAATACAAAGCTTTTTCTTGCAGCCACTGGGCATACTGTCTATTTTGGAAGAGGAGTGTATGTTCCCTAAAGCAACCGATAGCAGCCTCAAGGCTAAGCTTTATGACAACCATGTTGGCAAGTCTCCAAATTTCCAGAAACCAAGACTAGACAAGAAACGCAAGTACGAGACCCACTTTGAGCTGGTACACTACGCTGGCGTGGTAAGTGTATCTGACTGTTATAAATCAATCCAAAATAAAGAAGAAGAGTATTTTGAACTGTTAACAAACTACAATACAAATTTCAGGCTTTAGTAATGCTAATGAAATTCTGATCAGAATTCAAGAGGAATGCTGTGGTGAGGATAACAGCTGATTCTTTTGTGAGGATATCTTTTATTAATTTGGTCTGCCTGTCTTTATTCATAGGTACCATATAACATCAGTGGGTGGCTGGACAAAAATAGAGACCCTCTGAATGAGACTGTTGTGGCATGCTTCCAAAAATCATCCAACAAGTTAATGGCAAGCCTCTTTGAGAACTATATTGGTGTAGATTCAGGTACGTGTCCATTATGAATCTGATTTAACCATGCTTTACAGGTAATCCCATAAATCTGAGTAACAACATAACTCATAAATTCAGTGACAGGTTTAGAAGACTGCATATTTCAAACATTTTCTGCTATATGCACACTCATGCTTGGAACATATAGATGATAATGTTCAGAGGAGGTCTATTGGAGTTTGTCTTCTTTAGCAGGGACAGAGGCCAAACCAGGAGGCAAGGAAAAGAGGAGGAAAGGAGCATCTTTCCAGACAGTTTCACAGCTCCACAAGGTGGGTTAGAGTGAAGAGGGGTGAGTGAATAAGAAACAAAACAAAAAGAAACAAAGCAAATAAATGAGCTTAGGGAGGTAATCTCATTATTCCATCAGGTACATGAGTTTATTATTTATCACAGGTCTTATCCGTTCAGGTTCTTTCAAGTATTGCAATATTCTGCCTTATGTAATTAAATTAAGAGGAAATAGAGCATTGTTAGATATAATATTATAAAATATCTATTTGCAATGATAAATAGACATTTTGTACTCTTATTTTGTACTTTAATGTCATCATTTTTGATGGAGAGCGAGGTAGTTAAGACTTGCAGTGATGTTTAGGGAACTCCACTCATGAACATCACTTTAAGTCTGTGCTAGCTCCACTCTCACTAACTTCAGCTGAAAGCAAACACCAGGTAAGACCTTGTTCCTGCTGCTAAGATAAACCAGGACTAAGCTAATATTTGACTCTCAGCCTTTAGAGTATAATCCTTCAATTCAAAAGTGAGAAACATGTTTAACATCATCTCATCCATTTCTCTCTCCCTTGGCCAATAGGAGAATCTAAACAAGCTGATGACCAATCTGAGAAGCACTCAACCTCATTTTGTGCGATGTATTATTCCCAATGAGACCAAGACCCCAGGTACAGAACGACAACAGTACTTAGCATTCTTCTTCCCATTATCCCTTCCCTTTTATGTATTTGTATCCATTGTAAACCTTAATACTCAATGTCATTTTCTAGACATCTTTTCCTCCCCCTAGTTGTAGTTCTGTTTATTTTCTCTCTCTTCTCCTAATAGGAATGATAGAGCCATTCTTGGTTCTGCACCAACTGCGTTGTAATGGAGTGCTAGAGGGAATCCGTATCTGCAGAAAGGGATTCCCAAATCGCTTACTCTATGCAGAGTTCAAACAGCGGTGAGCTGAGAACCTTTCAGAAACCTACATGCATATCTGCATCAGTATAAAGTCATACAAATTAACATTAGTAACTAAGCCACTCTGAATATACAGACAACAGAAGGTAAGTAGGGCTAGTGCTGGACATATCTTAGGATATTATATTTATTTGTGAAGTAGGTTATAAGAGACCAGTGATAGGCACATGTTCAGGTTATGTCCTTCATGTCTGTGTCATCCTGTTGGACTTTAAACATCTATTAATTTTTGTTTATTTTGTTTATTTCTTTGAAACATTAATTAGTTAAGTTAAAGGAATGCATTTAATTTGAGTTTTGTCTTGTTTTGTGTGTTAACCAGTTACCGTATACTGAATCCTTTGGCTATCCCAGAGGACACCTATGTGGACAGCAGGAAGGCTGTGGAGAAGCTCCTTGGTTCTCTGGATATTGATCACACTCAGTACAAGTTTGGCCACACCAAGGTTAGAATGCCTGCTGCTCTTAATTTTTTTTATCTAAAGGCATGTTGAGCTCCTTGAACAAGCGAGTTACCTCATTGATTTTTCCCCAATGGCTCAATCAGTCAGCACATCCTGTCTGAAGTCTTGCAGTTTCCTAATAACCATAACCATGACAACCAGTGTTTGTCCATCTCCAGGTCTTTTTCAAGGCTGGTCTACTGGGACAGTTGGAGGATATGAGGGATGAGCGCCTGGCCAAAATTTTGACTATGTTGCAGGCCTTCTGCCGGGGCAAACTCATGAGGATGGAGCGGCAGAGGATGATGAAGGAGAAGTATGTGAGAAAGAGAGGACCACTATGTCCTGTCTTGCTCTTCTCTTCATATCTTGTAGACTGTTTATATGGTAACACATGCACATATGTACACAAAGCATACATGCACTATTCCAAAACTCCTTAGGTAACATGGTCTTGTTTATAAAATATTATACAACTGAGGCGGTCATAACTGTTTTGTATGAAAATGTTCACAATCATTGTGGCAGTATGTTGTTTCAGAGCGAGTGTTAGTGTGTTAACACAAGCATGTGAGTTTGTGCCTGTATGTGAGGAATGTACAAGGCATGTCTGGGCTGTGGTGTGGCGTGTGTCAGGCGTGTGTCTACACACATATACAAAATTGTGTGTGGTCTCTCTGGAAAAAGCCTGCTAAAACTCTTTTACCCAACTGGCATTCACAAAGCAGGTGTAGGAGTGGGTCATGTATCCCTGAAAGTGTATTCATACCAGTTGTCCAACCCCTGCTTTCATGGTCTGCTGCCCCCATTATAAATAACTCCTAGACTCTCTTTGTTAAGACTGGCTGTAGCTAAGAGTGGCTACATCACTGAGATGCCATCCTAGGTGACAAGGGATTAAGTCCTCTTGTTTCACGAAGGGGTTTAGTTGCAGCTAATCAGCAACCTCTACCCAACCTTTGACCGTCCGCCCATTGTGCCACCATGCCAGTAATTCAGAGTTGATTTACTCTCCAGCCATATTTACTGTCACACTGAGCCCACTGATACAGGGCGCGTGTCCGTCTGGCCATATTTGGTGCTGGGCTTGCTGAGCTAATTTAGAACAATGAGGTGAGAAAGGTTGTGTTACACCATCACAAAAAGTAAAACAGAACTGCAAGGAAGAGAAGGGCTAAAAAGAAATAAAATGAAATAAAGAGAGCTGTCCTTTTTGATGCTGCTGTATTTACAGCATGCTCTGAGTTTTGATGTGGATCACTTACACAGCTGGTATCATGGCCAGTCCAGCAGACACATACTTTCAACCCCATATGTAATCTGGAAAGCCATGTCCTGTCTGCATGTTAAAGGTCCGTAAGAAAGGTGTACTGAATGCAAAAAGGATTAATGTTTGCATGAGCCTCTTAGCATCCTGCTTCTTTTGAATGTGGAAATCCTCCTGGGAGAACTTTTGCCAAGCTCTCATTTAGCTCTCATTTAGGATTAAAAAATAATAATAATAATAACCACAGCTATTCAGTTAAGTCCATCTCAGTCCTACTGATGTTTTCTCCATCCTCTTGAAGGGAGGCTCTGATGGTCATTCAGTGGAATATCAGAGCCTTTTACTCAGTGAAGAACTGGCCCTGGATGAGACTGTTCTTTAAAATCAAGCCCTTGCTAAGAAGTGCCGCTACTGAGAAGGAGTTGGCTGCACTAAAGGAGGAGTTCCAGAAACTGAAGGAAGCACTGGAGAGGTCTGAAGCCAAGCGGAAAGAGTTGGAGGAGAGACATGTTTCCCTGGTTCAGGAGAAAAATGACCTGTCCCTGTTGCTTCAGGCTGTAAGTGCTTCATGAGAATAAAAAATGTTGTTGAACAAACATGAGACAAGTCACAAGATTAACATCCACCAATGATGATGATATTGCCAAACAAACATGAATCAAATCAGATCTCACACAATGGACCCATCGAAGACCACTTCCATTAATACAGATGAAAGGCCATATTACACTTTAAAACTTGCACACACACCAAACCATGAAAATGTGGCAAAACAAAATAAAACAAAACTTAACTACTCAACACATTTTGTTCTGCATGACCTTTCTGCATGAAACAAAGTTAATAATATTAAACAAAAAAATGTAACCTAATAAAATCTGTTCACCTCTGACCACAGGAGCAAGATAACCTTGCAGATGCAGAAGATCGCTGTGACCTACTCATCAAAGCCAAGTTGCAGCTAGAGGGTAAAGTGAAGGAGCTGATGGAGAGGCTAGAGGATGAAGAAGAGATCAATGCCACTGTCCTCTCCAAGAAACGCAAGCTAGAGGACGAATGTGCTGAGCTTAAGAAAGACTTAGATGATCTCGAAATTACTCTGGCTAAGGTAGAGAAGGAGAAACATGCCACTGAAAACAAAGTGAGTAAAAAAAAGAGAAGATATTGGGAGTTGTGGGATGGGCTGCCTAAAAAAGACAATTCTCGCTCCTCCTTGTCCTCCATCCTTTTTTTTTAACCCTTTTCCCATCTCTTGATTTTTTCTTGGTCTCCAGGTGAAGAACTTGGTTGAGGAGATGGCTGTCCTCGATGAGGCCATTTTGAAGTTGACCAAGGAGAAGAAGGCTCTGCAGGAGGCTCATCAGCAGGTCCTGGAGGACCTTCAAGCTGAGGAAGACAAGGTCAACATGCTGTCCAAGGCAAAGGCCAAGCTTGAGCAACAAGTGGACGATGTGAGTATGGACACAATCGATTACATTAGCGATGTCCTGAACTATCTTAACCTGTCAGTTGCAAATATCGATTCCATGTGATTGACAGAATTTGATAATCAGGGTCCCATGAGACTTTCAAGCACAAGTGTTTTGACCAGTTTTATATGGTTTCTTTGACCAGTGTCTCACTATTCCTCTATAGCTGGAATGTTCCCTAGAGCAAGAGAAGAAGGTGCGCATGGATCTTGAGCGGGTCAAACGCAAATTGGAGGGAGATCTTAAACTTTCCATTGAGTCTGCCATGGACGTGGAGAATGAGAAGCAGCAGCTGGAGGAGAGCCTTAAGAAGTGAGAACTGATGCCCAGAGATATTTGTCACTTGTGTCTTTTAATATTTAAAAAAAAATGACATTATCTTTTTAGTGCTCTTGGAAGAGAAGCTACCTGTGATTTCATCATGTATTTAATTTAAACACTCAATTTATTCCTACTCCTACTCTTTATTCCTAATTATTTGTTTTACCTTTTTTTAGGAAAGACTTTGAAATGAGTCAGGTCACATCCAAGATAGAGGATGAACAAGCCCTTGTTATTCAGCTACAAAAGAAAATAAAAGAATTACAGGTAACTTCTCCATTTCAATACAATTGAGACTAAAACAAATCGAAATCAGTCATGGATTCAAATAACACATTATGTATTTTAAAATTGAATAAATCTTCAATTACTTATACATTATATCATAACACCTGATACAGACTCGTATTGAGGAGCTAGAGGAACAGCTGGAAGCAGAAAGGGCAGCACGGGCGAAAGCAGACAAACAACGCTCCGACGTGTCACGGGAACTGGAAGAGCTGAGTGAACGGCTGGAAGAGGCAGGTGGAGCGACTGCTGCCCAGATCGAGATGAACAAGAAGCGGGAGGCTGACTTCCTCAAGTTGCGTCGAGATCTGGAGGAGGCCTCGTTGCACCATGAGGCCATGGCAGCTATGCTGAGAAAGAAGCATGCAGACAGTGTGGCTGAGCTGGGTGAGCAACTGGACTGCTTACAGCGTGTCAAACAGAAGCTGGAGAAGGAAAAAGCTGAGGCCAGGATGGAGGCTGAAGATTTAGCTTCTAACCTTGAACATCTCTCTAAGGCCAAAGTAAGAACATCTCCCTGGAAATGCATAGCTGCCTCTAGAGTTTCAAAGCAAACTGAAGGAAGAAGTGGAATGAAAATGAAGGATTGCATTGTTTGTCTTCTTACTTGTTTGGGGATGCTAAAGAGGTTATGCTTTTTAGGGTAATGGCTGGGCAAAAACCTGCATGTAAGGTTACTTGGGATGAGAAGTTTAGATAGTGAGTGAGTGAGTGAGTGAGTGAGTGAGTGAGTGAGTGAGGCAGCAGCAGCTTTATGACTTTTCATTGTCCCTCATCAGGCCACAACAGAGAAGATGTGCAGAATGTATGAGGACCAGCTGAATGAGTCAAAGGCCAAAGCTGATGAACTTCAGAGACAGCTTAATGATGTCAACTCACAAAGAGCCCGTGCACAGACTGAGAGTGGTCAGTATTCATGATTTTATGATGAGATTAACATAATGAAGAACAGAACACAAGAGCATTTTATTGGAATGGGGCAACATTCTTAAGAGCAGCTGTAGAATGTTTTTAATTTCTTCTTTTAACTGCTGAAGGAATATCTGAACAAGCTTGTGTTTCAAGTTCATACTTGTAACTAATCAACTGACTTTTTTGTATATGATTTTCTCTCTGTATATCTTGCTCTTGTTTACAGCTGAGGTGAGTCGTAGGTTAGAGGAAAAGGAGGTACTGGTCATGCAGCTGCAGCGAACTAAAATCTCATTAAATCAGAGTATGGAGGAGATGAAGAAACAGTTTGAGGAGGAATGCAAGGTGAGACATGGGTGATATTGCTATATAAACAAGATTGCATAGAAGGCTATGCAAAAAGCTGTAACTGTGTCATACACACATGCACACAAATGCGCACGCATGCACGCACACACACGCACGCACACACACATACACACACTAGTCTTAACTGATTGTCACATATTTGTAATCATAGCTTAATCATAGTTTAATATTTGTAATTATAGTTTAGTTTTTTATTGTTTACCTTGATATGTTTTTGCATCAGGCGAAAAATGCCCTGGCTCATGCCCTGCAGTCATCAAGGCATGACTGTGACCTTCTAAGGGAGCAGTTTGAGGAAGAGCAGGAAGCCAAGTCTGAATTGCAGCGTGCTCTTTCAAAGGCTAATGCAGAGGTTGCCCAGTGGAGGACCAAGTATGAGACTGATGCCATTCAGAGGACAGAGGAACTGGAGGACGCCAAGTAAGAAAACACATATTGCCATCGCAGAGTTCTGAGTTTGCTTCCTGGTAGTGATGCTTTTGGCCTGGCTGGGCACCCACATGAACACAGTTGGTGGTGTTTGCAGGTGAGGACCTGGTGAGGGGTTGTATCCCCATTGCAGCAATACCAACTCCCACTGGTTGGTTGGGGTTCCAGATTAGTGCTGGTTGAATATGGGGAGCACAGGGTGAACCTCAAAATGTGTTGTGTCTTTCCAGAAAAGGCCTCCACGACCTGGTGAAAAGAATCAGTCGTTGACTCCACATGTATCAGAGAAAACATGTGGTAGTCTATGACCTTCCCTGGCTGGCATAGGGATTGTGCAACCAGCAAAAAGCCAGAAATACATGGGATATGGCCATTACCAAATTTGGTGAAAAGGGGACAAAATGGAAAAAAGACATAAAACACATTTTAAATAACATATTTGGCAATTTACTGTCTCCATACATTGACCATATTGTCTACTGTTTTTCCTTGTCTTACTTCATTTCTCATCTATGATAAATCAGTCACACAACATTTGATAGCTACACTGTTCTTATCTTCAGAAAGAAGTTGGTGACTCAACTTCAGACCACAGAAGAAGCAGCTGAAGCAGCCCATGCTAAGTGTGCATCACTAGAGAAGACTAAGCACCGTCTGCAGACTGAGATGGAGGACCTGATGCTGGACCTAGAGCGCTCCAACGCTGCTGCTGCTGCACTGGACAAAAAGCAGCGTCACTTCGACAAGGTTTGAAAAGTGGCTAAGGGCCTTTATTAGTGTTACAGATATGAAGCCTCTGAAACAGGCACTAATGTTTTACAGAAAGCTGTTAAAGCTATTTCTCCAAGTTATTAAAGAAAATGTCATGAAAATATTTGCTAATTTTTTTAACGTAACATTTCAGCTGAGTAGGAGATGACTGCAGATTCTCATTTACCTGCTGTCAATAACAAATAGGCAGATCCATGTAAAATGCACAAGTAAAAAGTGAAAATGGCTCATATATGAATTTCATTGAATGACTGTGTATGAAATGGCCCAGGTGTTGTCAGAATGGAAGCAGAAGTATGAGGAGACCCAGTCAGAGTTGGAGTCTTCTCAGAGGGAGTCACGCAGCCTGAGCACAGAACTCTTCAAGCTCAAGAACTGCTATGAGGAAGCACTGGATCACCTTGAGACTGTCAAACGGGAGAACAAGAACCTGCAGGGTATGCAGAGATGACAGGGACTAAGAAACATGATGGATTAATATATACACACAGTTAATGTTAAGGAGGGCTTCTCTCTTTGCAATGAAGACTTTTAGCGTCTTAGGGATTTGAGTCATTTAGAATAATAAACAACTCAAGACATAGGAAATGTAAGTAGCACATGTTTTTTCTTCTACAGAGGAGATCACTGACATGGCTGATCAGATAAGTCAAGGAGGAAAGACCATCCATGAGCTGGAGAAGATGAAAAAGACCTTGGACCATGAAAAAAGTGATATTCAGGCTGCTCTTGAGGAGGCTGAGGTAGGATCTTCTTCCTTGGTGACCAGCACAAAAGTAAACTGTTACTATGGAATCTTAACTAACATGCTAGAGCACAACTGACCACAACTCTTTTGGATCCAGGGCACCCTAGAGCATGAAGAGAGTAAGACCTTGCGCATCCAGCTTGAACTAAGCCAGTTCAAGACTGAGACTGAGAGAAAGATTGCTGAGAGGGATGAAGAAATTGACAACCTGCGGTGAGAGAAATACTCTCATATCAGTTTACACTGATAAGAAGTAATACCAAGTTACAAAGTGTGATGGTCAGATGTGTAATTGGAAAAAAATGCATCATTTGAGAATTTGAGAGCAGAGTTGAACATAAATATCTATTTGAAAACATCTCTGCCTCGTACATATCAATCAGTAAACATGTACTGATTTTTAACATCAATAAACATCAATTGTTCTGCCCTAGTCCTTTTCCACAGCAGCCCATGTTTGTGCTAGTATTCAGTTAGAAGCTAGCTCCTTACACTCTTCCTCCTTTTTCAGTCGGAATCACCAGCGAGCCTTGGAGTCCATGCAGACCACCTTAGATGCAGAGGCAAGGGCCCGTAATGAGGCAGTCCGCATTAAAAAGAAGATGGAAGGGGACTTGAATGAAATGGAGATACAGCTGTGCCATGCTAATCGTCAGGCTGTCGAATCACAAAAACTTGTGCGCCATCTACAGGCTCAGATAAGGGTAAGAGAAGTACAGAAACATGATAAGAAAGGTTATGATGTAGAAAACAAATTCCAGTCTAAACACCTTCTGAATTCTGGCAAATTTGAATGAATTCAAATGGCAGTAATATGACATGAACTGCCCCAATAAAACAAGGAAAGAAACTGCCATTACCAGTTTTCTTACATCTCAGATTTTAGGTGATTCAGATTTTAGGTGTAATTTGGGAACATTCAAACCCCATTGCAATTGCTGAGAGCTGTAACAATGATTTTCATTGTTTTAAAGGATCTGCAGGTGGAGCTTGATGAAACCCTTCACCACAACCAGGAGCTGAAAGAGCAAGTGGCATTGACCGAACGCAGAGCCTCCTTGCTGGCTGCTGAAGTGGAGGAGCTGAGGGGGCTGGTGGAACAAACAGACAAAGGCCGTAAAATCGCTGAGCATGAGCTGTTGGAGTCCAATGAAAGAGTCAACTTATTACACACACAGGTGAGCTCCTTATGAAAAAACTGTGACAGTGATAGAGGGTATTCAAGATGAGGTGATGGAAGATCAAGTTCGACGCGCTTCATGAAAAGACTTTTGATATTGCTATGGTGTTACATTTTAAAGTCATGGAATCTAACAGAAATTTTTTTTTTTTTTTAGAACACAGCACTGTTAAACCAGAAGAAAAAGCTGGAAGGTGATCTCTCCATGCTTGCAGGGGAAGTTGATGAGGCTCTGCAAGAGTGCAGAAATGCAGAAGAGAAGGCCAAGAAAGCCATCACTGATGTGAGTTCAATAGGTGACACCAAAAACTGCACCCAAATCTGTTCTTCTTGCTATCAGATACAATCAGATCCAGAACCAGAAAGCTATGGTATATCTGTCCATTTTGCTCATCAAATAAAACATTTAGCCATTTGATATTAACAGTGCTAATGACATTTATGACAAGCAAATGTATTGTATAAAACTGTACGAAATTGCCATTTCAGAGCTTTCACATCCATCAACCGTGACATTTTTACGAGTATTATTATACAGTTACTACATTTACTGAGAGCGTTTTCATGGTTGCTTTTACTGTTGTGTCTATTGACTTACTATGTTCTCAAGACTGAAAAAAGTATTTGTACAACCTACATTCACCGTTAGGCCTTGTTCTCAAAATAGAAAGATGGCTTCATAAAACTCTGTGTGTTCAGGCAGCTATGATGGCAGAGGAGCTTAAGAAAGAGCAGGACACCAGTGCTCACCTTGAGCGCTTGAAGAAGAATACAGACCAGACCATCAAAGACCTGCAGATGCGCTTGGATGAAGCAGAACAGATAGCCTTAAAGGGCGGCAAGAAACAAATTCAGAAACTGGAAACACGGGTGAACATCCGATTTATTCCCAGTTCTAAAATATTTTTGAACAGTGAATATAAAGAGTGAACTCGTGTCAGCTGATCAATGTGGTTCACAGGTCAGAGAGCTAGAGGGTGAGTTGGAGTGTGAGCAGAAGAAATGCGGAGAGTTTCAAAAAGGATTACGCAAATATGAGAGGAGGATCAAAGAACTCACCTACCAGGTACAAAAGAAAACAACATCCAGAGTTACTCTGCATCTGAATAGACAACATCAAGAGCTACTATGTGTTTGAACAGACAATCATAGATAACGAGGTTTTATACATTTCATCACATTTTTTGTTATCAGAGTTCACTTAGGAACAAAGCTATGGCATTTTAGTGAGATAAAAGAGTTAGCTTGATCTTGGGGGACATGTTGTCAGATGTGAAATTGTGTGTGTCATGTGCGTAAAGTCATTTGTAAATGGTTTATGCTGTCTTTGCAGACAGAGGAGGACAGAAAAACTTTACTGAGGATGCAGGATCTAATTGAGAAGCTGCAGGCTAAAGTGAAGAGTTACAAAAGACAAGCTGAGGAGGCAGTGAGTAAACTAAATTCTAAATTCTAATGCCCAAAGGTAGTTTCCTCTCCTTGCATAAATTCCTTGCATCTTAATCAGGGCTGGATGATAATCACCTTAAAAGATATGTACACGAAGAGTATTGCTGATGAAGGTGAAAGCAATGCTTTTTTACAGAGTTTGAATCTTGTTGTATGTCCCAAACACTGAGTCAAAATTAATTACACGACACCTAAATCTTCACAATATACTGGACAAGTCTCCTAACAGATATCACTCTTTCTACAGACCATACATATAAAGGGTGTCTCACACTTGTGTTACCTTTGAGCACTTGAAATCCATGACCTTTTGATTTGTTCTTGAAAGAGGTCTCTGTGTGTTTGACTACCCATCAGGAAGAGCAGGCTAACTGCAACATGACCAAGTACAGGAAGATTCAGCATGAGCTGGATGACGCAGAGGAGAGAGCAGACGTGGCAGAGTCTCAGGTTAACAAACTGCGAGTGCGCACCAGGGACCAGGGGGGCAAGGTAAGACCACTCACATAACCTCAATACAAACACCACGATGTCAGTCACACATGATGGGAGCGTGGGGAAAAAGAGAGAGCGAAAAATAAATCCACCTATTGTTCCCTTCACTTTCAGATAACCGAATGAAGGAGAAGAAATCAAGAATGTTCTCCCACTTAAGGAGGAAACTTTCAGAGTGATGTAACAAGAGTGAAAATGGGGCATTTGAGGCCCCTCCTTAGTTCTCTGTAAAGCACTGTAAAGCTAAAATCAGAGATGCTTAATTTGAAGCATAGTTAATTCAGAGTTACGTGCTTTCATTGTGGAGTAGTTGTAGTGATTGCAAAATACAAATACAAAAGAATGGATTCAACAGTTCAAATGGCAAATAAATGCTGAGGTGTTCAAATATTTGGGGTGACTTCATCAAGAAATTGGAACGACATCTTCATATGGTCACGGAAGTACAACATGAGAGCGAGAGATCAAAACACTGAGTGGATCTTAAATGCAGGTTCAATGATAGTCCAATGGCTATTCTGTTGTCAGTGTCCACATGTTGCTTATGGCATGCTGCAAAGCTTGTCCTGTTCAGCAGTACAGTAATCAGTTTCCACATATAGCACATTATTTTCAAATGTCAGATCAAAACTGCTGTGCAACACATCACAAGACTTACAACCATTGTCAACAATGCAGAACACATGTGCTACATGAAAAAAATTGACAGAGGAGACAGAGGAATAACAGTATTAGACATGCAAGGCAATGTTAAGATACTGAGGGGCAAAATTAAGATGAATGAAAAGGTACAGAGACCAACAGCAAACTTGTTAAGACCTCTCAAAAGGCTCATTTAGTGCCACAGAGAGACAGTTGTGTTACTACCAGAGCTAAAAGAACTTTCCTCCACATGTGAGGCTAGGCATCAGGCTGTACCTTGGTTTAAGTCAGCATGTGATGGGCAGGTGTTGGTCCTCTGCCTGGCATTCCTGGACAGGAGGCTTAGATATGATGACAGACAGGATGTGACAGATGTGGGCCAGTTACTGCTGGTCAAAGCTCTGGACCAAACCAGGAGGATTAGGAATATCCTTTAACTGGAACATCTCCTGATGACAGAAGACTTTCAACAAAGACTTTTATGAGAAATATTTCTGAAGGTTAGGCCTATTCTTGTGATTTTTCTCCTTTTTCTACCACTGACCTCTGCCTGAGACTCAAAACAGAAATGCAAGGCTATACCTTAACTAGATACTGAAACAAACAGAACATCTAACCCACTTGAGTGTCTAAGAAAACAAACACCGTCAGCAAACTTTCATCACCTTTCTAACTCCAAGAATGTCACAGATGAGTGTAGTAGTTTGCAGAGAAGGCCTCTTGGTTTGACATGCGTGAGAACAGGAACATGACAAAGTCATCTCTTGACTCAAGACTGTTTGTTATGCTCTCTGTCTAAGAGCAGGGACAAAAGATAAAAAGAGACAGTCACATATACAAAAAGGCACAATACTCTGTAAAAACAAACCGGGAAAAAAATCCTTTATACTTATACATATGCAGTGATTACACAGAGCACTCACATGTTCTGTCACAAGATCATCATCCACTGAGAACCAAGAAAGAACAGCATGAATAAAACCACATGGGTTGAAGGGAGTCAAGCTCAGAAGCAGATTTACTCCTGAATCATATATGAAGTATTCATCATAGTGACGATATTACAATAGCAGTGAGATGCAGCTTACTTACAAGTATGTCTCCCCACATGTAGGCCTCATCAGAATCTTCACAAATAACTGTCAGACAAAGCATAGGTCAGTCCCAGCAAACAAATAAAGATTGCCCTCCACTTATCCCCTGTATATAAAAGAAAGACAGACTTCCTCTGAGGATTTCACATCAACACCGCCAAAGAGATTAAAGGTGTATGTATTGGGAGAAACAGATTTCTGTGGCTGGGCACACGGCGAGAAGGTCCTGGGTTTGAATCCCGACTGGACGTGCTTTCTGTGTGGAGTTTGCATGTTGTCCCCGTGTCTGCGCAGGTTTCCAGTGGGAGCTCCGGTTTCCTCCCACAGTCCAAAGAAATACAGGTCAGGCGAATTGGAGATACTTCATTGCCCCTGTGTGTGAATGTGTTTGTCTGTGTGTCTACCCTGCAATGGACTGGCGACCTGGAGCCCAGTGAAGGCTGGGATAGGCTCCAGCACCCCCACGACCCTAATTAGGATAAGTGGCTTAGAAAATGAGTAAGTTAGATTTCTGTGGTGTTGTGCCATCCTTGTTCATAAATGACATGGCTTCCAAGGAAAGCAAGCATGAAGGCACCTGCATTGGCACAGATGAAAATACACCTGCCTGCATATAAAAAGCCAAGTAGCAACATAATAAATTATCCGTAAGAGACTGAGGCATGTACTTTAATTCTACTGTCACTCTGTTGCTCGTGGGTAATATATAGGCATCTGTGTGAGACTCAGTCTAACTGTGACAGGCTTAATGTGAGGTGTGTTTTGAAGGTGAATGATTATGGTTCCTTGACCACTCTGTGGATCTTGGACAGGTCACTGTTAAGGTGGCTACTGGCATACAGTATCTGTAATAGTTGTAGTATCCCTTGCCATTGAGGCTGTTTATCTCTTCAACTAGCAGGGCCTCTGGCAACTAGGGATGGCGCAAATGATTTTTTTTTTATTTAATTGGGCACAGAGGTGTACATTGTAACAAACATGATAAACACTGTAACAATTATGTAGTCATTTTTAGAGGGGTGAATCAATGTAATCATTTGTATTAAAACTTGTAACTGTAAAATCTTTTGTATTACAAGCGAGGCTGGGCCGGCAGGGGCACCCAACCACAAAGAGATGAGGCAATGCATATCCTTTTTGGGGGAATTGATAAGAATATGTATAAGAATCGGTGCTTTGTGAGGATTGCTTCAGCCACTCCCGGGAATGGCTCCGTTTGTTGTATGCTGCTTTGTGTTTTTGTGCTACTGATTTATAACATTTCCCTGGCAAATATGAAAACTTCACAAATTCTCTAGGTTTGAATACACTTCACATTTTAGCCAAGGAGCTCGCGAGCTAGACTTAACAACAATTGCAGGTTATTAAGACAAGCTCAAAATTTGTTCATACGTATGTCCTTCGACACTCTCATTTGCCCATTTCTAATTTTCAATTACACCATGCAATTTTGACTGGTTTTACTTTGATTTCTTCGCATTTTCCATGCCCGATTAGGCTCAGTATCCACAACTGTAGCCATTGCTTTCGCTTCCTTCAAATAATCAAATAATCAGAGCAGAAATCTGCGAGTAACAAATCATTATGAAACCAACAAATCTTTTACACTGACGTGTGGTTTCTCCAGACCCAACCAAGGACAGCACCAGCCACGTGCACAGACCATTTAACGCATGCGGTGATAGACACACAGGTACACCAACTGTAACGAACTTAAACCCTCCACTGGAACATATCGATGCAGAGTTTATATTAAACTAATTTAATTACTCGTATATACATGTTTTCCACAAGTATCACGCATCCCAGTCATATCTTAATTATATGATGTGCCGCAGCTGTTCCATTTAAATATGACACCTTCTCATATTTTCTATATAAAATTAATCCTCAAACATGTGTCTCTGTAAGGCTGTTCCATCTCATATGAACACATAAACATGTTACCAGCATTTCTGTAATCGTTTTTTCTTACATACTATTAAAATCGTTACTGAGTAAAACAGGAAAAGGCCATCCAATGTATTGAGACAGAATGCATACCGGCAACCAATATATCAACCATCCAAATCTAAATACTTCACAGATAATACACAGAGATTATGCATATTTCTTTCCAATTTATTAACATCTTGTTTGTTCTGAATATAAGAAAAGTGGCAAAGCTCCTTTTCAGTTTGTAACTTGTGTCTTGTAATAAAATAATACAGTTTGACATATGGATGTTGTGAACCGGCTTCAAAACTATGGTAGTTTTCAAACAAGGCATTTCATAGGAAAAACGTGTTCAGGAATCTGAGGATGATGAGTCTTTGACGTCTGTACTTTCTGTGGCCTCGCTGACTTCACTCATTTCTTTACTCTCTCCACCACTGTCACCATCTCCTTCCTTCTCTCCATCCTGCACTGACAGCTTCTCAACGAGACCAGTGACAGGAGTGTCCTGAGACGTGGGAGCCTCCGAACCCCAGAGACGCACGCCTGGTTTCTGTAACTGCACATCACATTATGGATCAGTTGTCTGTAGGAGTATACAATAACATCAGTCTAATTATGCGAAATGATGTTGACTGATCAGCAATAAAGACATGATTAACAAAAAAGTGGCAAATCTCTAACAGAAACATAAAAGAAATATTACAATGACTAATTTGAATTTCAAAGAACGTGTTGCGCACAATTTAAGAAGTCTTACAAGGAGAGTAAAAAAAAAAACACAAAGAAAACAGCCCTGTCTCATGACAGCTGATTGACTGGGAACGCACAAACCTCGTCTGCCATTTGTGTAAGATTCCTTTTCATGGCATAAGCATCCTCCCCATCTGCATAGTATTTTGGCTCCACTTCACTAATCCTATGGTACAATGATAACAGAACAGCATGGTCATCTTCACAATGAAAACAATGCAGGAAGTGTGTTTGGGAAAACAAATAGTCGCTATACTCACTGGAATTTTAGGGTGTTGGAGTACAGGTGAAGTGCTGCCCGGTTGCTGAAAAAAATATAATTAACTATACTTTTTCTGAAATTCATACATTAAAATCCATTAAATCTTGTTGTTACACTGAGCACATAACTGAGTGGAAGCACATACCTCTTCCTGACATGAAGAGAAACATATTTAGCATTGAAGTTCTCAATCATTGCTCTACTGGCCTGATCCATCAGTTTCTGAGCCAGACCAAGCCGTCTATGGGATCGCTTAACTGCCTATGTGTCCAGGAAAAATAAGATGAGTTAAACTCAAATAACTTTTAACAAGTTAAGATCTTTCCACTTGTTACCAAAAAAGTTACCTTGAAGGAAAAAAAACTGACCGAAAACATGAGAGAAAGAAGATGAAAGATGTACAAGGATAAAAAAAGGAGACAAATATATCTCACACACTCACAAGTGATGTAATATGTCCATGAGGCACATCATCAGGGTCTTCCTCCCTGTGGCACAAAATACACAATATCACATATCCTGTTGGCAGCTAAGCACTGTATCCTTTTAAAGCAATTATTTTTTTTACTGTACATATATAAAAAATACACCACCATGGGAGGTATAACTAACATCTTACATTTTGGCGAGGACATATCCAACTATTTTTCCATTCTCGTCCTCTGCAATGTACGAGAGCTAAGAATGACAAAATTAAACAGCATCAATAGAGTATCAAAAAAACGTGAGCAGATATAACAAAAGGTAGGCCTATATCTGGCTGGGTTGCTACATACCTGAGGCCATGACAAGCCATGGTAGAAGTAATATTTCATTTGATAATTCTCTGGAAGACACAGCAAATTGCAATGCTGCATGTTCATCAGATCTTCTGGCTAAGAAAGAGAATGACGGATTATATAAAAGGTCAATCAAAATCGCTTGTTATTTTGTTAAAGACATGATGTCATAGTTTTAGGGTCTTTTAGGTCCTTGACAAATCCATTGCACAAACCTGCTGCTGAGTTGTGTTGGCCTAATGAAAAATTTGGATAGAACTTTGACTGGTTCGTTCCTTTATAAATACCAGAGCTAAAAAAAAAAACCCTCAGGCACTAATGGGATCTGATACTACCACTCAATTCTAGTTACTTCATATAGTTACTGGTAAGCTAACGTTGGCTAGCACGCGTCACTCTTGCAGCTGTGCTAGTTACACAAGCTGACATAAGTTGCTAAATCACTTACCCGTGCATTACGGATATTCATTTTTCCTGCTTTGAGCTTTAGTTGATGACACGCTGCCTTAAGTGCAGTTGTATTGGAGAGACAAAGATAGAACTAGCCAGTTCGACCAAGGCGGCCTGTCTGTGCTACTCGTGTGTAGGTTTCGTCCACTTCCTCTAGGGGCAAAGAGATACGAAAGTTTGAGTAATACCGTCACCTGCTGGTTTGGAGTATTCTGAAAACAATCGTTTGGGTAGTACAGCTGCCCCATGCCGGTGTCGCCAGACAATAACATCGTAGTTATAAGCCTTTCACAGCAACTTCAAAGAGCAACGCCTGTCTACCTTTCATTTTTTCTGCTCAGATAAAACGTAGTCCTGTTATTGTACCCTGACTTTGGCTGCAAATCTACTAGATGTGTAGTAATTGTAACTATTGTTGATTGTCTTGTTATCTTGAATCTTGTCTGACGTTGTCATCTCTCTCTTGCATTCTCATGTGAAAATTCTCTCTCTCTCTCTCTCTCTCTCTCTCACACACACACACACAGAGAGAGAAAGAGAGAGAGAAGGAACAAACATACTGTTAATCACAAGTGTGTGTTTCCATTTGCGTTCACATGTCCGATGGAATAAAGCAACAAAACGATAAGTCGCCACCTCTGAATACATTTACTCAGTGCTTTTTTAAAATAAGCCTTACAAAGTCAAACACGCTTTCCTTAGTGTACCACTGGCCCCAAGGTTATTGTTACTCAGTTCGGGTGCCAACTGATGTCAGCTGACAATCTCTGTAGAGCAGTGAGCAGTTACTATTGGACAATTCAACTGCAAGGGTCACTAAAGGTGCTGTCAAGAGGAGAAATCTGATGTGATAGAGGGATTATAAGTAATGGAAGCCGAACTTTATCAAAATTATACGAGAAAGTTATTAATATTATCTGATGAGAATGACCCTATGTATATTGAACAAATATGCTGCTACTGGTAGCGATGATGGAAAGAAGAACCCTGACTTCCGACTTGATGTCATTAGGGGGGTGTGTTGCAAAAATAGAGCCCCTTTCTATAGACTGACTAAATAATGAACCGATCGTTAAGACATAATTCTGTAGCAATTCAAATGATTTACCATAGACTGAGTTACTACGATCAACTTCTTTCGGGGAAAATGTTTTTAAGCATTCGTTTATCTGTTATTCTGGTCGCTGATGGAACTTAATTATTGCCTCATCGCCCGACTTCGAATATTTGTGCTGAAAGCTGAACGTGTATAGGCTATATATGTTTTCAACTCACATGTAATTTATAAGAACAAACAAACTAACTAACTAATAAATAAATAAATGAACGAAAGTGCTGTTCTTTTGTGCGGACAAGCGTCTTCAGGAAGAGGCGGAGTTAAAGTAGGGACGAGTCGGGGAGAGCTGACTGTGAGCAACAACTTTGTGATGAACTTTCATCTGCTAAGAGAACAACAGAGATCGCGATTTCAGCTTTCGAGGGAGAAGAATCTGTGCTGTCCGAAGTATGGACTCAGCAGAAGGGACTAAAAAGGACCCAGAGTTAACTCCAGGTAGCTAGTTAGAAAGTTTTCGTAAAAGTCGATCCTGACAATAAATTGCCGACAATCCAAAGCAATCACTTGCATAAAAGAACAATAAAAAAAAGAGAAACGCAATCTCACGTTACACATTACTGTGTTACATAATTAGAAAAAAGTAACTCTCCAGATTGATTTATTAGTGTAGGCTATTTTAAATGGTTACATTAAGGGACTGGGAACTATGGCAACATTTCCAGCTGTGAGACTAAAATTTTGGTAGCTTCTGTCGCTACGTGTCATGCACTAGTCACACTTGAGCTCAAAGCCTTTTGCGTGTTGCACCTCTGTCATATGGGAGTTAAATGGGTAAATAGTGACTTTTTGATAAGAGCACAATGCTTTATCAAAGTATACATTAACTAAACGGGTTAGTGCGTTGGTCTTACGTATCTGAAAGCATGTTGTCTACAATATTGTTCCACTGTTCCTGTTATCGCTCTGTGGATACTATTTTACGATTTTTGACCAACACTGTTTACTACGTGAATTCTCCACATTTTACATCCACTTCTTCCATTTGTCCACAGAATGACTCTTTAATAAAGTGAATCAATATTGTAAGTGACAGAGTAAAGAGCGACCGTGTCATTTAATATCTCTGTAGATCCAGGAGGGCAGGAACCTAATCAAAATGATCAGGACCAATCAGGCGCTGAAGCCGTGATTGGCAGGCAGCTAAGTGAGCCCGGACGCTTTGCCTATGCTGGTTTATGTGGAGTGTCCCTGGGCCAGCTCTTCTCAGGACCTGAACAGAGGTATTCCCATGAACTACACCGACCTACAGACAGAGTCATGCCGACCTGGATCTCAGCTGTTGTTTGTTGATCCATCTACAGAGTTATAAATATTTGAACAGAATCAGTTTGGGATGATCTTGGTGAATAGTTGTAGTGTTGTGACATCACAGTGTTCTTTTGCTCCATTTTAGGAGCTTTCGGGAGCAATTTCTTGAGGGTCTGGTGCGCTGGTTGGGTCTTGATGAATCTGTCATGCCAGTCATGGGGGCTTTCCTCTCAGGGCTTGGGTTTGAGGGTAGTGACACCTTCCTTTCCATCTTACAATCAGAATCTTTACTGAGTGCAGGAGCCTTACCTGTCATGCAGGTGAATAAACATGTACTGACAATACCAGTAACATTCACATTCGTAAACCAGTTTAAAGAGGTTATCATCTGAAAACTCTGTGTGATATTTATGCATCTTGTTTTTTCAGGACCTCGTGTCTTTCTCTGTCAAAGATGGTGAGGAGGCTGTTTTTACTCTGTAACATTTTTGTCTTCTAATGAGAGATACCATAACCAAAGGAATAACCTTTTTCTGCTGCTGCACCTACCTGATGTTCACACTCTTCCCAACATCCAGGTCATTATGATGCCCGGGCCCGTGTCCTGATCCGACATGTTTGCTGTCTACTCCGTGTATCCCCTCAGCAGCTCGAGGACTTTGAGGAGACACTTGGAGAGCGACTGAGAGAAGGAGGAGAGGAAAGCGAGTGAGTACAAGAGCGAGGAGGGGTTGGTTGGGGGTTAGATATTTAAGCTAACTTTGTGTCAACATTGTGAATCCTGTATATAGTCCACAGCATTGATTTTACTACTGTTAGCCTGGTGTCTGCTGTTATTCAGCCGTGCATACAGCACACAGACCTTAATTATGAAATACTGTCTCAACTTTTAGTTAAGGCTTGAGTTTAACAATGTGATCAAGGCATTGCTTTAAGGAATTAGAAGTGAATCATGTCGATAAACCCATGCTGTTTTCTCTTCGTAGAAAACAGATGTTTCGCTTAATCATATACATTTAGTTTGTATTTTTTGTTCCTTTTGTGTTCAACTGCTTTCATTCAGGATTTGTTTTAATAGTAAGTACTGTTTTAAAATTTTGTTTTGGTTTTGTAGTTGTGTATCTCATGATTATTGATTGCTATTATAAATGCACTGATGAGCAGTAATGTTCTGATCACCTAAGCTTTCTCTCTACTTCTTTGCCCCTTCCAGTAAGAATTTTCAGTCTACTTTCTGCTTTTTTGTTTTTTTTGCCTTTCAGAGAGGAATCATCGAGGCGCCAAAGAAAAGAGAGGGGCCGCAAACTGCGCCGCTATTTCCTGATTGGCCTTGCCACTGTTGGTGGGGGCACTGTAATCGGTAAGTCTAAGAGAATGTAAGAAAAGAATATGTTAATGCTTTTTACACGTCTCTCCTTTTTTTTTATTTGTTCATTCCTTTTCATTATTTTTCTGTTTAAGCTTTTATCTCCTGATTCAGAATGTCCATATTTTCGTATGGTTTTAGGTTAGTCATGCAGAGAGTTAGTTGTATGACTGTTGCCCTTTGTCAGGTGTGACAGGGGGACTGGCCGCTCCCCTGGTGGCGGCGGGAGCAGGGGCTGTCCTGGGAGCAGGTGGGGCAGCTGCTCTCGGTTCAGCGACAGGCATCGCCATCATGGCCTCTCTGTTCGGAGCAGCAGGAGCTGGATTGACTGGTGAGTTCATCCTAGACAAAATTTTCCTGTGTGTAATTACCATTGGACTTTTAGCCTGAATGTTACCTGCCTTTTGTCCAACTCTGTCCGCCTCTCTCTTTCTTTCTGGAAATGGGAAACTGAAAAAAAAAAAAAGATTTTTGCTATTCTTTTCTTTCTCAGGCTATAAAATGAAAAAACGAGTGGGAGCGATTGAAGAGTTTCAGTTCCTTCCCATGAGACCAGGAAAACACCTTCACGTGACATTGGCTGTGACCGGCTGGCTTTGCAGTGGAAAATACAGTCAGCATTCATATCTTAATATGTACTTACAGGAATCCTATGCATGTGGAAACATAGTATTTATTACCGTTTCAGTGAAGGCAGCCACATGTCTGTAGTAGTAGTCAACATATCATTCACCATGTCACTTACTTATTCCGGAACATTTATGCTTCCTGTCCCTCTGTCTTTCTTCAGGTTCTTTCCAGGCACCCTGGAGTTGTTTAGGTGCATGTGGAGAGCAGTACTGTCTGGTGTGGGAGTCACGCTTCCTTCGGGACCTGGGGTCGGTCCTGGACTCGGTGTGGGATGGACTAGTCAGTATGGTGGCATCGGAGGCCCTAAAGTACACAGTGTTGTCAGGTAGGCTTTGTGTAACCTTGAACAAGTTTAGTTTACTTTTTCAAGTTACCAGTCTCACTTTTTTTCTTTCTAGACTTTTTGTTGCAGAGAGATTTTTACAGCCTTAGCAGTAGCATCAGTCCTTCTTGTTTCACTGATTACTGTTTTAAGTTTGGTCTGTCGATTTGTCATTTCATCTTAACATATCTACACAAAGCCTGACCTTAAACCACTTGATTCAGTCCTTACTCTATTAGTGCTTTGAAGATAACAAGCACAAAACAGAGTGCTCACTATTTAGTTGGCTCTTATTTATTATTATTTTTTCTCTTTTTTTTTTTTTTTTTTGCCTTGGCTGCTCAGGCATAGTGACAGCTCTCACGTGGCCTGCGTCCTTATTAGCTGTGGCCAGTGTAATTGACAACCCCTGGGGAGTGTGTCTGAGTCGCTCTGCAGAGGTGGGAAAACACCTGGCTCAGGTGCTCAGAAGCAGGCAACAGGTAAACAATGTGTTAGATTCAGGAGCTCCTTTTTTTTGCTCAGGTTTTATAACAAACCAACTTAGTGTATCCTCCATCTGTGTGAGTGCCACTGAACCTTCAGGACATACAACAGAAAAGCAAATAAATGGTGTTTCAATTGTTGGAAAGACTAGAAGAGCAAAGAGCTGACTGCTGTAGTCAGTCTGTTCAGCAGTAGTAGTTAATCTGCTGTAGTTATGGTGTGACTAATCACCTTTAAAAGCACTGTGCATGAAATATTCTGTAATGTTACAGCATGTGAACATCTAGATATGAGATCATATAATCTCCTCATTAAAAGCAAAAAAAAAAAAAAAATCAGTTCAGTACTTGTCTTTAAAAAGTTCTTGTCTCCTTCTTCTCTCTGTCTCTCTGCATCAAGGGAAAACGACCTGTCAGCCTAATTGGCTTCAGTCTTGGAGCAAGAGTCATCTACTTCTGCCTACAAGAGCTGGCCAACGAACAAGGTACTTTGATAATATATGTCTTCTACCCATCAAAGAGCAATTATGTATATGTAATTTTCAAAGCAACATTACTCACATACTCACACGTTGTTCACACGATGTTCCCTGCAAATGCAAGGCAATGAAAGAAATTGTATTGCAATAGTCAAGGATACACATTGTGAAGCATGTTACACAGACAGAAAGACTGTTTTCCGTTTCATACCACAGACTTCGGTCTTTGTGTCTTCGTGAAGGAGGTAATGTCGACATTCAGAACGCACAGTGTGTGTGGGCTGCAAATGAGAATTTGATCTGATGCAGCAGACTGAAGGATGTGCTATGTCTCATTATGTTTTAGGTAGTGAAGGTGTCATTGAGGATGTGGTTCTACTGGGAGCTCCTGTGGATGGATCAGACAAGGTGTGGGAAAGGCTGTCTAAGGTTGTTGCCGGAAAAATTGTGAATGGTTACTGCAGGTTAGATTTTCAGTTAATAATTCATTCAATAATAAAAATTGTCACACTTCATATATGTGCCTAATTATTGCAGTTTATTAGAAGTACCTTTGCATTTTTATGTATTTCTGTAATGTAGAGTTGTATAGAGTATGATTATCTATTTATTATTTATACTGAATTGTTTTACACTGTAAATGCAAATGTAGTTATTATGTGAAAACACAGTCAGTAAGGTTACCGGGATCTGATATTTTGGCATTTCGGTTGTAATTAGAGGTTTATGTTATTTCCAGAGGGGACTGGCTTCTTGGATTTCTCTATAGAAGTTCATCTGTCAAGCTATCTGTCGCTGGGCTGCATCCAATCAGCTCCAATGATCGACGCATAATCAATGTGGATCTGTCATCTGTGGTGAGTAAATGGTGTGAAATCCAACTCGTACACCTGTTCACACGAGCTGTATACACACTAACATATGTACAGGCGTACTGATTGTAAATGTTCAAAATAGATTTGATTTTCTGTGGTATCAGTGAAATGCTTCAGTGCCTTCATTGAAGGCCTATTAGCCTTCGTTTGGACTCAGAATATTGACTTTAGATGACATGACATTTTGGTTTGAAAAGCTTGGGATTGACTGAGCAAAGTTCAATGTCTCATTGGTCTGGGCATTTTAAAGGGTTTTCAGGGTTTAAAGTTTTGTTGTTGTTTTTTTTTTTTCAAGACTGACCTTGTATTAATGTGTAGTTATTATATGCATTCATGACAAAAACCTTGAACACTCCCTGTGTTAATTCTCTCTGCAATATGCCAATGAGGGAGAAGTGTTATGTAGTAAGACTGGCTTTGCAGTTAACAGTGACTGTGATGTAAGCCAAGTATTCATTCATGTAGGTATATAAACACAGTTTATTCCAAGATATAAAGAATAAGAGTGCTGGGATCACATGAGTCTTTTCATCATTTTCATACTGTAACAGTGCATGGAAGCTCTGCCAAACACACTATTCTGATATTATCACCATTGATTTAATACATAAAGGAGTCCATAAAGGAGTGACTCAGTTAAATCAAAGCATCCAGACAGGCATCTGAGAGGAGGTATGCACATAGAACAGAAAATGAAAATTACAGAGGAGGAATGTTGACCTGTTGCTATCAGGGACTAAATGCCTGAGAAAAATAAATGGAAACATGGACACTTTTTAAGCTGTTACGTGAGACACAGTGATCTTATTAGTACATAAGGACACAGAAATTCCACTGTTGAAAAAAAAAAAAGAAATCAGAAAAAAGGAGGCAGAATCCAGAGATAAAACGAACATGAAGTTATGTGGAATTCATTTAGCAGAATGCCAATAATGTGTTTGGCATTTCACGAGCTTGCCTCTAAGTAAAGTAATGTTAAAATGAGTTTTATCTTCCTCCAGGTCAAAGGACACCTAGATTACATGCGTCAGATGGACACTATTCTTGTGGCTGTGGGTGTGCCTACCCAGGAGCATGCTGGACACGTGATTGGCTGCTCTCACTCACTGACTGTTGCTCAGGGAAAATTGGAAACTACAGAGTCCCAGACAGCCAATGAGAGTGGAGTTGGGGAGGAGAGGCATATTTGCAACCCAAATGAAACTGAGCAGACCAGCACCAGTGAGGAAATGAAAAAAACAATGAAAAAGACATTGGAAGGGAGTGATGAAGTTCCAGAGAAGGACAAACCAGGAGATGGTTGGGACATCCCAGATATATCAGATCTCTTAGATTCACTTAATGACTCTGATTCTGCAGCTGAACGTAACGAGAAGGAAAACAGTTTGGATTGTGCTCAGGAAAATAAGCACCACTGTGAAATTAGTGTCCCCAAGCTCAGAGAAGAAGAAACAGAGGAAACTGATTGGGACGCTGAGCAGTCGTCCTGGGATTGGGACGCTACACACTGGACAACCGAACACACGCACACACCTGACCGAACTGAATGCACTGCACAGGACCCACTAATCAATGGAAAACCTGCCTTTTGTCAGTCTGGAGAAATACCACATTTCCATTATAAGCCAGTAACAGAACAGTCAAAGTCTACAGATTCAAATGGCAACATTCCTCAAAGCAAAACAGAATGTGGGGATTCATTTAGCTGAGCCTGTCCTCATTAATTTAATTAAGTTATTTTGGTTAATGTCAGATTAACTGTTACAGCCTAACAATGTGATTCCAACATTTGTTTCCCTTTAGGTACATTTTCATCATTATCTGTTGAATACTGTGCATCACCTGGGGATCTGAGTAGACAAAATAAGAACCTTAATTAAAGTGTTAATTGCAGTTTCAGAGACAGCCACTTGACATTGCCTTGGGTATTAGCAAGATTTCCTGTCTTTTCTTCTAGTTTTTCCATCTGTTATTTTGGTTGTTATGGTAATAACAGAAGTGGGAGCTTCACTACAGTGTCTGCAAATCTCTGTTCATCTTGTCTTAAACAGATCCTTGCTTAGCCTTTAAACATGCAACACCCTGTGTTGGCCATCTCACTCCCACCCCCTCACTGTTTTGGCAATAGTCGTGTGAATAATACACTCACTCTCTACTAAATTCAACACCCCCTCATTCCCTGTCAGATTTTTTACTTAACCACTCTCTTTGCCACCTTACACATTTCATGTGTGAACCTCACTGATAAATATTCACAGTTTCCTCTCTGGTTTTAAAACCGTCATCTGCGATTCAGTCCAGTGTATCTACCTGGTTAGGCAGGAGTAATGGGAGTTCGATTCTGGCATGTTCAGCATCAAGAAGGTTCACGGCGTCCGTGGCCGTAGCAGGAGGCTGAGGTGGGTCCGAGACGAGAGAAGGAGGTTCTGAGGGCAACTGAGGCTCTCCGGAATTGCGGAGGGAGAGGGAGAGAGGCGGGGACGGCCGACGAGGGGAGTGAGAGGAGGAGCAGCAGGGTAAGAGTCGCCCTAGAGCCCGTTTGAAGTCCCGCATAAAGAGCGGGTATATGATTGGGTTCATCGTGCTGTTGCAGTAACCCAGCCAAGTGATGGCATCGAAGAGAGAGGCAGGGACACACTCACAAACTGCCTGGAGTGGGAGAAAAAAAAAAGAAAAGAGAGAGAGAGAGAAAAAGAAAGGTACGGAGATAAAAAAGAAGTCAATTTATGCAGAAGTTCGGGCAGAGAGAAAGTTCAAGATGGATGTAAAGAAAAGGTCATGGTTGTCTCGTTTTCTAGAGGAATAAGGGGGATGGGAGGCTTGGGAAGATGAAAAGAGAGAGGAGGGAGGGAGAAAGAGAGGGAGAGAGAGTGCCATTCACACACCACATTGACTGTGAAGAAGGGAAAGAGACAGGCGTGCCCAGAAGTGAAAGAAGCCCTCTGTGTCTGCCTTGATCCGTGGGAGAGGAGTGAGGGACACAGATGGGAGACAAAATGACTGGATCATTGAAAACTAGAGAGCAGGATGAGTTTAATTACTGAATTAAGTAGAACACTTTTTTTTTAATTTGTCAAGCTGTCATCTGTCATCAGTTGGATCCGGACCAATGTAGAAAGGTATTTTCGCGTACAAAATTATCTTGGTTGTCTAGTCTTTTGCAGACAATTCGGATAAAGTGATCCAAAAAAAAAAGAGACATAAAAATGATATTATTATATTATTAAAACTGAAATGAAATTTACTGATAAAAGGTTTCCCCCAGTGAACATCCCTTTTGATAGTAGACAAACTGGCGTGTACAAAATCGGCCCTTAGTTTTCAGCCATGAGTGAGGACATGGACGACACTTAGCTTGAGTGTCCATTGAAATGAAGGGGTGCACATAATAATAACAACAATAACCTGTGCCATGTTTGTGATGAAGAATGGAAGCCAGGCACTGAAGAAGAGACCTAGCAAAACACCCAGCGTCAGACTGGCCTTTAGTGCCCTCTTGCCTTGTCTGTGAGCTAGCCGCCGTTCACTGTTCACTGACAGCTGAGAAGGAAAAAGGGAGGAAAAACTGTCACCAAGGTAAAGTCTTTGTAAGGAACAAAATAGAGATGCTGCATACATAAATATTCCCTCAGTAAAGCTTTTTATTATTTATGCCCCCACCCCACACCCTCTTTGCTGACTGCCCTTGACAGCATTTGCAATCTGTATCAAGGCCTCCCTTAATCTGTCAAAATGTTCTCCATGTGCCCTACTCTCCTAAAAAAAATAAATGAATAGATAAAAATCCTCCAAACCTCTTCCGAGGGCCTTCACTCTCTGCCCCTTAATTTGTTTCTCAGAGATTTTAGAGGTAAATTGAGACCAGTATGAATACGCTTCCCTCAGACTGTTTCTCACTCACATTATAATGAGGGACTCTTTTCTGTTGTCTTCATTTTCCAACACCCTATCACCTCATCCTTTTCTTCTCAACCTCAACTCTTTTTTTCAACTCTTTTCTTTCATGCAATGAAGGACATTCATATGCTGAGCCTTGGAGTTCCTGCGCTACTGCGTTTTTATGTACTCTAGGTGAGTACAGAATGACAAGGCCAATATGAACACTCACAAGCAAAAGAGACGCTTGCGCATGCACTCTCGCCTGTTGATTCTAGCTGACATCAAAGTCTCATTGTCATTTGTTTTTATTTGCCTCGTTTTAGCAACCACTGCAAACCAGCAAACAGCCCTTTCCATTCTCTCTCTCTCTCTCTCTCTCTCTCTCTCTCTCTCTCTCCCTCTCTCCCCCCCCCTCCGTCTCTCTCTCTCCCTTTAACTCTGAGGCATGACTGTTCTCACCGGAGCATGGCGTGACACAGGCGGATCCTGGTGACTGTAGTCGTCTCCATCGGGAGCTGCCTGTCCAGGTGAAGGAGGATGGCATGGTTCTCCAGGTGAGTGATGTGGATAGGGAGGGTGAGTGAGAGCCTCTACCTGCCGTGCCTGTCTCCTGGCAGCCAGCAAGATTCGGCAGTAGGTGAAACAGATTGCGGTGGACGGTAGGAAGAAAGTAAGGCAGGTGGCCACCAGGGCAAAAGGGAGAGTAACCCGTAGTCGGCACTGCATGGACAGGGGCCCGGAGGTAGAGAGATGGAAGTAGGAAAAAGGGTAGTTAGAGTTCATTCCTGGAATGGTCATATTTTCTGTACCGTGCATTACAGAACCATCTTGCCCACGGCCCAAGCTGTGCCAGTCCATCTCAATTGGCAGGAAGGAGGTGAGAGCAGCAAGTCCCCAAGCCCCACCCACGAGCAGCAAGGCACGGGGCGGGGTCATACGTTGCTTATAGCGCAAGGGGGAGATAATGAGGAGATAGCGGTCTAAACTGATGACACACAAGTTGAGAATAGAAGCGCTGCAGCACATCACGTCGAAGCAGAGCCACACCGGACAGAACCCAGGTGACAGAACCCAGGTACCACACAGCACGTTCAGCATGGCTGGCGGCATCACCACCAGAGCCACCATCAAGTCCGACAGGAAAAGTGACACGAGGAAACAGTTGGAGGTGCACCGCAAAGAACGGTGGGCAAACACTAAGGCAATTAACAAAATGTTTCCACAAGCTGTCAACAAAATTATAAGGGATAACATGACTGCCAGTAACCATGGACCACTGCCACTGATGCTCCAAACGCTGCTGCTTGTATGCATGCCGTCGCTGAAGTTCCTGGAAAGGTCATGGTCAACACCTGACTCTGTTCCCGCCTGAAGCAATGTGGATTCACTCATCGTAGGAGATCTGGATGCTTGGATTTGTGTTCCTACCAGATTTAGAGAGGCATAAACGCATCCATTATTTTGCTGGTGAATGTCCAGAAAAAGGAAAAATAATATCTGCACATCATCTGCCCATCAGGCCACCAACTGGAAACAAGGATCCTCAGCTCTTGATGGGTTGAATAGGAGCATAGGTTGAGCTGAAAACATTAAAGGAACTCCTTTCTTGTAATCCTCTCACCTTTCTTCTGGCAAGGTTAGCACTGTAGATCATTTTCCTCTAACTGATATCTCTGACATGATTTTTCAGTTGCTATCAGTCCACTGGATCTCACAGGCAAATGAAGCTCTTAAATGCCATAGCATGCTGTCAATAGTCCGACTTCTACCAAGCTTAGCACCAGTATGAGCAGTTCTGTGCCTGTCAGTGTATTTCAAAGCTGCGTGTCATGATGACACTCTCTGGGGGAGGGCAACTGAGAGGTGGGCTTCAGTGTGTATGTGTGTGTGTGTGTGAGAGAGAGAGAGAGAGAGAACTAAAATAGGATGAGTAGCGTCGGATGTTCTCAGTCGTGAAACATCATGTCTTATGTTTTCTTGCTGTGTCTACTGTGTTTTTATGTCATGTTCTCATTTCTCTTTTACGTAAACATGCTCATGAATGTTTATTCTGATTCTTGAGCTTTACTGTTAAAATGCATATCTTATGGCTTTAAGTAATTCTGTCTAGAAGTGCTCTACAGGTATTAGTATTTGCATGTCTTTCCTGTCGGCTCCCCAGTCCGCTTAATCCCTGTGTCCTCCACTCCAGCGTGCTTCGAAGCTCAAAGCCCTACTGCTGGGGACAGAGCGTGTCTGAGCATTTTACTCTTAATGCACGACTGTGCACATTCACAGGCAAAGCTCATTTGGACTAAATTGTGGGAAACTATCTACTTAAAACAGGACTGATGTAAAAAAAAAAAAAGAAGAAGAAGAAGACAGTATTACAAATGGTGGTGAATATTTTGTATATGTTACATATAATATGTATCACACACAGATTGATCAGGGTGAGCCAGTTCACATCAGTTCACATGGCCAAATACATCTCATTCAATCCAATTTACCAGCAATATATAAAATTGATCATATGATTTCGTTTCAAGGGAAGCCAGCTGCATGAACTTTGGTAAAAATGCACTCATCCTCTCAGAGGTTACCTTTTTTTGTCACATGCTTTCATTGTTGTTCAAAATTGATATTTATTTTAAATGACTGTTTTATTTTTCTACCACACTTATTGCTTCTTACATCTTTCAGTACTAAAAGCTAAAAATCATTTGAGGGACAAATGAAAAGTTCTGAACAAAATAATAAAGCATTTTCGTCAATAATCATTTTTAAGTAAGTGATATATATATAAGTCGAGGGACTCTTAATCCCACAGTCAGTTCCTGAATACAAGGTGCTTTTAAGTGAAAAATATAACAGTACTTAAGAAAACATGCAGTTCATATGTACTGTGTGTGTATTCCATCCCGTATATTGTACAGTACCATTCAGCACTGTAGGCATGCTTGTGATTTTTCTCTCTATATTAATTATGAAAACTGTAACAATCACTGAACATCACCAGTATTTACAAAAAGCGTTCATATGTTTTATTCTGTTTTATTCAGCTGCAGTCACTCTTCTACTCCACTGAGGAAAAAAAAAGAAACTCAGAGCAATTAAATGAACGAATGAACCAATCCCCATCTTTCTCTACCTCTCTCAAACAAAAGAGGAGAGGTGCTCAACATAACTCTACTTAAAAGCAGAGGGGGTTCATGTTGAACAGAATTTGTCCACAACATTCGGGCAGAACCATGTATTTGGCATGGTACTGTCTTGGTCCTCCGCCAAAAATGCCCGTTAACCCTTCTATTGCCATAGTGTACTTGCAGCAATTTTTCAGCAAAGCAATGTACTAAGAAACCACCACAGAAAATATCTGTCATATTATCACCGTGTAATTTTAATGGGATGCTGACCACCATATGGTCATTAAATGAGAATTAACAAATTTCTTTTTCAACATTTTATTAAATAAAAGGTTATCTTGTTGAGGCACATGGAAATGATACTGGGAGGGCGCCAGCCCATAGAGAGACACCCGCCCGCACTGTCGAACCGCAAACAGCTGAACAACCGATGAAGAATATCCATCACTAGCACTACTGTTCCTGTAGGGATAGAGAAGGGGCAAAAATAGTCATTATTTACCTTTTACAATCAATTGTCCAGTTCAATGAATGTTTAAATCCTGGACTTTTTCAGACTTAGTGTAAAACTGCATTTTGTTTCCAAGTTGATTTGTTGAGGATTTTAACAGCATTTGATTCATATGGCCTGACCTTGATAGTGTTACTGTGCAGTAGATATGGTGATCTCAAGTCATTTTGGCAGTTTGAATATGCCATGCCAAGACCTGCTCCTGTGCCAAAAGCAATTGGCAACGTCCGACCTGTGGAAAGAGTCACCGGGGCTTGTATTTTTGCTTAAATTTAAACGCAGTCATATACACTGTCATCTCTGAATAACACTACATGTAGTGCCCCAATTAGAGCTGTCTACCCTGTACTGATCAGTTTAGATGAAAATAGAAAATTGGAATGTTAGTGATTACTTACGTTTGAAGAAGACGACGGAGAAAACAATACCTAAACCAAGACCAGCACCTGTGTTGAAGAAGTGGGAAAAAATAGTAAAAAACGGCATCTACGTAAATGCTCAGTTACTACCACTACTGCCTCTCTCTCTCTCTCTCTCTCTCTCTCTCTCTCTCTCTCTCTCTCTCTCCCATTCACATAGACTAAAAATAGTTATTTTATTTTAAACATTAGCTACCCCACTGAGAAAGTTGTCAGAACGATGGCACACGAAGTTAGGACTACACTAAACTATATATTGAGCCATAGGTATAAAAACAGCAGAAGGACACATTACCACAAACCTGACTTTCCCGACCTTATTTAAGAGCCTGTCCTCATGAGACCAATAAATCAGCACATGCGCAGCTTGAAGTATGCTTGTAATGCATGACTAGACTTCAAGAGGTGCATTGCTTCAAGTGCACATGTATGAAATGTTCAGCAGTCTGAATCCTGATATTTAAAACAGTTCTGCGCGAAAGACGCTAAAAATAAGTTATTTCAAAGGCATCTATGACCTGCTTGCCCTTACTTGGGCGTAGCTTGTTAGCCAACGTTAGCTGCGAAGTGAACTATGCTAAGCTAGCAATTCGGGCTAGGTCGTTACAGTTTTTAATACTGTCTTAAATAAATCATCGGCATTCCTACGGCATCATAAATTAATTACCGATTTTGACAGCACAGTCCGCAAGGCAGCGATCCAATTTCTGTCCAAGTTCTTTTTCAGACATTTTGGCAAACACAACAATAAATGACTGAATCCACTTGACTTTGCATTCGGTGGCTAAGTTGACATCATTTTCTCGTCAATGGTTACCGGAGTGAAATTTAGTTATTAAACCACAGTGCTGCCACCTGCTGTACGGGCTAAACATGGCGATTTACTTCAAAATGTGACGGTAATTCAATGGATTTCGTAAATGCCATTCTTACAACTTTAGAAAGTCGCGAAAATAGTCCAAATATTTACTAAACAGAAATTGCAGTACTTATCTTTTTTGTGAGGGCTGTACTACGAAGCGAGGTAACTGGCTTATCCAAGTAGCCTCTGGTTAACTCAAAGTAGTAAACCTCCTATTAGAAGAGCCCTATGGCTTCATTCTCCTTGCAAAACAAAGCCATACTCTTATTAGGAGGTTTACTATTTACTCTTAACTTAACCAGAAGCTACCTGGATAAGCCAGCTACCTCGCTTAATAGTACAGCCCCCAGCTCAATGAGTGTTTAATATTGTAAATGTTTTGTGGTGTTTGTGGATGGTGGCTGGTCAACATCAGTTATCATTAATCAGTGATTGAGGACGACCGATACACACTGAATTATTCAGTGTAGATTATGTAACTCATTTCATTAACATGGCTCATACATTTAAGGTTTTGTGTTTCAGAAAATACAGTATTATGTCTACCCTGTTGTGTCATACATTTTGTGAGCCTGTCCATATACAGTTGTTCAGTCCTCCTTTTCCCTTAGCTATTCTTAACATCTCTACAGATCTACAGATTCAACCGCTGCTGACTGACAGTCCTTTCTGCCATCTCACTTTTAGTAGATGTTTTATGTTTGAGGTTTGACCTCTGCTTTGCTCTGTCTCAGTAAGTGACATAGATTTGGATGCTGTGAACATAGCTATAGCATTTATTTCTTCAGTGGTCAAATAACTGCCCTTCTTGTGGTGAGTGTGAGAACACCCCTTCTTCAACACACATGGACAACAGAGCCCCCAAACCCTGTCTTATCCCACTTTTAACCACAATGGTTCAGGTGTCTGGCTGCAGATCAACAGAAAAGATATTGAAGAGTTGGATTTTAAAACCAAACACACACACACGCTTTAGGAGTTACTGCTCATGTTTCTTTGAGTGATACCTTGACTTCATCCCCAGCCCACTACTTTAGGTTTACTCCATTTCATACTCCATTGTTCATCTAAATTTGCTGGATTTTGTTGCTCTGGTGTAGCTGGACCTGTCTTTTCTTCTGATCAGTTTTACACAAGCAAAATATTTCTTTTCGATCACCATATCAGGTAGGATGAATTCATGTGGAAAGTAACCAGTTGCTCAAAATATCATATTGGTATTTCCTTCATCCACAGAACAGTTCTTAGCTAGATTTAGATTTATTTCCATGATGTTACATTAGCATTTTTTGCAGTGTGTGCCATATATCTCAGTTTTAATCTTAAAATTAGATTGTGAAAAAATCCGATGTAAAACCATGATTCTTCATTTCTTTTGTACCTTGTATTTTCTGAAGTGCAATGAGTGTTGTGACATCATCATCTTGCACCAGTTAAGGTTAGACTCCTCATTTTAGTCTCTCAATGACCCATTATTATTATTCTGATAGACACCTCATATACAGCTAAAAGACACATGTGGTAATGAGTGCTTTCCTGAAATAACAATAATATATCGTTAAGTAATAAAAAATAGATACTCCTCAAAATTACACTGCTTCTCATGTAAGGCTATGTGGATTTCACTACACATCATATTATATTTGCATGGAAATATCATCTCATTTATAGACAGAGAAAAGTGTGATAAACAAATGCCTTAAACATCATTTTTACACACAGACAAACACCAACAACACAATACACATACCACGAATCTGCTTTGTCAGAATAAAATAAGACTAATGTAAAACTGATCATTCAGACTAGCAGTGGTCACAGGCCTTTTAAGAGTGAGACTACATTAAAAAAAAAATCAGTTACAGTATTTTTATGTGTCTAAGTAAAACGATTATATTCAAACTCACTTTCAAATACTTTACAGGTACATATGAAGGGGGCCATGAAAACTCTCAAGGCAAAGAGACTGTCAAAGACCAAAGCCATTTTAGCCTATATACCAATCTGCCTGGGGCTGTTTATCTAATGTGTTATTAAATAATATCTAAGAGGTGATATGTTTTTTCCTGAGAAAACAAGATTTATTATTTGATCACTTTGCAAAGAAAAAGTGCATCATTAGTTAACAGGATGTTAAATCCTGCTGCAATGGGTTAGAAAAGAGGATTGACAAATCATGAATAAAGAAAAAAAAAGTGAATGGCTTAAAATAGGAGACCTGAGATGGTAAAATGTGTATTGCCTGGCACTTCGGCCAATAGGAGCAAGGGATTCCCATCTCTCCTTCGCATTTCCTCTCTTTCCACCCTCTCATTGGTTTTCAGAAGGTTTAGCTGCAAGTTCTGTGTCTGGTTGGCATCCCTCTTCTCTTTGTGGCCTTAAAGAACTCTTGCTGATTGACAGGAGATCTCGTAATTCTTTATTTTCAATCTGCAGTAATAAGAAAATGTGGCATGAGCTTGACTAGTGTAGAACCCCACCAATATGGAAGAAAAGTCACAAAATACAGAAAATATTAACTTTGATTATGCCAAAATACAAGCTAGTGATGACTGATTGGACAAAGAACTAAAGCTATACCATACATTGACATTAGACAATAAAGTATGTTTTCCCCTTTCCCTCATGTTTTCATGATTCAGCTGGTTAATACTATAAGTGTAGTTACCTCCAGTTGGGCTAATCTCTCTTGCACAGAGCAATAGTGCTGGTCATCCACCTGTACAGCTTTACGCATCACCTGGCCCATCTCACATATCCGCTCCAGCTGACTCTGCACCTCCTGAGAAAGAGAGAACTGAGACTCTCAGAGCTTTTTACTTGAGTTTTGAAGCTAAACAGTAGAGCTCTCACTATTACGCAGGATAAAGAGTGTGGACCTTGGCATGGTCTTCATGGAGGCTTAGTACAGGCTTGGTATCAAGCTCTTTCTTCCCCATCATCAGCTGTAGCATATGCTTACGGTATCGACCCATAATCAACTCCAGTGCATATTGATGTTCCTCCAGAGACAGCCAAAGCTCTGTGTAAACAAAGGAGAGGAGGGCAGAGGAACTCTGTAACTGTCAAAGATCAAGTGTATGTTTTGATAACTGTGGAATTAACTCTAGTTTACAATACAATATAAGTGAAAATGACTGATTACCCTATAAATAAAAACTATTTTGCCAAAAAGTCTTGCCTCTGTTCTCTTGTTGTAGCTCCTTGATTTGGGTGTTTTCTTGGGTCAGCAAGACGTGGGGCTTGTATTTCGATAGCTCCTGAAACTCTGTGCTTTCCTCCACGTACTACAACCACGACAAAGTTCGTTAGACATTTCCAGAATAGGCTGGTTCACTTCCTCCATATCCATCGTTCTATAAACTCAGTAATCAAACCAGAAAATGACCAAGGACATATGAGAAAATGCCATTAATCTGCACAATCAGAATTTACCTTATCCGGTAGCGCATTCCCCACTTCCTTCATACCGTGGACCCTCTGGCTTAGCGCTCCTGACTGCTCTATTAAGCTCTCGGCTGCCGTATCGTGCTCTTTGAGTCGTTCTAACAAAGTGCGAGCATCACTGAGGACCTTTTCTAAGGTGCATGCCATCGTTATATCCGTTTACACTCGCACTGAGATTGGTATATTCGCTCGGTCAAAGCGGAAAAATCGGAGATAAGCTCGCAAACTTCGCGAGGTGCAAGCTAGCTAGTCAACTATTTCCAGCTAGCAAGTGAACTGAGAAGAAATTCAACTGCCAAACAAGTGGCGATCAATGGACAGTATAATGTTATTGACTATTCATGAAATGTACTTAAAATTTATGCCAGGCTACATACCGGCCAAAATAAAATCTTTAATGTATTTTAATAATGCAGTGATAATACAAATAACTTGAGGTGATTTACCTGACCTGTTCGAGTTGTATGCTTTTTTAGGTATTAAAATACACATGAAGTCAGCAACGGTAATCCTTTTCTAAGATGGCCGCCGAAACAAAAATTTATTCTAGAATAAAAGTTTTAAACATACACGCGCTCTCTCTCTCTCTCTCTCTCTCTCTCCCAAGTCGTTACTCGCCATTGACTTTAATTTTGAAGGTTTGTTGCTTTGACAAGTTCTTGGAAATTCTGGAAATTGTAAATGTTGTTGGTAGGTTCACAAAACCGTGTCCATCAAGGCTTTTAATTAAAAGTAATTGGTACACCTGGTTAAAACAGAACGTACGGGCGTGTAATATAGTGTGTGAATACAGCTGAGTCTATGAAAGAATAATGTAATTACTACTGCAGCAGCAGAAAAGATTCTAATTAACCTGATTAGGTTTTTAGAGAATGGGACCATGATCAAATAAAGTAGCAGTCACAACAAAAAAATTACCCATTTCTCATACAGTTGTTCGACTGTTTTGCTAAATGGATAAACACAAATTGCCCCCGAATTTTAATCAACGTGGTTAATGGTGTGTCGCCTCAGCAGTTCTAGCATCGCACGCACGAGGGCACAGTTGTTCCTACCATTAGACGCGCGCTCCAGAAATTGTGAAGTGTCATTATAGTGAACTATAATTATACTTTGTGCCTGCGGATAATGTCCACACTGCAGTATTTGTCCTCCCTTGCTGTGTCATTGAGAACAAGTCATTCGTGGTGTTAAACACAACTGAATATGTTAGATACACACCAAGGTGTATTTAGTAATGTCATCTAGGACATACAATTATGAATATGATGAAAAGAATATATGTTTGTGACTGATTACCACCGAAGGATTGTTATGCTGGTAAGCGGATGCAAACACCTGATATTAAACTGCAATGACTGGTAACCTTAGCTGACATTAGCAGCAGCCAAAGAGGACAGGCAGAGGCCGGGAGATGCTTGTCTGTTAAGAGGAAGATAAATTTACTCAAGGTTAAATAAATATGTATTTTATATATTTTAGATTAGAAAAACCAAAGAAGTTTACTCTGCTACCATTAAATCCCTGTAAATAAACACAATTTTGCATTCAAAAAACTGTCAACATTCTCAAATGTCTCAAGTTCATAGCTACGCTATGCGGTAAACCCCATATATTTCTAATTACTGGACTGATCCCATGTGTTCATCAGATCTGCTAAAATGCACTGAGCAGAGTAATCCAGCCAGTCCCCACAATGTAATCCTCAGACCTCATCCAGTCTAGCAGAATGTGCAAAAGCTGCCTGCTCCCTCCACACCAATCATACATGCATATCAGCAACTAGCAGACATCACATATCTGCCTCAATCGCAATCTTGTGAGTGAAATTTCCCCATTCTTCTGTGGAATACATGAAATAACAATAATCCCAGCAGATGTGGACCCACCCCCCCACCCCCCCGGCTGGTCGTGTGCCACCACATAACATAATCCAAAGCATGACCCCAGTGGTGTACAGGGCCATCTGTTTCAGCTCATAGCCCTGTAGACTTTCACATCTGGACACCACTCTCTCTCTCTCTCTCTCTCTCTCTCTCTCTTTTGAGGCAGGGCTTTCAAATACTATTGTAAATCCTGTATCCATTCTCTTCCAGCAGCTCCTACTTTTGTGTATTTTTCCATGACATTTCAGATTTTAAAGGTTAATTCTGTATTGGAAAGTGGTTGTATCACCTTCTCACAAAGCTTTGTTTGGTTTTCATCTCACCGAGCACTTATTTATATTTAACTCAGGCAAACCTGATTTTGCCACTCATTTACATTCAGTGAATCTACATAGATTGCCAGCATATTAATTTGTGTCTAATACTGCAAATCACTGGCAATATGATGTTTCATTACCTGTGGTAATCACACCCTATGGAGTAATCTAAGGAGCATTAGTTGACGAAACAGAAGAAAACCCCAGGAAGTTGACTCACACTGATTTGGTTCTCAGGGATCTTGGTTTCCCCGTGAGGCCCTTGCCCATGATTTGATAATGAGATAGATACAGAGGGATCGATGCCATGAGTTCTATATTGAGTCTGACTCTGGCTGAAGTCCATCTGGGTTGGCTGTGATAGGTGGCTTAGTGCTCACTCAAACACCGAATACCATTAACCTGAATTTCAATTTCCACGTTCCTTTTTCTTTTTCCACATTTCACAAAATGTTCAACAAATGTTCAAGTGTTGAAAAGAAAATATGACATTCATCCGATTTGAAAATATTTGTTAAATGTGAGGAGGCTTTTCAAACATTTGTGACATTCATTTCTAAAATGTTTAACACATTCATTACAGTTCAGATATTTTCCTTGTGTTATTTAATGTTGGTAATATGTGTCACATATTTGTTAAATGCTGAAAATGGTCTATTATTTGGTAATGTTAGAATAAAAGTCACAGGCTTTATACATATGAAAAATGTTCAAATCTTTTTATGCATTCACTGAAACTTGAAAATATTTCACATTTATCATATTGAAAAAAGAAAACCTGTAAATAACAGAGCAAATCTTAATCATATGGTATTTCCAGACATCATTATCTTTGCTGCTACCTTTGTAAATGTGTACATTTCACCATTAAGCTGACTGAAACGATGTAATTTATCTGACAAATATTTTTTTCCTAATAGTTGATCTTTGTTCCCAAGACTCATATGAATGCTTTAGAAAGAGCCGCTGAGAGACAGACAAAGACTTTAAAGAACGAACATGATAAATAACAAAACAATGCAGAAAGAAAGTGACAGAGACAAAGAGACAAGGACACTGAAATGACAAATCTGTAAGCCTCTGTAACTCACACGCTTTCTCTGCTTTTAACAGATCTGGCCCATAGCCATGTAACCATGACGACAACATGGATTCAGTGGATGCTGGAGAATCCAAATCCCAGTTTTTTTGTCTGTCTTTTCCTACTTTGTTCACAGAGGACGAGGAAACAAAACAAAGAAATAATGATTTTACCTTGTTCATCTGGGTGGTGTCTGCATGAGGAGTGCACACGGAGAGCACACTCTACTGAATGTTTATTTATTTGGTTGCCTCTCCATGCCCAGAGGGTGCAAGTGGTAGTTTTTAGTACAATTTAGACAACGCAATATTCACTCACCAAAATACTCATCGTCAACACATTCGGTATGACTTTATACGTATTGGATGAAGTGTTAACAGAGTAATAGTAATGACTAAGACGTTAATGAATAATTTTGTACATGTAATTGAAAATTGAAATTGCTCCATTGTACTTATATCATTTTGCCATTCAGGGACACAGGACTGACACTGCAATGCTGTGCAATTCTATACCATCACTGTGTAAAAGTCAGTTGTAAATAAAACAGCTTAAATAAATTCATTTTAAGAAACTTGTTATTTTGTGGTTAATTGTTGCACGAATCCTCCTCTCCTCCATCATGGTGGATTCTTCTGGAGAAAAGCACCAGGAGACATACAATTAACATTAAGTGGAAAATGTGTGCTCCTCTCAGCCTTACAGTGATTCTGATTGTCAGTCATGTCTTGGGAAACTTGAGCCCTGATGGAAATTACATAACAGGCCCCCTTGCTGGATACATGGTACCAGACATGTCCCTTAACATGAGCCTTAAATTACTAACAATTGAGCAATCATTTCTGTTATGTCATTAGCAGCAGTGATAGTAATTACCATAGATGTATTTGGAACAACGTGGAGTGAGAAAGGGACCCATGGTCATAGCCAGATGCACGCAACTTTTAAAAGATTACAAGTATCAAAAGATGATAAGGCACATTTGTGGGGATACACATGGAAATATATGTTTTGCAACATTTTGTCACATTTGTAATTTTTTTTTTTAAAAAAAGCTAACCACTAGTTTTGGAAAGTATGTTGCAGAACGTAAGGACTTACAAAGATAAATTAATGAATTTTTTGTTTTGGTAATTTTTGATCATTTTGATATGTATTGCAGACACCTGTTCAATTGTCTCTGTTCAGATGTTAAGAAAAACACATTTTTGAGACAAAAAGTGGAATCTTAAATCAATATGGCAATGCCATTTATTTATCATTACACAAAGTAAAAAAGGAAAGACAGTAACAAGACCAATGTGAGAAAGAAAAATCTCTGTCAAACTCAAACAATTCCCTTTCTATTCACAGTCACAGTCATGGTTTCCTGCCACAGCCTTATTTTCACTGTAATCTGATGGAAATAACAGCAAGTATATTAAATCTGTATCTGCTTCTGGGGAGTTTGTAAGTCTGAATTGCATATGTAGTAGGCAGCAGCAACCAATTTGTTATAACATGTAAATATACATGTGTTCATGTCAGTGTCTAAGACAGGTCAAACTGAATCATGCTGCCCTCAAAATATGTTCTAGGTAAGAAAATAGTTGTCTGTATAAATGATTTCTTTGGTGACTGGTATAACTTAGACTGATTAACAAACGTACTGTACAGCTCAGTGGCATTGGATACGCCGTGTCGTTTATCATTTAAAGTGCAAGTAATTAAACCTCACCATCATTCAGTGAAGTCAGACCTCAAAATTAGAAAAAGTCTATTGAATTTCTCCAATGAATCTCACAAATGCATATATAAAATAGAGCAATTATGACCTGGTTCTTTGCCGTGTTGTATCAGGAGTATGTTTTTTTTTTTGTTTTTTTTTTAAATTCACATGTGAATGCCTCAGGCTAAATTAAGGGGTCTCCTGTTCCTAAAGGTTTGTGTACTGCAGTTATCAAACAGCTTTAAGTCTTAAGGCTTGGTTCAGTGTGTGGAACAAATATTCAAGTATCACAGCTCTCAAACATGTTGATTCATTCATGCATAATTCATAGTCTTTGAAATGTATTTTCCCTTGTGTGAGATGATCGTCTTTCCAGCCTGTTGAAAGAGGGGATCAAAGGGGACTCTCTCTGTCATAACGTAGTACTCCATCTTACAGTCCTCCTCCTGAAAGTCCAAAATGAGGTGCACTATGGGTAGTTGATGGGCAGAAGAAGGGTGGGAGGGGACTCCAAAGCTGTAACCAACCAGAAAGCTCTCCTCAGTCATCCCCCTCTTCCTCGTCTGTCCGGTTGGCTTTGCTCCAGCGCTGGAAACAGTGAATTGTGGAGGCCAAGAAAAAGCTGGCTATGATGGCAGCTACTGAAATGCAGATTCCGGAGAAAATGACAATGAGATAGTCCGTGAGAGTAAGCATCCCCCTGCACTCTCTGAAACTGTCCTCAGATAACATGCTCAATGACACCCGTCTCCCGTCCACGGGGAGGGAGCACTCCATGCCCTCCAGTCCTGTAGGAGAAAGGAGGAGAATGTCAGTGATTTAGACAGGCATAGTTTATGGGTGGAAGACAAAATGTAAGCTTATAAAATGTCTCTCATATCTCAAGTTTAGTAAGAGGTAAGAGATGAGATAACAAGAGCTGTCTGGATGCTATACTGATAGATAATTAAGGCGTATACACTATATTCTCTCTGATGCACGTAGACACAGAGGCTGTAGATGCAGGCAGTATGCTGACATTGTTCATTTGTGTGTAGTTTGTTGGCAGTTAGGGAAGATACTGTACACTGCTTTGCTGAAAACAGCACTGCGCTGAACACTGCTTTAATTCTAATTTTAACAGTGCTCTCTTATGTAACAAACATCAGCATTTAAAATGTCAGCGACATAAAATTTAAATATCATGAAAAACAAATTGGTGTACAGCAGTTAGAGAAAGATACAAAAGTGTACTAATGAGCAAAAAAAGTAACAATTGGAATGTACTGACTATGTAACCTGACAATACAACCTGTGCTATACACTGGGGGTGCTGGTTTACATTAGTGTATCACAATCCTGTTCCCGGAGGTACACAACTCTGCGTATTTGAGGTCTCTCCTTGCTTTATCACACTTGTTTTAGATGATCAAGTGCTTTATATTTGCCTGTCAAGATAAATCAGGTGTGATACACCAGGGAGAAATGTAAAATGTGCAGTGCTGTGGGTTTCTATTAGTATGACAGGGGAAACAGTCTTTTATATAAATGGATCACTGACATGACGTGGACTTTTTTATCTCTTACAGAATCAAGTCTTTAGAAATTAAATAAGCATGTCTAACAAATTACATGACTGTACTATACTTGGTTACGCTCAGTCTTATTGATCATGACTATTGTCTATTTTGTTGATAGAGAAGTTCTGCTGTTTAAAAATCAGAAATGTAAAGGTGATGAATCTCTCAAAACATGAATCCAAGAACAAAGACACAATAAATTTAATTCTCTCAATAAAACCCTTAAATGATACTTTTGTTTGATTTTTGTTTGGCTGCTGGGTGAATAGGAGAAGGTCTAACTATTGATTGACTATTAAGTCAGATGGTGCACCCAACAATGAACTTTCACACTACACTGACTGCACTGCATTATGGTATTTGTTTCATTCGTAGGCTTTTTTTATTGACTTGTGTTAACTGTACATTTTTTTTATTACAGTATTGCACTGAGCTGTAGCTTTATGTGTTGGCAGAATGCGAGGAGAAGCAACTGGTCAGGGGCAGACATGTAATCTACAATTTAAATATAAAGTGTATTCATACAGAATGTTCTAGCACATTAAGTCAGACATGAACATTTCGATCCTCACAAGATTTCCATGGCTTATTTTTTCTGTTCTTTAAAAGATGTTCTTCTCCCCTTGGAGAGATTTTTGCATGCAAAAGTTTGTGGATATCAATTATCTAGGGCACAAAATGTGCCACACATAAAGAATTTAAAAGGGAATTGATTATTGTAGACATAGCAATAATTACTTATTAAATAACAGTTCCCCAACGCTCAACAATTGTTCATTTATGTGAAATTGTAATTTATGTGAAATACATGGAAAGGCTTGACTTAAATGTATCACCTGAATACAAGCTCTGAAATCTTGCTTAAAATTCATCACCTCTGCTTCAAAGTGCATAAACAGATAAATACATTTACCATTCATTTATACATGTTCTCCTCAATGAGGGTAATTGCGTATTTCGAGAGGTACTTAAATACGCTGTTTCGGTATGTCTTATTTTTTTTTAAACGGATGTTAGATGTGGTGTTGGATGTTACACTTTACACCAACGTGTAACCATGTGCAATGTCACATGCACTGTAACTGTAGCATGGAGCACCTGTTACCTCAACATCCGCTATTACATAACTGAAAGATAAGACGTGGGTTGGGATCCTCTCCAATTTAGCTTTTTCTCTTCCAGGCAAATATTCATTTGTCAAATTTTCCACTTTGCTATCTGTTTTGAATTTCATGGAAAAGGGATTTAATCTGCTTTTACCAGCGATGGTCATCAGACTCCAGATGACAGATTTAACCAGGAACATTGTCCACGTCATATAGTCACATTGATAGGCACAGCTGTACAACTGCATTGCTCTGATTAATCATATTTCAAGAGCAAAAATTTTGCCATGCCTGAGTAAACCCTGATGAAAACATCTGGAGACAGGTTTACATGATATCAGAAGCTTCATTCTAAGGAACTATTTATATGAGGCATACATATGTATTCATGTCGAAATGTTTAAGAACTGGGTCAAAGGAAATTACATGGGACAGTTGTAATGTTGCTACAATGATTATTATAATTAATAAAAATTAATATAATATAAATCATATTATCATATGGACATAATTTTTTTTATTATTTTTTTTATTTATTTATTTTATTATTTATTTTAATATAAAATAAATATATAAATATAATTTTTTTTTAATGAACTACCATGCCGCCACGTTATTATGTATAAGGAGGGATACATATATATACTGTATACACACACACAAACACACATATATTTATGTATATATGTGTGTGTGTGTGTGTGTATACATGCGGTATATATGCCTCTAATATATCACTAAGACAAATGGAATGCCAGCATAAACACTGCACTGTGCGGTTTCCCTGGGCTCTCTCTTCCATGATAGAAAGAGGACTCTGTGTTTGCAGCACTGTCATTGGCAAAAGTCAGTTGACATCATCATCAAGCGTGCGTGTGGCAGTAAGTGTGGGTGAGTCACTCAGACCAGAAGGGCTTTTCCACATGCGATGGATTTAGTGACCTCAGCCTCCTTTGTCGCTCTAGTCACGTGGATAGGCTCCCAGCTCTACAAGCACATCTAGTCTTTTAACATACCACATCTAATGTTACAGTGATTTCCACCAGAGAGGAAAAAGCAAAGCACAAAGCACAACTCACAGATCGCAGAAACACATGCTTGCTCTCTCTGACTGCAATAAATGTCACAATAGCTATGTGCCTTTGTAGATGACCCAAACCAGAATTTTGTTGCAACAGAGAGTTTTTTTCCCTCTTGAATAATGTGTTATATTATATTATATTATATTATATTATATTATATTATATTATATTATATTATATTATATTATATTATATTATATTATATTATATTATATTATATTATATTATTCAGCAGAATAGCAAAGCGGAATAATGTAATAGCTATAAATTTAACACTACGTTTAATGAATTTAGTCTTATATTTAATTTATAGCTATGTTCATTAAATTATGTTTCCATCAATGACAATCTATGTGACCATATTTTGCCTGTTTGTTAAATAGAAAACCCACATACTGTTGATAAAAATGAGAATAAAACCAGCATACAACAAATCAGTCGATCAATTGATAAAAGTGTTAAACAAATTACACACGTTAGTTAAGAAGAAGTGCTATAAATCAAAGTTGTCATATTGGTTAAGATTAGCACAAGTTTGCTGACCTCTTTAGCTTGTTCTCTGAGTTGTGCATTTACTTGTCACATACATGTTTGTCAAACGGTCTGTCTGATTTATTTGTAGAAAGCACTAGCAGTAGAAGTTTCATTTGTTTAGCCTTTGGGAGAGTGAGGGTCCTGATACTCTGTGGCAACCATCTAAACACTGTCACAAGGGTGTTGTAACCAGTATCAGTTTCACTGACGCATTGAATTATGAATGGTGTGTGTTCATCCTTGTCCCAAGAGCATGGAAGACAATAGTGTTGAAAGTTTAAACTGACCACTCTTTAAATTACTTACACAGGAACTGTATAATGAACTTACACTATAGACTTTTCATGTCATGTGAATGGGATCGGTTTCAATACTGTTTGTACTGACGGTGCTAAAATGATAATGGCGGTAATAACGTGGAGACTCTGCTGTGAGTGCTCTGTGTTTTGTGTTGCTGTGTTTTAGATTAGATAGAATAACTTTCAGTACAAATTAAACAATTACCATGCCTTATAAGTTTGGAAACAATTGACCTTAAAAATTGATCTAATTAAAATATATCTGAAAATTCTCATTTTCTAAGTACAATTAATTTCAAAAGTGAATTGCACCACTAGACAAATTGTGAGGAGAAAATGATCTGCAATTTTAAAAAACTTTAGTCTGGAATGTTCCCTGAATAATTCCCAGTATCCAGTCACTGAGAGAAAGGGAGGTTGAGTGTTCTGACATCAAACATAAATATGTTTCCCTCACATTTATTGCAATTCTCATGTAAACTTAAAAGAAAAAAATAATATCAGCATTACAGTATTGATTTTGATGCATTATAGCATTGTTGCCTAAATAAATGTGTTCATTCACAGCCCTAGCAAATGAAATCCTACAAACTCTGAGCAGTTCCTCATCACTTTTTCCATATATCACTTTCCATGGATTTTCCACTGAACGCTGGATCTGTCTTCTCGTGTGCTCTGAGGACACTTCCTGTATGATCCAGACACCCTATGCTCAACCTCACCTCAACTTGCTGTTCAATCAGAGTGCATAACTACATTTACTTTCATGCAAAATGCAGCCACAGTGATAATCTCATTAGTAATTGTATTATAAAACTCTAATGTGATGACCTTGGAAAAATTCAGGAGGCAGAGTGGAGGAGAAGCATGCGTGACAAAATTTAAAGAGTTTCTAAAGACTTTATCTTGTAAATTTCTGTCAAATTTGTCCCTACAATTTTTTCATGTAGGGAAAGTCTTGGGAGAGTTGTAAAAGGAGTGGAAGGTAAAGATTTTGAAGCATGCCTTTGACATTAAAAAAAATAAAATAAAACTGTGACTCTGTTTACCTATGAAATATCACTTGCTGATTTTACAGAGAGTCCCTTAAATTTTGGCTTGTTTGTTTCTCACCAGCCGCCTCTAATTAGACTGACATGTGGATGGTAAAAGAATTTGTTACAGTGCATTATAAATGGATGAGTATCAAACCAGAAAACTTTCACAACGAGACATAAGCCTCATTAATACTGTACATACGAGAAAATTTGGACATATTGTTGCAATCACCCGCAGGGCTTGCCTCTTTGTCTAGCTCTCAAAATATTCTCATACATTATTAAAATATCATCTGGATAGGGTAGCGTTATTCCAAGTCATTAGTATTACCTTCCAAAATACTCTAGAGAATGAATTTAAAATACTAATTAGAGTCAGGCATGTCCTAACAATTCAGAATGATGCAGTAGACCACTCAAATGACTTAAAAGCTTCTCAAGAGCAAATAAAACAAATTTTCCAGAAATTCTGTGTTTCCAGCTCATTTAATCATATGACATACTGGAACACTGAACCGGAACATTCTAAGTATTGTCAGCATTAAATGAACTAACAACTAGGAAACAGAAGAATATGTAAAATAGAGGTGAGATGAAATATACTACATACAGAGATATTGGTCAGGAAAAATATTTCTGTAAATGATTCAAATTTGTGTAATGTATGATAGAAACAGTTTGACATTATACATGCTGCTCCTAACATGAACATGAACTGAAAAAAAGAAAAAAGTTTAAGCAGCTTACCATTTGGAAGCTTCTGGCGATTTTCCATCAGCCACAGAAACAATTTGGCAAAATTACAGTTGCAAATCCAGGGGTTCCCCTCTAGGCGTAACACTCGCAAGGAAGGCAGTTGATTCAACACCCCAACATCTAAGCCAGAGAGAGCATTCCTTTCCAACTCCAACTCTCGAAGGGAAGTGAGGCCAGAGAAAGCATCTTCACCCACCATGCTTAGATGTGGGTTGTTGCCCAGGCGTAGCTTAATTAGACTCCGGGATTCCCCAAATGTCCCAGAGGGGATCTCCGTCAAGTTGTTGCTACCCAAGTCCAGATAGACCAGTCTGGACGAGGTACTCAGGGTCCCAGGTTCCAGTCTAGTTAAGCTGTTATTCCTTAGGTCCAAGTAGACTAGATCGCTGTAGAGAACAAGGAAATCGGAAGGGATCCAGGGGATCCAGTTGTCAGAGAGAAGGAGCCTCCGTACGTCAAGAGGAATGGAATCTGGTAAACGGGTGAGTCCTTGTCCGGCACAATCCACGGTATGATGGTCTGGACATAGACAGCTGGAAGGGCAATTGTAGCCCCAAGTTATTAAGGTAGAGGAGAGCAAGGCAAGGAAAGGCTGAAGCCAGTGAACACATGAGAACATTGTCAAGGGGCACGAGGCAAGGGGGAGAATGGGGGATTAAGGTAGGGTGATTTGGAGAGGGGTAAAGGAAGGGGGGACAGGGAAAAGGGTCAAGGGTAGGAGATTAGGAGAAGGGAGGGGGAGCATTAAGAAAAAACAGAATCAATGTCCTCTCAAAGGCATGTTTTTTTCTCTTAGATTACAATCTGAAAAGGCTTCGAACAGCTACCAAGACACTTAACGTTGTTTTCCGAGAGATCATGTAGCAGGCGTTGTGGATCAAGTAGCAGCCCGTTGGCTCTGAGAGAGTAAGAGGAGGAGGAACAGTGATCGTAAGAGAAAGAGAGAGAGCGTGCAAGAGAATGAGAGAGAGAGAGAGAGAGAGAGACAGAGAGACAGAGAGAAGGAGGATTAGTGTAGAGGTAAATAGAAAAGAGCGAACCAGAGACTGGGATGCGCTGAGGGCAATGGGAGGGGTAGGGGGTTGTGATAAGTGGTGTTGGTTGGCTAGGTTAACCCACAGTCTCTATTGTCAGGTTATGGACAGAGGATGTCTTGATCTTTGACTCAATCCCATAGCCTGTGAGTATCTTTTTCATGGTTCATATAGCTCTCTCTGACTCTGAGAGGGGAAATCCTTTGCTTGCTCGCTAAAACCAAGCTGATCTGAGGCTGGCGTTGTGTTGCTTGTATGATCCTGGCAATAGGCGATGTCCTGAGGGTACTGTTCACAGACCGTCACGTTAGTTTCCTTCTCCCGCTGTTTCTTTGTCTGACAGTTGACTCAGGATACGGAAATATATTCCTGCTCCATTACCATGGCGATGAACATTTAGCACAGCACTGTCTAGACACAAAATGTCCCAGAAGTGTTATGTGATGAGCAAATGGTTGACAGCCTTATCACAGAGAATAAATCTCTCTTGTGGAAGGTCAGTGTATGTTAAGAATCGCATATATACAACACACAATTTACTTGTGTACAATTGCAGTTGTTTACCCCTGGAGAAGTAAAGGAATAACCTGTAATTCATATGCATTTGAAAAAGCCTTTGGCATATTATTAAAATGGAACGTGAACCACAAGATACAAAATAGCATTGAGATGAAAATGAGAAAACTGACCTTACCTTATTTTGTGTTCTTGACAGAATTCACTTCTCTGTGTTTTTTTCCGCAGTTGTTTATTTCTATTCCACAGAGGCTTGAAATTCATGTCTGCTCTTGTGAAGCTGTAAATCTCCACCGAAACAGAATGCACGCTGGGACTACAGACAGCTTTAATCTTGCTTTGCACATGCTCCAGAGTAGAATATAACTGACCAATGAAATTACACAGTACTTTGAAAAGAAATACTATACAGAACCTTTTATAAAGGAAATGAGAAAACCATTTCTGATTCTCGCTCAGCAATGGACACTGAATTTAGTGTAAGTGTAATTATTGAAAAAAATAAAATAATCATTTTGACTGAAATCTCTTGTGCTAGTTCTTGATTAGATAAAAATAACCAGAACTGAAACAGAGTGTTTTTCTTTTTTTGTTGTTGTTGTTGTTGCTGTTGTTGTTGTTGTTGTTGCTGTTGTTGCTGTTGTTGTTGTTGTTTTTTTTCACAAGAGGTTAAGAAGTAAATATAGGATACCATCCCAGTGGGTCAGCCTGCTGTGAGGGAAAAGCCAAACCTGATTTCCAGTTGCAATTAAAGCTTGGCACATGAATAAAAGATAAATGTCAAGTGTAGCATGGTGTTTGACACTGTGGGTGACAGACAGCTGCGGCAAACAGGGTGTTACCATCAGGAAAGAAAACATGAGGAAAATGCCAGTGTTACTTTCCAATCGCCTGAGAAGGGTCACAAACATGCAAGACAGTAAGCCAGCTGTCTCACAGCAAGTCAAGCACTGGCAGGTGTGATTCTGGCCACTCACTATGTGCCAAGCAGAGGTACCTCTCAAGGTTGAAATATGAAGGTCAACTGCCCGAGATCCTTCTTCACAGAGGCTTCATAAAGAAAAGAAACCTGAGATAACCTTTCTGTGTATTTATATGTGCATGAGAATCTCTCTCTGTCTCTCTCTCTCTCTCTCTCTCTGTGTGTGTGTGTGTGTGTGTGCGTGTGAGTGAATGTGTGGACAAAGTGCCATAGCCTAAAAGAAGCACCTGTCAGCAATGGCACTGGGACAAAGTGGAACAGTTTTATTCCAGGTGCATTCCTCACCCTGTGGACATATGATCTACCCAAACAGACAGGCAAACAACAAATACACTGCTAACACGTAGAGATAGTGACTGGAGGGAAGACATAGGGAATAATCCCTGGAAAACGCACAAATATCTTGGAGGAGAGAGAGAAGCATTACCCGTCATGGCTGAAAACAAAACTGTTAACACTGTGCAATGCAGAGGTAATTTTTTTATTATTTGACCAAAATATCTTAATGTCCTAAAATAACAAACAAACAATAAATACAGTATATAAATTGAAATCTGAATATCTGAATATCTGTCTGGCTATTCTTCATACTGATGCATTGTATTCTTATGTATTTAGGGGACAATGTGCAATGACATTTGATTATGCAACAAATACTCCAAAATATGCCAAAACAGTTGCCTACAGTTTATCTAATTGTCCAGACATTACCCCAAATTTTTGTTTCCACATTTTTTACTTGGTTTAATGATTACATTGTTGTACACCCTTTAAAAACCCTTTAAAAGTGTCAAGAACTTCTTCTGTTGTACTCTTCCTGATACAATTATATTCTTTCTTCGGAACCACATATTTTCAAGTCTTTTCATACATGGGAAAGTCAATGATAAGTGAGACACTGTTCCTCTCCTCAGTGTATTCTGGTCTGAATGAAATCCACTGATTATCATGTGTGCATGACTTTACAGAACTGTACACAGATGATTTAAAAATGTGCTTAACTAATTATTAGTTTCTACCTGTGGTTCTATAAAGAGAGCATCACTGTTGGAGTAATCCTGGGTGCCAAGGCTGATGTAGACATACCCAGATATAAGAGCTAGCTAACACAATGGCAGCTCTCTTCATGAAAAGGCAGAAAAAACAGATGTTCAAAATTCAGGCTTTTAGCCACAGCACCCCCAGATCCCCTAGCCCCCCCCCCCCTTCTAATCTCTGATACAACAGCTGGAGGAGTGTAGTGTGTACTCCCTCTCTCTCTCTCTGTATGTTTGTATGTGTGTGTGTGTGTGTGTGTGTGTGTGTGTGTGAGAGAGAGAGAGAGAGAGAGAGAGAGAGAGAGAGAGAGAGTTTTATTTCACAGCAGAGTCAGACTCAGCACAGCAGAAGAGAGGAAGAGCAATTTGTCCCTCAGCTTTGGGGTCATATTCTAATGATTTATGAAAATACACTGGTATGAATATACTGTAATAGAGCCTGGGGAGATTACAACGTATGGGAAAATCAACTTGTAAATGAGCATGTAATTACCAACGCCCTGAGAAAAAAACAATAACAAAAACAAAAAAACATTAAACAGAATTCTTAAAGCAAAGATTCGAAACCCTATGCAATGATCTTTTTATTTTTTTTGTTCTGGATCGACAAAAGACAAAGCAAGTGAATTGTCTTAGTAATGACATCTGTAATTTGATAACATTGCTTTGTAACATTTAAATTGAACCAAACACCATCAGACAAAGAATGAGAGGCTTTGATCCAGTGTGGTGGTACATTTTCTTTTAGAGCTCAAACTAGCCAGACAAAGAAATGACTGAATGTGAGAGAGGATTGCAGAGTAATTGCTCTCCAGTCAGCAGTAATAACAGTCTAACCTGACCGTAAGAGCATCTGCCAGCACCAGTTTATTAGCTCCTTCAGTCTGGATGAGAGCTCGCAATCGCTCCTACAAAGTGTGTTTGGTAATGAAAACCGGAACAATCTCTAAAACAATCCTGTACCGTATTTATTTGAACACAAATGAAACTGCATCACGTCTGTGCCACATTTCTCAGAAACATTTTAAATGTGGCTCCCACAAAATAAAAAACTCTGCCATCATGTCAGGTTTTTGTAATGCTCCAAAATTGTTCTGTAGCTTGTACCTCCCCCTGGTGTTCAACACTCTCCATAGCTACATCTTCCTCCCATGGTATTCAGACGTCAAGAAACAGGCAACTTGATAATGAAAAATTTAAATATCCTTTTAAATATCCTAAATAAAGTATCTTAAAAGAAATAAATCACTCTTCAATGGAATCTGACCCAAACTTTTTTTATTGAAGAAAGTCATAATGGGCCTCCATTTTTTTTTGTAGAAAATAAACCAATAACAATACTACAAATTATTCAACGATAACATCATTCACAGGTTTACAGTAATGTACATTTATACAAAATCCAGGGCCTCTTGTTTCAGTCACAGTGGTCAAGACCAATGGTGTGTGTGTGTGTGTGTGTATGCTGAGAGATATCCTGTAATTATAGCATACAGAGGACAACCTGTTGCAAAATTTATATAAAAAAGAGAGACGGACAGAGAGACAGAGAGAGACAGAGAGAGCAAGAGAGAGAGAAAGGGCAATGAAAGTGAACACACACAGTCTTAGACACAATGCATGTTTGACTTTTACACTACATGAACAAATAAGTATATGTACAAGCATCACTTTATATTCCATAAATTTGCAGAGGAAACTATGAGCGTATGCAGAGAGCATAATGTGTTGTGAGTTGGTGTATCTGGATTTGTTTGGATTATAGTTTAGAAGCTAACAGAGCCTGTAAACCACTTACAAATGCACTGAAAAAGAAGCAGAAGAAGTTTAATGAAACAGCTTCTTCAGTTTTCTTTTAATACAGAGACTACACAAACTGTACAAAATTATGGTAATAGAGGGTTGAGGAAATATGACGTTATAAACTCCATTGCTTTGACACCCATATAAAACACAAGCCATACATACTGTAGCACTGATCCACTCACATATTCCACATAAAGAAAAAAATATTAACAAAGACGTCCTGTACTATGGTCCTGTGAGAAAACTAACACTCTTTATTCAGCCCTAAAGTCCTCTCACACAGAAATTCTCAACAAAATTCAGCATTTCTATGACTCAAAAGTGGATTCTCATGACCTCAATGCATCAGCCGTGCAGGTTGTTCTCAGCAACATAATAACGGATGAATAATAGTTGTCGTAATACAAATGTGTACAAAACAGTTCAGATGCATAAGCAAATCAAGTCTACAGTGTAAGATAGATGAGGTAAATGGGAACATTAGGATAAAATGGCAATAATGAGACAAACTGAAGACCAAACACATAACAACAATGACCACAACTTTACCTGGTCTGTGTGGTGAACGCCCTTTGATTCTTATATGGTACAAAATGTACATGCAAGTAAGGTACACTTCCTACATGTACATTTGATGCTATAGGGTTTTACAATTTTTATGGAGTGTGCACAGCCTCAGTATGTATACAGTTTCATCATAGTGTTCAATGTCAATGCCTAAATTAAGAGGAAAATGTTTGCGGTAAACACGCAAAAGTAAAATGAAATCCCTTTTGTACAAACAAAAAAAGAGATGAGATGCAGAGTTTAACATTGGACTTGCTGACCTCTGTAGCTGGGAAATTCCCAGAAATGTCTAACATGATGCTGAACTGGAGAGGACTGGAAAGAACAATAAAGCACCTTCTGGAAAAATTAAGCAAAAACCAAAAAGTGAAAACAAGACAAGTGGCCATCATTATTCCATAGTGACAAAATTCTGAACAAACTGTGCGATAACAATTGAGTACCATACTTAATGGCTTTTGAGTTGTATTTTTAGCATGCAACCGCTCAACTCAAATTCCACGTTCTGTAAAAGCAGACATCAAATCAAAAGGAATGTATGAATTTCCTTTGCTTGGACAAACCACAATGAACAAGGTTTTTTTTTTGGATTTGTTTTTTGTTGTTGTTGTTGTTGATTCCCTTTTAAAGCTATGTTCAATGCTCACATGAGTACAGTGTATGGTCTGTGTATGAATATTTAAAGGAAGTGTAGTGAAGAGCCAATGTTGGAGGGTATAAGGCAAGAATAAAGGGGCAAGAACATCACTTCAGCTTTTGGTCCATGGCAATGATAAAACAAACAGAAACACAGCTCAGAGGGTCTCTCAGAGTACATAAGTGTTATTATCATGTGGAAGACTGGTGGATTTGCTGAGTGGAAGCACAGTCACGTTGATGGAGAATTGGTGATTGTCAAAATGTGAATAACTGTGAATACGTGTGTTTCTGTGCAGTATTTGGTATGTCTGCCTTAATAATCCTTCATAATACCGCACGGGTACCACCTCCGTAGGTAAAAGAAAATGCATGACTTTTCAGTTAATAGGCAAACTGCTTTACAGAAGTAAGAAATGGTTTTTCTGTAGAGTTATAAAAGGGTTTTAGTTTGCCATTTAAACAGCAACCATGTATGAATCTATTTATTCAGAACAAACAAAATGTTTGGTTATAGAAATGTGGCCCAAACTTTTCAAATTCTAACTGTTAAATATTTGCAGTATTATAATAGATGCAAGATAAAGCACATACGAAATATGCAGATAAACTGTGCTATACTCGACCTGTCACATGTCCATCTCAGTATTAAAAATCACAATGAGCTATAAAACACCTTATTAAAAAAAATCCAAAGTCTTCTGTAAAGTGTCTATACATCAGCCTCATTTGAGGTCATTCTTTCCTTTCATGTCCATATTCGCACTATGAGCGAATGCACATGACTGCACCTTTTATACAGGGGCTACGAGTAACGCTACTTCATGACAGGACCAAATATATGCACAGGATACTTCTAGGAGATTACAGGGAGAAAAAAAAGAAAGAACAATGAAATTTTCCGTATCGTTACACCCGATGAGAAATTCATGGCAACATTTACTCTGTCACAAAGGTGCATATATAAACGTTAAGAAAGAAAGTAATGTCAATCAACGTCAAAAAAACCCCTTTTTGTTGGTATACTTAACATTGGCATGGCAGGTTGTAACTAAGAGATGAGATCAGGATGGTAAGTGCTTTTGATATGTGCACAACAATGACATTGGTGGTATATTAACACTGGAGAGGTTGTATGTTTCGAAATACAAAATAAATACATTTTTAAAAAAATCAAATGTTAAACGAAAAATAAAAATATTCACCACAATATTCATTACATAAAAGAGCATTTTCAGCCGGTGTTTTTCACTTGTCTAATATTTATACAACCAAAGTTCTCCAAAATAGTCCTCACAGGCAAACACTGACAACTGGCGATCCAATCCTCGCATTTCTGCTTCTTCATATGTCAGCAACAGACATGTTAGGAGGTTCCTGTTTTTATTTTTTGCCTTTAATCCATTGTCCACAGCATAGACAAGAAATCATGTCTCTGCGCCTTGTTGTTAAAAATAATAGTCTTGAGGGAAGATTCATGACCATGTATTGAGATGGTGATACTAAACTCTGACTCCACTTCACTCAATTTTTAAAATTCCTAAATTACCCTTTCAAAGGGTAGCCTTACTAATATTTCAGGACAGAGTTCCCAAATTAACAAACTAAATAAGAATTTTAAGTAATTATTATTAATACTACTACTAATAATAATACTCATACTACCTCTATTACTACTACTATCTCTACTACTACGCTAATAATAATAATAATAATAATAATAATAATAATAATAACAACAACCAACAATACAAATTATTATTATTATTATTATTATTATTATTAGATGAATGACAGTGCACTGGTTCTGGGTTGTATTGTGGAGAGACAGCATTAGCCAAGTCAGACTCGGGCCTGTGTGCAGTGTGCTGGTGGTTGAGGGAACAGTGGCATGAGGAGGGCGGGACTGCAGATGAGCACTGAGCACCAGGCAGTGGACTGAGGAGTCTGAGAGGATGCCTAGACAGGGGGTTCACTATGGCCAGCCCATCCCCGTACAGCCCAGCCCTGTTCAACGTGTTTGAGGATCAAACCTCCACAGACTGGATCTGGTTCATCTGAGCTCGCATCATCTGAATACTGTTGAGTATTTTCTTCTGGTGGCCAGCAAGTGTCACTCCAATTCTAAGGATATCACTGTGAAGACAAAACAAGAACTTAACAAGACAATCTGCAGAGCATGGTTCAGTTATGAAAGTTAGGAAATTCTTACCAGGCTGGTCACAACATCCACAAAAGTATGATTAGGCTAGGAAATATGGAAAAGGATAAAGTGACAGCTAGCAGGTTGCGAAGGCAGGAGGGAAAGACTCACTCCATAGTCATTTGGGACACAGCTTCAAAGGTGCTGAAGTCTTCATTGGCAAAGTTCTCTTTATACTGGCCCATTTTGATGGCATCCAACCACTCATCCACAGTGTTAAAGCTGGAGAAGTCTGGTGTGCTACGGTCCAGCAGAGGTAGGTGTACGCTGTCAAAACAAAACACAAAGACCTTAAACTTCATGACAATTAAGCAATCTGCCACATACCCAGGATATCTTATGCAGCTATATGTGTGATACACAGGTTGAGGCTAACCTCCACACCCTAATCTCTGGATTGAGGATGAGAACTTACCCTGAAGAAAGAGGAGTGGTGGCCTTCAGGCTGTTGGGATTACGGATCATTTTATCTAAGGTGTTGACAATCTGGCTGAATTTAGGACGGTTGTTGCGGTCTTTCTGCCAGCAATCCAGCATAAGCTGGTGTAATGCATTGGGACAGTCCATAGGGGGAGGTAATCTGTAGTCCTGCTCTATAGCATTGATCACCTGAAAGGGTTGAAAAGATTTCAGAAACAGAGTGTGGGTTTATTAGTACTTTGACCCGCGGAGAAAAGGCACAAAACAATGGAAGGGCATCATCTGTATTCTTTCAGAAACTGAAAATAAAGAACTTCAACAGTTATTTCAAAACTTACAGAAAATACAGCATTTTATATCAAATAATCACTTTAATCCACATGACAGAGGATTCACTGTTTATTTGTATGGGTTTCTTTGTGTGTGATTGCAATGGAATGGTGAGCATCTGTCCACCAGGGGTCACTCTGAACTATTTGGTGGAAAGAATGAGTGTAATTTCAGCACTGTTTTACAGCAGGTATATAATAATGTGAAAGAAATGCTGTTTCATACATCTTGATTGCTCATGTCCCAGTAAGGCCTTTCCCCGTAGGACATGACTTCCCACATGACGATACCATAGCTCCAAACGTCACTGGAGGATGTAAATTTCCTGTACTGAATAGCCTCAGGGGCGGTCCATCGGATTGGAATTTTTCCTCCCTGTGAATAAATATTTGATTTATTATGGAAAGTCTAGCAAATGGATGCCATCTGGGCACATAAAATGCTGATAAATGCAACTGAGTAAGCTGTGTCAACTCCCTCCAGATAAGCCTAAGGTTTTAAAGATGGCAACTATATCTTTATAGCAAACTTTTTTCCCCTTTGCACATCAGAATGTTCCATTCAGTAATATGCACTATTCTGTAAAGTCCTGGCAGTGAAGCACTGATCTGGGCTGTACCCAAAGAGTATCAGCATCTAAGTTCAGTATATACCCCCTTTAAATGATGGAGGTTTGGAAACATTCTCACCAGGGCACTAGTATAGGTGGGATCTGACGTGTCATCCTCTAGGAAACGAGAGAGGCCAAAGTCGGACACTTTACAGACGAGGTTGCTGTTCACTAGAATGTTGCGAGCAGCCAGATCGCGGTGCACGTAGTTCATGTCACAGAGGTATTTCATTCCTGCCGCGATGCCACGTAGCATTCCCACCAACTGAATCACTGTAAACTGCCCGTCATTTTGCTAAAGCAGAAGTTAAGAAAGTTCAAATCAAAAATCAATGCACATAATGTTTTTAAGTAAAATAATTTTTTTTTTCTTTTTTTGCACTAGTCCTCTTCAGTCAAAATTACTTAAGTTTATTACACTATTAACAACTTTATTACAGGAAACTACTGAAACACATGCTGCAGTCCATAGTATAGCTGCCCGTAGTAACTTAAATGATCTGTGTAACTTCTATGAGTGGAAGGCAAAGCTGAACATAAAACTACAAATGGAGCCCTGAAGCTCAACATCTGGATTTATAAAGTCCTTCAGTCCAGCTGTGCCTGCTGTTGACAACATCTGTGCTCAGTCTAACGGGATTTGAGCCAGTACAAATGAATATTAGCAAGGCTGGGAACAACAGAGAGAGAGACTGACCACATAGGGAGTGATAAACAACTCATCAGAATAATTTACAACACTTATATTTCTACTCTCTCTATATTCCATTACATGTGTCTATATGTACATATCCTCAAAAAAGCAATACCAATAAAAAGAACATCATTAATGTAAAAAGGCAGCATATTGGCAAATTATTTCTCTGTACTTCACGTACTCTGAGGAAGGAGTCCAGTGAGCCATTCTCCATGAACTCCGTGATGATCATGACAGGGCTGGATTTGGTGACCACTCCCTCCAGGTGAATTATATTAGGGTGGTCAAACTGGCCCATGATGCTGGCCTCACTCAGGAAGTCTCGTCTTTGCTTCTCCGTGTAACCAGACTTCAGCGTTTTAATGGCCACCAGGATCTCTCTCTTCCCAGGCAGCTTCAGATTGCCGCTACATACCTCCCCAAACTCACCTAACAAACGAACGATAAAAGCATAGCTGAACAAGCAGCGTTGGACTTGTCCTGTTACATTCTGCAGTTTGTGATAATGGTACAACTATGATGACACAATACACTGGGATATATACCTGCACCAATGACTTGCTCGATCTTGACACAGGACATATCTATTTCTTTGGCAAACTCTCGCACTGCCTCATTGGGATCCTCATAGGTGAAAGGATCGATATAGATCTTCATTCCTGGAGACACTTGGAAAGACAAGCAAGAGCTATGATTGAATTCAGTAAGAAAAAAAGAACTGAGGCATTTCTTCCATTTAAAAAATTATGGACAAAATCAATTGCGAAAGGAAGGCGCAGAAAAAAGGTTGACAGATAAAGCTTAACATACATGTTTGACCCGCAGTATAAATATGATATAAATATGATATGGACCTAAGTAAATGCAGAAGACATCAGTGCAGACACATTTTTTCTAATGTAAGTCTGAAATATGATACTATGAGTAGTAGTAGTCTGCAGAGAGAAATGTACTAAATACACATATATGGGTTCTATTCCACAGACATAACCCTTTTATGTCTAGATTCCAACAGTTGTCGATAGGAGTCATGGAATGGACACTGCAAATCAAACAAGATTAGCTGGCTATGAAAAAAAAAAGACAAAACATATACGCATACTGATTTATTTGTCTGGCTGATTCAGTTGGCTGGCTATAGAGGACAGATTTCCAGATTTGCTAATGAAATTTACAAGGCGTGTTCTGCCAATACATCTCATCTCATAGGAAATTCTCTTAAGAGAATGGTCTGGAAGTGGGTGGATCAGCATGGACTGAGTAGTTACTCACTGTGGCCACTGGTGTAGTGTTGTAGTTTGTCTGTGTACTCAGAATCTGTTCTGTCACTGCCCCTCCTGTAATTAAAAAAAAAAAAAAAACACATACAATGACATAGTGGATTGGCAAAGTATAATCAAGCCTGTGTGTGTCTATCAAAAAACTGATAACTTCAGAAAAATCGGGTCTTCTTAAAGTCTTAGGGGTAGGAAATTTGTCATTTCATGTGCACACCAAGATTCAATGAATACACTGACTCACCGATTGCAGACAATAATGATCACAACCACAGCGATAAGAAAGACAACACCAGCAGCGGTGGAGCCGATGATCAGAGGCAGCTTCTCCTGGATGCTTGAGTTGTACTCCTCTATGGAGTCACAGCACAAAGCACAGAGTCAACAGCATTACAATATCCAGGGCTTAATCTCATTCAAAGACCTAGCAAATGCTTCAAAAACACATAAACTACTCTTCATAATAATTTCATAATAGTCATAATAATCAACAATTAACTGTTAATTAATTCATGAGGGTTATTAAACAACCTTCAATCCTACAACGACTTCAACTACTGCTGAACAACTTAATTGTCTTAACAATTTTATTGGCTCTCACACTCTGTGTGTTAAACACTTAAAAGGGCTTTTTGAATTCAGTAACACCACACTGAATTTCTCTCCATGAAAGAGAATGTACGATCGATAACACTTTGCTGGTTAACTGTGTTAGTGCTCATTCCTGGAGAGGGAGGAACATTGTGAGAACAGGGTTTGGGCTTTGGCTTATGTTTTTGGCTGAGGCTCTGGGAGACAGACTAATAGACCAGCTCCATCTGAATGATATCTGTGCCATTTGTGAGACTGGCAGGGGATCAGAACAATTATGTCTATGGTCACTGGATTCAACCACTGCTGACAGAGCTTTAGCCAACATATCAAGAAAAAAGAGCATGTCGTGTAATAGTTTCTGCACACAGAACTGTGTATGAGAGCCATATGACTGGGTAGGACTTCAAGATACATACTGGTCAAAGCCAATGAAAAATAGAGTGGTACAACAAAGTGTAAACAGTCTTAGATAATTCACAGATTATTCCCATACCTTCAGTCATGGTCTGGAAGTACATCTTCCCACTAAAGCGTCCAAATCCGGCCACTGTCCTGGCCCGCACCTGGAAGACGTAGATGGTCCCTGGCTTCAGGCCACGGATGACCGCTGTGTTGGTCTGACTCCTCAGGACGGAAGAATTGACTTCTGCCATGCTCTGAAGAAGCCAAAACACAAAGACCACATCATTTTTTATGTTCAGAGACCACATAGCTGACGCATCAATAATGGTTACATTTTGTGTCGTTTTCAAGGCACACATTCATGAGTCCTCACACTTATCTTTACTGATTATCTGATTAAGGGTGTTCACAGGTTCTCTAAAAAGCATTACACAACGCTTCGACAGAAATCATGTGGGTTGTATGTCAATATAACAACAATTAAAATGCTACAGCCTTTTCAAAGAACACCAAGAAATCCAATATAGTCTCTGAACTGATGTCATCTTTTATTACCTTTTCATAATACCGGAGCTCATAGTCAAGAATAACTCCATTGGGTTGGTCTGGCTGGGACCAGGACAGAGTGATGCTGTCCACACTCCGACTGACCTGGTGTATGATGGACACTACAGATGGAGCTGAGAGAGAGGGAGAGAGAGGATGGAGGGGCTTATATAGTGCAGAACAGTAGTTTGCACAAGTCTTACGTCTTTAATAAGTTCAGCTGAGGAAATTCCATTACACAACACAAAGTGAACTGTACAAAAAGCACAGTACCTAGTATCTGATTTCAAATACATAAAGGACTTTCACTGTTTTATGAGTGTTTCTAAATGGGAAGAAGGTCAAATGTAAGAACCAGCCACTGTTAATGGTTATAAATTCATAACATTGTTGCTCAACATGTGACTGTTACAGACTCCCTCTTTACTCAGTGAAAATCATTTGAGAACTGTGGCCTCATTCTGCACCGCCGTGAACTTAATTGCCATTCATAAAGTACCCATGGATCAGTCACTATATCCATACAAACAGTCAGCACTGGACAGAAATGCAGAGAGGTTCAGTAGGCAAAGATATAGCTAGCTAGCTTCTGAGCAGCACACATAGCTGCTTGGCAGTAGTACTATGTGGTGTATGAAGGAATTTGCCATAAAAAAGTAAAATTATTTTTTTCCCACTGTGGAAAACACAAGCACTAGACAACTATGTTGGGCTTCATTGCTTTTCATTGGCTCACCAGAGTCCACTGAGTTCAAAACTTAAGTAATGTAAATGTGACGTAGTAGGTTTTTTGACTATAAAGTCTGAAGCATGACTGAGCAAATCAAATTCAGTCTGAGCCTGTCTGCATGATTAAGACATATAGCATCTAATACTATCAGCAATAGGCAACAAAGCACACAAGTGTTTCCTCTGGATTGACTGATTATATTTCCATTGAGGGATAAGCCAAAACTGAGTAAACTCAACATATCTGATAATACATATCAAATAACACTAATCTGCTGCCTCAACTCATTTCTAACACGATAATGTGAAAAATTGCTTGGGCAATAAAAGACATCTATTTCCACATTCTGTTGCTGATTAAGAGTATTACAGTTCCTGGCACTTATACAATCACTCCGATTGCTATTAAGTAAATAATATTTATTGATAGCTTGAGGTGGATGGTGTAAAGCACTTTGGCACAGCCTGATTACTTCGAGAGTTACTGGCCCCAGGTTGTTAAAAACCTTCTTGCCTCTGCTGTTCCTGAACAGAGCGGAAGAATATTAAACACTCAAGAGTGTATAAAACTGGATTGCCAAGTATCTTTCTCTGTTTAGTTTAGTCATCAGCATAAAATATTGGCACTCTCACTCAGTTTATTTCCACTGACTCATTTTGAAGACTTCGCTTAAGTGTTGGATTTTGAGTCGATAGGCTAGAAAGACAAGAATTTTATATACTGAAATCAACTGTATATTTTGGTGAGCTTTAACACAACGTAAGTCTTAGCTTTGATTGGATTGTCTCTGTTCAACAGAGGATGAGACCTGCATTTTCCAGGGACTCTTAAAAGTATTCAAAAATATTTCCTGATACTGTCATAACATAATTTCCCACATCAACTGTAAAATGATTCAAGCGTCATTACCAACTGTTGCTGTCTGGCCTTGCCCCGTGATTTGTAAATGAACTACATCTTTTTCCTGTTCTGAGTTAAACTGAGGATATGTTTATGAGACCTGTTTGAAAACGCGATAAACACTATCAGTGAGAATTACGTTGTGTTTAGAATTTGGTTGAGCGCAATTACATTATAATGTAAACTTCATCGCTATGTCAAAATAGGGTCTCAGCAAATATCTATCCAACATATATTTATTCAATGGCAAAATAATTTGTATGGTAGAATCCAGTAACAAACCAGTGAAATAATGTGCTGAATGTCTGGCAGTTTGACGGCGTCTATGAGACGACCAGCAGTTATAGGTGTTGAGAAGACTCAAGGCAGAACTAGTATTAGAATCAGTCACAGGTATGATGCTATGAACAAAAAGACCGTATCCATATTTTTTTTTTTAAAAAAAGCGCCTTCTGATCTGGTGAAAAGATCATTTTTCTACACATACTGCGGTGAGCCATGATATCTTATTCATGTCCTCTCTCTTCCGGACTTAAATCCAGGGAAATTCATGAGAAAAATAACCACTGGTCCAACAGTGAAAAACACATATTCCTCTGTTTTTTTGTTTCTGTGGTATAGTGTAAAAGAATCATATGAGTCAGTTATGAGTGTTTCCATCTGCAGAGGATTTGAGGATAATTGTTTCCTTTGAAAAGAATTTCCACTTTGATAAATTACAAGGTAATATCTGAGCAAATCAAGCTTTAAACCATTAGACATGAACATTGATGTGCATTCTTAAACACCATATAACTGCTCCAAAATGGGCACATCTGAGGTTTTTTTAATGCTATTTCAGAGGTAATATCAATTTTATATGTGCACATTTTAATAACTTCTAAGAAATTTCTGACTGAGGCTTAAGACTGGCGTCTTGAGAGACATATTTGAAATTCTAAGCTGATTCACTGAAATTCTCAAATGCTAATGTAACTCCTGCTGCTTTTAGTTAATTCATGAACTTTTTTAGCTCTTCCCAGTCCTTTACAAATTACATACTCTCTGAATACTAAACCGAGCACTGCATTTCTAAAGACTGAAATTGGTAATACATCCCTTAGCAAAGAGAGAGAGAGAGAGAGTGTGTTTGGTTAGGACCAATCCAGTTAATAAATTCCTCAACAGGGAAAGTGGAAGTTTACTTTTCCTCTGTGCCCTGTTTTCTGGTGCCCAGATGGCTGACTGACCAGAGGGTTTGGGATATAGCCCTCAATACTAGCTCCAGGGGCAGTGGCAGGGAGAGGAGCAATTTTGTCTCTTCACAGCACCAGTCAGGCAATAATGAGGACCGACAGGCACACCGGTAGAGTCAGAGCCGCCGGTGCCAGGTCCAGCGAGTTCAGAGCAGTCCTGCCAGGGGCAGACCTCTCATTAAAATGCTCTATTAAACTCTGCAGTGGTCCTTTGATCTAACTCTTTTTACAGACTTTCTTTTTATTATTATTTTCCGAAATGCCCCATACCGTGTAATATTATCTGAACAGTAAGTGTTTCTATTCTTTTCCCAGGGATACAGGAAAAACTGTCACACATATGAAACAACCTTAAAAAAACATGCCGTTTCAACTGTTCACTGATCAATACTTCATTAAGCGCAAATTAGCTGGATGAGAGAAAGCAAAAAAGAGATGAGAGACATCTTGGAGGCATGCAAGCCATGATAAAAGACTCAATCAACTCAATCAATCAACTTCATGCTGGAGGACCAGTCCAGCTACGCCTCCTGCACCTGCCATACAAATGAGCTGCCTGCTGTGCTCTAAGCAGTGGCTGAGTATTATCAAGGCACAATATCCACTCTTAACTGGTATAAAGACCCTTACCCGCCTGGTTGGTGGTAATGTTGACCGAGGAAAACTGAGGTGAGTAAGGGCTCTGGTCAGAAACTCCATTAACGGCCTGGATCTCGAAGGTGTACTGTGTGTGTGCCAGCAGGTCGCTGATGTGAACCTTGGGTTCGGTGAGGCCCAGTTGCCGTGGCACAAACTGGACATTGTCCCCACAGCGCGTGCAGGCTCCACGTCCTGACCCACAGCTCTTACAGATGATGTTATAGACCACGTCCTCCCTGCCTCCGCTGTCCCTTGGGGCTGTCCACTCCAGCCTCAGAGATGTCTCATTCACAATGGAGATCACATTCTGAGGTGCGGAGGGTACCGCTGCACAACACACAACAAACAACCTCATGAGAAAATGTAAGACAACAAAAAAATTCCATTTAGACAACGGGCTGAAAAAATGGAAATGGAAATGACCTGAGGTGCAACAGTTATTTAAATTGAGTTTACAACATGTAAAGATTTTTTTCCTCCTGAAGCAAACCTGAAGAGTTGGCTACTATGATGCATGGTGCCATAAAATGCCATCTAAAACTCTTAAGATGTCCAGGAACTTAACATCAAACCAAAAGGACACAATAAAAGACTATAACCTAAGCATGTGAATTATCTCTACATTTTCTCCCTCCCACCTTGGATCTACAAGTGATTACTTGAACAAACAATGAATGGTCTTCCTCTAGTCTTCACAAATGACGTTTTACTTATGCATGCAGTAGTTAGTTTTTCTTCTTCAGCAGAATTTGGATCAAAGGCTTTCAAACAATTCAGGTTAAATTATTAATTCTTTAAAGGAAAATGTGATGAAAAGAGTTGGGATGTATTATAATGCAAAACAACGCTTAAAGAAAGTATTCACCCTTTTCTTCATCATGAATATGGTGAACCGGTTCAGATTAACGATTGTTTCCCCCAAAAAAGGATGGAATTATGCAAATCTTTTGGAGCTGCTCTTTCTTCGGGCTCCTTTTTTATTGTGCTACACCAATGGAATAACAATCTCTTCCAGAGACCTCCCGGTCAGCTAACACCTTGAAAAGGACAACCCCATCTAAAGATGAAATGCGACGTTCCTCTACATGCTTAGACATGTGTAATGTGAATTACTTTAGTGTAAAATTCAGAATGAAAAGGCTTATCTTCAGGAGGCTTCAAATGTGGTAACAACTGAAACAGAGCTGTTTGTCGTTAGTATCGTAATGAGGTGTTGCTCTTGTCTTTGGACTGGAGTCTGGTGGAGAGTTTGGCATATGGAAGAGTAAGAACACGTACTGGTGCAGGGCATCTGAACAGGATCAGAGTCTGTTCGGTAGTAGCCATTGCGGCAGACGCAGTTGATAGCACCCTCATTGGTGGTGCGGCTGTTGATTGGACACTGAAGACACGTCTGGTCACCTTGGGATGGTTTGAAGTACCCAGAGAGACAAGCTGCATTGGAAAAAAGCAGAGAAAATATTGATATTGTGAATAAACCTGATCAACGTCTCTTGAGTTCAGAGGTGGCTTAAAGAAAGCCTACTTAAATCAATCGCCTTTGCTTCCCACTGAAGTAACCAGCAAAGTCTGGACATGATTCCTATTCTCCCAGAATAAGCTATGGTCTGGTACCAATTTAGAGACAGAGATGAACAACATAACTGCACGGAATAATGTCTGAACATCATCTCATATCTAAAAAGCAACATTTTCATATGGTGCTTCTATCCAGAATTTCAAAGGAGTGCAAGAGCTCAAAGACGCGGCAGTTGCATTTTGGATGGGCCTCCAGTTCTTTTGGGCAGTTGAGTCTCTTGCTGTTTGTCTTTTGTCTGTCACACAAAAAGCAGAGAACCACTCAGAAATATCTGTGCAATACATTGAAAATATTCAGGCACATTCTAACAGAGCTGGTGCCGCTGTTCAGATGTGTCCTCAGCTCAGTTATCTTTCAAAAAACATTTCCAAGAATATGAGAACTCACTACTCCGACTCTCCATTTCAAAGTGTTTCTCTCTTCACTCATGCTGTTAATCTCATTGAATAAAGACATATGATTAGTTTGCAACATTTCCAGTGAAAAGCTACACAGAAAATAAGCTGTAAAGTCTCCATGGTTTAAAACCACTCAGCTCAGAGATGAGAGGTGCAGCACAGCAGGCAAAATGCGACATTGTCATGATGATGTTTTGATGACTTTGAAGAGAGCTTTCCTATCTTTCCTACAGCTGGACAGATATTATTTCTTATCCTCTTATCACATTACACTCTAGAGCTCACAGCCGCTAACCCCATCCAAAAATATACACATACTCTTTCCCTCATTAAAGTGGTGCTAAGACAGTATGGATGCAGATAACAAACTGTGCCCTGGACAACACAACACTGCCTTGGGTAAAGACGCCTATGTTTAAAACTTGCAAAATTACTTCTAAATGAGGGGCAAATCATATTAAACATTTTTTCAGCATTTTTGCCCAAATCCTCACTTGCTAAAAACATTACGAGTGAATGTGGTATAATATATCCCATACATTATTTTGATTTAGCAAAATATCCCATCATTTCTCTGACAGTCCAGTATTGTTGTTGGCAAGATCTCTCAGTATATTCTTAGTGACAGGCAATTCAAAATGTGCTGAAAGGAATGCAAGGTACTTATCATCTCACTTTTCTATGAATTTAAACCCTGAAGGTGGTGTTGGTTACAGTTGAAAGGGACTGGTGTGAATGGCTGAACCATGGGCCCACTGGACAGGAATTAAACGGTTCTGGTTCCACAGAGAAACAAAAGATGAGTGTGTGGAGAGAAAAAAAAAGTAGAGCAATATCCTGATTTTATTTAAGCTAAGTACCAAATTGCATTTTTGGACTGTTAAAATCGTGTGGGCGCTAATGACACAGTAGAAAATGGTCTCATAACATTCCTGATGCTCTAAATTCAGTCAGGCTGTTTATATTAAATGTTTCTTCTGGACAGCTACGGAAATAAAAGTAGTCTGCTAAAATGAAGGAATACATTAAAGAAACCACAATTAATTCCTTATTACTTTTACATGACACCCTACTCTTAAAGGAAGACATTAACTTGTCTTACTCTTTCATTTCAATCAAGCAACTTTAATTATGTCTCGGTCTCTACAACACTTTTTATATTACTGATGGAGTCTATACTAAATGTAATGCCACTGACTTTCAGTGCAATTCAGAACATTACCATTCTCTCATCATTACTGAGAACATACAAAATGAATGGCAGTCAAATAACTGTAGGTTGCCAGAGTAAATATAAACAAGTAACTGGCCGGGGCTACAGTGGACTCCTGGCCTCTAATCTTGCTTAACTCATAAAAGTTTAATCAATCACTAAGGAAACTGAATTGAAATTACTGTATATGGAACCACGCGGACATACTCTGCCACTTTACAACGTTGCTGTTTTGCAAAAACACTCTGAACACTGAGACTGGGCTAACACAGTGTGAGACAGGGAGGATATTAAATCCACAGGAGAGTTATAAGTTCCCCACATTTCATTTGCTTCATCAGACAATGCCACGGCAGACATCAGAGGCTCTTTCCAAAGCAGGGACCAATTATGTAAGATATTGATCTCACTTATGTCCCATACAATAGATCTAACTTGACGACAAGCCTCACAGAGCTAATGTGGGATTTGCTTGTGCCCCCCCCCCCCCTTCCTCCCCAATCCCCCCATCCTCCAACCCCGCTTCTTGGCCCACTTGAGCATGAACCCACAGATGTCTGGGTAACCTTCCTTGGCATCCCTGTCTGTAAGGGAAACATTAATATCCATTAGAGGTGGCCTGTCAACCCTCTCTGCTTATCCATGGATTAGCACAGTCAGGTTCACTTGTCTAACAGGGGCAAAGGCAAGTCCCATGTTGCTCATGTGTGCTGTGCTGCCATTCAAACTGTCATCGGGGTGAATATGGGAGTTCTGCCTGTCTGTAACGAATAAGGCAGTATTAGAGTGGAACGCTCCATGAGGCATCATCCAAACCCACAAAAAACGTATGTCATGACATTCCAAGACCTTGACTCAAGCCTTGCCTTTCAGTTTAAAGTGTAATACTAACACATGACCAAGAAGCATCACCTTATAAAACAGAATTAATGAAGAAACTCTTAGCTAATAAAATAAGTGTAATTTTTTTTTAGATCTTTGCCAAAATGTCTTTACTCGATGACAATAATGGTCCGACTGGGATAAACCATTAAGGTTAAGTATTACACATGTCACTGAGTTGAATCTAGTGATCCATCAGTGAGAGTGAAGAATGGTCAGGCCTACTGAGACATGCTCAGGGATTTGCTGTTTTTGCTTTGCTTATGTCAATATCAATCAATAATCATGTGAAAGGTAAAAATGAACATATCTAAAGGTATCCATCTAGAGTGCTATAATACTCTAGGCCTCATGAAGGCTCAGAGTGATATATTGTAGCTGTACAACTGGGATGTTTTCATAGCCTTGTGGTAAACATCCACATATCTGCCTCTCAGGATATCAGTTGGTCTCAGTACTCACACAGTAACACCTATATCATACTCTAATGAAAACAATACCTATTTCTCAATGAGTTCTGCCTCTAAAAAATCATGAGAACACTACATGGTTTAATTAAGATTACTATTAATGTTAAATTAAGAAATGAAAAATTGAGAGGAAAAGACTTGCTTAATTTCCCTTTTAGACTGAGGCTAGGCCTTCATGCATACACTAGTATGTGAACTGAAAAGTCCTGAGCCCAACGTAATATGCATTCAGAACAAAGCAGGTGAGCTTTAAAACAAAGATTCACCAACACAGGGCCTATTGAGAGGGGCAGCCCTGTGAGGTCCAAAGCAGGCTCCATAGGGCAGAATACAAAGATAAAGATTCTAAATGACAGAAGCATAATAGGGGTTGGTGGGGGACAGAGGGACATCGGAACAGGGAACAGCTGGTACTCACAACCAAATCCATGGCTTTGAATCAAACCAACAGAGACCTACAAAGTGACAGGGGTGTGAATATCATGCACAGTAAACTGTAATCCATGAGTTTTATCACAGTTCCATGACTGCTGTAAACAGCTGATTGACAGTGATTGCAGATGGCACCACTGGGATGACACAGGACAGAAGAAAATCAATGTGATTTTTAGGTGGAGCACACACTGGAAACATATTGATCTGACCTGACCTCTTGTGATACACAGTGTAACAGATCCCCCTCATCACAAAAGTGTGTGAACATCTGCAGTTCTAAAAATAACCTTTGTGTGGTTGGTTTTGTAGTTGGACTCTCTTGGAAACTGTGCTTTGAGAGTATAGATTCACCATAGTTTTCACTACAGATTCTTTCACACATAGACTGATAAGTTTGTGTGTGTGTGTGTGTGTGTGTGTGTGTGTTGGCTAGATTATGTGTCAGGTTCACATGATGATTGCCACATTAATCTGTTTGATTCTTTTAGCCCCTCGTGGAGCGTCAGACGTGCCCACACAGACAGACAGGGTGGACTGGCACTCGTGGTTTTCTCGAGTAGGCAGGCTGAGCAACAGGGGTCTGAACCGCAGCCACGACACACAAGTTGCTATGGACAACGTGCTTTAGATGGCCTGTGATGAGTCCATGCTGAATGGCTGCTTTAGAGCGCAACAGTCAGTCAGCACAGAGGAGAGAATCTCATCACTAAAACAAACAAACACACCCTGCTGAGGCCTCCCACTAATGAGGAATGGCCCTGGTTCTCTGTCAGTATGAAGGAAACAAAACTGTATCCCATGGATACTGCAGATGGGAACTATGTAGACGAGGAGTAGTAATACTGTAAAACCACATCGGTTCAAAATATGTAAAGATATCATTTTAGCCAATTACTAAGCCATCACTTCTTCCATTCTGATGACGCTTCTTGAGACAGGATCATATTCAGTGGTTTCAGAAGTAGGGGATGCGACTTGAGGAACATCACTCATGAAAGTGACTGGTAGAACTACATATGGTGCTTTCAGTTACACGACTTTCACCTGCCCAAATCTCACATCCTGATTCAACGCGAGATATGCAAAGCTTACACTGAATCAGACATGATGCACTTGGGATGCATCTGTGCTCAAGTTGAATCATACACCAGTCTACTGTGTGAAAGCTAGCACTTAATGCCACTGAGTCTTGTTTTCATCATCATGCAAGTTGATTGAATCCAAATGACATGCGAGGGAAGGCTCTCAGATTTTTTCCTCGGTGTGGCTGCTTTGGAGACTGCATGGATTAGAGCTGGGTTCTTGTAGACAGCAGGATTATCATACAGGACAGGCAGGAGCCTTACTGGCACTCCAGACAGCCGCCACACCACTGAATGCCATGTAGGAGCACCAGAGCCAGCAGCAGATGACAATTTAATGTGTGGGGCGACTCTACATGACACACGATGAGGACAGATAGGAGTGTAGGGAAAAATGCTGGCAACTCTGAAGAATGAACTCACAGCTACATTTCATAGCCTCTTTTGTCGCTAGTGTCTGGAATGGGAGTAAATTACAGGGCTTTGGCAGTGGATATTTAGGTTGCATAGAATAAAAAGTTGAAAATATTTCCTAAAAAAAACAAAAAAAACAATCCAATTTCAATCTCAAAATCTGACCCATTTTTATTGTGTCTGCTGAATCTGTCATCTTTCTGCAACATTCAAATATACTCTCGCATTACCAAAGTCCGTGGTTTAACTTAAAAATAAAAAGCCATATATCTAGACTTATCTCATTTGTGGGGTGGGAAAGCGCTTGAAAAATGTGAGAGGAAATGTATGTTATGGATTCAAATGCTTGATTTTTATCAAAGAACATATTCTGTAACATAGAGCTGTAACAGAGAGAACTTGGCAGGCCAGTCCTCAGCAAACACCTGATATCCTACAGACAGAAATGAACCACAATATGTCCATTATGGCTGTGCTATGAAAGCCTTCAAAACGTGCCTTGGTGTGGAATGATCTCTTGCTGAGTGCTCTTTTTTTTTGCTCGAGCTAGCACATTCCATCGCCATGTCCGCATGCAAAACCTGTTGTCTGTGTCAGGGCACTACACTTTGTGAAGACAGATTAAAGGTACCATATATTTTGAAATACAAGGTTTTGGTTTCTTCCCCTTGTATTTTGAAATACAGTTACAAAGTCTACTTTCTGTCAAAAGCAAAACTGTAGTTTCTTGGCTCGTTGAATATGTGCATTGCAATAGAAAACAAAACATTTTCCTTGTCCTGTGGAAGTGTCAAAACTAGTCTACGCTCACAGATGCCTGATTTTATTCCCCCTGAGAGCGATTTTGTGTTATTTATTCATTCGTCATGTTTAGCATTAATATTTTATAGGTTTCAGGCGCCTCAGACAGGGCTCTCCGGGGAGCGTTTTTATGCTGACTGCTTCCTTTGTCCCGTGACTGACAGTTGAAATGTATTCATTTCATCTCTCAGTTGTAAATATTAATGGTGTCAGCTCCATCTGGGAACCTCCACCTGAAACAAAGCCCTCCATGTTAACCCAACAAGGTCCTTTATGTGACTTTATGACATCCAGACCAAAGCGATCTGGGTGGTGTCAACATCATACATTTACAATACCCTGTGCTCCTTTTGTCTGACTGACAACCCCATTTGAATATGTCACTCACCAGTGGGGAGAGGCTGGCAGAGAGCTTACACTGGCAAACAATAATAACATACTGACAGCAGGGATGAGACATCACAAATATGTAAATTGATAAAGAAGAATGATTCAGAGGAACGGAGTATGTCAATAGCCATTATCACAAATTGAGCCGGGGGGATGAAAATAGACCTACAGGGTAAGATAAGGAACAAAAACAAGGAATCTCAGTTAAACAATGATTCAAGCCCTGGAGAGGCAAAAAAATGCCTTAATCAAAAAAGAAATTACCCCTACAATCACTGTAAATCAATTCAGAGCACACAATGCCCAATGAACCCCTTCATGGTTTCTAACTGGTCAATAATGCTAATTTTGTTCTTGGCTCCACTGGAAATGCAATAAGAGGCCAGAAAAACATTAATCAAAGCTTTGAGTAAAAGGGCCAGATCACATGGAAAAACCAGATCACCTAAGAGAGGCTAAATTAACATGTCAGCATAAACAACAAACGAAGGCTTTACTGCAACAATCAAAACAAAATCACACAGTCCAGCGGTTATTAAGGTTAAGTTGGTTAATGACATACAGCAGTTGATTGGGCTCTCTTGTTCCTCTTTGTGTTGGGGGAGGAAAATTCCAGTAAGTATCCTTTGTGTACTGTGTAACATGTTTTAATCTTGAATGAGGGAGCGTGGGGTGTTCCTCTAATATACAGAGAGATCCAGCTGTGTGTGGAAAAATGAGATGGCTCCAACAGCCTATTCACTGTGTGAGTGAAAGCACTCCTGTTTGATATGAAAAGTGCAATACAAAAAACCAATGTCTTTAACAGTGATAATGAATTCACTGTGTAACAACATACAGTTAATGTTTTACTGCAATACTGAAACACCTAACGCGAGTACTGTATTCAGAAGAGAAAGAAAATCTGTAGGTTGTGTCTCAAGGGAGAACACACATGTGTGATGAAATCACTGTACATTTTAAATAAAATCTTTTTTTTTTTTTTTTCTCAGATGCGTGCAGGTGTGCACACGTTAGAGGTTGCGTATCAGTCAGGGCATGTGCGCGCATGTGCTGGATGCATTTGCACTCTTTTTGTGTATTAATGTAGATGATGAACACTGCTCATGACAATCAGTCATGCTGGGTGAGCATAAACAGAATGGGAACTCACCCATACGAGCCTTCCACAGCAGTTTCCTATGCACATACTGCATATGCACATACTGCACAAATACTATCACATGTCAGCTGCACAGCGCAGACTTTTTGGATTTGTCATGTGAAAAACAGAGACCTAAAAAATTTACATAGATACATCTGTGTGTGTGTCTCTGTGTGTGTGTGTGCGCGTGTGTCTGTGTGTGTGTGTGTGTGTGTGTGTGTGTGTAAAATATATGTGCAGATGCAGAACACACAGCTGAATTTATGTTTAACATCACTCTCCATCGGTCTGATCCTTCAGTGTGCAGAGGCCTTCCACAGCTGTTGTAATATCAGGCGGCAGAGGCCTCAGTGTGTCCCATTTCACTCTGACCTCCTCCTGAGACTCGTGTCACTCATTTGAACAGGTGTACTGGGATGTGAGCACAGGCAATGATGGGCAAACCTTTTTAAATCACTTTTTTGGAACTCCATATGGGTCAACGAGCTACAGTTAAAGTGACAGCAGTTGTTCTGAAACTGTTACAACAGGTTTGATCTGCAATATATGCATAATTAACATGATTTAACTTTGTGTAGACAATTGTCGCTGTTGTGCATGAAGGAACGATTCAAATTCAATTTCAGGGCAGATGTAACAGGGAACAAAAGAGCCTCTCTGAGTTGTCTTTTTGTCTTGCTCTGAGGCCCGATTTCTTTCATCGTCAGATGAGAAAAAGGAGAGCGGAGGGGAAGTGAGACACTAACGGGGTGCTGGTCCTTTGACATTGTCTGGCTGCTGGAGTCTGCTGGATGAGGTTGAGAACTCCTAAAGAGCCTTTGATCAATGAGCTCCTCATCGATGACAACAGAACACCTGCTTCCTATCCAAGGGAGGAAAGCCCCAGTTACAGTTTAGACAGGCACCAGTCAGCCCAGATTAACCTCTGGCGTGCAAGCTCTCCAGAGAGCACATCTCTAGCCAGGCTCTCCAGACAAATTATTTTACCAAACCCGTGAATGTAGGTATCATAAAACTTCAAATGATACTCTTCACAGACACACAAGATCACATATGCACACAAAACCAACACCACAACATTTTTTTTTTTTTGGTAATAAATTAAGTTCCCCTGTCAGAAGATGATTAGCCATATTATTTAAGGGTCAAAATTTGACCTTGCACTTATCAGAGCCTTAACATCTTCAGGCACTCCGCAAAGGTCTGCATGAAAACAGAGATTTGGTTGTCTCTTTGCACTCCTAATAAAAAGCAAGTCATACTGGTATAAAAAACCCTCTATCAAACAACATGCTCAGCTGCATCAGAATGTAAAACTACAAGATGCAACTGAAACTCTGATAGCAGGTAAATGTGTTTGTGAGGACAAAAATAGACGTGAGGTTTAATGTTACACTGATGTTTTGATATACGAGTCTAAGCAATCAATTAAATCCTTGTAATTAAACTAACCCGATTATTCCTTTAAGTACAAGTAAGCAATTTAAGATTTACCTTAGAGAATTTTGTCTTTAATGATGGAATTATAGTGTCATGCAAACTTGGAGTTGGTGTACACCGAAGATTTGATCCAACTGCAGGATGACCGAATGAGAGCATCAAGAAAAAGACAGGAATGGGCCAACACAGTGGTACCACGGGCTATTCCCAGAATAGACAGTGACTGCGTCGTTGAGAGGGATGCGTATTGTTGTCAACAGACACTGGATGTCTAGGCTGGCCCTGATTACTCATGTTATTAAAGACCCTCACCAGGCCCTTTTTTAAACCTTTTCACATTCAACAACATGTTGTTTATTTAGAAATTCATGTCCAACAGAACTGCCACCATTGATTGCAAGCTAAATCAATCTAGTGCTTTTTAATTTGTTTTGGAAAATGAGCAATTTGGCAGAAAAAAAAAATTAAAATACCATTGGATTGAACAATTGTCTGATGTACCCACCAACAAATACCAAGGTGGCCTAAGGGTATGTTTAGCACATATGTCAAAAGAGGTAAACTTTCCCTTTTTATCTAATAAATGTTGACTGATTTGTTATTCAGAAACAAAGGTTAGGAAACACCAGTTTGATCTGAGTGTCTCCTGTGTCAACACTCATTAAAATGGTGCAGTCAGCTGCCCAGCTAGGCTATGTGTTCAGCCCCTTCATTTTGCAAAAAAAAATGTATAAACGCTGTATAAGACCGTCAACAAAAAAACATGCAAACACGGTGTTTCTCTCATCATCTCTTAAATTCTCAGGAATAAGAAGGCATTTACACTGAGCTTGTCTGTCCACAGAGCTCTCAGTTCATTTTTACTTTAACGCTGTTTTTGTTCGGGTCCATTCTTTTGCCCTTAGTAAGCCGATAAGAGACAACAACAAAATCTCTGCGCTCACTCACATTCTTTTCACTCACCCCCTAAGTGAAACGATCTTACATCCAAAAGCATGAGAAGGAACAGCCTATGTAAGTGCAGTTCTCCTGTGATCTGCTGAAGATTAGCTTATTACCCTGTCCCTGATGATGTTTGTCATGGAGACTTGGCTCCAGTGCTCCACTTGCTGCCACATTGAATAAAAGTGTTTATCCTGGGCCTTTCCAGACCACACAATCTGCAGATGATATCACCACTATGATATGAGCAGGGATAAACCTTATAAGTCCTCATCAGTGAAGATCACAGAGTATGTACAGTATCTACCTGAGATTCACTACAAATACCAGACAGGGATTAGAGTTCAATCTACCACAGCAAGAGTATTCCATTCATATGCTGCCAAACTACTGATGTTTAACCGCCATTCTCATTTATATAAATTATGGAGACAATAAACATTGCCACAACTATGAGAGTGCAATCGCATCCCACTGCACATTTACACTGCTCAGCTAAGGAAGATACAAAGCCCTGTCGCTTAAGGTTAAACTTTGCCTGACTAGATCAGCATACGCAGCATTGGAAACTATGTGATCATTGGCTTATGCGGAACTGACGGAGATTTAATGAACCCACATCAACACTCTCCTTCTATAACGTCCAACCCAGGGCGGACAGCAATGCCTTATGTACCTGCCAACACATTACCCTGATCATGTATCCATTGGAACAAGCACTGAGACCCTTTTGAACAATAGAGTTTGAACTGACTTTGCCATATGTGCTCCTGTCTACACTGTTTAGGACGGAGCAATGCAGCTACTGAACCTACCCACAGCAGTCTCTGTAAATGAAAAGAAAAAAAAACACGGAAATGTATCACAGCTCCTCTGGAAATGCATAATCCAGCTATTTCAGACCGACTCAACACTATGTCTATTCAGGACGTGTTAGCTGGGAACAGCTGGGCCTTTTCCTGAAACTTGGAGTTGACTTTGCCACATGTCTACCTGTCTACACTGTCTAGAACTCAGCAGCACAGCAACTTAACCTTTTTTTTCTACAAAGAGAATAAAGAAAATACATCACACCTTCTTTGGAATGCCCAAACCAGCGATTTCAGATTTATTCAAACACCACGTCTATTCCAAATTTTTCAGATGTGAACAATACCCCAGTTCCCCAAACCGTTGCTCTGATTACTTGGGGCCTTTCGCATCTTTATTCTATTAAGGCTCTCATCACCTGGTTTCATACAGTCAAATAGTCATCAAGCTTGTGACTGGGAAAATCAGGAATGCTTGAGTGGGGATATAGCAACCACATGAGACAGATGACTGCAGCCAGGGTTCAGGCACAAAGATTTATCTCAATGAAAGAAGTTTAACAGGCACTGAAAACTTTCATCTCAGAGCTTCAGATTTATACTAAAACTTCAAGGTCTAATCAAAGAACAATGAACACAGTTAGAAACAATTGTGCATCGCAGCTCTCTTGAGATGGTACACTCACATGGATAAGCATTAGGATTAATAAGCATTATTCGTAATAGCCAATACAGGCTTGGCTGCACACTTTAGACTGACTTTGAACACCAGCCATGTGATTCATATGTGGGACATTATGTCAGTTTTTTTCATGTGCCTATTATCTTTGCAAGATATCATTATCTCACCAATAATACCGCTGACAGTACAATAAATGCATAATACAAACCACCAGGTCAATAATGTGTCCTATTAATCAGTACACAACATTACATGACAGTCAGGCTGGTTTACATATATGACGCAGATCAGTTTGTGACTGAAAAGAGGGAGAGGTGAAAGGGATTAGATGAATTAGAGCTACTGCAGTAAGTGCTTGAGTGTGTGGAGGTGTGAGAGAATCTTTGCTGTCTTTCTAAGAAGAGAGGCAGGCAAATCCTTATCAGTCCTTTCAAATGACATGAGAAACAGATGCTGTCGTGCTTGGCTTCTATAATTAAAGAATCATGGTTATTAATGTATCTATCTGCTAAATATAGAGACTGAAGGGGTATGTAGGCATGCAGTGGGGAGAAGTCATTCCCTGCAGGGCTCAGTAATGCTGACCATACAATGAATAAAATAAAATGGCCATTATCCCACTAACTCACTAAAATAAAAACTGTGTGATGGAGTGGAGTAAAATGGTTAAATCAATGTCCCCACAGTCCACTGAAACATAAAGATACTATTACTTCTTAATGGTACGACCGTTGATGTATTCCTTGATTGCCAGAAAAATGGATCTTTCAAATCCTTTTGTCTATAATCTTGGAAGAAACAACCACTAGGGGATTCATTAGTTGTGCTTGATATTTCAATCCAGTCGACAGGGAGGACCGTGTCTAACCATCCACGTTGCTCCCCTCCACACTCCAAATTAGTCAATTAGTAGTGTCATTAAAGCAGTGGCAGCGTGGGGGATTAACACCGGAGGGAAATAAAAGAGACAATCTGCCGCATGTTCGCCGAGGATATTGCTGATTTTCATCCATCAGCTGCTCCAGATGGGAAGACATTAGTAATTTATATTCTGTCAACAGTGCCCAGGAGAACACTGCCAAAATCATTTCCTCAAAGCAACCGTGCTCTCAATGAATGTAATCAGATCCTCCTAGTGTTGAAAAAAAAAGCCACCTCTCCAGTCCCTCTATTCATCTAACCTATCTAGCTTGTGTTACGACGGACTGTAGAATTTTTACTGTTACTGCACTATCATCCAGTCAGACGGAACAATACCCAGCCATGTATTAATGTTTGGATTTCAGCGGCGTCTCAGTGAAATATAATATGACATAATGTGAATATTACGGATAGAGGCAGACATATATCTGGCAATGGTCAGATGCCTGCCTACCACTGGCTTTCCTCTGGATCCCATCAAAAAATCAAAGAGACAGAGCGAGAAAGGCGGTGAAGGCTTAGAAACTGCAGGGCTGATGTCACTTATGACTGTGACACATTTTATGTTCACTATGGGAGAACATGGTGTCCTTTTTCCTTCATTAGCCAAGCAAATAATATTTTTTATATTATATATCCATATCACACTTGCATTAGTGTCCCACTGTAGAGGTACTGACATTAAAACACGGCTCATCATCAAAACGTACATTATTATGCTTTTTATGTGACAGTGACGGTGAGATAGCCAGTTGTATTTTCCTTAGAACTGCTCAACAAAAACAATGCTTTTGAATGTTAACAGGACATCTTTAGCATATTCTAAAAATAAAGCCAACACTTCTGACGGCAGAGAAGAAATGTAAAAAAAAAAAAAATTGGTATAATCTGCCAGTCTCACCTCTACAGATGGTCCCGTTCTCCACCGCCTCATATCCTGCCTTGCACATACAGCGCCCAATGGGCACCAACCATTCTCCATCACCATTACAGTAGAGCTTGATGGGCACGTCCACCTCCTCTGCGTTGGGTATGCACGTACCCCTCGCCGCCACAAGCGAGGTGCTCTCTGCTCCGGATAAGGTTTCTTGGAAGATCGCTCCATTGCGGATAATGCGGGGACACTTGCGATAGAAGACTTTCACGGCGATGAGAGACATGCAGCCTCCATAATCCTGAAAGGCCAGGTAGAAGCCATTACGAGACACAGGGCCAAAGCTGCGCACCTCAGTGTTGATCTTCATCACTCTTCCACCCAGGTCTACCTGTGAGAAACTCTCATCAGCAGCGATTGTGTCCACCTTAATCCAGGGATTCTCCATCCACGCTGGGGACACTTTGGTGGCGGTGTCATGGTCAGACTCATAGTAATACAGGTTAAAGGTCTCTTTGCAGGAACCTGGCACATTGGGGATACTGCTGCAGTCCCGCACGGAGAACTTCATCTCCACGTGGATGCGTTGGGCCCCACGTCGCCGGATGTACTTAGTGCGCACCCAGTTGTTTTGGTTGGCGTCGAAGACGTTGCACACCTGGTACGTGCGAATGGTATTCATGTTTTCATCATAGCCACTCACCTCCTCCCACTGCAAAACACAAAAGCACAGGTAAATGAGTCAGATTCCCAGCTGAACATGTACTACAAACTACTAGATGGTTAATTCTGATTTCACTGATTTAAAAAGGAGAGGTATATCAGAACCGTAGCAATGGGTACTAAAAACTAAAAATAAATATCAGGTGAGTGAACTTGTGACAATTCCATTAAATATGGTCGGTCATATTTCCAAATCCGCTTTAAACAGTGCACATCAATAACTGTGCTGTGATCGTGAATTATAATGCACTGGGACAATTATTGTCGGCTGTTTTTTAAAACCTCACCCCTAATGATGGATATATTGTCCAGCCCAGCTCTGCTGTTGCTGTTGTAGAGTCCATTAAAACTTCTGTGAAGAAATGTGAGACAGAGAAGGAGTTAGCAAATCACTAAGTTACGTCACCACTCTGTAGTACAACAGATTCAATATCTCTGCATGCCTTAACACACAAAGCATTGTTAACATAGTGTTAATATGCTACTACACATGCTCATCATCAGATGAGAGGTGACATTAACTTTAAGTGAAGGGTCATCAATTCTCTGTAATTTACAACTGCTTAGGGACAGGGCATGCTGGGTACTCCTTTCCTTTACAGCAAGCGGGACAAAACCTAAAAGAGTTCTGTCATCTGATGCATTCTCAATTATTTAGTTAGTTATATCAAAGTCCTGCTGTGTATTTGCAGAGTTGGTGGAAATTGGAATCTACCAAGAGTCTCAACAGGGTGATTTAGAGGAAAGGACAAGGCTACATGGGTCAAAGAAATACTGACTGTATGCCAGTATCTAACATACCTACAGCTACAGTAAACCCCATCTCCAGGAAAAGAGAATTAAATTGTTTAACAAAAGCAGTTCATGGAATGAATTAACAAACATTTCACAACTAAATCATCAGGCTGTAGCTGCGATGCAGATGCCCAATGAGAAGATCAGTGAGGTGTTCTCAGTGATGGTCACATAGGGAGAAATGCCATGGCATATGGACCACAGACTCCAGCAGAATGTAAATGTCCTGTGTGTGACAGAGGACTGTCCAAATGCCCAAGGCATTTAGGAATCCAGGCTTGGTGAGTTAAAGAATGGCTCCTGGAGAAGGAAGCCAGTCCCTCTGACACACGATCCTGAGAGTCTTGTTAAATACCAGCTCGATAGAGCCTCAGCCCTAAAGTGTTTCATTCATATTTCAACAGCTTCTGCAGCACAGGGACGACCTAAGCTGTTCTTCTCAGGCAACACCAACACTGCTGTGTTTGGGATTCAGAAAAATGAGTATATGTGATGTGGTATTCGTGGCTGTGTGTGTCATGGAACTACACGCAGATATCTTAACACTAATCCTTTGTGAGTTACAGAATTATGCAGGGACACACAAACTAAATATTTATTCAATCGATTGCATGAAGTCTGATCAAATGAGGCATTGCAAAAGAAGAAAATTGCAAATATCTGTACTCGGGGAGGAAACTGAAATATTTCTTTCTGTATGAGCTACAAGAAAATAGTGATCATCAAAATAAGTATGGTAAAAATTACAGTAAATTGATGGTAACCCCATAACCAGTAATGTACTATAAATTCAACGTTACAGCCAGTAGATTTGTAAATTTAAGTTTCGTATTTTTTTTTTCTTTTTTACAGTTCACTGTTAAAACAACCCCCCACTCCATCTGTCGATGCATTCCTACAATAGTAGAAAAGCTCTCTCTCTCTCTCTCTCTCTCTCTCTCTCTCTCTCTCTCTCTCTCTCTCCCCCGCTCACTCACTCTCTCACTCTCTCTCAATATTTTAATGAAAAGTAGGGCAGCGAGAGCCCAAGTCCTGCACATATAATCCTTACAGGCTGTGCAACGCTCTGCGCGCCACGCTGGATTAATCCCAGGGGAAACGTGGCTAGTCTTCATTGGATTTTAGGTCAGCGTGCCAAGACACAACTTTCAGTCCCACATTTTTTATTTATTCATTTCATTACCCTGTTTGTGCATCAGATCCCATAGCAAGCTAATGCTGCAAGAGCGGTAAAGTCCAAGTGCTGCAGGGAGGTGAAGTCGGGTGTTCTGAAAACAGTGTTATTTACTGGGGTCAGTTTCCACTATGTCTAAACAGATCTACTGACAAAGCACTCTACGCATAAAAACACAAAGAGTCCACCCACATGACAGTTCTGTTTTTGTTTTGGGCACTTTTTTTCCCCCACTTTGTTTGTTGCGATCTGCCTCAAGGCAGATATTTGGATATATATATTTTTTTAAATGTGTTTGTGCGTCTAATTTATATGACAGCGAGACTTGCTGCTTTACGTAGTGCAACGAAGAAGTAAACAGTGGTACAAATTTCACAAAGCATAACATCCACAATACGTTAAAAAAAAAAAAAAAAGAAGGAGAGAGGGATCAATTTACTGCTGTCTATTTTCTGTTGTCATAAACAGATATTTACAAATCTTCAATTTTCATCTAGGTTTCTAAAATGTTATTCTGAATCCCTAAAGAGCATTTTGAGAAATGTAAATTAAAACAACCTAATGGCACAATGAAACAGCTGAAACAGTTCTAAAGCTTTGAACCAATGAAACAGTGTGAATCGGCCAGAGACCAGAGAAAAAAGCAGAAACATATCAGTATATGTGGGCCCACAGATACTGTGAATTTGTGCTAAAAAAAGAAACTTTGAATACCAGTAGGATGAGTTTAGCTTTTTGTCTGTTTTTCCCAAGAGGGACAATAGAAAACCTCATAGACAGCACTAAAAAGATGCTGAATAATTCATGGGGAGCTAATTAATTCACAGTAAGCTTTGATCAAACATGACATGCTCTGGCAGGAAACCCCTCACAAACTCTTCATCCTTCCATAGTTTCAGGCCAATGCTGCACAAATACGGCACACACACACAAACACACAATCTTACACACACGCACACAAATATAGCAATACTTTGTATAAAAAAAATCTGGGTCCATTTCCCTTTATTTTGCAAGGAAATGTAAGATGCATGTCTGTCCATAAAGATTAAATATGATATCTGTTCGCAGACAAAAGAAGCAACACTTGGCACATCACTTGGCAGCATGTCTCACTGCAAGCATTAGATACCAGTTCACTTCATGTAATGGATCTGAGTGGAAGAGAGATCAATTTGCTCTGTGTACTGTAATGACCTGTGCTTTATGTTTTGGTCTGTTTGAAAATTCGCTCCTCATTCAGAGAGGGGACAGAGCACATTGATCCTCTGTGCTCTAGTTCTGTCACTCACATTCCACATCTCTTATGTGTGTGTGGGATGCTAAAGCATTCAGCCGACTGCCAGGGCACACACAATATGTTCAGAGAGCAAAGCTCCTATGGATCCATATTGCTAGGCACAAACAACTGATTTCAGAGAAGCATGACAGGTCATTTACCTCAGAAAAGCCCATTAATAAAAACAGTTATTCGTGTGAATCCAGAACAAACTGTAATACTATTGATAAAACACTGCAGCAGCTTACAGGTTCAAGTCCGTAAGTCCAAGCTAACATGGTAAGTATGGCTACATTTTCACTGTAGCCCGTGCAATTTGAATGCTTTGACTTGGTTCACAGATGGAGCTCATTTTGAATGTACTGATAACCACCATTCTCTTGGAAACTAACAATGGAATCCAAAAAAAAAAAAAGATAAGCATATATCTGACCATTAAACTCTCCTGATACAAAATTTCAGGTGAAACTAAGATTATGGTTATCACTTCTAGGCTTGCACAGGCACAGTTGAGAGTTTTGAGTTAGGGGTCAGTGGAGCAGCTCCCTTCTAGTTCACAGTTCTATCACTAATCCCCTCAGCTCCCAATCTAGAACTTTTGTTTCCATGGCAATATGAGGCATGGGCTGGATCAGTCACCCAGGACAAGTCTCCCAGGCTCTACTTGCTCAAAGAATATGTGCTCACTCACTCACTGCACCCTATTACAGATCAGCATGATCCTCAGAGATAAGGGGTTAGCACTAACCCAAACAGAGAACAATAAAGAACTGTTTTAAGACATCACTGTTACGCTGGGTGTACAGGCAGTAAAGCAGCAGAGGCTTACATGGCCTGTGTTTTCCTCATCTTTCAAAGCTCAGGGTGTCCACTGTGAATTGTACATGATACGCCAGAAGGATACAACCTGCAATGTCCCAAGCACTGTTTTTTCCACAGCGGGCCTGTGTGCTTTCCAATAAGTGGGAAATCAGGTCAGACCATCGCTGACACATGACTGATTCAAAAATATCACAGCAAATTCTTTGCATACTTCAAAATGCACATACTACTGCGGCCATCATAAATTCATAAGCTTGTCGTTTAAAAATATAATATTTAGCAGCTATGCCCATATTATGCCCTCTTAATGAAAGCCGGGGAAGGTTAATTTCAGAAATAGTAGACTCAACTGCAATATGATGATGAGAAATTCTGAGATAACAGAAAGCATATCAAAAACGCTTGACCAATGGCTTATGTTTTTTGTAATAATAATGTATTAAAATCTGACTATGGGATAACGGAGATGCATAGGCAATGGCCAAAATAAAGAAAACACTTGCGTCAGTGAGGGATGCAGATGGTAGGCTCAGTCATTATTTTGGCTACCATGGCTGCAGGAAGACTAACTGAGAGAGAAATGATTGCTTAGGCACATTTGACAGGGGCTCAGTCTGTTCAACTTTCTGATGCTTCATGCAGAACAGTGGCTATGGCGATGTTGGCATAGTAATCTGAACGAAATACATCAAAAAGAGTAAACTGTAATCAAATATACACACTTCTTGACCATGACCATCTTTAAAGCAGTGTATTGAGAACTTCACAGAGGAGGAAACTATGGTTGGGTTACGTCTTACAGTAATTAAAAAAAAATGCATATTTAAAAGTACAGGGGTGCGAAGAATGCCGGCTGTTGTCTGGCGGAAAAAAAGGGGGGGAGTCATTACATGATCAGCTCACCTTTGCCTTGTTCTAAACAAATGGATGGGTGCATGTGGGGTGATCATGTGGGTAAACACCATAGGAAACCTCCAGGGCTATGACAGGACTGTATGATTGACACCCATGGTGGAGACCTCTGGTGACTCTGTAATGGAGTGGTGCATTTACCTGGCATTGCTTAGTTCCACTACCAAAAAAGAGACACTAGCACAAAATTTGAGTCCTTTATGTACTTTTAATGCATAATAGGAACTGAATTTCAGCATTTTTCAACAATGTCTTTTTGTTTGGAAAAAAAAAGTCATTTCTTAGATGATAAACGAGCTAATTCCACCTAACCCTTTTGAAGGAGAAGTAAATGGTAAGGTAATACAATGTCATTCTGAAAGATTGCCACTGTTCTTTGGGGAAACATGTCTATCCTTAAGTTAACACTACATCCACAGTTCATAAGGGGTCACTAAATAGTTTGATGATCATGAAAACCATGATCCATGATAATCATTACATCTCAAACCAAATTAACACTCATGGAGGAGATTGGAGTGTTTCATAAGACTTTCAATAACCGTCTTCAAAACCACAAAATATGGAATTTGGAAGAGTGATATTGCATCCATCAAATAAAGTACAGTCCCTTGCAGAATAATTTCCGAAGCAGACTGAAACCGTCCTGGCAGCTCATGGTGGCTGGGTGCCCTATTAATTCACTTTATGACTCCCCAACGAAAGCTGAACACTGTCCCACAATATACTGATCACGAATTTGACAAGTATTGACCGTTTCTTATTGAGGACATGACGGTTATGGAATATTGGCAAAACACTAAAAAATCTATATTTTAAAAAAGCAAAAAGAAAAAAAATCGGAAACTTCAGAAAAATGCACTTTTAGATGAGGGCAATTTTCCACTAAAGGTTAAAAACCCAGGGAGATAGCAAAAATCCTAATGAAGCACAGACATACCTAAACCTGCATATACAGTATTTTGTGGAAAAATTTTAGGATCTTGTTTCAAAATAACAACATTAAATAAAAATTCAGATTATTATGATGGCTTACTAAATATCCATTTGTAAATAGTATCTGCCTCAATGGATTTCAAAGTAGATTAGCAGCTTCAGGCCACACGAGCAAATTAACTCCTCAATTGATTTTTAATCACTCTAAATACCAAACCTTTAGCTCTGGGACCTCTACATTTCTTTGTAAAACTCTCAATGGAAAAAAAATTGGGTCAGTGACACAGTTGTGTCTGAATCTAATCTGTATCACATAGAAAAATAAACTCATTACATTTAGCAACTTTACCTTAGGCATGTGTCTCTATTGTTTCTATGAGCTTAAAACGTGCAACAAGCAATGGGTGACTCAGTCTGAGTTCCAATGGATTCTTTAAACCATACAACACAATAATAAAAGATGATTTTGTCTACTGATTTAACATTTCATTTTTAAATCAGTTCCTCCATCCTCCCTAGTGTGTATGCCAATTTCTCTCAAAATGAACCATTAATCTGCAGCAAACAGAATAAAATAGACTATTTCATAAATATTTCATTTTTGTTATTTTCCATTCTACAGCACAAAGATGTTTACAAAATAATCATGAAAATCATCATTGTATGGAGACAAGCTCTCTTGACAATGAAAGCAATTCAGATAGTGTGTATATATATTTAATTTCTGTTTGTTATTTGCCATTCTACACCACAGAGCATTATTTAAAAAAACCATTATAAATCATCTATCATACTGAGGCAGACTCCCTTGATAAAGGAAGACAATGCCAGCTCTGATGTTGCGTAGTCAATATAAAATATTTGCTTTGGCTTTTATCACGTTTTGCTGTCGTGCTGAGCCAAACCGTAGACACCGAATCATGGGAGAAGTACAGGTCATCCAGTGCATGTCTGTTCCGACGAGCCAGGCCCGGCTGAGCCAATGGCTTGTGACATGACTGAAATCGGTCAGGTTTGCCCTGCTTACATAAAGGTCTAGAAAGATGTCAGTGGAGCCAGGGGGAGGTCCAACTCCTAATATAGAGGGACAGGAAAGAGCATCAGCTAGAGAGCTCCGACAGACGTCACATGGACCCAGCACTCCTAGATGTCACATGATCACGAAACTGTCACTCAGGTTCTGTCTGCTCTACAAAAGATTGTTGTCTCATTTTAAATTGAAAAAAAAGAAAGACAAATTGAAAGGTTTTTACTCTCAATGATTTTAAGCAATAACATAACAGAATTCATTCATAAGCGCATACGTGGACCTCAGACATCTGTTTGGAACGAGATTCCACGTAGTTTTGGAGTTTGGGGTTGATATAGGCCTACACTATTGCATTTTGAGAGCCAAAGATGTAAACTCTAAAAAGAAAACATGACCGCCTTAATCCTGGGGCAGTCAGATAATAACCTTTCAGCAGGATGACATAAATTACATTTACTTGTTGAGTAAAACCTCTGATTTCCACACGGGAAAAGCTGAAAACAAACACATTATAAAGTCGCTTCCAGATCAGTAATCAGATTAATTCAATTGACGGCTTAGATTTGACTATTAAACATTCCGCACAGTGATGAAAAAGCACAGAATAAGTAGCTTTTGCACTAAACTCCCAAAATCCACCAAAAAGGCCAAACAAACAGAGGGGCTTGATCTCCCTCCAAACCAAGGCTGCACTCCTACCAAGCCTATTGCATGAACAGAGCACCTCTTACCAAAATTAGAGAGCATTAAACGCTGAAATAGCAAACTTACATTGAGGAGAAGCAGTTGACCCCAGGTGAAACTGAGAACTCTAAATCACTGTGAGTTTATATCATGGTAAATTATTCTAAATAACAGCAGCAGTAAAGAAGGGAGTGGGTTTACAGCATAAGAGACCACAGAGCAGTGGACAGAATCTAACAGCTCATTGCACTCCTCTGCCACAGGCAAAACCATGCAACAGGTACACCTCTCTCATTTAGCCTGCCCTTTATCTGCTCTTCTGGCATTATATTTTGACTGATTGTTGATTTTGTTATTGGAACCCCCCCCCCCCCCCCCCCCCCCCCCCCCCCCCCCCTCTCAAACCAGCTCCTTTGCAGGTTCATTATTTTCCCCCCAACTGTTCATGAGACTACTTTATGCCTGTATATGTTATTTTTTAAAAATTTGTTTTCTTTTAACCATATGTTGCTCTTTGTTCAGTACTGGATTGATCGCTATTCTATGCATTTCTTTATTCACTTCAATTTGCAGGTGGTAATTTGTACACATACACAAATATAGAATCTCTGATCATACTTTTTCATGATTATTATATTATTGTACCTGATTCCATGTGTCTGCGTGTATATACACACACACACACATATATATAAGAAAATATGTATATATACATAGGCTGTGATTCACATAATTATGGCGCATGCTTTCGCTCCACTGTGGTGGTGGGACTCAGGTGATGGAGAGAAACTGGAGATGCTCAGTCAGGAGCTGGTGACAATAGACAGTACAGACGACGTTCAAATGCGGATTTTGATAGACTGCCGAATTTTAACAAAACGAATGGCACTGGCCTACTCCCCTACTTGTTGGGAAAAAAATAATCGGAGAAGTAGGCTGAATTTTGATTTAAAAGAATATGTTACCATTATTAAGAAATTCTTTTGGACAGACACACAGAGATCTCGTACAGAATGCTTATTTTTGGACATCCTTTTAGACATATTATAGATTAAATTAAACGAAGTAAAGAGAAACCGTAACTTTCCGCTTTAAGAATAGTGTGTCCATGTGAAACCTTTAGACACAACGACGTCGCCAGAAAACATGGGCTGGTACACTACGAAAATAGTCAGTACCACACCAGAAATGCACCTGCCCCAAATGCGCTCCAGTGAGAACACACTACACTAACAATAACCAGAACCTGTTTTATTATCACACAGTGAAGTCTTATCTAAGCAAATAGAAAACGGAAAAAACACCTAAGAGCGGTGAGGAAGATGTGTTTTTCTGAATTAAAAATGATATCGTTACGTGAAAGTTCAAGTCACATAGACATTTCAGACCATGCGCTCTGACAGAAACACTCGCTCTCTTACCTTCGACTGCACATACAGTTGGTATTATCCATAATAAACGTATAATATCCATAACTGACAAATATCTTGGCATTTGAGTAAAAGCATCCAGGACATTCATATAAAACTGGTCCAGTTAGCCATCTGTGTGTGCACTGTCCTCACAACCAATCGAAAAAGCCACGTTTGGTTGGAAGAACACACAACTACGCCAAGTTTGGGCGAAACCAAAGGCATCAGACATGGGGGGCGGGTAGTGTGTTGTTCTGCAAGCCTGATAGACAGAATACTCAAGTCAAATTAATGCTGGGAATGGAATTCAATTCATAATCATAAATAGGAACCAATCGATTTAAGCCAACCAATAAATAAGAAGAAGAAGAAGAAGAAGGAGAAGAAGAAGAAGAAGAAGAATCATCATCATCATCATCATCATCATCAGCATCATCATCATCATCATCATCATCGTTGTTGGTAATTTTTTGCTCAAACCACTAACAAATGCCTTTCATATTTTTTTGTACAGTAGCTTTTTTTTTGGGGGGGGGGGGGGGGGTTCTGGTTTAGATATGTTTAAAGAAATATGAGAATTGTGTTCATTCATCTAAGGAATCTTCTAAATGTCAGTGTGTACAATGTAATATGAAAAATAATGTAGAGAGAAACCTCATTCAAAATATTTATGTGTACAGTTCAGGTCTCTGATCACATTTTTTCAATAAACAAGCTGTCTAAAAATATGACTGTCATTGGAAAGTTTAAGGTTTTTTTTTTCAGCAAAATGTTTATCTCAAGTTGAAATGAAAGCCACATCATTTTTTCAACCAGTTCCTCCCTTGACATGAAGAATGACTAACAATTAATGTATTTGGTAACAAACTGAATTAGCAGCACCTGTTGGACTCAAAGGCTCCACAGATTAATTCAAATTTCAATCACATCCCTGATCAGTGAAATGCAGCTCACTCTAGCCAAATGTAGTTATGTGGTTGCATCAACAGTGCCATCTTGAGTTTGAAGAGGAAAGTTAGAGTGAGTGGGGGAGGGGTCTGCTAATAGCTTGGGTTGCATTTGACGATCTATCAAATCACCATTTGAAATAAATCTCTCTGAATAACCCATAATTCGTTCCTTCCTAATCTCTTCATTTTGAGGATTATTGAGTCTCTGACAGACCACCAGAGGAGCTCAAGTGGGGACGTGAAGTGGCCTGTTTTTTTCACAACTGCACACATGATCCCTGACCTTAACGCGAAAATATCCACACGACCCTGCACCTCCCCCCAGACTTTCTGATACTTAAATGAATTCCATCAACAAGCCGTAATTGTAATGTCAAGAAGCCAGCAACACATTCATTTTCAGTTCAGTTTCGTTGTCTGATTGTTTCCTTTCAGAAACAGCAGTTTATTCACACACCGGAGTGTAAAAAGAAAAAGAAAAGGGGGGAAAGAGGGAACAGACAGAAAAAATCAGGCTACAAATCTGAAATCAAGCGTGGAAAGAATTCATAATCAAGATATTTTTAAAAGTTGGTCTGGCTCCAAATGACATTTAGCAAAAACAAAATGCATTAGCATTAAAAATGACACTTTTTTAAATAAGAAAAAAAAACACGCTTTACAGACTTTACCATTAGAATAAACATTATCATTTTAAAGCAGGTTTGGCTCTGCACTTTACATAACTTTAATGCGACAACAGTTCGGATGGAATTAACGAGAAAAAAAAATGATGATGACTCATTGTAAAAGTGGAGCAAGAATACAAAGATCTGCTCAAAAATATCCATGCAGTATGCAGTAGAGCTGTGAGCAAGAGGAGGAGGGGGACCAAGGGAAAAGTGGGGAGAGAGAGAGAGAGAGAGAGAGAGAGAGAGAGAGAGAGAGGAAATAGAGCAGAAGAATATGGAACTGACATAAAGGAATCTAGGATAATTCAGCCTCAAGATGAGTGAGGACTGCAAAACGGCAGACTAGAGGATCCAGGGGTCGTTCCCATGGAAACCTTTGCCCAGGGAGATCGGCGACCCTCCTGTCTGCTAATGCAAGCAGAGCGCAGATTGTAGGTCACATATGGCACCAACAACCCAATCAGGTCTAATCTGTCTTGACTTGTGGGTCATGAATTGAACCATGAAACTGGTTTCTACTGTGGCTCATAGCACTGACTAATCTCTGTATTAATATATATATGTGAGTGTAATAATGTTCACACATATGGGAAAATATTGATTATTCTGCATGATTAATCGTGTGTGTGTGTGTGTGTGTGTGTGTGTGTGCGTGTGTGCGCGTGTGTGTCTGTGTCTGTCTGTGTCTGTGTGTGTGTCTGTGTCTGTGTGTGCGCACATAAATTTTGTTCAATCCCATTAGTTTTGGACATGCTGTCATCTCACATCCTTGGTAATCAGGATGTAACAGGTTTTCTACATACTGTATTTAGAACAGCAGGTGAAATGATTCTCACAAAATAAACGATGCCTTTTGGCACTCAAGCAACAAGGTTTTCACACCCAGTGGACTGCCAGTTTAGAGAGCGAATGGGCTGAAGCACATGGTGGAGTATTTTAACCCTTTCATTTCCATGTCAGTGAATATGAAGGTGTACTGGAGGATGGCAAAGCCCTGTCAGCCATGAGCCTGTGGGTTGTCCATGTCCTACTGTTGAGTCATGCTATGACAGTGATACAGATTAAACTGTTACAGCTTGGAAGAACAACGTGTTTTCAGACGATTCAGCTAAAGTCATTTCAGAGAGAAATCTCTTGAACATTTGCCAAATTTGCCTCATACAGCCTACAACACTGAAACATTAACAAGCTTAAAATGTACTTGAAAAATTATGTATACATTATAACAAGCATAACAACGTGTTTTTGTCTTTTTCAGGATATTGAAGTAGGAATTTCCAGATCTTGTTAGTTTTGTTTGGTTACTGGAGGGTTGGTTTAAAACTGTAAAGTACCCACTGTACACTTTTCATTTGTCACAGTTGCACACAAAAACAACCCAAAAGAATCTGGCAGCACCCTTGTCCTTCCCATACAAAAATCAGATGATCAAAAATGTTCCCACTGGGGATGTAGATAAACATGACACCCCGTCCACCCTGCCATTTCAACGCCTTTGATAATAACACACAGTGAAATGTGGCTGGCTTTCTAATGCTGCTGTTCTAAATTGAAAAAATTGACCTTGTGCACAGAGGTGACACAACTTTGCTCTCTGTGACATTTCCAGGGCTTAGGAGAGTTTTCTGTTAAGACTGCCACGAAGCCTGCAGGACAAGCAAATATTTCATGAGTAATTTAATATCTAGAGCATGGACATGCCCCTCTGTGACTGCAGCCTCAGAAATAGAGACTGATATGGAAGGCAGAGACTGTGACTCTACAGCACCCCCTGAGTCTGAGGGGTTTAGCAAAGCTGGACAGAAAGAGAGAGAGAGAGAGAGAGAGAGAGAGAGAGAGAGAGAGAGAGAGAGAAAAGGGCTGTGCTGTCCAACCCCTCAGTCCCTGTCAGTACTCTGCTTCGTAGTCATGAGGTTATTACTCGTTTTGAAATGACAAATGTGGGTGCTATTACAGCAAACAGTGATTTGTTTTATTGTGCCTGATTCTCGAATAACCATTATGACTTTCGTCCTGCATTACAGATACAAATATCAGATTTTCATTTCATTTTTCCTTCTTCAGATTTTACAATGAAGGAATTTTGAGGCAGTCATTGCAAATCATTTTCCGTTTATTCACAGAGTTTATAGATCATTCTCCAAATAAATAGATAACTGATCCTATCTAGGATCAATTAGACTAAAACTTGAGTTATATTATAGTATGCTCCACCACCATTGGTGTACAGGCATCTAGCTGATGGCATACTCCAACTCTGGTGGATCAGATGTGTGGAGCAGCGGAAGAAGTGACTGTCAGTCAGTCTGGCTTCTTACTGTGACACTGTCAAAGATATCATCACAGGAATTAATAGTAATTCTTTGTCAGCAAGTATACGTTCTAATAGGCCATGTCAGTAAGTTTGTGAGGAGGGTTTTGTTTTGTTTTGTTTTGTTTTGTTTTGTTTTGTTTTGTTTTGTTTTGTTTTGTTTTGTTTTGTTTTGGTTGAATGATTCAATTTTGTCCAAACAAATGCTGATAATGAGTATCTGCTGAGTGATGCAAGTTGAAATAAAAGGGAAAAAAGTAACCTATACTGCCCCCTTGAGGAAAAACTAACACATGAAGAAACAAATTAACAAATGAACTCTCTTCATGGTGGGGGGAGGGGGGGGGGGGCTGAAGCCTGTTCACTGCAGCAGGGGTGTCAAAATCCAGTCCTGAAGGGCCAAGGTCCTGCTGCTTTTCATGTCAAACAACGACATGTGGTTTCTGATTGAGTGAAGAGCACACACACACACCTGTTTTCTAGATAAAATTCTGCATGCAAATAAGAGATCAAAGCAAAAAGCAGCAGGACTTTGGCCCTCCAGGACTGGATTTTGACACCCCTGATCTACAGGCATTTGTTCATCCGTTTTCTTTTTATACTTTATTGTTTTATTTGCCAGAACCATCCATAACATATTTCAACATTTTCTGCTCTCTTTCTGATGAAGAGTGGCGTCAACTCTTGAACACAACCTATAATTTTGGCAGATAACAGGAGCATAGCTCACTCATAGTGACTTATTTTTACTGCTATTATCAGTGACTAAGCATTTATTACCTGAATGATTTACAACAGCCCTGTGCACAGTGAAGACTACATGTACAGATGGCATATGTGTTATATGTGAAGTCTTTACTTCAACAGCCATTTATTTATCATATTTAACATGTGACTTGTCAGTTTAATTTGATGAGACAATGGTACGCTTTTCAGCTGTTGGCTGTTCACTCTACTAGCCACTGACTGGTCGCCTTTGACATTTCATTTGTTAATTCTGTTTCTGAACTGAAAGCAAAACTGTTAGTTCTTTATAAGGAATAAAGAAGACGTTACTGTGAAAGGTGTGCTGAAAAAAAAATGATACACAAACAGCTACAAATACAAAGTCATACTGTACCAGATCACTGTCAAAAGTAGAGGACATTTACATGTTTATCTGCACAATCACATGCAACATGTATTTATGTGTATTGTACAACCTTTTGCATTGCAATTTAAAGCAAACCAAACCAACATGAACTAAAAAAAAAGTGTCAATGAATGTTGCAAGTACATCAAATTAAAAAGATGATTTTAATAGTGTTAGCAAGAGTGACAGATATTCCATCTCATTCAAAACACACTAAGACATGAGATTTCAGTGAATCTAAAAACTGCATCACAAGGAAATCATTGCCCTGCTTTTTATTTTGTCTGGTGACATAAATTCCTTTTAACTGCCCTTTTCTGATGGATAAACACTGTAATCAATAAAACAAAATGGTTATAGATCATAAAACAATAAACAGAGAGGGGGGGAAATCTATTAAAATAGATTATAAAGTATAATACATATAGTAATCTAAAATATTGTCAGCATATATGCAAACAGCAATTTGTTTTAAAAATTGTTGTAATTGTTTGTGACAATTCACATCTGACTGTGGACATATACATAGATAGATATATCCATTCACATAATTTAATCTGATTAAATACATTATATCCTTTAGCAGTAGAGCAGATGTCACCAGCTTTCCTAACTGCATGTGTGAAAGTCAAAGACTGTTGCATGCAATCACTGCACACTGTATTACACACTGATCTGTATTGCCACATATAATAACCTTATGTTACCCAAGTATGCACAGTAACAAAAGCTATGAGAGATGCGCTCCAAATTACATAAAGATCAACTAGGGAATTACTCGGTGAACATTAGAGAACCCATTAGGGAAGCAGACTGCATTACTAACATTACTCACTGATGAAAATCAAATTGTATCATTTTCTAATGCACAAAAAATAGTTTTGTTTTGTTTTGTTTTTTTCTTTTTTCTTTTTATATATATATTTCACTTAGATCTGAACTGGTGCAGACAGATTAGTGTCTGTGATTTTTTTTTCCTTACTGTTGTGAATGGTAGCAGAGGTTTAGCACATCCAAATTAGAGCACCAACTGTCAACGTGCTGTTGCCAGGATAAAAAGATCCTTGTACTGAGATTTACCCTGGGATCGCAGCTAGTCTGAGGAAAAAAAAAAGTCTTTTCACGTCAGCTACATTACAGTGAAATGAATGGAACAAACTGATCTGTCTACATTGGAAGTCAGGATTCCCCTCTTCTTGTGTGCAAGCATGTGGCTTTAACAGCACAGCGTATCGCCAGATTATGACGTGAACACTTGCAGTTGGTCGAGAGAATGCACAAATGTCATCTGAGGGGTCATCACTGGGATTACATCTTTGCTGGTGAGTGCATGGTAGCCATAGGTGATTTCCTTTTCCTGGCAGCCCTGCTGGGTTTCTCAGTTTGCTGCTGCTGACAGACCACATTTCAACTTTCAGAAGACATGAATAATGTCTGTGATGTGAAAAGGGTCTTAGATGTGGATTGATTAGTGATTCTGATATCTGCTCTCTCAAAGGAACATACTTTGTGGTAAGCCAGTTTTTGATTTGCTTCCTCTTTTGTTGTTGATGTTATTCAGTAAAATGTGGAGATCAGGAATGCAACATTGTGTACTTGTGCTGTGAAGTCTGCCTTAAATTTGTGGTATTGCCTGTAATATTGGTTCTGGGTTATATAATCTACTTTCAACAATGATGAAAGACAATTTGATTTAAGCTTTTCATAAAGTTAAAAGATTCCTCCTGATTTAATGATGCCTCCTTGTTTTTATAACTATTTGGCAATGAATTATGGCATAGTTGCAAATACAATATTTCCAGGGGTTTATTAGTAAGCTGACTGATTTATGTCATGAGCTATTTTATGAGTTAGATAACAATGTCTAAAATAACAATTTCTTTTCTTTTCAAGCCTATAAAACCAGTGGAGAGCACCAACCCGCCAAAATGAAAGTCAAATGGACCAAGTTAGGCTTGGTCTTCTTTCTGCTTCTCTCCATTGTCATGACAAGCTGTTTCATATGGCAGTACAAACTACCCAAGTTACAACCGGGTAGGTATAAAATCAGTGGTCCCTACAGTATTAACAGGTATATCTGGCTTTCAGGCACATACCCCAAAACTTGCGTGATTTTGCCTTTCATAATGAAATGATGTGTCTTCCACTTTTATCTCTTGGATCTATATGCTTATTCTGTGCTTAAAGCCTCAAACTACATTTGTGCATTTGGCTTTCTGAGCTCCTTATGCCTAATTGATCGTTTGCTGTGGATGACTGGGGATTACACAAAGCCCAACGTAGTGGCCCACAGATTGCAATGCTCTTTAAAGCCTGATTATTGCTAAAGGAAGGAGGAGGGCGTTGTGGACATTTGCTCAAAAGACAGTATTACAAACAACTGACCGTCTAAATGGTCCTGCCATTCAAAGTATATTTCATAATTTCAGATGAAGATTATTTTACATTACCAATGGCTAACAATTCAGAATTTATCTGTTGTTCAAGAGTATTGTTGTAAACACTGCTGCACAAGTCATAAATAATGTTTTAGGTTGCATTATTCTTCAAAACTTTTAAATTAAACAGTGAGAGTCACAAGAATGAACTGAAGAACTATATCATCTGCACTGAACACTCTACAGATTATAGTGTGTGCTGTTATTTTTCAGTCATTATCTTATGGGCCAGGCTTGTGAGTACTGCATCCATGGAGAAAGTAGGTTTGTGGAATCTACCAAGAATCCTAAGACTCTTTGAAAACGATAGCCTATCATATCACTCGAACAAGTTAAGAGTATAATTATTGACCAGAATGCTATCTTACCTGGGTGACATAGATGGAGTAATCTGGTTGCTGGCTCCCTAAATCGTGCAGAACAAAGAGTTTTTGAGCCAGGTGAAACGATGGATTTTTTTTTCTCTGTTTAGCAGATAATGTTGTATCAAATGAGGTTCAAGGAGAGAAGATGTGTCCCCGCTTCCCTGAGCCTGTCCCTCTGCAGCATCCCATACCTGCACTAATGGAGGCACTGGAAAAGGTCAACACAAGAAATTTAAACTAAATTACAGAAAGAGCTTACAGAGAGCTAGACAATGAAATGATTTACTCTTGGATCAATAATGTGATTGATAGCGCTTTAAAAAAAAACATTTTTCTCTCGTTTTATTGCAAGCAGTTTCAGCCTTCTCCAAGATTATGCAGTGTTAATAATTGAATTTCTCAGAACAATATGTCTCAGAGAGGTTTGATAGCAAAACATTTGATAACAACAGATAATATTCCCCGGTACAGGTGGACGCTCTCCTGAGGACAAACGTTAATGCCACTAGACTGCCAGCCATATCAGCCATTGTTATTTTCAATGACTCGGTTTTGTGGAATGGAAATTTTGGCAAGAGAAATGGAAGCAATCCCCTCTCTCCTCCACCCAATGAATACACTATTTACAGGTAAGGAGTGCTTGTATACAGACCAAGAATTATTTTGATTTTTAACTCTACAAGCTAGAGAATTACAATTAACTACCCATTTACTTGCTACAGTATTATTAATTAACCAATTACCAGCAACTAGTGCTACTAATACTGTAATCAAAATTAATGAATCTAACAATTCTCTTGAATTCTTCTGTAAATGTACATTTGAATGAATTATGAATGTATTTTTAATTAATTCAAAAAGTGGGCTGGGCCTACTTCCAAAAGCAGCAAAATATTTTTTTTTTACCATGATGAAAACAATAACTTGAACCAAACCTTTATACCTCCATAACCTGAACCAAAAGCAATTTTTATATTGCTATGATACCGTATTACTATGGGTGAAATTGTTTGTTATGTAACTGTAAATGATTGAAACAGAAAGGCTTTCTTTAGATGAAATGTTTTGAATTCACAAATAATAACTGTTTATCTTGTAATCTCAGAATTGCCAGCCTATCCAAGATCTTCCCAACAATAATGTTGTATAAATTGTGGGAGGAAGGCAAGGTAGCATCCCTGGATGACCCTCTCGGGAAATATGTTGATAATTTCACTATAAAGAATCCGCTCGGGAGATTTCCTGACCCAGAGTCAAAGTCTCTCACAGATGGCACGTCCTTCTTGAATAGCGCGGAGACACAAGTCCGTGTATCATCCGTCACTCTTCGAAGGATGGCCAGCCAACTGTCTGGTGAGACACCGAGCCTGCAGATCAACGTAGCTGACCACACTATCAATTCCATGCATGCATTCTTCACTCAGTAATACATATGTGACTTGAATTATTTCATTTGGAAAGAGCACTGTTTCTCTGGCTTAATACCAAAAGTAAGGTGTGGGCTATATTTAGATAAACTGCTTCCACATTTAGAGCTTTTGCAGCATGGGTGATCAGTTCTATTACCTGAGAACAAGTGATCCTCTCAGACTTGGGATGATTCCATAGGATTAAACTGGAAGGAAATGTCATGGCAGCCTGCAGACAGTTTATTCTGGGCACATGTTTATGTAATATGCTTTTAATAGCAATGCAAGCTATGTTGATGCTCTTCATGGTGGTTTTGATTGAACTTTGGTAATGAATATATTTAAGACACCTGAAATGTTGCATGATAGTCTAATATGATTGTTTTGTTTTCGTGCAGTGTGTAGTTATTTCATCTGCAAAAATTGCCTTCCACTGCAAATTAATTACGAACAGAATAATCAAGTTACTAAATGGCATTTATCAATTTCAGGGTTACCCAGGCGGCTCAGAGGAACAAATCTTCTTTGGAACAGCAACACTAGAGCTGCTATTGATTTGTTACAAGATGACATCCTTGTGGCAGACCCTGGAACCAAGTAATATATTTTTCAAATCAGTCCCATCCTTCTCCTTTACATTGTTACATTTTTGTTATCAACACTTTTTAACGGATGCTGACATGAGTAATCAAATGAGCACATTCTCTGTGAATAAACTTCTGTGACTGGCTTCCTCTGTCTCTCTAGATGTCACTACAGTAACCTAGCCTTCTCCCTTCTGGCCCACGTCATGGCAGAGAACTTAGAAGGGATGAAGTACCAGCGCTGGGTGTCAAAGAACATCCTCACCCCATTAGGGATGGAAGGCACAGGCTTTGACATAACCCCAGACATTGAGAGCCAGATGGCAGTGGGCGTCTACAGCAATGGGCAGCCCGCACCCCTCTATGACCTCGGCTGGTACAGACCTTCGGGCCAGATGTATTCCACAGCAGCTGACATGGCTAAACTGGCCATGGCCTTGCTAGGGACATATAACCAAAGGATTCTACAGCCAGACACTCTCAAAACAATGCTGACCCCAGTCTTCCGTTGCGACCACAGCTATTTTGCCAACCAAACAGGTACGCCTTGGGAAGTGAACGAACAGCTGGGTTATGAAATTCTCCGTAAAGATGGAGATTTGGATGGATACTCTGCTACTTTCTCCCTCGTTCCACGCCTCAAGCTGGCTTTGGTCATCCTGATGGCTGGGACCAAACCTGAGGATGAGGATCTTGTGGCAAAAGCCTACAGTCACCTCATTCCAGCCATGGAGAGTGCCTTCAGAGATGCTCCTCGTGTGCTCACTCCACCACCAGATCCAGCCCCATATGTTGGATACTATACCTATGGCAACATGACATTCTATGAGATCAAAGTTGGGTCAGATGGGGTTCTGATTATGCAGCAGTTTGGGCCTCAGGTTGACAGTATGGTCCCTCTGAAGTACAGGACATTAAAGCTCAACTACTTGGAGGAGAGAGTTTTCAGGGTGGTCTTTGAGAAAGAATATCCATGTCGACTGAAAGTCCAAGCAGGCTCTGTCTCTTTGGAGTCCCAAGACAGACAACTCTTTAACTTCTACAATTTCAACAAGAAAGGCCTGTCTCCTGGATTTGATGCCCCAGGACTAAACACATATAAGGTGCTCAGGATAGCTCACAAACCAATTTTTACTAAATGATGTCCTGTCTGCGTGAACCCCATCTGTGTGGATTTGCAGAATAATTTGACCCTGTATCCGTAAGAGAATAGGACTGCTAAATTACAGAGAGGTTTTAAGTTGCGGAAGACCGTACAGAAGGCCCTTTAAATTTTTCAGTGAACTTGCTGTCAATATATGCTTTGTCCGACCGTCACTGAATTCAGTGAATGATATGACTTGCTATTTGCTTGCTTGGCAAAACCTTTTAGAAGATGTGAAGTTTTTGTTTTATTATTATTATTTTTACTCCAGCAATGTCATTTTTATATCACAGTCTATACTGACAAACGAAACCAAAATTATATTAAAGTTTTTTTTAATATTGAGGTTATGTGTGCAACGTTTTTCAGGTATACTTGAACACAGTTGTTGAATGCATGTCTCAACTGAAAGAAATGCTAAGTGCCTCAGCTGATTTTTTTTTTCAAAAGCATGTAATACCCATCATGTTTCAGTCACTTCACACTTTGAAAGTTCATCACACCAACATTTTTTGCTCATAGCATTGCACATAACATCTACATAGCACATTTCAGCACAGTACAAAATGTTTTCAGAACAAGTGTGCAATAAAGAAATTTTTGAGAGAGAGGTTTATAAATAGCACATTATGTCAGTTTGGCTGCTCTACATGCACACAGTATAATACACAACGTTATAACATTAATCTCACTAAGGTTTTTACATGTCAATTCCTCTGTAAAATTCATTCCAATAAATATATAAAAACATTTATGTCCTTCCTTTTATTATTTGCATTGTTCCTCAGTTACCAGCAGACATGACTAGACATATGTGAAGCTGTCATTGGGTTTATTTATAAAGGGTGCAATAAGAACAGTACAGATAAATCTGTGTTCTAACTGTCATTCAGGACCATACCATTAAACCGAGCCAAACTCAAACCTGATAATGTCGAAGTGTTTTGTATTCCTCTGTGTTCTAAGTACATACATGGCAAAGCTATAATAAGGACCTACTAAAACAAATCAGATAGATCTTGTAATCCAATTGTCCACCAAACCTTGTTTGACCCATGCATTTATTAGGAACTAGTTATCTTGCATATGTCAGACTTAAAAAAACAAAAAACAGTTTGACACAAGTCCTAAATAATGCAACATTCTAAACTTTTCAATATTTCATACATTACATTCTCTGAAACTAAAGTGTTTTTAAATGTAAAGTGTTTCATTAAAGATTTTAGACCTCTTCAGTCCACAGATCAAACAATCATTCGGCATTCGTTTTTTCTTCTGTTTACAAAGACCTTAAAGAGATACTCTGGCTGGCAATTTATTAACCAGGAAACCCTCATTTGTCAGAGCAGATGAATTGGTACTCTAATTCCTGGTGAGCAAGCCCTATATAAGGAGAGCGCAGAAGGACTGAGCACACGGGAAGAGGCAAAGACTGCTATAACACAAGATGAAGACTAGACTTCCTGTTGTCCTTCTGGTCCTGGTGTTTTGTGTGCTTTCTAAATCTGTGGTTGTCCATGTAAGTATAAGTCTTCTGAGCAATATCTCTATATTACATTCAACGAAAAGTAATGCAATAAAATTCTTGAAACTATGATCAGTTTGAGCCATAAAAGGAAGATGTCTAAATTAAACATACAACATTAAACTTTTTTTTCTTTGCTTTTTTCATCTTTTTGAAGAAATAGAAATGAATTTTACTGGAAACTAAATTTGGAAACTAAATTTCACTGAATAGAGAGGTAAGAGACATTTCTCTAGGCTTAAGTGTCATATCTTTTCATTTTTTTGCTTTAGGAGGGACAGTTCTCCTTCTCACTAGAGTCTGTTAAGAAACTAAGGGATCTGATGGACACGGACACTGCAGGCAGGTTTGCCTTGACAAACTTCGCTGTCGTGTGTGGGAATCCATCCCTACCCCATGAACTTCAGCCTTTGTGCCAAAACAAGGTGTCTAGGGCCTCTCTTTCACGACTTGGTAAATAAAACTTGAATAATATGACTCAGAATCCCTTCAGGAAAAACAACAGTGGGAGTATTCCTTTTATCTACAAAGGGATGATAATGTTGAAAGTCCATGACGAATGATAAGACTTTATCAAGGGGTACTAATTACTGATAATAGTATATAGCCACTAGCTGAAGCAATACCCTTGAACAGGTAAAATCCATGTTAAAGCATGATTTTGTCAGTGTGTGTGTGTCTGCTCTTCAACAGCTAAAGTTGCAGTCCAAATTGACACTTGCGAGATATGTGCATTTGCTGCCTGCACTGGGTGCTGAGTGCAGAGAAGACCACCATCATCTCTAGTAAAGTTCGGTGAAGTTCAAGACCTAAACTGGCGGATTTTTGTTTACTGTTATGTTTTCTATGTCTGTCTTTTAGCCTGCTCTCTTTTATTATTTTGATATTACTATCTAAATGATTCACCAAACATTTCACGTGTAAAATATGTATTTAACTACATTTCTAAAAAATAAGATTTTGTATGTATCAGAAATTATTTACTGTTTACACATAGATATACACATTACAGTTTACTTAATTCTGTTACAACAGAACTGAATTCTAAATTCTTGAATGATGCTGACACAGTTTTGTATGTCTCCTCATATTTTTAATTTCTGTTTCATTTACCACTTTCCTTTGATATAATTAAATGAGTGAATAGCTGATGTATCACTGTTCATCAATGATTCTACGTGATGTCAAATTAAGTTTGTGTTTTGAGTCGTTTATCAAAAGTTATCTCATTATAAAATGTGCGTGCAATATTGCTATGACAAATGGCAAAAGCTCATCGCTTCAATATGTCTCAGAACACAAGCCTTCTTCATTGCCATGTAAGTGTCTGTATTGGACAACATGGTCCAGCAAATTCGGACAAACATCATCTTAGCGAACAAAGGAGAAAATTCCACAGTTTTTGTCGCCCGCTACCGAGGCCAGTCTTCTCACCTCTAAGCCCAAGTTTAAATTCCTCAGCACGACAACATGTTAGGCCGCTTCATATACTATTATTTTTGCACTGTGTTGCGTCTTCAGTTGTCTTTTTTTTTTTTCTTGCTTGGAAGTCTTCACCCGGCGCAGGCAAGGTTAACAATAGGAAGAATCCAACCTCAAACAGCATTCTTACTTGATACTTTGTTACTGTAGAATCATTTGTAACTTATAAACGACGTAGCGTCTTCCTGACCTTGTTTTGAAATCTTACACAGTTCTGTCGCATATTCTATATATAGTCCATTGATAATGAACAGACATAATCTATCCCAATCGCATTCTTATAGAACGGGTGTCCATCATCTTTATTCAACTACAGTACAGTAGAGTAAGAATCGATCCGCAAAAAACAAAAAAAAAAAACAAAAAACAAAGCTAAACCAAAAAAAAAATCTACGCTAGATGTCACTATTAGACAGGTAAATATATGTTCTTCCGACAAGACCAGAGAATTGACATTCTCATGCATTTTTATGTGCCGAAATCTTTACAGTGTACAATATTATTTACAAGACATCCTGATTTTACCGTCTTGGAAAGTAGCTGCATAACTTATCGCATGACAAAACATGCGCGTGGGTTTTCCACTGACCCTGTGTTTTCTACTTGTTGGTATTCCACCGAACAATTTCCATTCGTTTGTAATTCACTGACCGATGACTGGCGGAACTAACCGATGTAAACCGAACGTCCGTCCTGTCGGACTGCTGAAGGCGGCCACAGCGCCATGTTGAGCGAAATCATCCTTCACAGTGGTGAGGTACTCGTAAAATAGCACCCGCTGAAATCAAATATTACAAGTTTAAGAAGGGGACACTGTCAAAATCGCCCTGGCAAGGAGAGACGAACTGGATCCTCGGAAACCCCGGCCGGGGAGGGGGAACAACCCCCCACCTTCAGCAATGAAGATAAACCACAATAAGCGCTAGCTAGCTATCGTTAGCTTGCTACTCTCTCAATAAGCTAGCGAGCCTGCTAGCTAAAGCCTTTTCTATCCTATTTTCTGCTACCGGCAACTTGCTTGTGTAAGGAAAAGGCCCGGTCCTAACGCGACTTCTTAGCTATATTTTGTGTATTGTTTATAACATCTAGTTGTAACTAGTTAGCTATTTATTACTTTACATATTTTACTCTTGAACTTTGCAATGAGTTTGCCGCAGAAAGCGGTCCCGAAATCAGCCGCTGCTGCAGGAAGTGGACCTGGAACCGGGCCGTCTTCTTCAAGCCAGCTGCGGGGTACCCTGACCACCGTACCACTGCCAGGGCCCCCGGTTGCACAGCAGCCGCCACCGGTACCACCGACGCAGTATCCTTGTTTGAAAACACCTCCCCTTCTATTGAAAATCCGAAAGGTATTTTTGTGTTTGAAGGCTGACCGAGGTAGCCTTGACGGGAAGTGTTAATTTAGTCTGTCGTAGCTAGACTGCTGGCTTTAACGCTATTTCTTTTGATTGCTTTGTTTGACATAACCCATGGTAACAATTAGACAGTAAAGTAAAAAACCAGCGTAATAAATAATAGAAATTAGGTGCAGTTTGTCATTTACTTGCAGACTGACTTTGTTGGCAAATGCTTTGTAATAGTTGCCGGCAATTTTGCCGGTTGGTGGACGAAGAAGTTCCACTCTGTTCAGCAATCCAGCTGGACTGCCAGTTTAGAGGTGTTTTGAAATGTAGTTTGGCTAGATAGACTGCCTGATGACTTTAACTAAAAGTGTAATTGTGAATGGGGTGTTGTTTATGTGTAAGGAATGGTGAATAATTTAGCAAACCATTTATTCGCTTCAAATAAAGGTTCGCCACTGAATTTGCATCCTCGGTATTTTTGAGCTAGGAATGCTAACGCTAGGTTAGTTACCAACATTAGCTACAAAAGGTAGCTAGCTTAGCTAGCTAAGAGAGATAGCATCGGCAACGACAGTCAGACAACGTAACGTTAGCTTGCCTGCTGCAGTTTCTGTTGCCTCTTGCACTCTGTGGCATCTTGGTTTTGTTTTGTTTTTCTGCTATTGATAATCATGCAGCTTGCAGTTCCATTTTAATTAACCTAATCTTGTCGACCTGTTAGTTTCCGAGCTGCACTCTTTGTCTTCGCTATGCAACTACTGTAGGAAAAGTGGGCATTCTAATGCCGGCATTTACTACGGAGAGATATTAACCTCTTGACACGGAGGTTACTGCCCTACCGCAATGCGTGAGAGGACAGGGCTACTTTGTCATAGCCTGTGTCAGTTTATGTTCCTGGTTGCACATTTCTTTTGTCAGAATGTTTCCTACTATGAAGTGCAAAAGACGCTTGGATACTCAACCTCCTCTTTCTCCACTCAATTAGAGATAATGCAGCACTAGCTTCGTATAGTGTACATCTCTGTAACTGTGCCTGATATTTGTAATCACAAAGTTATGTATTGATACCTGTCAAATGCACAGTTCTCTACGATTGTGAAATTTCCGCAAATAATATAAAATTAAAAGTACGGTGCACAAGCACAGGAAAAGTCTTGCTTTTTATACAGCCTCATATTATCATCAATACTTGGATTGACAGCTGCTGTATTCAGCCTGTAGTGACAATTTGTTTAAACCGTCCATAGTCTTGATTTAGTTTCTGTTCCTTTTTAATTGTCAGTTGAAAGGATCTTTTATTACACTGTCATCTATGTCTGTATCTTGTCTTGAGACTGAAAGCCCAGTTTGAATTTTTATACTAAACAGTGATGTATAGTCTTCTTATCAACCTGTTTACACTATACCCTAATGAAAAGTCAGTTATGGGCCTTCCTTTGCTGCCTTTGCTTTCTGTCTTGCCTTTCTTTTTGGAAATGACAGGGGAACTCCCCAAATAGTTCTGTAGGTAATGTTTTATTTCCTTTTGCTGCTTCCGTTTGCAGCAACATGGCTGCTTATAACAGGCTATGAAATCAGTAATGGTGGTTTTAAAGGAAGTCACTGAATAAATATTTGTTTTAATTAAGGTGATGTTGTATCTCCAAGGGAGTGATATGGGTCCACTGATCTTTATAGAGTGTTAGAGTGTGCGTTGGCCAGGTGTAAAGGTCAGTTAATTAGGGGTCTTATAAATGTGTGGATGATTGGGTTTAATTTAAAGATCGGTCTTGAATTCCAAGCCCAAGAAGTAATTCTTTTGCAATGCTTTCCGTGTTCACAAGACGAGGATAATTATGTATCCAGATAATTATGTGTCAGCTTAGACTAAAACTTGTGTTTTACCATTAGGTGTACTGTAAATACTCTGTGTTCTGCCCTCCACCTTCGTTGTCCTATTTAAGAAAGGGTCATATATCAGCTATCATACAGAGTTGCATTTGGCTAGTACTTCTACCTCTGCTTCCACTCAGTAACTAGTTAATTGCTATTTATTTGGAGAATCAGGAAATTGAAAAAGTTTTAATATCTTCTTGATCGAATGCATTATTGAACCAGAAATTTACCATCTAAAGTAGACGTAATGGAAAGTTAAAAGTTGTTGAAACTTTGTGGTTTATCCATATGGTGGAATTTAATGGGATAGTGATAGCAGAAGTAACTGTGTCACTGTGTCGCACTGGGTATGAGGACTGTTAACAGAGGCAATCTAGGGCTAAATATATCTGACCCTATATAATACTAACCAGTTTTGAATTCTTCTGTTAAATAAAAAAAAATGAAGGTGTTAACACTTAGCAGCATTGATTAAGCTGCACTCCTGACAAACTTTATCCTTGCTCTTTCATGGTAATGTGCCAGAAAAAGAGGCTTCAAGGCATAGCTGTCAAATTAATCCATTTACTCAGTAAATCCCTCATGTTCTCCATATTTAGTCTGAATCAGAGTGTCCTCCAGTGGAGGCAGCAGAATTTCCCCTTCCCATAACAATGGCATAGTTGTCTCAGGCCTGGCATGAGAAGGAGCCTGGGCCATGCCGCCACTGTCCCAGAGAAGGGATAAGCAGCTCCATCTCCAGTAGCCTCTGCTGACTATGTCAGTATTCTTACTATACCCATACAGCAGCAGCTGGCTGCGCTCCTTCAATGGAAAACTCTTGTTCTCCGACTTAATGTTATTTCAGTGATGGCTGAATTGATGAGCCCTGGCTGCAGAGAAGTTTGAGATGCATCCAGTTTGATTAACCTCAGACCGATTTTCCTGGTCGCTAAATGAGAACATCATTTGTGGGTCTGTTTAATAAAAAGATATTCCAGAGGAAACTATGGGAAGATCTTTTATGAATTAGGAAAGAAAATGATTATCTGATTTTGTTTAGAGACTGGAAAATATGTGAAAATGAAATCTACACAGTGTTGGATAATAGCTTAATGTTCCCCTTAATGCTGCGGCATACTTGAGCTGTGGTCTATGCTGGAGGTTGCCCCAGTTGTACTGATGGGAACAGGCATGCCTTGACAACATTGTGAATTCCAATCCACTCAGCACGCACATCTGCTTGTATCACCACTGCAGTTCTCTGTGGTCGGCTGCTTTAAACCACAAGCTCTCAGACATACTGAGAGAGAAGCAAGAGAGGAATGCAAGGTGGAAAAAGTGTCTAAGTGGGTAAAGAAGAGCGTTGCTCGCCTTTTGCGTTTGTGTGTATGCATGCTTTGATGACTTGAGCACCGTTCTGCTCTCTGACACTCTGTCTTTGACTGCCTCAGGAAGAGTTTGCGGTGCATCAGTACTGGCAGTGTTTCTTCTCTATCGTTTTTTTTTTTTCTCTCTCCCTCTCTCACTCTCTCCTATAAAGTAATTCCCCATAGCTACAGATTCTTCTCAGTATAAACAAAAAAACAAGAAAGAACAGGCCATTTTTGTTGAATTCTCCAGAAGCTGAAAAAGATTTTAGAAGATATTCTTCATCATGAGTGTGTGCTCTGAGTATGTTGGGCTTTTTACCATACACATTCTGATTTTTTTTTTCCCCCCAAGTGTGGTTTTCCCTTTGTTTATTTGTTTTGCATTGTGCCAGAGTTTTCCTTAATGTGTTTTGCCCCAGTATCCCCAGAGTTCAGCCACCCCTGGAGGAGAGAATCTTCCCCACGCAGCCTGGAGTTACTGCCGTTTACAGCGTGAGTTTGAGTCTTCTGCTCTCTGATGTACAAACACACATCTGTCAGCTCCACTTTAAGTTTTTAAGCAGTTTTATTACACTACAGTGTTGTGCATTTGCTGTTGACGCAGCTGTCTTTGGAACCTCACCGTAAGATTTCCGTCGTATGACACAAGTCTAAACATTAAATGCAAGGAAACTGTGGCTCTATAATTTAAGCCTGATCAGCATATCCACAGTGGAACCCGGTTTTTCGCATGCTGTTGTCAGGTAAAATGCCAGGTTTTACAGCAGTGGGAAAGTGATGAGAGTTTGCTGGTCAGCTGAGAGAGAGAGAGAGAGAGAGAGAGGCAGCTGTTTGGATAGAGAGGTGAGCGCAGCGCTACTTTCTGCTGAGCTGGTCTTTCCCCCCAGCTCTTGCTTCCTGTATTGGGTCAGAGTAGCAGCTCTCCTCCCCTGCTTGCCTGTGATCTTTGGACTGCCTGGCTGTGTATGATCTCACTCCCCTCTCTCAGGCTCTAACCCTGCTCAGCACCCCACCCTACAGAAGCACAGGCTGACTGATAAGCTGCGTAATCCCTGGTAACAGTGCAAAAGTGGGTCAGTTACTCTCCACCTGTGGGTGCAGCTAGAGAAAGTTAGGTTACCATCTATCAAAACGGAGCTGTTGGAGATTGCGCATCAGTAAGGGTTAATGACCGTTACTGCACACATATGGTGGGGATAAGACTATGGCACTGTTTGAAATGTTTATTTTAGTAAGAGTTTTTACTATGCAAGTGGGCCGGCTTGCAGATGGCTGTAGGTAAGAGCACACAGTGTTTGAAGTCTGGTCCTTGGCTTTGATCATTCGGGCAGAGGAACAGGGCGGCAGGCGCCCATTTCTTATTTAATGAGTTGTGCACTTGCACAGACTACAGCTTCTCCCAGTGCGACCAAGTTAATCTCATTATCAGTTCTCTGCCCACGTTTACAATTTGTAATTACAGCGCCACTAGTCTAAATCCAGTATTCTCAGGCTGTGACACAGCAAATTGTACCTTTGTACTGTGAGATGATGTAGCACAACTGCTTTTGCAGTAATTTGGTTTGAATTTAGAATTGACCACAGCTTGTAGTATTTGCATCTGCCTTTAAGTGCACACAGAAACCTGTTGTCACTGAGGCAGAGAGTGAGCTGGCTGCTTTCCCAGAAAGAGAGAGTGACTAAAACGACATGGCTTCTCTCATCCAGCCTAGTTAAGAATAAAGCTCCCTTTCCATTGTTGAAGTCTTTATCCTCTCAGCTGTGTCTCTAGTTGATACACACTGATCAGCAAGGCATTCTGTACTGATTCTTGCCATAGGATGATCTGTCATAATGACTTTGACCCAAGGTAGGACTCGGTAATTGTGGGTCCATTTGACTGTGGTTGTGTATGTTTTTTTTCCAGGTACAGAGACCCCCTGGTCCCTCATACACAGCACATGAAATCACCAAGGGACACCCGAACCTAGCGGCCACGCCGCCGGGTCATGCCTCTTCCCCAGGACTCTCTCAGGTATCGGTCTCCACGGTGTCCACAGCACACCTGTATGGCCACCCTAAAGCCTGGGACGCAGGAGGAGGGGTGAGTGCACCTTTTGAACTCTGTCTGTGAAAGCCTAGGCTATACTGAAAAAGGTTTGAAGCCACTCATTGAAGGCAGTTTGTCAGCTACAGTCCACATAGTTTCAGACTGCTCACTGTTATCATAAACAGGAAAAATTATACTGGTTGGGGTTCCCTCTTTACTTGTGATTCTGACCATGCTTGTTAGTTTTTTTATGTTTATAAATAGAAACTGTCATAAAGCATTTAATTTGACACATTTGAGTCCTCCAGTAAGTTGGAAAGAGTTACGTAGTCACTGATAACAAATATGCATGTGAAACTTCCTTGATTCTAGGTCATCATGATGTCGTTTATGAACTGTATATCAACATCCGTATCTAGCATGTTTATTATGTCTTTTATGCATTTAGATATGGCGTATTGCCCTCTTCCACACCCAACCTCTCATGTACGCAGTTGCATTGACACACACCCCCACAAGCACACTGTACCCAGCTGATTCTTTCCCAGGAATAGAAAGTCAGTCAGGGTGACTCAGCTATTCTGGAGCTTGTTCCTCGTCTGACTAGCGCTCACATTTTCACTCTAACGGCTGGGGAAGGCACTGCAATGCCAGCTACACCAGTCCTGTGGAGTTAGGTCACTCTATTCATAGTTTATCCTGTTTACAGTCGTTAATTACCCCTCCTCCTCTCCCAAACGGCAAATACAAACCCAGATCTGCATGTGAGGGGCAGTGCAGCTGATGGGCTGGAGAGAGTTGTAATGTAGATACAGCACTGAACGCTGGACAGAGCCCTGTCGCATCAGGCTCTAAGCCTGCACCTACTCACGTTTAGGGCTACGCCTCTCGCTCTCTCTCTCCCTCTCCCACCCCCCTCTCTCGCTCTCTCTCTCTCGCTCTCTTGTTCTTTCTCTTTCTCGCTCTCTCTTGCTCTCTCTCTCTCCCTCTCTGTCTTTTCGAAGGCAGTGTGAGGAGATGGCAGATTTGTCAGTGTCAGCAGACCGCAGTCAGTGTTTGCAGCGGAAGGGAGTGGATACGCTCAGTCTGTCACCCACACTCACTCAAGCCTCACACTGGGAACTTAGTCCACTCTGACGGCACTGATTTTTATAGAGAGGGTCTCTGGCACCCTCTCCTAGCCTAACACTTTCTTTTTCTCTCTTTGTCTGTCTCTTTGTTTTTTTTGGGGGGGACATGTGATTGTGACCTCGGCTTCTCATCCTGCTGCAGTCTCCGTACAATCCAGGGCAGAATGCTGGCACTACCCCTCTGGTATATTCTCCGCCAGCCCAGCCAATGAATGCTCAGCCACAAAGCCGCCCGGTAAGTGCCCTATGGCTCATAAGCAGGTTGGACAGGTTAATCTGTGGTGATGCATTGACATCTTACATCTAACTCCTTTTGTGTCGTGTTTAGTGGCTTCACTTATCTGAGGTTGTACTGTAGTTAGCATCTGATTGCACTTGAATCAGTAGAGGTTGATTGTGGCTTGGGGCCGCCCAGCGTCGTTGAGTATTTAGATGATGCTTTGCTTGACGATGTCATTGATGTATTGTCGTAAATACTGACTTAACCTAATAGAGTCAGCTATGTGCCACCCTTGTATTTCCAGTAATAACTGTGCTGCCTTTGAAGCAGTCTATTCTGCTGCTACTTGCAGCTTGTGGTTTTGTCTGTGTGATTTGTTCTCATTTCTCTTCTTTTCGCTCTTTCTCCCTTCCTGCTTGGCTGTCCCCCCCCTTCCTCTCTCTCTCTCTCCCTCTCTCTCGCGCTCTCTCTCTCTCTCTCTCTCTCGCTCTCTCTCTCTCTCTCTCCCTGCTTCAGTTTGCCCCGGGGCCTCGTCCTGCCCATCACCAGGTAATACACACATATGCACACACCTCACCATCAGATCCGGCACGCTGCGTGTGAGTGTGTGTGGCAGAAACATGACATAGATATCGATTTTCAGGAATGTGGAGCTGTGGCTTGGATGTAGTGATTTGAGGAAGATGAATGTGTCCCGTGAGATGATGTAAGAGAGTTTTGTCAGGGCTCTTTGACTGTTCCTGCTGAGCCAGCCGTAGATAAAAGGAGTTGTTGGTACTCTCAGGTGGCTTGTGCTAAATGATTGTTGCACCGTAGAACTGACAAGCTTGCACTGCCCTGCTCTGACCTGCACCCAGAACACACACTCACACACACACACAAACAAACACCCACCCACACCACATACACACACCCATGTCCCTGAGGCTGCCTAAAAACAAACTGCGACTGCATGTTCTGATCTTTTTCTGTGTCTGAACTCTGTATAGTTTCTGTTCTCCACTTTCTTTGTTGACACATAAGGAGTATTGGTACTGCTTTGTAGGGTAAATAGAGTCTGTTGTCTGATGTGTGTCAGACAAGTGACTGTATGAGGATAGACGCACACAGGAAAGTGGCTTGTGGTTGGCCCACATACTGTGCCCATACATGACGCCTGCCCTATACAGGGTGAGGTTTTAGGGTTTTCAAGTTGGAAAGATTTTGTGGGGATAAATAACACTGCACTTTGTATTGAAGCACAAAAAACAAACAATTTCCTATATTTTGCTCCAGTTTCTGTCAAAGATGTTTTATGATGAAGTACTTCATTTACTATAATCCTTACCTGTTTCCTGGTTTGAGAACATTTTATCAAGAAGTTTTCTGGAAATGTTGTAGCTCATAAACTGGACTTCAGAGAAGGAACTCTTTGTGGAATTATTTGTCTGTGTTTGACATGAAGGTTAATCCTGTTCTGTTTTGCTTGTGAGTTCGGGTGGGTGTGTGTGTGTCTGTGTGATTGTCACCTGAAATTGTTGTGTGATTCATTCCAGTGTGGCAGTATGTGTGGCTTTAATCTCAGCCCTGTGATGTGTCTGAACAACCCAATGTCCACGTCTGGTTCCTTTTCTTCCCTTTTGAAGCTGTTAATCTGGTTCTCTGGAGGAAATCGCATTTACATATACAGGCACATTCAGAATGTCTGCCAGCTACGTTCAGCTGCACTTGCTGTGTGTGTGTGTTTGTTCCTGTGTGTGTGTGTGTTTGTTTGTGGTGAGTGTGTGTGTGAGTGCGTGTGCACCCTTCTTCATTAATTTTGCTCAGTGTGTTTCACTAGCACACCCTGGTAACGTCTATCAGAAAGACAGTGTAACTAGAAACACAGGCTCCTCACACACTGTTGACCACAGTTTTCGAGAGAGGGATGTGTGTGTCTGTCTGTCTGTGTGCATGTTTGTGTGTGTGGCTCTCTTTCCCTCCATACCAATTAGTGCGGTATCCCATTAGCTTCTTTCTCTTTCCTGCTTCAATATTCAAGGGAGGATTCAGACCCATTCAGGTAATATGAAATCTTAAAGAAATACCCAAAATGCATGGCATGATTTCCCGCCCCCCCCCCCCCCCCCCCCCCCTCCCATTTCCTCTAAATGTCAGTTATCTGCTCCTCCACCCAGTATACTGCAGTTACACTTTTTTACCCACCCAAAAAGGAAACCAACTTCTCCATTTTATCTTTTTTTGTTTCTGCATTTCCTTAAGTCCCTGGTTCTTGAGATACAACAACTTTTATTTTTATAACCTGTCCATCATTTTAATTCCATCTGTGCGAATGTTGTTCTCCATTATGCTGTTTTACAAAGAATGATTCAGATGCATGACCAGCGTCTTAAGATGTTCTTTTGCTGAACAGTTCCACTAAGTTCAAACATGGTTTCTTCCCATGGAAGCTATTCATTGACTGAGTCAGGTCTCTTTTGTCATCTGCCATAGGTTTGACTCTTGACCTATGGAGTGAGCAAACAAGTTTGGCTTTCTCTTTGTGAACACTGTCTGAACAGCGGCAAGTGATAACAGATAGTCAGTTTCTAGCCCTAGATGGCACTGACCTGAAAGTCCATATGTTCTTTCCCACACTAGTGTCTCACCATTGAAGTCTTTTAGTCTGCTCACTAAGCTGAGCTCCAGAGTTCACTCACTTGCAGTTTCTCCTTTCATTACAGAGACCATTTTGACTTTGGTGACTGATTTGACCATGTTGTCGATCCTCCCTCTATTCTACATCAGAGTCTTAAAGTAATCCCAGGCCATCTTTTAGGCAGTAGCTTGCAATGCACCAGCTCTATCAGAGTGCCAGCTATAAAGGATGGGTGTAGACATATAAAGTGAACCTCTGCTGGTGTGGTAGCATTACGTCTAAAAGTGATTACGCCAACCAAAACAGTAGGAAACTTTCATTTTTCACAGTGGCAGTTAGACCAACAAATAGTGCACACATTTTAAATCCTGTTCAGTTCATAACTCTACTTATAGTGACATTTTATTATGAGCTTACTTTGTGCTTTAAATTGGGACTTTATATGAACATTGTCAGTTCTGTTCAGGCTGGGAGATGTTGGTAAACCATCAGTACCCACAAGGCAAAAAATGTTTTGAAACTGGTGTGATGTCCAACATGATTGCCTCCTCCCCTGCATGTTTCTCAGGCAAATTACATCATAGAGATTGCAGCATTTAGTCATAAATTGATTAATATGGATAAGTGGACACTAAATATTTTCGTATGGTAGCCCTTAAGCAGTGTTAAAAAAAAAACTATGCTCTCAGGCACAAATTTCAGCTTGTTGGCTTATTTTGTAATGGAGCATATGTTACGTTGATTTCAGAGGCAGATTTCAAAGACTTTGTTTCCTCACTTTTCATACATAAACAGTTCACCTCAACTGCTGAAGTCTTCAGTTCATGTAGAAACTGCTGTTGCTCTCAGACTTAAATTGCAAAGGCGTCATTAGCTCATCTGTTTTCTGTTTCCGATTCACAGTTTTTCCAGAGGACTCAGATGCAAACAGCGCGGCCCACCATTCCAAGCAACAGCCCTTCCATTCGACCTGCTTCCCAGACTCCCACCGCCACAGTCTACCCCTCCAATCAGCCCATAATGATGACTATGACTGCTATGGCTTTCCCCTCCCCTCAGACGGCTCCCTACTATATGGTCAGAATGCCATGACCCATCAGATCCACCTGTGCTACATGAACTTAACATGTGAAAAAAGAGACAATTTTCAAATAGAGGAAACACTATGAGCATGTTTTTGTCTATGAAAATATGTGAAATGCTGGAAGAAAAGATCAGATGCTTTCAGAGAATGCATTTTGGCATTGACTTGGCATTCACTACGTATATGGTTTATTCTGTGTAATAAACCATATACGTAGTGTAAAGAATTTCATTGTTGATTGTGTCCACAGTATCGTCCCAGTACTCCCTATGTGGGACCTCCACCGCAATACTCAGTTCAGCCCACAGGGCCAAGTACCTTCTACCCTGGACCTAGCCCTGGAGAGTTCCCCGCACCATATCGTGAGTTTGGCCAATCACTCCGCTTCATTTGTGGAACGTCCCTAGCCTTCATTTCACATCCAAATCAGTTTTTCCAAAGACAGTTTGGGCTGTATTTGCATTTTAATTTTCATGTAAACAGAATTTGATTTTTTTGTCTTTGTCTAGCGGGACCTCCATACTATCCTGGTCAGACAATGTACACTCCCTCCCCATCCATAATAGTGCCTACACCACAGCAACCTCCACCTGCCAAGAGAGAAAAGAAAACAGTGAGTATTTGGAAACTGCCCTATCCAGATAAAACAGAAATCCAGCGCATCGCTCTTAACAACGTGAATGATATTATCAATAAAAGGAAAGAATGATGGATTTATCAGAGAGATAAACCTGATTACAGGAATTTCAGGCAGCTGTAATTCCCTGATGCTTTAGTTATATACTGTGTGTCTGGTTATTGTCCTCTAAGATCCGAATCCGAGACCCCAACCAGGGCGGCAAGGACGTTACAGAGGAGATCCTGTCAGGGGTGGGCGGAAGCCGAAACACGACCCCACCCGTGGGCCGACCCTCATCCACACCCACTCCTCCGCAGGTAAGACATTTAATCCAGAACGCACTGTCTGCAGCACTCACTGATAAACCGCTCTGCTGTAAAGTGAAGGTTTCCACTTCAGTAACTGCTTGCATGGCTCACCATCATTTTCTAACATTTGTCTTTGGCCAGACTATTGTTCAGTTACTTTAGCTAGATATTTATAAGAATATGGAGAGATTTTATTCATATAAAGCCACGAACAATTTGCTTTCTCAAGACCCATGTGCTCAGAGAGCCTCAGAGTAAGTTTTTTTTTTCAGAAGTGTCCCAACACCATTCAGCAAGATTGTCTCATCTGTGCTGAAGTGAAAACTGACTGTCCCAAATATGAACTCCTCTGTGGAAATGTTTAACATCCAGTGATAAATATCATCAGTTTTTTATTCACATACTAATTAGATGGGAGAACAATGAAACTAGTTTAAAAAATGTGAGAACTGCATTTTATGTTTTCACGTCATCAAACATTCAGCCCATGGGAGGTAGCCATAGTGACCAAACACAAACTTTATTTTCTACTCCTCATATACAAACAGTCAAATTCAATCTAGCCAGCCCCTGTGACACATTTATTAACCCAGCTGTACAAACCCTAACTTTGTTACTGGATTGCTAATCACGCTATCCATAACATCCGGTAGATTCGACCTCGGCAGAGTTAGTTTTGTCAGATGTCATTTGAGTTAGATTGAGTATTTGAAACCAGCAATTGATTGACATGGCTCTTCACCAACCGCTGCTAAGATGTAGCCACCTTTTTCTGCCGTGAGCCACATCTTTTGTTAACAGGCCTACCTTCATTGACAGGCCTACCTTCATTAGTTACTGTTACTATCTAGCATCCATTTACTGGTTAACGTCTCATCTTCTTTAGATACTTTAAGAATTAAGTCACACAGCATTGTCATCCAAAAGGCATCTGCAAAGAGATCTTATATTGTTCCTCACACTATTTTTTATCAGCCCCAGTGTGTCAGGATGGTGTTGGTCTGGAGCCTTGCTTTCCATTCTTAATTTTGGAGACCAGTCTAAATGTTAGTCTCTAGACTGATGAATATGCTACTTTCACTGCATCTCTTCTGGAATTATGTTCTTAACTCTTTCTGTGAAACCATATTGCTTGTATTTGCCTGGTGTGCCGTGTGGTTCTTTTACTATTTAACAGTTTGATAAACATTTCACTGACATTTCATCTGATCGGTAAATTGTGTGTCGGTTTGCGCCCTTCCCATTCTCACTATAATGCACTAGACTCACTGCAATGTATAAGAGCCATGTACACTTTTCTCCTGAAATATTGCATGATATAACTGAAGATCAGCTGCATCACTCATATTTCTTATAGTATAGTTATATATGTGATCTACCCTGTTGTCTGCCTGCCTTCAAGCCCTGTGTCTCGTCTCAGTCTTTCCCTATGTTCTGTCTACATAGACTGCTGATCAGAATAGTGAAGGAATGGCTAATGGCATTGGCCTGATCTTTGTTCTCTGAACACTGTCTCTGTAAAGGGAACACTCACAGCTGTGTTGTGACTCTTTACGCTGTGTCTTCTCTCCCTAAACGTTAACAGTGTCCGTCTCTCCTCTCTTTCTCCATCTTTTTTTGTCCATTTCTCTCTAATTTCCACTGTCGGTGTCTGCTTCTTCTGATCACCCGTGAACCCTCCTTTCTCTTCCTTTCCCTCTCTTTCTGGACTCCTCTCGTCCATCCCCTCCCCTAATTATGTTACCCATTTAATCCTACTCCTCTCGTCTGGCCCCACCACCCCCCTCTTTTTTTTTTTTTTCCCCCACTTGTTTCTGTTTTGTGTCTATGTGTTTGCGTGTCCATTGCGTGTTTTTGCTATCTCTCTCTTTCTGTGTTGCTAGTTTTTATGTCCACACCCTCATTATCCTCACATTTTCTACCTCAAATCCCAGCAGCTGGGCAGCCAGGTTGCTGATCACGGACACGTCATGTATAACGTGGACAGCTCCCAACACGTCTCTGCTCCTGTCGACTTGAAACCAGGTCAGCCTTTTCTCCCTTGCCCCCCTGACCTTTCTGCCTCAGCACATAGGGACCTGCTCATTTGAGTCATCATACATATTAATCGTACAAGATGAATAATTGTTCGACTGGTCTCTTTCTCGTTTTGTTCTTGTGGCAGTGGATATGCTGCTTATGTTTTGTTTTTGCTTCTCATTCATCTTCTCATTGCGTCTCCTCCATCTGTCACTGGCTGTAGATGACAAGCCAAAACTGGAGTCCGCAGTACTGAAGTCTTCATCTCCAGGGTTGCGGCTGCCGGAGCCCCCTGTAGAAAGGAGGGACCCCAGCAGCCCAGCCCCAGAGCCCTCTCCCCCAGAGAAATCTGAGCTTCCTGCTGCAGGTCCAGAGCTTGTCCCCAGTGTAGCCCCAGTTTCAGACCTCAGCACCCCCAAGCCTGTCTCTGATAGGGGGGCAACAGAACCCCCAGTTTGTTCTGATGAGCCAAACCCCGCGCCAGCACTCACACCAGAACCAGAGAGTGCCGCTAAGCCACAGAAAACGCCCTCCGAGGCGCTCACTTCTCACAGTTCATCCACCTCCCCTGCCCAGGCCACCAAGGCTGTCAATGGACTGGCTCACACAGATGCTGCTTCCCTCTGTAATGACTCGGATCCCCAGGCCACAGTGGCCACCCAGCTGCTGCCTTCCAGCCAGTCCCAGCCCCAGGCCCCCAGTGCCGAAACCAGCCACACCGGACAGGCCCTGGAGGTTGAGTCTACAGCGTTGAGGGCAGAAAGTCCAGTGGCTGTCTCAGAGGCCAGTGCTGCGGTTGTAACCACCCCATCCCTCCCCATCGTCACCACCACCACTGCTGCTGCTATTTCCACTGCTCCTGCTCCTGCTCCTCCTCCAGGCCTGAGCCACCCCAGCCTGACTGCTGTGGAGACAGCTCAAGCCAGGAGGGCCTCCATGGGGACAGAGAGCAGAGAGACTGTGAGAGAACCTGAGGTCTCACAGGAGGAGAAGCTGGAGCCCCAACCACAATCCAACCTTAGAAAAAGCTCAAGTCAAGGTAAAAACTTGGTGGATTGTACTTTTAGTACACTCAACCACTGAATTTGGTGTCAGACTGGCCTCAGCTTCCTCAGATACTCACTGTGCATGGCTTAATGCCATCTAACTCAGTCTAACTCAATCAATTAACATTTTTCCTCTGTCCTGATAAAGCTACATCTAGTGCACCAAAGACCTGGAAGAAGCCAAAAGAGGACACTCCAACAACTCACGTTCAGTGTCCAGACAAGGAGGTAAGTTTAGGTCTGAGTAACTCCTTAATATTTCCTCTCATGTGACTTGGAATTTTGGCTAGATAGTAAATATTTAGCGAAACAGCTTTGAAAATGCGTGTGGAAAGGTTCTTGTCACATGTGCCTGAATATTACTGTTGGTTGAATTAGGTACGTCTGGGACTTTGTGTTTATATGGAAAGAAGATGTTGAAGGAAAAAGTATTAATCTGATATGACTGAAACTGGTCTCAGTATTCCCTTGCTTTGCAGCCTGTGATATCACTCTATGGTAATAGAATTTGTGTTTGGTAGGAGGAGACAGAGGAGCTAGCCGTAGAGCCTGAGTTACAAAGCCCCAGCCCCCCTCCTGTGGAGGTGGAGAGGAAGGTGGGGCCAGCAGTGGTGGAGGAGAATGGAGAACAGGAATTAGAGCCTCTGAGGAATGGAGCAGAGCACACCTCTGAGACAGAGAGCAGCGACAGAGGCATCACGCCAGCGCTGAAAGAGACTTCCACCAAACCGTTGCAACGTCAGTCCACCTTCCTCTTTTCCGTTTTTTCTCTCCTCCCTGAAATGTCGTGGCAGATTTTGCCTTATTCTCCCATGTTTCCCCTCCTCTTGTTGCATTCTATCTGTTTCCAACTCTAACTTTATCTTCCCTCTCTGCTTCTGTATCTGTTGGCCTGCAGAGCCAGTGCTGAAAGACGGGAAGAGGCAGTATGATAGGGACTTTCTGTTGGGCTTCCAGTTCATGCCTGCCTGTGTGCAGAAACCAGAGGGCCTTCCCCCCATTTCTGACGTGGTTCTGGACAAGGTGAGCGTTCATGACAATGCAAAGCGTTTTTCCTCAATCAAAATATTACTGTTAAATGACAGTGTGAAGCGTGTTAATTGAACATGTGAAATGTGTGAACGAGACATGCTTTCATTAGCCTTGCTTCTTAAACGTATGTCTAGTTTTGTCGTTTTGTCGTTCGTTTCTTTCTAACAGTTAAGGTCCCTGCACAGGGTTATGTGTGAATGTGATAAAACAATGGTTACTCTCCTCTGTGTTGATCTTCTGTAAGATGGCTTAGCAGTTTATTCACAAATGTCAGATGCTGTTGAGCAGAGTAGTGCTGTGCTCCTGTTTCACTGTCATGTGCTATTATTCCAGATTAACCAAAATAAGCTGCCTATGAGGCCGGTGGATCCGCGGGTCATATCCAGAGGCCCCGACTTTACCCCAGCCTTTGCTGACTTTGGCAGGCAGATGCCAGGAGGCAGAGGAGCGCCGGTAGGACTCACACTCTGTCCCTCTCTCTCTCTCTCTCACACACACACACACACACACACAAAAAATACCAAATATCAAAGTGTCAATGTCCCTCTCTTGTTTGAAACCTACTGAGCTAGAGATGTGAAAGTTGGTGTCTACTGTCCTCACTCCCCCAGCTATTGAATGTAGGCCTCCGGAGGCCTCCACCACGCAAGATCATCATGAATGTGTCAGTGAATGATGAGGTACAGCTGAAGAAGGCTGAGAATGCCTGGAAGCCTGGCATGAAGAGAGACAACATAGCAGATGATCCAGAGTCTCAGAAAACTCAGGTCAGCACCCACAAACCATGCCACACCGCAGGCCGCCAAACAAGCAATGACTCCCTCTGTCTACCATTAGAAGTGTTTTGTGCCGTTAACTCCAGTTGTACATTTATGTTGATATAAAACTAATTTGAGTCATTAAAAAGATGGTTAGCTATTTAATCTAGATTTAATAGAGAAAATGTGTGATTAATTAAGTAAGTTCATTAACTGTTGTACACAGGAGCTCTTCCGGAAGGTGCGTAGCATCCTCAATAAACTGACGCCCCAGATGTTTAACCAGCTGATGAAGCAGGTGACGGACCTCACCATTGACACAGAAGAGCGGCTCAAAGGCGTCATTGATCTGGTCTTCGAGAAGGCCATTGATGAGCCCAGCTTTTCTGTGGCCTATGGCAATATGTGCAGTTGCCTGGCCACGGTGAGTTAGACCATCCAGCCGTCTCTCTCTTTGGGATTGTTGGGCCTAATTTATAGTACAGTGTGGTGTGCCTGGGGAATGTAGTCAGGATGCTTACGTTAGAAAGAGTTCTAATACAAAAACCTGTATTAAAACAAAAGAAAAAACGTAGTAAAGTATCACAGAACAGACACAACAGAAAAACTGAACAAATGAGTAAGCACACTGTTTAGTGAGATGGCAAGATCATAAGCCTGTGTGCTCTCAATCAGCCACACTCTCCAGCACATCTACAACATGGTCATTCCTATATAATTATAATTATTATTATTGTCATTATAATTTATGTATCAAAACTCATTCCCCAATCTGCAGAGGGCTGAAGAACACTGATTAATACTGATAGATGCTATGTTAATTGTACCAGTAATTTGATGACATGTGTTTTATCTGATTGACAGCTCAAAGTGCCAATGGCAGACAAGCCCAACAGCACTGTGAACTTCCGCAAGCTGCTTCTAAACCGCTGTCAGAAGGAGTTTGAAAAGGATAAAGTGGACGATGATGTGTTTGAGAGAAAACAGAGAGAGCTGGAAGCAGCAGCCTCAGTGAGTTCTCTCTCTTTGCCCATTGTAAATGACACGTTATGCCTGTGGGAAGAACCCACCCTAGTCCTCCTTTGTTTTCTCAGTCAAAATGTTTCTCAAAGGGCACAGTTATTGCAGAAGACAAACTGTGATCAGATCCGAATCCTTCTGTGTTAAAAAACGTGGAAGTCCTTTTGTGGACAGCAGTTGTGTACTGCTGCCCCATTCCAATGATGAGTGTTCTCTGTAGGGGTTTCGCTTAGTGCGGTGCCATCCAATTTTGTGCTACACGCTTTACTGGAAAAATTATTAGTGACATCCATTTTGAGTATCCATCTCGAGTTTGTTGTGTCTGTCTTACCCTTCATGCTTCACTTCTCCTTGCCGTCTCCTTTTCCACCTTGTGTCTCTCTTCTCTCTTTCTCTCAGGCCAGTGAGCGGGAGCGGCTGCAGGAGGAGCTGGAGGAGGCCAAGGACAAGGCCCGGCGGCGTTCCATTGGCAACATTAAGTTCATAGGAGAGTTGTTTAAGCTGAAGATGCTGACAGAGGCCATCATGCATGACTGTGTGGTGAAGCTGCTGAAGAATCACGATGAGGAGAGCTTAGAGTGCCTGTGCAGACTGCTCACCACCATCGGCAAGGATCTGGATTTCGAGAAAGCCAAGGTGAGTCCACCGACTGCGTCAGAAAGCCACTGCTCCAGGGTAATAGTGTAGGTCTTATGTAAGTGATGTCGTGGGGTGGCCTGAGTTTTGGAAAGTCATGTTTTCTCTGTAAAGTGGCAGAGTGAGGGTGTGAGGTACAGTGGTGTATTTATTTCTTTATTTTACATCCTGTCAGTATTAATGTATTCTCATTTGGCGCAGTGCAATGTGTTGTGAGGTGACAGCTTGAATAAAAATGGTTCGTATCCAGCATAAATGTGAAATGGAGATGTGTTTCAGGAGATTGTAAACCATAACTTTATTTGATTTTGCCCAGGTTAGCAGTGTTCCTGGATTGAGTTACCATAGATAGTAAAAGGCCCAAGTGGATAGAGAGCACTTCGATGTAATGGTTTCCGGCAGTGCTGGTCAGACTGGAGGTACACCGCAGTGGCTGGTTTTGCTGGACGACTCTCTTGTGACAGTCATCTGTTCTCACTGAGTGTGCCAAAAGCAAACAATGAGAATACAATTGAAACCAACCTCCCTCTTTTCTTGTTATACATATGCATGTTTCCACAAGACCTAAGTGTGTTGGGAAATGTGTTTCCCTTCTGGGATTCCGCTATATAAAACTTCAAAGGAAGGGTTCATCTTGAGAACTATTTGCTTGCATTGAGCTCCCTCATGTACTTATAAAGAGCAAACATTAAAATGAAAAAAGATTAAGTACTTTTGCATTCATTGCCTAACCGTGCCTGCTTTGTCTTTAAGTTGTATGGAATTGCATCAGAACACACACTCATATTCTCACTCTCCTTTTCTCTCCTAGCCTCGAATGGATCAGTACTTCAACCAGATGGAAAAGATTGTGAAGGAAAGGAAGACGTCATCACGCATTCGCTTCATGCTGCAGGACGTCATTGACCTGAGACTGGTCTGTGTTTCTGACCGTGTGTTGATTAATTTGAGGGTCCCCTGTGGAGAGAGCAGTGGAGATTTACAGTCGTTTATGGCAATAGATATACTGATAAGCCATTTGAGGAAAAACCTTCGTCTGGAGGGGTTGATTTTGCACGTCTGATCCATCCCCTTTCTCTGTGGTTATAGCACAACTGGGTGTCAAGACGAGCCGACCAGGGCCCAAAAACCATCGAACAGATTCACAAGGAGGCAAAGATTGAGGAGCAGGAGGAGCAGAGGAAGGTCCATCAGCAGTTGCTATCCAAGGACAATAAGAGAAGACCAGGTCAGAGGGGCCCTGTAATCCTCTTTACAGCTTACATTGAGTCCTCTGGATCTCCTTTCTCCCAAAGAGCGGCAGGAGGAGCTTGGCTTTGAACATTCTGTTACAGCACACGCTGACTGCTCCTCGTTTTATCTGTACTCCCTTTCACACTCTCTCTCTCTCTCTCTCTCTCTCTCTCGCTCTGTCTCTCTCTCCATCCATACCTTTCTCTTTTCATGCTGCAGTGGTGCAGAGAGAGGAGACCTGGAACACTGTGCCTGTGACTAAGAACAGCAGGACAATAGACCCCAGCAAGTTCCCCAAGATCTCTAAGGTACTTAGAGCTGTCCTAACCCGTTAAATGTGTTTTCTCTCTCGACAAGACACAGAGAGTCAGACTGAGTGTAAATCACTAAATAGGCAACTTCAAGAAAGAAGGTGAAAAAGTCACTGAGACCTGATACACTCCATCACTTTTGATTTTCCCTCAGCTGTGTTGCCGGAGATCATTGCAATTAGAATAATGGGGATGATGTATCACTCAGTTCACCATTATATGTCTTTGCCTTTGAAAGTTGTATTCTGCACCCCTGTTTTTTAAGTGTTCCTAAGGCTATTTTTAATATTGTTATGGCAATAGCACCACCTGGTGGTTGTTCTCATTGTCATGCTGTGCATTTCATCTGTGTTTCATCCATGATCATGAATGTAATATGATCTCATTGTACTGTGTATTCCCCAGCCAACAATAGACGATAAGATCCAGCTGGGCCCAAGAGCTCAGCTCAACTGGATGAAAGGAAGCAGTGGAGGGGCTGGAGCCAAGGCCAGTGAATCAGGTGAACAGATAATCACCTTGGATACAGAAGTGAAAGATCTAGCATCGATAAACATTATAAAATATGGTACAGAGATGTCCTCACACGCACAGAGTAAATTCAGAATATCCATTCTCTGCACACAGTACTTATGATCTTTAATATTTCACTGTCATTCCATGCTGTGGGAATATGAGGCGCTTTTCCACCAAGATTCAGGAACTTTCTGTAACAGGAACTACACAGTTCCTGAGTGTATTCTTCTTTGCTTTCCTACCGTACCTCAAGAACTGTGAAGATCATGTAAATTAGGAGTAAGTGATACAGAAAGTCTGGGTCTGTCTGAGCCACTTCGGTCACTGTTGTCTTGTATTTTTTCAATTCTTAAAATTTTCCCCAGTGCTGCTTTGCTGTTGGGGCATGCCCAATTCACCTAAAGGCAACAAAATTTCCCGATACATCTTTTCCAAGTTACCGACTCACACTTGCTCTGAATCTTGTCCTCCGAATAGATACTAAATAAGGCTTGCACCTCCTGGTCATTCCGTTTTTTCGCCGGTTTTGGTGTGTTCTTGTTTTCCATTTTTATGACTGGCCTCTATGACTGCCAGTTTTTATTACTGTTTCTTGCTTGCTAAATTAAAATGAGGTACACCATGGTACGGTTATTAACAATTGTGGTTGGTCTCTTTGGTCGTTGTGTGACGCTTGTGTTTGAATAATCAGCAACATTCAGTACTGCAAGAGTAAGTATTAGAAAGTAGTTCAGGAACCTAAATTGGCCCAAATTCCTCCTGTGAAAAAGGCAGTAAAGATCCTGAGTTCCTGGAAAAGTTCGTGGTTCCTGAAAAAGACTGCATTGGAAAAGCCTTCTTTTCTCTTACCTTCTCTCACTCCCTTTGTCTCTGTCTGACAGATGTCTCCCGTTCAAGTGCCACCAGTCTGAACCGCTACTCTGCCCTCCAGCCCTCTGCCCCCTCAGCGTCTTCTCCTCCCTTAGCCACAGCAGAGTTTGACTCCAGGAGAACTCTCAGCAGGTACCATAGCCTTATCGGTTCTTTACAACCTTTACAGCCACGCTTAGCAAGGCAGCCGCATGTCTGTTGTATGCTGGTGGGACCATCTTTTAAAAAAAAAAAAAGAAAGAAAAAGTAACATATTCAGGCTCTTTAGGTGGCTCTCTCTGTTTATCAGTTGGCATACATTAATACTGAAATGATGTCAGAGAACGTGATGGTTCATTAGTTCCTGATAAATATAGAGTGGTAACCCTTTTAAGCTGTAGATTGTGAGTTTGATCGGGTGCTCTGTGTTGACTCTGCATAGCCGTGGGAGTTCGGGGCGTGAGCGTAACGATAAGCCAATCGGTTTGGTTCCCTCGCGCTCGGGATCGCTCTCTGTAAGCGGCAGTGCCAAGGACGTTCAGGAGGAGCAGCCTCAGGAGGAGCCACGCAGAGAAAACCCCGACACACCCAAACCACCAAGCAGTGTCGCAGACAAGGGGAAACTAGAGCGCAGTCGATCAAGAGACTCTGGTGAGTCCACACGTCGTACATGTCCACTCTCAGAAAACTTACAGCATGCCGCTGGTCAGTCTCTCTGCCCTGAATATACTGGTTTAGTTTTACTGACAGGAACATATCCAGTGAAGACCAACACACTGATCTTAAACCATTAAAGGATGATTTCTGTTTTTGATTTGCTGTTCTGTGTATTGCATATGTCTGTATGTCTTACTAAATTACACTCTAGTGTTTGTGACACTCCCGTAATAGTTTCTCTCTCGTGCTGCAGTGAAACTTGAAGCCCCAGGAAGTATTACTGCACAGAAGCCTGCACTGTCAGAGGAAGAGATGGAGAGAAAGTCCAAATCCATCATCGATGAGTTTTTGCATATAAACGATTACAAGGTATGAGGCTTTGTCTGTACAGGTTACGCTAGATGTCTGCTTTCCAAGAATCAATAGGATGAGAAAATACATGGGGTGTTTGTGGTTACGTGTGTTCAGGAGGCAGTGCAGTGTGTGGAGGAGCTGGACCAGGCCTCCATGCTCCATGTGTTTGTGCGAATTGGGGTGGAGTCCACACTAGAGCGGAGCCAGATCACCCGAGACCACATGGGTCAGCTCTTCTACCAGATGGTCCAGACTGGCACGCTCTCCAAACCTCAGTTCTTCAAAGGGTGAGAGCTGCATGTAAAAAGCCCCTTGGACCTTCTGCACAGTGGCGGAGGATGATGAGGTTGCTGTATTGCATGATAAGAGTCCCCAGGGTTTCCCGCATTTCTGACTAAGTGTAAATGGCATATGATGTGTACAACTCTAAACTGTTATGTAAGTTCGCATGATTCAGACCTCTCTGAAGGGAACAGAACTACGTGAATATCTCAGCCACACATTATGTTTAGTGTGTGGAGAACATTTCTAATACATGTGGTTATTTGTGGATGAAATCTGATGCTCAGTAAAGTGTGTGTCTTGTACTGTTGTAATGCTGCCTTTACCCTCTGCTGTGCAGGTTCTCTGAAACCCTCGAGTTAGCAGACGATATGGCCATTGACATTCCCCATATATGGCTGTACTTAGCGGAGCTGGTCACGCCCATGCTCCGAGAAGGAGGAATCTCTATGAGAGAATTATTTAGGTGAGCTCATACACATTTACTCTGTACACATCCTGTGTTTTTTTTTTTTTTTTCTTTTCCTGATCTCTACTAAAGTGATTTACTATAAGAGAACTTGATTCTTGAGATCTAAACTAGTGTTCTGACTTTGCAGTGAATTTAGCAAACCTTTACTCCCTGTGGGAAGAGCTGGGATTTTATTTTCTGAAATATTGCACCTTCTATGCAAACATATGGTAAGTTGAAAACCTCAGTGCTCTCAATGTTCTGCAAATATTTTCATCTTTTGTTCCCTTGTAAAAAATTGTTTGAGTCATTTGTGTGTTGGTAGTTGTTTAGACACTGAGTTAATATATCGCCTCAGCTACTGTTCCCACTCAGCATTGTGGGAGCGTTTTTGGGGGGGGGGGGTTTGTATATTATTAACCACTGTGGGGTTGACTGTGTTACAGAGCCATAGAAAAGTGGGGGCCTTATGGAGGGACTCTGGATTGAGCTGGGCAGACTTTCTCCCTGAGACGGAAGACGTTAACAGCTTCATCACCCACAATGTAAGTCCTCATTCATACCTCCAGCCCTGTATTTTAGAGACAAGTTGTAAATGCCCTCCTAAAAATGCGTACGTGCGCGTTTTTCTTAACTCTCTCCAGAAACTAGAATTTACTATCTCGGACTGCATGAGTCCCACTGAATCACAGTCAAAGAGTCCCCTCACGACTGAAGAACTGAACAAACAACTTGAAAAACTACTCCTCGAGGACATGGTTGGTGATGAACAAATCTTTGACTGGGTAGAGGTGCGTTCACTGGAGCCTCTAACACAATTCTGTACCAAATCAACTCTACTGGTTTTAGTGTGTTGTCACTGTTGATGTAATTGGTCTCTGTTCCAGGCAAATCTAACTGAAGCTGAAATGAGTTCCCCTCCCTTCCTCAGAGCTTTAATGACTGCTGTGTGCAAGGCAGCAGTGAAAAGTAAGTCAGTTACTTCTTGATCTTTGAATCAATACACAGTTACTGCTGTTTTGCAACCAGGTGATCAATGGCATATTGTTGGTACTCTGTGAAAAGCCTGGCAGCTAGATACAGTAAAGTGTAATTGTAATTGGAGAGTGAAATGTCCTCAGATGAAAGAAGGAATGTGCTCGTGCTGAGTATGTGCAAGTTTAATTTTTTCTTTTTTCCTTCACTCAGTAATTCTCTGTTGTCTGCCTAATTTTTGTCTTGTCTAGCTGAGAGTGCCCCCAGCAAAGTGGACACAGCCATTATCCAGAAAAGACTGCCTGTGTTACACAAGTACCTTAACTCAGACACAGAGAGACAGTTACAAGCACTTTATGCACTTCAGGCATTGATAGTAAAACTGGACCAGCCCCCAAGTGAGTACAGCCTTCTCAAAATGGAACCATATATTCTGAATACTCTTAGCTTCTGTCCGGAATTTGGAGTGATGCTGAAATGACTCTTTCTTTCCCTCTTTCTTTCTTTCCTGCTGTCTTTCTCTCTTTCTGTCTTTTTGCAGACTTGCTCCGGATGTTCTTTGATTGTCTATATGATGAAGACGTTATATCAGAGGATGCATTCTATAAATGGGAAGCCAGCAAAGACCCGGCAGAGCAGGAAGGGAAAGGCGTAGCCCTCAAGTCTGTCACCGCCTTTTTCACCTGGCTACGCGAGGCCGAAGAAGAGTCCGAGGATAATTGACAAGAGGATAACGGACACCTTTTTTTTTTGCCAATTAGAGTTAAAAAAAAAAAAAAAAAAAAAGACAATAGTCGCTGAAAACAATAACTGCATCTTTTAAAAACAAAACAAAAGATAACAAGCAAAACATTATGCACAATTGGAAGAATGGATTGTGGCTGAGATTTAACGAAACGGTACACTGACGTGCAGCGACGTGACTTATTATTGCTGGAGCACTAAAAATTCATGTATTATTTATAGAGATATTTCATTTAAGTTTTTAATTTTCCTTCTTTTGTTACTTTTTAAGAGAAGACTTTAATAATACAAACATGCTACGGAGAAACAAAACTTAAGTTCAGACTCATTAATTTATTTTTTTTAAGAACTGCAAATATGAAAGTGTATTTACCATTTTGCAGATGGTCAAAACATGAAGCATCAATGGATAGAGAGTTAATAAATAATGTTAATTATATTATTATTAATATAATGATGGTAACAATTGTTAAACACCCTCCCTAGATCATAAATTGTTCGGTTAAGGACAAAGACTTTTTTTTTGTTTTGTTTTTGTTTTTTATGTTTTTTTTTTGTTTTGTTTTGTTTTTCTTTGGGAAGATAGTTGTCAGGATAATAGGGAGGACTGACGCTTCATGGCGTCAGACGTTACAGGTTATTCCTGAAATAACCATACCAGTTGTTCCCTCTGCTTTAGCTTGCTCTATGTGAAATATATAATCCGGCAGAATTTGCAGAACTATGCATTCAGGAGACTGCTGAGTCAACAAATCAACAACAAGAACTTTGAATGGAATTAAATGAGCAAACGGCAACTTGTAAAAAGAAACACTAAAGAAATGTTGCTGAACCGAAAGTGCTTGTTAATTCTTCATACCGATAGAGCAAAATTAAACCTTGTAAATAAATTAAGAACAAAAAAAAAGATATACAAAACAATCGTGCTGCTGGTGTTTTGCATTTCATGTCCATGCTGGTGTTAAAATGGCATTCATGGATTATACAGCCACAACATTCACATTCAAAAACAACATTACAGTTTCTGCCTCCTGTTTGAATGTTGAAATCTTATATTCACTGTGACTTTTTATACCTCCTGCTAGCTCATTTGTCAGCACAGGTTTACCAGATTTTTGGAAGAGACTGAATCATATTTTGGTTCTCAAAAATGAGACCAGTCACTCCCCTCCAACTCCAATAATCATCTGTCACACTGGGCCAGAGAGAAGGAAACAGATGCCACAACATGAGAGCAGTCAGAAAACCAAGTGTATTGAGATGGAGAATAATGATCTATAGTAATCCTGGCTATAGCCATTGTAGTGACATGTTCTCTGGTCTCCCTGATCTGTTAGGTATAGGTGTGCTGAGGAGAATGTCCCATAGTTCTCTTTTAATGGACAGAATATTACTGGTCCATCATGTTCAAGAACATTTGCCCCATTTCTGGATGTTTATCAGTCATAAGAATTGACAGAGGTGATTGATAACTTGGACGACAGTAGTGCGTGCTATTCTTCATTTTGTGTGTGATAAAGTTATCCACTCATGTTACTGACTGCTGTTGATGTGACTTCCTCCCATTATCAAGAGGGCACAAAGGATAGGTTCACACTGTCAGTCCAAATCCGATTTTTTGCATATCCGATCAGAATCCGATCTTCCTGATTGATTGTTCACATTATATATTGCAAGTGATCAGATCTGATCTGTGTGTCCGGGTTGCTATCCTCATTTTCGATCTTATCCACATTGGTTGCTGTAGTAACGACCTTGCGCCCAAAAGTAGAAGTAGTTGATATACACAAACTATGGTAGAGGGTAATGAAACGGGTTTTGCTTATTTACGACATGGCAATGTGGAGACGCGGCGCAATTTTTATAAGAATAATGAGACAGCGTCAGAGACAGTCAGAGGCTTGCCGCTTTATTTCGTGCAGCCATACCCACGATATCACTGTTCAACGACCTACAACGGCTCGTCAATGGTTCCCTCCGCCACCAAACGAGCATGTTTCCTGTACGTGTGATGTACACGCGAACTTTACGTGGCGTCAAAAGTCACAATGGTAAAAAGAAAACACCTGAAATCCGATCAGGGCAGTCAGACCTAAACGGATTTGGAAAAATGCGATTTCAAACCACATACGCACGTGGTTTGAAATGGATTTGTAGAAATCGTATCTCATGAGATTTTTGGCTGTTCAGACTTGCTACATATGATTGGATTCCAATCGGATATGCTCATAAATCGGATTTGGACTGACAGTGTGAACATAGCCAAAGAGGCACAACCTTTCCCTAAAGTAAAGTTCCTTTTACAGGAACATTCTTTATAGCTACAAACATAGGCTAACAAACACGAGGATTTTTTCCCTTTTGATGTTTAATTTCCCAAATACAAAACTGAACATCAGAGGATTGTATTCAATAAATACAGACATTTGCTCAGTGTATGGAAAATGCAAGCATAAACAGTAACACAAAAAGTTACATTTGAATATGGGTATGGTCATGAACCTGAATTGCTAAAACAGATACTCAGTTTTGTTTTGTTTTTTTTAACAATGTACTATTTTTAGTAATCCACTGAAATGTTGAACTAAACACTGGAAGGGTTTCTCTGTTTCATACAAAAGAGTTATACCCTAGTAACATTTATCAGAGTTACACAAATTAGAATTTCCTCAGACTGAAGCTATATCTATATGAATATCTATTTATTCCTTCAAATGGAACTATAACTGATAATGTTGGTGACGTGAAAATCTGTGTGACAATAATATGTGCATAATCTTTGGGATTCTTAGATAAATATTAGGCACATTTGTTAGGGTGAAATGTTTCTTGAAAACAAAAACATCTATATGCTACCTTAAATGAAATTTTAGAGAAATCAAACCCAAGGTATAATTGCAGATTGTTTAGACAAATGCAAAACTTCTCTGCCAATAAAATGTACTTTAGGGGTTGTCGATAAGGAAGAAATTATGAAAAACAAGCCAACACAGATACAGCTCCACATGGCAATAACATTCCAAAATTTTCCTCAGGAGATAAGACAGAACAAAACTATTCTTGAATATTGGTTACTAACATTAAAACAACAAATATTTTGGGCACATCTGGATCCAAGGTTAAAGTGTTTAAAAAAGGAATTCTGTTTTCTGTATGAAACTAAACCACTATTTGTTTTGACCCTAGTTAAAGCATGGAAACAAGCACCTTAAAAGGTATTGCCCTTTTAAATCAATGCAAGACCTTCAATGTCTGAAAAATATGAACTACTTCACTGTGGTCTGCAGCCTAATTTGTCCAAAGAAACATCACCTCAGTAAAAAGTCAATTCCAGTTATAATGCAAACATAAATTATTGTAAACCTGCTTTGATGCTCTGCTCTTCAAACAGCAAAATCGTTCTGTGCCCTTCCTTACACGCAACATATAGCGTGTGTGTGTGTGTGCGCGCGCATATATGAAATTGTGCTTGTATTCCAAGCAATTCCACAAATTAACATCAATGATTGTTAACCCACCACCCTGGATAAAGTTCACCATTTTAACAGTTTCCAAACTCAGTGATCACTCCCTCACCATCCCTTGGGGATAAATGTTCCATTGTGACCAGAGATGAAAGTCCACAACACAGCTTTAAGCATCTATCCCATGGGTCCAAAGCCACTGGAATATAGAGGAAAAAAAATCAGTGCAGAGGTTTTTTTTGAGGGGGGGGTTCCAGTCCTTCCCTTTAGCATTTACAGGACTCCTGATGGGAGAGGCTATGAATCCTTTAACATGCTAATGCGAGCAAAGATTTTCAGTGCAGGGCCAAGCTTGATGTTCATTGTGCTCATGAGGTGGTCCTCTTTCAGCAGCAGCAGGGCCTGGCCGTCAATCTCCTGAGAGCGGAACTCTTCAGCGATTTCCTGACAACCTGATGATGAAAACAAGTGTCAGGGACCATTAGAGACAGTTATTTTATAGATTTGGGGATGGTATTTTATTCCAAGTCACCACACTCCTCTCACTTGGTTGTTAATGATCATGTCACACGTGATGGTGATTCTGCAGTGTTTACCTGGCAGGGAACAGATGAACTCGTAGACATCTTCCACGTTCCACTTGACAGGATCACTTGGTAGAAAGTGTTGTGTGAGGACAGGCAGGTCTCGGCCGTGGTTCTCAGCATGTTCCGTTCCTCTGTCGTGCTGGTGCCTCTGGGCCCCTGAGCTAGCAGCAGACAGGGGCGAGGGGGGCTCCTCGTAACTCGACATGTCTGAGCACTGACTCGATTCACCCTGGCTTGGATGGGAAAGGTGTGGGGAGGAAACAGATCCTCCAATAGACTGCTGGGTATTATTGGGAATCTGTGCAACGACAAAGGGGGGACAATGAGACACACAATCTCTAAATCATTTTGGTTAAACATCGCTAGTACCATGCATGATACATGTTAATGGAATAATGTACAGGAAAAAAGGACCTGTTTTTTAGCCTCCAAACTATTCTGATGGCTGTTGTTGGAGGACCTCTGCTTCTTGAGCTTCTCCAGTGTGGTACGTCGATTAGGGAACAGACCAATTCGCTTTGTGCAACCCACGTTGTATCTGATAATTAACAAATAACATCCCGTTAACGCCTCAACGGGCAAACTAAACATATAAAATGTTCTGAAGCAGGCCATAAGAACAAGAGAGTGATCTCATGTACCTTTTCGCACAGACTGTTGAACAAAATCGCTTTGACCTCTTGAAGTTGTAAGCAAAGTCAACTTTGCCACAAAGTTCACAGGCTAGTGTTGGCTCCTCCCCCTGGTTCTTCAGATCTGATGGGGGAACGAAAAAGGTTCAAAAATTGTTTAAGTGTTTGATGAGAAACAGAGCTGTCGGCTGCGGGAGCCATAGTTTAGTGAAACCTGTACTCTGGCTTCTATAGCCCAGTGGGTAAGAAAGGTACCCGTACCTTGTTGAGACAGGTCCTCCATCTCAGAGTCTGCTGTGTGTGAGATGTTCCCCTCGTTCTGCTTTTCTGAGTCTGAGTGAGTTTGCTGCTTCTGCTTCCTCAGGTTCTCAATCAACAACAATGGACGCTCCACCTGGAACCAACAGCATATGGTCCATTAGTCCTCTGTCTGTTACTGCTACCGCAAAGTTAGATTAAAGAAGAGGAACACCAGAAAAATCCTTGTTAACTCATCCTAATCTGGAAGTTTTGTGGCATGACATGGATAAACTGTCTCAGTGTGTCCACTAGAGGGAAGTGTGCCACAAGTAGGATCTGCTGAAAATATTACTGATTTGATTCTGTGATTTTAAGTGTCAAAGTAGTCTAAACTAAGATTACATTTTCACAAGCAGTGAGGTCTATGACAAGGAACCATCACTTGTGCAAAGCAGGGCACAATATTACATTCACGAGCTTAACTTTACTGCAATCTCGTTAGGATACAGTATTGATGAAATTATACACCGCACCATAAATGTTAGGAAAGTGTGCGTGGCTCAGTTAATGATGAGGTTATTGGCTGATCAAGTATTTAAACGAGCTCTTGTAAGATGGACACAGAAATAGGAGACTCACGGGGAAAGGTTCCGCTCCTTCCTGGATAACGAATCCCTCAATGACGTGAGTGAGAATCTGTGGCTTTACAATTGCTTGAGGTGGTTTGCTCTCGCCATTTTGAGGAGTACTGCCGGTCACAGTGGGCGCATTATTACCATTACCCGAGGTCATGGCTGGAGGTGAGCCCACACCTGAATTCACATTCACCCTCTCTGTAGAAGCAGTGCCTATTAAAGAGACGTTGAATCCATCAACTCGTCACAATTCAGATAGCATCAAAATGCCACATTACTCTTCTTTCTTGGGTAGTTCATCATTTATATGCTTTTTAAACCACAAGACCACAAAGTAATAAATTTAATCCAAAAACCACTGGATTCTGAGAAGCTTGTTAAGTGTTTCTGGAGGGTGGCGAAAGACGGCCAGTTTGTTTTCCACTTTCACTACAAGCCATGTATCCATGAACAAGAGGAGCGACCGATTGGCTTTCCTATTCGACTGATAATGCCTAGATCACATACAACGAGGTAATTAAGTTTGTGAATGTTAGAAAGTGGTCCATATAAACGACTGCTTTATATCTGGAAAGAAACAAGTATTGAATACACTTTGCGATTTTATTAGTCACGACCAAACGCAACACAAACAGAGGCTCCAGTCACTTAATGCTTCATCTAACTGTTTTGCACTGCAGATGCAACTCGATCAAAAACAACCATTCAAGATCTACAGACGAAGACAGATTCTTTAAAAAAAACAACTAGTTATAGAGACAGTAACATGTGTTTTGCATTCTAAACAGCCGCTAAAGTGCAAATAAAAACCAAACGCTCATATAAGCTACAGGCGTCCTCACAATAGTCAACAGCTACCAGGAGCACACGCCTTTGTTCCGCGCAGCAGTTCCCCCGTAGAGTCCTTGGTTTAAGATTTCCAGCGCCAAATGCAAAAGGAAGGAAGTAAATTGCGCATTCCCAAACTATACTATATCCATAAAGTTGCATGCATGTTGCATAAGAACTAGCATAACAACTCGGTCGGTCAAGTCCAAACTTTTCGGAGGATTTGTTTGTTCAAACCGATCTCCCCCGCATGAGCAGCGAGGCCACATTCTCTCTAATCCTCTTTGTATGCGGGAACTGAATAGGAAACAACACTCTATCACGATTGGTCAACCACACTTGGAATTCTATCCAATGGTGGACTGTATTCAGCGTGTAAGGCTTCTGTGATTGGCTAAAATCATTCAGTGGCTCCATAACAAATGCCCGAAGGCAGGGAGAGAGCATCTGACTTGGTTTTGATCGTATTCTACTTTGAAGTAATTTGAGTTTGAAAGCTAATAAGTGTCAGTGTGCCGCTCAAACTTGAAAAAAAGTAGCCAGATAAAAGTAGCCAGATAATCAGGGGAAACCAGCGACGTAGCCAACAGAAGAACTGAATTATGGAAACTCCTTTGTATTATACCAAATCTAACGCAATTATGGCATATGACAGTGAGGCATATTATATATTAAAAAAAAAAAATCAAAATTAATATCACCACTATGTGAATGGTAAGTAAGTAATCGATTGCTCAGCACTGGGAACTATAAAACTATACCACAGTTATTCAAACCAAAAAAAGAAGAACAAATTAAACAAACCAAGAACATTTACTTGGTATTGTACTACACTATACGTGGCTTTTTGCAGTGCAAGACTGTCAATCATTATGTTCCCTGAATTATCAGGTGGTGACTCAACAGTGCAATAAATTCAAGGGAGAATCGTGTGATAATGTCTCTGTTAGTGTCTTGTTTTCCTGTGATTGTTGCAATTGCAAATTTAACAGCTTTGCAAGCATTCATATGATATCTTCCTCAGTCATACAGAGAGGTCAGACAAATGTGGTCACGTAATGCTGCCGGTCAGGGAAATAAACTCAGAATGAAGCTAGTGCTTCAAAACTTTCAAATCTAGTATGCAAGTGTGTATAGTTGTATTTCAAAGTCCAGCTAATTTGGTCCCTCATGAATAAGAAATAATTTCACTAACTATAATGACAAAGCACTAGTAACTATAAGATAACCATTTCTTCAACATTAACCACAGTACATATATATTTATACAATATTTGGAATTTTTTTCTCATAGTCATTGTTAATTTTCTCTCCGTCTCCACAGGTATTTTCTATGTAGGTTTTACCTTTTTTAGAACAGCCTGGTCAGTGTGGACACCCATGAAATGCTTTAAGATTTATGCAGATTAGATTAACATAAAACAAAACCCACTCAGCATGTACAATAAAAAGTACTTAAAAACCCTCAGCCTCCTTGAGAGAGTCACTGATCATCATTCATAAATGAATGTCTGAGTGGATAGGCTTCAGGCACACCTGCCAGACAGTCAGAGTGTGTCTATCTTTATTCACCAACCCCACCGGGAGTAACAAAGCCAAGCCCCTCGCGGCTAATTATGGCAAAAGCTGTCACGTTCTCGCAAGTGCTTTGGCTGGACAATGGAGGCTGGGGCGTGACAGATTCCCTCTTCCGCTTCAGGGGAGAGACAGAGTGGGGACGGCCTTTGTCTTTTGGCTGGCAAACCTACAGATGGTCATGACGTAGTAACCACTGTGCCACTGATCTAGACTGGAACTCTCCAAGAGCTTTATCAGAGTTAAGACCTAAGGCCAGACATCATGTCTGAAGTTTGAGCTGTGCTTTAATGCATATGGTACCTATGTTTTTGGTGAAAGATCACGTTGGGAACATATCCTAGATTTACAGTAGACTAGACTTGATTGGATTTCAAGATGTCGTGCAACAATACTCATGGATGAGACAAAAGGTACAAGTGGTTTTCTATCCAGAAGAAAATTGAATTTCTGTATTCTAATGAGGTTGTAACTTGAAACGTTCAGAAGCAAAGGAATTTCCTGGCCGATCTCTGTCCTGTTTTTGTCTTAAGCTGCTGTAGCCAGCTGACCCATTGAAGTGAAGTTGTTATAGTTTCTAATATATTACAGTGTAAAGTGCTATCTGCTACAGTTGCTTATGTAAGTATTAAAGTAATTCAGTGACGATTAAATATTTGAATATAATATATAATTGGACCTGTGTAAGTAAGTAAATCCAAACATACAAATCCTGAAATCATTCAAAGAAATGTGGGTACCTTCGTGTTGGTTATCAGTGGGTTGGTTTGGGCCATACTGGCACTGTTCCAACCTGGCGGCCTCTTGTGTGAGCAAGGACAGTGTCTCCTGTTCACTTGGTGTGGGGCAGATTTCCCTGACTGCAAGTGGAGCTGGCTTGTCTTTACTGGCACAGTCCTGTGTTGGCACAGTAGCCTGAAAGTAGAAGTCAGAATAACGCCAAACAGGAAAGACAGAATGTCAACCGATATTGCTAACAGTCAAGCAGTCATACAAACCTCTCCACAAATAGAATCGAAATTTAGAGGCAATGACAAGTAATAAGCTTTGCTTACTTGGGTTAATGCTGGCTGGATCTGGAGATTAACTGCAGTTATATGCACAGGCTTTGCTTTTGTCTGGTTGAGTATTGATGCCTGGCCATTGTGAGATAGCACCTGTGGTCCCATGGTAGAGTGGAAGATGGTGGCCTGCTGGCAGGGTGCAGGCAGCTTGGGCAGCACCGGCATGGGACACTGTTGGCTCTGCGGCTGAACAGCCACTGCCTGGACAGTGTGGGCCTGGGTCTGAAGGTTGGGCTGGATGGAGGCAGTCTGTAAGATCTGGGCCTGACTCTGACTCAGCTGGGGCTGCTGCTGGATCACAAACTGCTGTTTATGTTGTTGGAGCAATTGATGGGTCTGAATCTGCGTATAGGCTGAAACAAGCACGAAACAGGATTCATTCTACAATGCTTTACTTTAAACGTAGCAGAAATATAAAATAATGCTGATTTTTATACATTTCCATTGCTTCTTAATTATGCTGATTAAGTTTCTTAATTACAACTGACAAAATTGTTTGTCAAAACAATAAGTATTCTGTCAAGAAACACTAAAATATTATTGAGGTGTTCACAAGCCTTGACAAAAAACTGAAATATATATGTTCCCAGTACACAGCCATATCATGGTTACCATTCAAACAAAAAACCCTCTAATGCTCCATAAGAAGCGCCGAGGCATCTTTTGAGTGGGATCTGAATAACCAGTGATGGAAAGTATATTTATTTAATAAACAAGAGAAACCCCAAGGCCAAAGACATTAGCGTGGTTAGCAGAAAAAAAGAAAACAAACGTCTGACTGAAAGATCCATTTAAGCTCAATGAATAGGCATGTAAGCAGCCAGTTTCCTCTCTTCAAACACACTGCTGACATTACTCTGTAGTCAGGTTTCCGCTAGCGCTGGTATAAATCTGCCACTTAGACTTCTTCTGGAGACATTAATGGTGAGCAAAAGCTGGTTTATGCCACAGCCTTGTTATGGCTTGTAGAGTCATGAAATGTTCTCCATTTGCTGCAGAATGACAACAAATATGAGTTATATCCAAGATAAACTTCTCAAAAAGAAAAGGTGTCTCTCTGCCTCTGTTGCTTAAATGTCTGCATCTGATAGGCGAAATTAAAGTCTTAGTTTGAATGCTTGAAATAGGCGGTGTTTCCATCAGCATCCTGAACCTGATACCTCGAAGATCCCCTGAGGGATTCTCATTGTTCTACTAGCTCACAGTCCTTGCTCTAAGTTAATGGGGTCAGTCAGTTGAGTCTTGTCCATTACACCACGCTGTCAACTTCAAGGAGCCTGCAGCTTGTCTGTGATCATCCACACGTAAAGCACAGTAAATTTTGATTGCTAAACTAGCAAAAGCCAAATCACCACTTCCTCAGATGAGTTTGGAAATTCATTTCTTGTGGTATGTTCATGGAATGCTAGCTTTCTCATTCCTGAATAACCTCAAGATCTGCTAATATGGAAAGTACTTTTGAGTTTCCGCTCTACTAGGTGGAAAGGAGGAGTTTTAGCACTCACTGAGAAGGGCTTTACCATGGCAAAACAACAAATGAAGAACAAGGTTCACTACGTTTTATTTCTCCTTGTACGCCAAACAAGACAAAGGGCACAACTCAACATGACCTAAAATTAACTCTGCTCCACATAATCAGCAGAGAGAGCCCTCTTGTGCTCTCCCTCAAAATTGTGGCAATGTGTTTATACATGATTAAGATAGTGTGCCAAGGACAGTGTGTTCTGCAGAGTCGAAGCAAGGTGTGATATTCATAGATTGGTCTTGACAGCCAGCCAAACTGGACCTGGAAGACCACACACTTGGCTCCACCTACGTTAATGAGTAATTAACTCCGAACAGCAGATTCCCAAACCAGTTAAATATATGCCTTTCAGTTTAAAAAAATCTTTTCCTCTGTGGGAAAGAGGGCATGAGTTTGGGAAGTTTTGCTAAGTCTGCCAATTCACTGGCTGTTGTTTCAATGTTTCAATTTGTTTTCAGGGCAAATAACTCACAATCCTGAAAATGAACTTTGAGTAATGTGTTTAATTAAGCGCAATATGTATACTGTGCAAAAGATCCAAACTACTTTAAATCTACTGTTTAAATGGTACGCAAAAAATGATGTAGCAGCAAAAGACATGGTAGATGTTAAAGGAGCTTAAATAAAGGATAATTATGTATGTTGATCTACAGTAGTGACAGTCTATTGATTTTGGAGTCACAGAGAATGGATGGGGGGTGGGCTACCTGTGCCTACATACAGACATAGGAGATCCGTAGCAGACCAAGACTCCACAACTCCCTCATACCTCATTACTGCTATCTTAGATCCAGAGACCCCAGTGTCACCACCTCAATCAAAGCTCTACAGAAACCAGCACTGTGAATCTGCAGGGGTCACTCCAGGGAACGTCTGGAGCTGTTTAAGGTTCTCTCCATGCACAGGCTGCAATGGTCCAGAGCCCTGTTGAGGTCCAGGCTTCTGGCAATGTGCGTTTTAAGTCTAATGAGATCCTGATGAGGAAAATAAGGCTGTAGCAGAAGAGGTCTCCACATTCCCAAAGCGTTGATCTTCCTGGAGGTCTTTTCTCTCTAAATTCCAAACATCTACCAACAGTTAGCATTCTCACAGAGCCATTACCAAATATACTGGACTGAAGTTTTAAAAATTCAGAACAATTGTCTCAATGTGTCCAGCAGTGAACAAGCCAAATATTATGTGGTCATTAGGATTAGTGCCATTTCTCAAGTGATCTTTATTGTTCCAGTGGATTTTCCCTGGTTTCTTAAGCAATTTAGTTTTGAATGGACACAGTTGATATTTTCTTGGAACCACTTGGAATGTGAAATATCCAACTGTGTTGTAATATTTTTAGCATTTGACGTGAAACCCTTACCCACTAATAACAAGCTACTCATGTTTGTCGTTCTCATCTGAAATCCATTTTGGTTTGAGGTAGTTTAATGAAGGACTGACTGGTCTTGAGACTATCTCATTACCTTTAATATAACTGTGACCAATGAGGTGCTTTGAAAACAATGAAGTACATTGAAGAATCAAATCTTGGCTTACAGGGACATGCAAGTTATGTGCTGTATGTATAAATATGTCACTAAAAGAGTAAAAAAAAATACGTACAGCAGTTCTGAGAAAGATGACACTACCAGTAAACATCCCAGTACATACTGTTTCCATAAAGTGAAATGAACAAAAGTAACAAAACATCAGGGCCGCCGCACTGTGCGTAAGAGTCCAAGTGCCCGAGGGGTCACCCAAACAGCCTAACGATCATCATAATCAAAATAATTATAATGATGAATTATTTAAATTTGAGATGAAGCACAACTACAACTGGCACCACTAGACCATTATAGGCGATACAAGATATACGTAGTTGCTCGAAATAATAAAATGAACTATGGTGCCCCCCTCCCTGTGGTTTGTTTGATTGTTCCCGTCAAACTCAAGCCTGATGGTAACAAAACAATTTCGGCAAGAATGGCCCCAAAAAGGCAACAAGAGTCGGGGGCAGAGGTAATGAAAATATATTTCTTTGGTTTAAAGAAGATGGCACTTCAAAATGTTTGTGAGTAAGTTTTTTTTTTCTTGGGGGGCACCACAAAGCAATTACGCTCAGGGCACCGAAATGGCCAGCAGCAGCCATGCAAAACATATACACTATATAAAAATCTGCACCATTATCTGCATAATACATTCTAATACAACGTGAATACTATATCAGTTTCCCTTCAATAGCCTCAACATATCAGACCCTTAATGTGATAACAAGCTATAAGTTTATAAATACATTTAATTAACACATTTTAAGTTATATATAACGAAATCTCAACACAGTTTTCCACAGCAACAGTTTCAAAAGCTGCTGTTTAATGGGAGACCAATGAACAACAACATACACACTTTGTTCATGATCAGCAAGCATATTAAATTCCACTGGTTAGGTGCAAATTTGTTCTCCTCCAGCTTTGCTACATTCCTAACATTGAGAATACAATGACGAGGATAAACATCATTAAAAGACAGTTGGCTGTGAGACTTCCACAGTACACCCTTCCCCCACACACACACACACACTCATCATGCTCAGTATCGTGTGAAAATAGAGAATGACACACACACACACACCCACGGCTGCATATGCCAAGTCCGTTGGTTTAATGAAAGATGGCGAGGATGTACAACAAAAAATAGTACACTCATGAACTGGCTTATGTAAAAATAATTATGGTCAAGTATCTGACTCTTTGAGAACACTCCTTTAAAACATGTCGGATATAAAGTCACAGTAGCATGAGGCATAATTCTAAAATTCTTAAATTCACTTTCAGAGCCACAACTCGCACACATTTTTTGAGACTTTTAAAATAGAATGTGGGGGAGAATGAATTGGCAGGAGCTCCCAGAAATCTGCACATCTGTCCCTGTGTTAAATGATATCCTGTCTTCTCACAGTGACGTCCAATATGATGAAGAACAAACAAACAGTGAATCAGCTCTAGCCAAAGATTTCCATACAAAGCAGGTGTGATCTCTTAAAACGCTCCTGAGAGCAGCTACCAAGGCAACGTAGAATGTCCATTTCCAGCTCAAGGCCAGCTGTTCCTCTCACTCAGAGCTTTCATTCTTCTCTTTTCTATTCTCTTCTTTTTTTTATTAACATTAACAAAGATGCACTGTGTGCGGTGACCCTGATCAACAAGCATTCTCAAAAAAACGTAATTCTGTCTCTCAAGCAATACTTGTACACGTCCACTCCTCCGAGAATCAAAGACAGAGCAGGACAAACATAATTCTGTATCTCACATAATAGACACAGCTGGGACAAAGCCTCTTCCCTAACACTCCATCGTACTATGTTACATAATGCAATTACATTAGATTTTGATGCAACACGAAAAGTACAGAGGGCTCTTGCAGGCAATGTATTGAATATTTCCTTTCATTTTGAGGAAAGACTGTGCATTCCACATTGTTCATTCTGTATTGAGTGCTTATATATATATATATATATATATATATATATAGATAGATAGATAGATAGATAGATAGATAGAATATAACAAGTAATAATCTTGCATCCTACCTGTGTTTATAAGAGGATGACTGGTCACTGTGGTCACATTACGGCTCACGTTGACCATACGTGTGGTCAGCTCGTTGGCACTCTCGTTCTTCTTCCCTGAATCTAGAGGTGTCTCTGTAGGGTTGGTCTTGGGCACTGCTGCCTGAGGCCCTTGACCCTGGCTCTTTAGCTGGACCCCAGGCTGCACTGCTGCTCCTAATCCTGCTGCTGGGCTTTGATTCAGACTCAGACTCTGAAGCTGTGTCTGAGATGGGGAGGACACTGCCCCCTGCTGGCAACGGAGGGCTAGGTTCTTTACCTGTGATTATACAGGTGACCAGATACGTTAATAGTGCCTAACACAAGCTTACATTTTAAACAGTCTCAAATTTACTTGACATGGAAATTATGCCAGTTACTGGTGTATTTGACTCAACATGCCCCATTGCTGTTGTATGTGATGGGGCGTGTTTGTACCTAGAAAAAACAGAAACAAGTAAAAGCAGCAGTTCAGTGGTTTACCTGTGCACTGGCGGACTGCTGGTTAATGGATTGTGTTGAGACCTCTGGCTGGACGGTGGCGACTGTGGCAGTTGGAGTGAATATGAGCTGAGGGGACAAAGGAACAGCACGGCCTAGGCTCCTAGCTACTTGCACAAGGTTATTTTGTTGTGCCTGAAAATCACACCGAAAATAAACCTCTTACCTGGACTTCACACACGAATATACAATAGACTAATTATCTAAAACTGCTTTGGTCTTTTGGCAGATACTTGTCTGAGTTCATTATACGCCATAATTAGGCAATTAAATGACACGGAAGAAACTGTGCTTTTAGCATGGCATTGCAACAATGCATCTTTTACCAAATTGATTTTCCAACATTTCTGAACAAAGTCGTAGACATTGCATTCGAGAACTAATATTCTGTTTGAAAAAGCAACCTGGGATTCAAACACTTTAACAGCTCTCCACAACTCCTTCCTGCCCACTCATGTCCTAAGCCAAAAACATATATGAGGACTGTGTAAGTTTCGCCAGAAAAAACATTTGAGATTTGCCAGAGGGGACTTCTCATTTGTTTTTTTGAGAGAGAACTGCTGTCGTGGCACAATTATTAAAAACCCTGACCACAAAAAAGAGATTCCTTCATCTGGAAAATGCGGGATGTATGAATGGACAATCCAGGAGGAGAGTACATCCAGATTTCCACTGTTAAGTGGAAACAAGGGCCTGCTGCCTGGTAGTTATAATTTTTCTGTATCTTCTACGTGTTGAAACTATTCTTGTTTAATGTGTGGAATCCAGTCAGGTTTCAAATGACTCACTTTTACAATTAAGAAGGTGGATTATGAGGATTAGCTATGTGAAAATGAGAACACCGTATGTCTGTATGCACGCACATAACCCCCAACACTTACATCCACACACACAAACATTCGCACACACATACCCACAGTAAGCAACAGAAATTCAAAAATAGCTGACATTCTTGATTCTTTGTGGGATATGTGGCATGCAAGTGCATGTGTGTGTGTATCTGTGGGTGTGTGTGTGTGTGTGTGTATATACCTTACCATCTGAGCTCGCAGGTACATCTGGGCTTGGCTGGCAGTCAGGGTGGGGTTGGACGTATTTCCCAATAGCACAGCCTGTTGAGCAATACTTGCAGGAGCTGAATTCCCACTCTGGGCTCTGCTAATCAGCTGTGCAGCTGCTGGAGATGCGGCCAAGTTAATCTGGACATGGAGACAAATGATGGTACAGGTAATCCAATGGCACTATGCCTGATTAATCTCAAACATTATTCTGTATAATTCTATTAATAATGGTCCAAAATTCATTTAACTGGTCAATTTATCTTAGCTTTAACCGCAAAACAGTTTCTTGAGTCGAGCCTTTAACTACACTGTAAAGGCAGAATAATACCACGCGAGGGGATTTGAATAATTCAGCTGTCAGTTCTCTCACGCCAGTGGTGATGTGTTGAGTGAAATGTCTATGTCACACTTGTTATACTCACAGTGGTTTGTGAGGACACAGTCTGTTGGGACGTGGCCCCATTTTGACTGGAGCTTTGTCTTCCTGCCACAATACTGGCCTGGGGGGATAAAGGAAGCAAAAGAGATGGGTCATGGGTCAAATGCAACACTCATTAATCACTGCTGAAAGCTCCCACCAAATAAAGACATAGCAAGAAAGAGTGTGTCAGAAAACAGATCCCTCCCCTGAGCACAGGGTACATAGCTACACTGCCTCCAAGAACTCAAGACCAGTGTATACACTCACATCAGAATCTCTTATGATTTTCTTGTTGCTAAACTTCACAGAGATGAAGATTTAATCCCTTTTACATTTATTTCCATCCTTTCTATGATCAGCATATATTTTTGGAACACTTCCTTTTTGACTAGTAACTGTAACATAAATATTACCTTTAGAGTGAGGCTGTTCTTTCCTTAGCTGTGACCTACAGGTTAAACCATCACCAATACATAACAACAGAGTTCATGCATAAATTCTCAAATGGTTATCATTTATAACCTTGTTCAAAGGTGTTTCGTGGTGTCTAGACATGGAAACCATAAATAAAAGGTAAGGACTGCTAAAAACCCTTCCACATATTTAAACCAGTGATGAGAATAGGCCAGCAATGAGTCTCAGTACTATGACAGTTACTATTATTGAACCCTAAAGATTTTATAGAAATATATATGTGAATATATATCTGTATCTTTATCTGTATCTATCTATCTATCTATCATTTGGCATTTTGGAGCACATTTTCCAATAATGCTTTTCTTGTCAAATAAACATATTTTTGAAACTCAAGCCATGTGTTCCTGATTTCTTACAAAGAAGTGGTCTTTTTTTCTGTGGGTTCATTCCCACTCTATAAGGTGTGTTTTCAGTGAAATACTTTATAAGTCAAAACTTCCCAAGTAAACGTTTAATCATTGACTCAGCTGAAAGGCCAGACAGTGCTGTGTCCTTGTATAGCCTAACAGTAAAAGCATTTTGATTGTTCATTGTGTGTGCTGAAAAAAAAAAAAACAGTGCTGTGAAGGGACAAATGAAGTGTAACACAGTTCTTATGTTTCACTCGCCTGGCTCCAATGCTTTAGTCTTGAAAGCTAAACGAAAAAATGATCACATACATAGTTTACAGTGAATGCATAAGCTAAAAATGCTAACAATCTTTTCATCACTTTATCGCCTCAGGGGCGTATCTCTCAATGTCCTCGCCTCACATCATCAGTGTAATCAGTGTGTTTTTCACCCTCGGATTCACAAGAGGTCAGGAGATGAAGGAGTAAGCTTGGTGACGTCTCCCACCTGCTGCACTGCGGCCAGGCTGAGCTGTTGCTGCTGGAGGGCTGCGGTCTGGAGCATGAGGTGCTGCTGTTGAGCTGCATACATCTGTTGGAGGTACTGTGCTGCCGTGTTGGGCTGTCTGTTCAACGCCTGCTGGATCACCTATAAACAGAGAACAAACGAGGCTCAGGAGCATGGAACACTACTTAATACAATCTACTGATTTCATATTTATTAAAGAAAAATGTGACTTAATCACAGCTTTCAATATTGAAGGATATTATATCGAAGTTGATGGGACATGTTGGTATTTCCAGATTCTAGCTCTGTGATAGATAATGGCCTAAGCCATTTAAATCTCACGCCATAGCTCTGAGACAAACATGATTTTGATTTTTTTATGGTGCTACTTATCAGTCCTTTACCTTGACATCCAGGTATAATCAAGAATATGATATAATGTCAAAAAAAAAAAAAAACTCCACAAGAGGCAAAAAAACCCCTCATATAAACTCAAAAAAGCTCAAATTCCATAAAAGGGAAGTTTGCTGCCAAAAATAATAGGTGCCTCTTTCCTGTATCCTGTAATGTGACTGAAACAGCGGAACCACTGTTTGACAAAAGGGGTCAATATCATCCATCACTGAACCCTATCTGTCAGAGGACTGCCAGAAAATCCATTCTTTCACTACACCCCCATCACCCCAAACCCTGAGTACTTAGATCTGCTCCATCAGCACTGCTCATGCTACACAGCAACACCAACCGGTTAAAAAAAACTTGTTTATATTAAGGCTTTCATGGTTTCTTTTTAAAGCATACCACCCAATAAAAATCTTCCTAATCTTCCTCAGTTTTGAAATGTGGATGACTATAATCTGACTAAAAGCTTTGAATGTTTTTAGCTCTTAAATCTCTGAGGATGTCGTTAAAGTAGTTTGTGTAGAAAGTTTAGTTGCTTGGCTTGCTTATACATTTTTAATCTAACACCAAGCTCAAAGACATACTTGCAATAAAGGCAAAGATATACATCAAGACAAAGATATATTCAGAGTGTCCCTGAGGGAATTGATAAAACAAGGTTTTTCATTCTGCATAGGAAATACACCATTATTGTACTGTTCCTCTTCTTTGCAATGCCTGACTGATTGTGTGCAGAGTTCTGTCTGACCACAAATAACTGAAATCTCAACTGAAAAAAAAAAAAAACTCTCACATTTAACAGCACTAAGTCAAATGACCTCAAAAGTTTATCTTCAGTCAGATATAATAACACTTATAAAGATAATAACACTGAATAATTACACTTCTCAACATTAATTTACCATTGTGGCTCAAATCTGTACCATAACAGAGAGAGTCATTTGTTTTTGAAAATGAAAACTAGAGTCTAATCCATGCTCATTAAGCTCATCAACTACTTACTTAGAGTTGTTGGTACAATACCTCCACAGAGTGTGGACAGAAACAAAAACAGCAGGCTAAAAGCAGAGAGAACTGACCTTAATGTGCAGTAGAGTAGCTCTTCAACTCTTCAGTTTTACTCTGACCTTTAAATTTAACTGAGTGTCAGTTATGAAGTTACCTATTTGTGAGAAGCTGTAACTCATGTGTATTTACTTAACTTATATTAACAGCTATCCTGTGGGGCACATACAAATTGAACAGCACATGCACACACGAGACCTCTGACTCATTCAACCAATGGTTGTTGACCAAACCCCCAATCTCTTGACAGAGGCCCCTTTGATTGTTTGAAGTCAGAGCCTTAAGATGTATTTGGTTTTAACTAGCAGACGTGAGTGTGGATATCTACAGCTCTGTAAGCAGTTTGTGACTGGTTAGGTGAGTTAGATCAGTTTCTACTGAGTCTGGTAAATAGTCGGAAACGTTCTCCTTAGAGACTGTCAGTTCATTAACTACGATGCAATTGACTGAGCATACGGTATGAAACGCACAGATACTCCTTTGTTAATGTCATCTATTCTGGCCTCAGACAGATAGATGTGCCGTAATGCTTGGAATCTGTTTTCTGTCAGGTACCGTGTTCCACAGCATACTTTGACTTTTCAAAGCTGGAACAATGAATGCTTTGAAGTCTGAACAGTGAAAGGTCATATACATCGTTCCCATACAACAGCTGTTGACTAGTGTGTTTTAAACCAGTTTAGGACAGGTATGTCTCTGAAGCATTACATTACAGAGTTTTGAATATATGGGTTTATGCCTACAGGAGTAAAGCTAAGTCTTATGTCTACAGAAGATCAGAGGAGTCACGAGGGAAGACCAGGATTTAAGCGGCATGTGTGTGACATGGTAATCACTGTAAACAGTAAATACTGTAAGAGTGTGATAAACAGCATTTAAAATAAACAATGCTTTTGATCCTCTTTTCATATATAATGGAAAATCATTTCAGTCTTGATTAATACATTAAAGTTGAGCAAGCCAAGTCGTTATTCAGAAAGTGGAAGCTCAAACTAAAACAACTGTTTCATGTTGTATTCTTGAATTCAGTCCTTTGCATACCAAATCTGTTCCCTATGTTTTCTTTCTTCCCCGCTCTCAGAAAGATGTGCTTGCTATTCCCTACCAGTAGATGGCAGTGAAGGATCACTCATCTCATTGACATCAAGCATGTAGAGGAGAAACTACCTACCTGAGGTTATCATGAACCAAATAAATCAGTAGACCTGATACATAGGTTACTTTATCAATTAAGTCAAAAGCACTGAGATCAAATTGATCAACTCTCATGACTGGTAAAGCTAGGCGGCATACCTGAACAGTCTGTCTGTCTGGGATGCCTCCATAGACTGATATTTGTGGAACAGTCTGCCTGGTATTATTTGTAGTGCTGTTGGTGGTGCTGACAGTACTGGTGGTGGTGATGGTGTTACTGGGTGCGCTGGCATCAGCACTGGAGGCCAGAGGGCCTTGTTCCTTCTCCATGGCAACGCTGCTCCTTTCTCAGCACAGTCCACGGGTACTTCACCACACACTCCACAACCTATCACAAAGATAACAGAGATCTCTACTCAGTTCCTATACATTCTGATTTTCCTGTACATTACTAACAGACGCACTGCAACTTTATTTTGTACAAACATAGATTAACTGGTTTTGCTCAGTTTTTCAGACACAGTGGCTGTTTTAAGAAATTAAAGCAAACACACGGCTGATGTTTGTTTCTATCTTGGTACAATCAACAATTATTCGATTGTTTTTTCATTCATTATCTTTTTTAACCTTGGAAAAATGCTAATATGACACAGTTTTAGGAAGTGCATGACATTTCTGCTAAAAACAATATTCACACATGTCATGCTAACTGAATGATTTGTTATTTTGTCACAGGCGTGCTACATATTAGCATCACTTTTTTAGTCTCTCTGTTTCTTATCAGGTCTTTCAGGTAAATCAACTTGGTTCTCTTTTGTTCATATTGTATTCCAAAGCAAGCCATGGAAGCTGGACAATATAGATGTGTTTCAGTGCCCTGAGGAGGTGAGTTTGTTCCATAAACCTTAGTGTGAGTGTTAACACTAAAGCTCTGTGACCTCCTCACCCACACCCTGCACTCAGAGGTGAAAGCACACACTCACACACTCAGGTTACCACTAAATCAGCAGCTGAGCCAACAGCTTTTAGAGAGACCGGAATAATTTAATCAGCAGTGTCCACCTCCACATCAGCCTTTTATCATAAATATAGCAATGACAGAGATCAAGGAATCATGCCTGTGATTATGTTATTAAATGGCATCATGTTTCAAGTCAGACTTATCCAAGGAAAAGTAGATTCCCATCAAAAGTATACCCACATATGAAACAAAAAACAACCACTCAAAACAACTCCGCTCAAATCATATTCACAAATGTAACACAACATGTAATAGCTGACGAGTGAGTTAAACGGATTAAATGACAAAGTTAAACACATCAATCAATTGTCTGGTGAGTGCAAGTTATTTACACAAGCTCTTTCCTCATTGCTCACTTCTGTATGTCCATCAGTGAGGCCCAACTTACTTCTCACATTTTATACTCTGCACTTCATGCATTTGAAAATTGGAACATTCTTTTGACTTTTTATTCATGTCAAGAGAGACCTACACTTTGTGTCCTTGGTGATTGTTTTAGTTTCTTATGCTTCAAGATTTGAAAAATACAATGGCCAAGTTTGTCCTTTGGCAGAATTATTCTGATCACACTGTTGTATCGAGGCCTATTGACTAAAAGCATGATCAGGTGTTTCAGTGCTCACCATACTGAACTGAATGCTTCACATGGATATTTCTGAGTTGGTTATGAGTTGGAATACTGATGTTAACATGTTTGGTTATGACAAATAACGGCAACATTCTGACTTTGAAGTCTTGAAACTTTGAAACTCTCACCAGCCCTGTTGTGTTTACAACTCTGACATTTTTCCCCCAGCCCCTTTATCCCAAAACAAATGTAATGCCTAGAGGTGTGATCTGAATAAAAGACAGGTGACATCATCACCAAACTACACTCAGCTTTGATCTCTAAGGCCCACTCAGTTGGCCTTTGTATGGAACATTCAACAAGAACCTATGGTACCCTGGTTCAATATCCTCCAAAGTCTAGTTATACCATTTCAGTGGATTTATATTCTGCTGAGGTAAATTATGTATCTGCTTTTGATGAGCTCCAGTACAGTTCTCTTAAAAATGTCAAGATTAGGCTAACCCATGTGCATGTTACTGCTTGCCAAGTTATATTTCTCCCAAAAGAGCAAATCCCTGACTGATAGCATGGATTGTGCCTGCTTCTGTTCAGTCAAAAACACTATTTATGATGGTCCTCTGATTTATTAATGTAGAAAAAGGTAAAATACATTGTGAGATGAGCTACATATACACAACCAGTGTGTTTAGACAAACAGTAATTGTCTTAATGATACATATAAGTGTAATTAAAAAGAAGATTTTTTTTTCTGTTGATGGTAATATTCCATCATGTTATAATATATTAAAACGACTATCTCTGGAGCAAATCCAAATCTACGCAATGTTATTTAAAACCAAACCTATGCAGCTTCATCTATAATCAGCTGCAGTTCCTCTCAAAAAAAGGGCAGCACAATATATGAACTGAAATCACTGGACCTTTGCCAGAGTCTGTTAAGCAATAAGACACATACGTACTGTACTCACGCAAATCACAGGGAAGTCATCACAGCAGTGAGCCAGGCTCTCTTACATCCACACACACAGGCCATGAAGAACACTTCTGCCCCAACAGGGCACACTCACTCATTCTCCTCTGTGTCTCAGCTCCTCCCTTTACAACTGCTTGGGATCTAGTGCACTCATTAAACAAACACACTTCAAAGAATAGCCTGGATGCTGGAGGGGCATTAGAGTGGGGTGGTGGTTTGGGGGTTCTATTGGGGGGGGGGGGGGGGGGGTAAAAAAGGACCAAGCCCCACTTCCTTTCCCCACTGTTGGAAACATCTAGAGCAACAGCAGGCCTCCAAAAGCCCCGCCAAATGGGAGTGGGAATGAACTGACATGAAGCAATACACCTGCTGCAACATGTCTATAACACGCATGGACACACAAATATCACACAGTCCAACACAGAGAAAGCCAAAAAACTCTTTAACAGATTACTGTGTGCTGACACACAGATGATCTCAGTTTTAGTCAGTAGGTGTGTATGTAAAACACTGAAGGGAGAGATAGAATGAGAGAAACACCTCTCTTTTTCATGCAAGATACTCAAGTCATCAAAACTGATTAGTGAGCTTTACTTAAGTCCACGTAACCTGGTGGTAAAATGCAATCTGTCAAGAACATAGCACAGAATCTTTTTTTTTTTTAATCACCTCCAAAACTCTCTCTCCCTCCCTCTCCATCTCTCCTTTCATCATTTCACCAGCTGGCACATCTTGCTACCCATTTTCCACTCAATTTGCTTCCAAGCTTTCATTAAATGGTACTCAGCCATACACCTGACCACTTAAATGAATCTATGGTGTCTAGTGAATTGTAACCAGACCAGTCAAGCTAACAGAGCAACCACGCATTGTGTATGACTTTTAAACCCTGTCAGAAGCCATTTAATGTTAAGTTTGTTGAGTAGTACATAAATAAGATAAACCAGATTGTTTTTTCGTTTGCTCGTTTTTTTGTTTTTTTTAATCTGTTAAGATAAAGCTCTGGGGTTAGTTTTCAGGGTTAGGTTAGAGTGTTATGGCAAAGATAGGTTATAAAGACAAAGCAGGCCACATCAAATAGCCTGCACTCCCCCAGGGCAAGCTAACACCAGATGGATGGGATACCCAATCTGTGCATGTCTAGGCAAGCCTGAGTGTGGTAGAATCACAGAGTCATAAACCAGAGAAGATGGATGGGATAGGTTTCAGTGCGGAGCTGTCCACTCATGTTGACCAATGACTCTTAATTTGTTAAATCATCCTCTATTAGTCTGACAGCTCATGACATTGTTAAGTATCAAATCCCATATAATATAACACACTGTTGGCTGCTTGCTATTTATCATTATTTACAACTGCACAGTGAGGGAGGTAATCATGATATGCAACATAAATATTTTAACATTGTTATCCCTTTTTGAAATGACCAGTTGTATTGACCCAGCTCTAAAGGAGAAGTGAGAGTAATGAGAAATTAAAGGTAAATCCCATGGTTGAGAAGAGACAGTGCTCTTGCTGAGTTACTGATAAATGTGGCACACTCTTCACAGGATATTAGGTTCATACAGCGACATTTGCTGTCAATAGCGTTGCTTCTATCCAAGTGTGAAGAATGAGAAGAGCAAACAAGAGGTCATCTTCTGATAGCTCACACAGACCTAGTCTGTCAATTACCAGACCTGCTCTCTCTCCATGTTTTACTCAGCGTTTTACAGTTGTTATCTCTCCTGCCAGCAACTACAGGTCAGACAAAGCGCACATTATTTAGAAAGTGCTACTTCAAAGCTGTACTTTAAATGCTTGACACTTAGCAGCAGACCTGCTCAGGGCACAGCCACAGCTAATCAGAGAGAGAGAGAGAGAGAGAGAGAGAGAGAGAGAGAGAGAGAGAGAGAGAGAGAGGATAGACAGATGAAACCTACACTAGTTACACCTCAGTCCACCTCTCTAATCTAGAGAGTTCTGTGAAATTTTTCGCGTCAGAGAGTACACAAGACAGGAAGAGACACAAATTGCTAAACTGTTGTGACAAAGTAAGACAAATGTTCCAGTTGAATGCCTGTGACGTTCACCCCCACACACACTGTTCTATCCTTAAAACATCAGGACCTATTAAAAAAGCACACAAACAAACAAAAAACACTGTTTGATCTGGGCAGACCAAAATACATTGATTAAGGAAGAGCTCTCCTCAAATGAATACAAAACAAAGAGATGATGACACGAGATGATGCAGCATTACCAGTCTTTTAAGTTAAGTCAGGTCTACAGATCTGGTCTTACAACTGCTAATCTACACAACTTCATTTTCTGGCTTGTCATCACCATTCTGAAAGTCACTGTTGGGGAGACTAAAAAGAAAGTTCACCCTGGCCGAATTACTCTATTGTTTGTCCTATGGGCACTCTTTCCCTTTGTATCCATCATTCTCTGTGTTGGAGCATTTCCCTTCTGTGAGGCATCCAGGCAAGGAGAGATTTGTGGCCCTAATTTCCTTAAGATCCACCATAAACCTGCCTACTTGGTCTGCAGGGGGGGCATTGTGTTTGACTGGGAGAGAAAGAATTATGACTGCTGTTGTCTTTGTGTCCTATCACTGAAGACATGCACTGGAGGAGTTGGTAGTTGTGAGAAGTATGTTTGTTTGTGTATCTATATCTATCTATCTATCTACATATATCTATATCTATCTACCTACCAACCACAGGGGTACCTCAGAGAGCTATAAATAATGCACATATTTATTCATTTATATTATGCAAAGGACCTTCATTCTGTAAATGCACACAGCTGAGCTCATTTTTCCAAGGTGAAAAATTCAAGGTGACTCTAAGATATTCAAAATGGGAATTTAAGCGGATGAATGTGCTAGCAATTGAGGAGAAATAAGTACACAACCATTTGTGTTCATATATATGAAAATAATTTCTGAGATGAATCATAATCGCCCTCCCCCCCTTTTCCCCCTCAAAAAAAACAAAAACAAAAAAAACTCTTTTCTAAATGGGCAGGAAATAAATTGCGAAAAATAACTGCGTTGGTGTAATTTAATGCTGATTGGGCACAGTCAGTCTGTACCAGGCATTGTTTCCCATCTGCCTATTAACATAGAAATAATGAGACCACTGAGGTAGACAAACAGGATTTGAGCTTTTTAAAAAGGTAAATTGAGGGGCAAAAAAATATTCAGGTGGTTGAGGTACAGTTCACTCCACTGCTCACTCAAGATGCATGAAAATGATTTGTGAGAGGAAGGTGAAGCATGAGCTAATATGAATTAAATAGAACAGCCTCTATTTCTCTCCCAACAATAAATTTGCCCCGTCCTGCTTTAATTTGCCCTATTCATTCTCCGTCCACAGTCAACCAAATCAGCACATGTGAAGAACACTTTACAATTGCTTGTTTCAACAGCTTGTTTCATTTTTGAGGGACCAATAACAAAACAACCATAACTGCAATTTGTTACTCACTGTGAAGTACTGCTAACTGTTGTATAAATTAGCAATGCTACTCATTATTCTCCTATCTCTATTCGTATCAGAATATATAAACTGTGCATGTGTGTACATCAGGTTAGACAAGTGTTATGACATGATATAATATGATCTGATTGACTTTCCCATTTTGTGTTTAGGATTGTTCTCATTTAAAAAAAGGCAGGAGATTCAGCAGTAAGAGGCTAGTGACTGTAATTGACTTGTCTCAAACAGCTCAGTAATCTTGTACAAAGGAAGCTCCCACTGTGACTTTCTAAGCTCCTGGCTTCCCTCCAAAACAGTGTACAGAGGGTTGTATTCTCCCCTCCTCTATTCCTGCACACTGTGCCTGGCAGGCAGACGAGGCGGGCAGATTGGGGCCACCCTCGCTACACGTGGCTATCACTCTGGGGACTCACAGAGTTACTAAACCTGCAGCTCCACTTGGAAAGAACATGATACACACAAGCCCAGGGGAAGATAGTATTGACAAAGAGCCTGAAAGCAAACTCCCATGTGAGAAAACGCTGAAAACGCTTCAGTGGAAAGGCAGCGAGATCTAAAGATCAGTAGAACCACTCTTTTTTTTTTGTGCCAGTCCTACTTCAAAGTTTGGCATTAAAAAAAAATACAGTTAAGAGACTGTGAAATAAGCCCTTATCGCCTGGACCCAGAGCCTTGGACTCAGCAATATTGGTAACACGCCTCCCAGAGGACCTCGTCCTGTTTGGACAAATGGTAACTTGTGGGTCTTTGGCCAGTGGCGTAACCAGCTTAACACCTGCAAAAACTTCTTTTCTCGTGATTTACAGCCATCTGTCACAATGCTTAACCCTTACACTACACTGAAAGACACTGCTCAGGAAAAGATTTAACTTTTAATCACCCTCATCAATCAAATTGGTAACTTAGTAATAGGCGACAAAAGCAACTCATCAGTACTTTAAAAAAAGACAATCTGAATAACCAAAGCTCCATCTTTTTTTTTAATTAACTTCACTAAGAGACAAATTCTGTGTATTATACCTTTCAGATTATTTACATGACATTTCCGGTGGACTGACAAATAGCTTTCACATGCATTACACATAATTAGATGCGACTAATATATAATACTGTGAAACAATTCATTCAAAATTCTTGCTTTAAGACTAAAATTGCATCATACATGACATTATTTTAATGAGTGCTGACAGATCGTGTCACCAGATAGCTCTCGGTTGCAGTAGACTTGACTACTGTATTTGCCCATTTTTTAAGGAACCCCAGAGCCTCCATTAAGCAGCCCAGTGAGACCACATGTTTCAGGCAGATGTTTGTTGAAACCCCCATATGTGGAGCAGAGATATAAGTTTAAAGTGGAAAAGCTGGGGGAAGGAGAACTAAACAATCTGAGCTTGAATATGGGTCAGACCTGTGTGGTTATTCACGCAAGAGTGGAGGACCAAATTATTAATGGCAATAGTTGAACCCCACCGCTGCACAAAAAAAAAAAAAAAAAATGCTGGGAGATTTATGTTAAGCAGCTGTGTCTCTGTCAGCTCCTAAGTTAAAGAGACCTGACTAAGTGAGTGAGTGAGAGAGAGAGAGAGCGAGAGTGAGAGTGAGAGAGAGAGAGAGAGAGAGGGACTTGGAACACCTGGATATAAGTCCACAGGCAGGCAGACAGACCAGTAAGACTGACTTTCATCAACCCAACATCAGCCCACAGCAGCTGCATGAAGACCATGGACCGCATGGAGGGTGTGGAGGGATTCTTATACCCCTCTTACTGCTGTCTACACTCACTTCATAACACCCCATTTCACTACAGTCTGTCACCAACTCCCTCACTTTCACCCTCCAAGAAAGAAAAAGGGTTTTCACTGGAAATAAGACTTACTCTACATGTGGAGAGACGTCCAAGCACCAGGGTCTTCAGAATACCTAGAGAATGTGTATGCAAGCATACAGGGAGTGGAACAAAAGAGAAAAAGAGAAATTGAGTAATCCTAAGTGTGTTTACGCTAGCTGGCAGGTCATGCTAGAAAGCGCGCCACTGCGCGTGACAGAGGAATGTCACAGTGGACAACTTGACTGAACTCATTTAAACAATTCCCTGTCTTCACCCTGTGTACACATGAGAAACACACATCGGCTTAACTGTTGGAGAGATTTTACTCATCATTAATCTTTGTGCCGTGTTTTTATCAAAATGTGTCCGACCATCAACTGTTTTTATTGTCCATTTAGTTAACTGAGGCACGAGTTAAAATACTCCCTCATGTCTTACAAGTAAAGCACTTGGTCTGGTGGAGGAAAAGTCACTGTATGTATGTGATGGCAAAATGATATCAAATGAATGACAAATTGAAGGATAACTAGCAGGACAATTCTACATCAATTATTCATCCTGACAAGCATAATCATAAAAACACAATACTAGACAATGACTAATTTGACACCACAGAAATTTCCCTTCTGCTTACACAGCAGGTAACATGCAACAGTTTTGGATGCGTGGACGCACACAAAGAAACACACAGACACTGTAGTACTCTGTAGGGCTTACAGAGTTTCCCACCACCTGTAGGGTTAGTCTCATTTCCATTGGAAACCTTTTTCTGGGAAGGTGAAAATGAGAGAGCTGCTGGCAGGCTGTGGTGCTGTTGGTGTGTTATGAATTGAGTGCGGACAGCAACCAGAGAGACACAAGAAAAACTTCTCTGCCCTCTCGACATGTGTGTGTAGAAAGCACAATATTTGGGAGATGTTACTTGGAGAGTTATGTTATTTCCAGCGTAGAAGCACAAGACAGAGAATGGGGTTAGACTCCTAAATTCAGACACACTACACCAGCAGTAAACTCTCACTGGAACATTAAATCAACCACCCAGCTCAAGACTTACTATGTACGGAAATGAATTTTATAGTTAATGATCTGAACAAATTACTGTGTAAAAACAAAAGTCACAGTATCCCTATCATTCATTAACTCTCAAAGCTAAGCTTTCAAATATAGCAATAAACGAAAAGCGCTTTATATAAGATTAATTTAACATAGCAATAACCATGAGAGCACATTAAAACTTCTAGTTAATAGTCTATTGCACAGTATATAGAAGATCTAATAGAGTGTATGTGAATTGTCTGTAGTGTGAATTATCTGTTTGCAGTGGGGTGGTGCATCTTGCCTTACTCCACTGCTCTGTACAGGATTATGGGAGCCTAATGAACTGTCTCCAAAGAGTCTGTTATTCCCTAGTGTTTTAGGGACACCGTAGTGGTGGTACTACACTTTTGATTGATTTTCGCAGTGACTTGGGGGCAAGGGTAAGATATTCAAGCCTTATTGTGGCCCTTGTACCACAGGAAAGGCAAGTGTATTGCATGAGGTCTCCACTATAGCTGAAGTACATGGGTGACCTGCTCAATGTCTCTTTGAACTGGTAAGTTAAGTATAATAAAGTAGTTCAACTGAGCACTCGTCTGAGAACACCTGGAAAATATCACTGTATGAAAGTATGTAAACATATGAATCTAGTCATGTTGATGAATTTGAAAGAGATTCCTCTGTCTGAATCTACAGATGAAAGTGACAAGCCAAGACTTCTATAACAGATTTTAAACAGAACACATAGAGCACGCTTTCAGTTACAGAAATTCACAACTTAAAAAGTACACAAGATTTACAGGAAATCCATAAGATTTCCATTGCGTAAATTCAGCTAAATACTGACTATAACGTGAGGAGACCAAACAACAGAAAGACTCAAATGATCCTCAAACAGAAAGACTGGTTTGATTTGTTTCAAAACTAAACCACATGGCTCTGTTTTCTTCAGCTGCACATGCTTTAGCTTTCTCTAGGTGTAGAAACATTACAAAGATGCATAAAATTACACAAACAATTACAAGAGGTGCATCGTTCCCCTTTTGGCTTTGTTTATAGAACAAGGGGTCAAACATAAGTGTCTGGAAAGGGTGCAGATGGTCCTGTTATTTGAGAGGCTGTTCGGCCAAATACCCTGTATCAGCACTCTGCCTGTCACACACCATTACAAAACATCACTCACTGCCAATGGCTTGCGCCTGTACATGAGTATGGCAAGAGGCTGAGGTCCACACATCAATTTGACTTGATCAGATGGAGTTAATGTCCAAATGAATGCTCCATCTCAATGAGTTCTGACATAGAAACACGGTTTAAAGAGCCTCAGAGGAGCCACTGGTTATCCTGTCACTGAACATTGACACTGGACTCAGATGTGTTGGTCCCTCAAATCCAAATAGGATATTTAATGAATGTATCTAAGGTCTACAACTCAGCTACACAAAGTCCTGTGCACTTATCCAAAATTTACAGTGTTGACAGTGCAGTGAGCACATACAGTGAATTTTCACTGCATCAAAGCAGGGTTTAACTGTGTAAACAAGCATTGCAGACATGAAATCAAACTCTTTCTCCCTCTCTTTCTTGTTCTTTTTCTCTCACTCTCTCTCTCTCTCTCTCTCTCTCAAACACACAGACATATCCAAGTGTGCATAGACACATACTTCTATACTTACACACACACATGCACACACTCACAGACATGCTCAGGGAAGCAGGGTTACGTTCAGAGCACGAACACACAAAAAGGGCACTAATTATTTGCACAAAGTAACAAAGCTCTAAGTCCTTACCTTCGACATAGGCCTCGTTTCCTTCCTTGGCTCCAGTTTCTGGTTTCTTTCCTGATATCCTACACCATTTCTGGCTCCTGCTCTGTCTGATAGTCACAGAGAGCACACTAGGCTAGAAGGAGGAGCTGAGAGCGAGGGAAAAAAAGTCCACCATGAATTAGCATTCCAAAAGCAAACATGTGACTCAACCTGACCAATAAGCAGTCTCTCTGTCAATGTGACACCCCTTTTCTCCCTTCGTCTCTTCCTTCCTTACTCTCCACCCCTCCCCTTGTATTCTCCTATAGAATGGCTGTGACAGGGTTGTAGTTCTAAGGGTCTGTCATTGTCTCCATGGTAGCACGTTGGGATGTAACCCTTGGTTTAAATTTCAAGTAACCTTTTGTCAGAATTTGGAAAATTCCAGCCAGAGTTGGATTTTTTTAGGGATTGTATACTGTGATTACAGTTAATGGAAAACATGTAAATAATGCCATGCGGTTTTTGTGATATCTCTCATAGTATTTTTTACACTTCATTTCTATATGTTTCATTTCTATATTTTCAAATAATTACCTAAGGGCCAAGACCAGTATCTTAAGGGAATTATAAAAAAGTACATTTTTGCTGACAGGGATAGAACATATAATTGTGCCCCATTGTATAGTCATGCCTAAACTCTCTAATATAGACCAAAAAGAAAGAGAGAAAGAAAGAAAGAAAAAACAAAAAACAGTGGAATTCAATCTGAGTTTGAGACTCTAACAGAGACATGACACTATAGATTTCAAATCCTAGTACAGAAAACAACTATGGATTTAAATGTTGATAGCAATCTGATATAAACAGAAACTAGTTTTCAATGTGTTACACTGTGCAGGCTTAATGTAATGCCTGTGTACATGTACTCTATCCTCTGTTTCACTTGGAGCTCTGAGTCTCATTATTAGCTGTGGGTGGTGGGGGTGTCCAACACACCTTTGCTGTTTCACCCTAATTTTATGGACCTTCTCTCAAAAGTGCACTGGAGAGCAATCACAACTGAATATCCCTCAGGACTCAACCCGACTTCCCATCAGGACCAAACTAAACACAATTTGCCAAACATTTCACTGTTAAAGTTCTCAGATATTAGTAACTTGTTTGCATCAGATGAATGAAATGGAAAGGGATGCTTTGACAGCAAGAGTTGTTGAGTGATTGTGGGCATAACTGTATGGGACACACAGGTGCATTGGCAGTAATGAGATCATTAAACAGGTCAGAAAATGGCAAGGGAACTTATGGGGGTGACTGTGCTATTTTCTGCTTAGATAATAAGTTCCTCATGCTGCCTTACTGGGTGAGGGACGAGAGAAAAGATTTAATTTGTAATTAGCCAACAGACTGTTTCTCAGAGGAAAGAACTGTCAGGAAGGAATGACACCAGACAGCGCCAGAACGCAAATGCACTTCAGAAAAATGCAACATCTACAAATTTGATCAAATTTTAAAACTTAAGTGTCTTCCAACTGTCAGTCTGTCTCAGACTCCGAGCATATCAAAGCAGCGCACCAGAGTTTTCCAATCACCATTCTGAAGCCCTTTAACACAACTCTAATCCAGATATTATTCAAACCTTTCTAGCCTTCAGGGTTCAAAATCTTTGCTTTGATTGACTAAGATAAAAACTGTCCTGTCAAGTGGCTCCCCAAGACTGAAGTTGAAAAGTACTGAGATATTTTAATGGACAAAGGAGAGCTGTTTGACCTTGACTATTTGACAAAGTGAGCAACTGCAGTGACCTGGCCACAAAGCCGGCAGTGTTCCGGCAGCAATGAAGGACCATGGCAGGTGGATTCAGCTGTTAAGATGGTTGTGGTGTCCTTCAGGAGAGGGTGATGCTCTCATGCTTGAATCCCAAAGCTGTGTGGGAATTTGTTGGGTAGTGATGATACATACACAAGTTTGATATTCAAAAAATACAGAAAGTTTATAGTCAATTAATTTTGTTCTGCTGTCAACTGTTCAATCAGTGCTGATTATTCTGCATTTTCTTATTCTCTTTTTGTATCTAGTCAACATACAGAATCAGCAAAAGTCTTTATCTATCTCTGACGATGGATTCCTGAGGTAAAATTTATGGTTTCCTGTTGTCAGCACTCCTGTTCATACAAATCCTCAGTCTGACACAATACTGCCAAAGTTCAAAAACCTGAGAAGATTAGAAGGTCCCACAGGCAAAAAACCCTAATGTAAAACATCATGGCTTAAGCTTGTTCAAACATTCTAATTATGAGAGGGCTTTGCAGATACCTCTCCCAGAGATATAAATTAGGGATTAAGCTGTTTTCTCAGACATACCACCCAATGCTGGAGCACATGCCTATCATCTAAAGTACTATGAAGTAAAGGATGACATGAATTGTTTTCTTAAATTAATTTACCCAAAGCTAAAATGCTGCTTTGCTTGTCTGTCAACTGATTAAGACCTGCTATTAATTACTGACATGAAAGAGTATAGTTCCACCAGCACAGTCAAAACAAAAGAATGTCTGTGGAGTGTTTGTGTAATCCCTCCTGCAATTTATGATGGAATTGTGTATCTAAGAGAGAAAGGGAGAGGTGGTAGACATGAATTGTGGCATAGAGAGAGGATAAATTAAAGAATAGGTAAGATTGTTCCAATGTCCAGTCAGAGCATCTCATTTCCACAGAGCTCATCAGAGACTGCTCATTTGAATACCTGTGATAAAGAGTGTTGGAATGGGGCCCTAGGCAGGTTTTCCATCACTCTTTTATGAGGCTGTTGTCATGTGCAGAAAAAGACTTCACCCCTACCCCACTCCCTGCACTGTTTCTTATCAGCCGTAAACGCCCCTGTGTCACTGTAATTGCCCTCCATATATTGGGGTGGCCCTCCCCCTTCCCCACCCCTCTGCAGAGCTGTAAATCAGTCCTTCCACGTTCAATACAAACCACTCTACACCCTGCCAATGCATACACATGGCTAATGGACAGCCAGGAATGCAGCTTAAGCCTACCTTGTCCCTATCTAGTCGGTCTCCTCTTGTTTGTCTCCTGTGTTGTGGATAAGTGCCCTTTGTAATACAGGTGCTTTAAATATATCTGCTTTACACTAACATGACTTCACAAAGCAACAGAGAACTGTGCGCTGCAAAATGAGATATTGTTCAAGCAAACAGTTGCTGAGCGTGGCTTGGAAAATTATTGTGTTGTAATAAACTTGGAACCTGCATATCATTTCAAGTCATCTGTTTTGGGGGGAAGTCGACTGCTCTCCCTCTTCATTCACCGTATTCCTGTCCATCTGGACGACTGCAGCTTTTTCAGATTATCTTACGTCCAGCTTTAAAATTTTATTGCTATGATAGTCTGTCTGGTTCAGATTGCTCCACTCTTCACTTTATTCTCTCAACAGTCGATGCTAAGGTTCAGACCTTAAGATCAATGTTTGCATGACATCGCGTGCAATTGTGATGAGAAAGGCATGCATTATACATGGTTATCTTTATAAAATATTCATGGTAAAACCATGTTTATTTCCATTTGGACACTATAAGCATTCAAAGTGCAAGTTAGTGTTCCTACCGTAGGGACCTATGTAGACTTTGAGAAAATGTTGTGATTATCAGCGTGGGTTCAAAATATGTGTATGAGAACGGACAATTTTTTTCGTTTTTTCCAATAATGACATGAAAAACTCAGAAGACGACCACAGCTGTTTCACAGCATTGTTAAAATTCCCATATTCGATGTGGTGTCTCCGCGCGCCAGACGGTTTATTAGTCTATTGAAGTTTGAATTGAGCGTCATTATTACAAAACAGTGGGTTTTCACAACACAGCGAAAGCAGATAATATGTTTGTCTTCCAACGCTACACCTACCAAAGCACCTTATGGACATCACTGTCATGTTCTTGATCCGCTAAGAAAGTCTGTAAAACAGGGTCTTTGGGTCTGGTCTATGTCAACGTGGTTTGGTTTATTTGTCTAACTGCTGCCATCTCCTGGTCTGTCTTTGATAGCCTGCACTGGGAGTTCAAGCAGGACACACGGATAATGCTCACATAGCGTAACAATCAAGGCTTTGAACCGGTTCAAGGAACGAAAACGAAAACCAGAAACAATCGGTATTTCGCTAGGAACGAAAACGAAACCAGAGACTTTATATTTTTTAATGTTCTGGAACAGAACCATTTATTTGAAACAATGGGAACCGGCTAATAACGTTATTTTTCGTTCTTTTATTTACCACAACAAATTAAAATATTTTCTGCTTGCAATAACTGTGGTGCGGAGTTTACTTCCTGTCTTCCTCTGAACGTCACTCACGTCTTCGGATAGCGGACATAAATTTGCCGTCGGTAGGCGGTGATATAGTGTTAAGGTGGGATGTGGTGTGGTCTCCATATTTGCAACCAGAGGAGGTTATTATTCTGCTATGCACCTTGTAAAATGTTGGTTTTAGACATCTAGTTCATCAATGTTTCATAGATAGGATGTTTCATATGTAACGGTAGCCAGTGAGTAGAATGCTGCGCAGTGAGTATACCTCACTCCCCCGACACCTTAAGAGGCGTACTAGCGACTGATGCTGGTGCCCATGGGTTTTCGCCTCCTTGCCAGCACGCCCGCCTCCCATCCCGAAGGTTGCCGGTTCGAGTCCATTGGTAAACATAACGCAGAGCGGTTACACATAGATAGGCCACCATGAAAAGAGAGCTGATGTTGGAAATAGCTAGCTAGCTCCGGTTAGGTTAAACATAATGTGCCCCACATTAGCAAGCTTGTTAACTTCGGCGTGAAAATAGTTTCTCATGACCGGCAGGGCGATTTCGGCCTGACACATTGGAGTACAGCGCTCCTAGTTAGTGCTGTGATATGTACTTGTAATGTTTTGTGACATTAGCGATAGAGACTATAGAGTAAAATATCTATCAATAGACATTTTATACCGCCGTGCCGGAAAGATACATATTGACATGTCGCACAGCCCTACATGCGTTTTTTATACCATAGTATATTATATTTATTGTACTGTATTTTTTATTTTTTATCTTGTATTTTTTTTTTTTATCTATACTTATCTTTATCTATACGTCTTTCCTCCTTTACGCTGTTGTTAACACCCAAATTTCCCCACCTGGGGATTAATAAAGTTTTATCTTATCTTATCTTATCTTATCTTATCTTATCTTATGAACCGGTATTTTATTTGGTTCCAAGCGATTTGGGAACGATTATTTTAACTTGGAACGCATAACCGGAAACGTTAAAATACCGAACCGATTGAAAAAAAATTCTGGTTTGAAGCCCTGGTAGCAATACTGTGGTTGCAGTTACGACTAAAACCTGTTGAATCTCAGTTTTATGTTGAATTGTATCTATTTTACGCCCTCAAACTACAAATATCCAAATACACTTAAACGTACTGTTGTTTTTTCACCTGAGTAGGCTTCAAATGGATTTTCAGTCACTAAAGACAAAATAAGTAATGTAATTTTCAGGCGTTTGAGCCGTGAATAACAGTGAAAAGTCTGTTGATATAGCTGTTTGCTCAGTAACCACTAACAGTGTCAGATGACTAAGGGCAAAGGGAGAGGTGTGTGTGTGTGTGTACCATGTATTTGTATCTTTCTGAGGGCCAAAAGTCCCCAGTAAAATAGCGTAATCTGACAAAATTGCCTTGTTGAGACCAAAATGCTGGTCCCCACTAGTAGAACAGCGTTTTTCTAAACTACATTGTTCTTACTGATTAAACATAAAATGTCAAAACATTTCTTTGGTTAAGGTTAGGGTTAGGGATGGGTTAGTATTCTTTAGTTACAGGATAATGGGAGTCAATGGGAAGTCCCCACTAGGATATGGATAAAGGCTTGTGTGTGTCTGTGTGTGTCTATCTGTGTGTAAATATGTACATGAATGGTGTACATAAAGTGGGAGAGAGCAGCGCTGTGTCACAGAGATGGAGAGGGGAGTGTCTTGGGAGTCATCCTCCAGTGCTGTGAAGAGAAGGCAGCTGTGTTCTCTGTGTCCCTTCCTCTGTTCCACCCAGCACCATGAGCACCACAGACGGGGTCAAACAGCCCCTATCCAACCCCTCTGAAACCACCAGCTTAATCAGGGGTCCTGGGGATGGACAGGTAAGGGCTGTGTTTAGGTTATACATCCACTTTTGTTAAATAGAATCAGAATCGGATATGAATTTAGGCAATTGGTTGTAATCAGGAAGTATTATAAGTGTTATTTGTTTTGATTAGCTGCATATCAATAAATTCAGATGTGGTCAGATTGATGTGGAAATGTAATGCAGGTGAATGTTTCAAAACATTTGTTTTCATAGTTAAGAAACGTATTGTGCAGTTGGATTACAGAGGCAGAATCAAGCTAAAAGCTTCTCTTCCAGTGGAAATATTGCCTCAAAGCATGGAGAGGAGTGGTCTGGATTGGTGGCTTGTTCCAGGTGTAATCAGATTATTTATGGCGTTGCACGTACATGCAGCCTCACTGTCTAATCCTGTTTGCAGGCACTCCTCACCGTATCCTTCTTTAGAATCACATTATCTATCTGCTGCATAAAATGTTTGATACACTAACTTTTGAAATGTTTCAGTAAATTCTTGTTAATGTATTCAGAGAGACTTTTTTAAAATAAATATTAAGGTTTGAGATTGAGTTTCATCCACTCCACTCAAATCGGTCATGCTGTTATCTCTCTGGACATGTAACATCTGTCAGTGTGCTCTCATATCACATGATCTGGATCTCTGTCTGCCAGTTCATTCACTACGAAGACGTGAAATTTGCCGTAGCTGTCATGGGAACTAGTTAATTAGAGACCCTCTACTGTGTAATTCAGCCAGATATAGAGAAGAAAAGCTGGTCTGTTTGTGTCAGTAGTCAAGGCCTGTCTGTCATGAGACTGTAAAGGGCTAAAAGTTGCACTGTCATTGCAGTGTTTGACCAGCTGCTGAGAGGAGAGCAAATGACACCACAAACGATAGTGAACAAATATCAGGCTCCGTATCTGCTGCGTGTCTTTAGGCGCACACCATGTTTTTCATCAGTAGTAGGTTGATAATGAGTTTGTCAGTTTATACACTTTTAAGCAAAAGTTTGATGTACCACAAACATTTTCCTCTCATGGATAATATAGCTCTCATTTTGTAAACTTAAAAAAAAAAAAACATTTATCAGATGATTTTATGATGATTGTCTTTTTTGCCACTGATGGTATTGTTGCTATTCATTACTCCACCCTTCCTTGTTCAATTTGTATATATTCTTATATTGTTTTAATGATCTGTGTCTCAGTGTGGGGGCAACTCAGCCATACTGGTCATGTGGGAGCCTGCTTTGACATCCTGTTCTGCTAGAATGCATTTTCCATGAGACAAAGCAGCGCTGACTTGGCACTTATGGAGAGATGATAGGGTCCCGGGGTGAGGTATGTACCACCAGGGGCTGGCTTCAAAGGTGTTAAGAGAGCACTAATGAGATATCGGAGAGAGGGGCTGCACAGAACCATGAGAAAGGCTGCTTCCTCAGAGATGGGGAGAGACAGACAGACGGAGAGAAGGCAAGAGAAAGAGAGAGAGAGAATGTCAGAATGTGCCCACTCTATCTTCTGTCTCTCTGAGTCATTGAGATTTTCATATGGAGTGCATACAATGCAAAGAGTTTGTTACTAACTTTTATCTCCCCTCTTTTCAATGTTCTCTCATGTTGTTGCATGGTTAGCTTCACTGATTAAGCCATTTGTTCAGCTTGAGAATACATTCACACAAACATGTGGCAGCACACAATCACAGCACATTTAACACATGTGCTCTACACCCCACAGGTAGGTCAAGGGTCAAGTGTTTGCTCATGGGAATATAACCAATTTGGTGTTGCCGGTTTTAGATTTAATATGGCAGTAAAAACCAAGTTACTTTGGCTGTGTGTGTTGCTTAGCATTTCTGGTTTGGCGATTTATGGCTCACATTAGTGTGAATGGTAATTCACATTTTCTCATGTCTTGTTATTACAGGTTTTTGGTCACTAGAGGGCAGCACCATATTGTCTAAAAAGTAGATTAGCGCTACACCATAAGAGAAAGAGTTCACTAAAACCTTATGTGATTTGCTGTATGGGAAACATTGTATTCCAAATATTTGTGTGAGCTATGTAGCCATACACAGATCAGAGCTGACTTCTGTAACTTGACCTTAGTTTTTATGCTTGTTCACCAAATGGAGGAACAATGCTGATTCCCAAGGTGAAAGACAGGCGCTCTGGCATCCTGTTTTCTCTGCTTTGTAGTTTAGCTGCTTTCACCAGAAGTGCTCTAATAAACATAGTTATCCCCCTAAAAATCAGGGATACAGAACTGATGACCAGAGGGAAAAGACTCAGACAAACAATGGATAAGGTAGGCAGACCCCCCTTCTACTTGCGTATTTCCTTCATAAATCAGTTTTGTTTGGCAATAACTCCTTGTGTTTTTCTGACTTTTGAAGTATTGGTCAAAGCTTCTGAAGTTTTTTAAGAGAATTTAGGGCAGTAAACATATGATATTTATGTGTCAGTTTGCATTAGGACACTCCACCTGTAAACAAAATAATAACATCCCATGATTGAAAGCAATTAATATTAACATCAGAACTTAAAGGTATGCAAAACTCCTGGCTTGCAAATTCAAACATGATCAATGACATGGTTAGTTTGTCTGGCACTGGATCATGTGCTACAGCTTACTCACGGTGTCTTGTGATATGAGCTCTGCAAATCTTTTTAATCTCCCAGTTTCCACAAGGGAAATGCTATTGGTTCAAAGGTTGTTTAGTACAGGTGTGCTTGCTTATGGTGCATAATCCTTAGAATGTTACTAAGTCCGGCTTCTAGTTTCCTTACCAGTGTTCTGAGGACAGGAGCCTCAGCTCTCTCTCTCTCTCTCTCTCTCTCTCTCTCTCTCTCTCTCTCTGTCAGCTTCCTTTGTGATTTGGATGAGAGTATCCAAACTGCACTGTATCCCAAAACTAGGTTAAGTACATGTAGAATTTTCCTTTTTTTGTGTATGATGCTATTTTGGTACTCCTGGCACAAAATGATGTTGAAAAATACATGAAGTTTCAGTCTATAGAGACAGCACTGCACATGCACAGGCTATTTTGTTCAAAATACACCCACAAAGCATATTATTTATCATGCCCCAATAGAACCTTTAACAGGGAACCAAAGCATCATCCTGATTATTTTGGTTCCCTGTTAAAAGGTTCTGTTAGGGCATGATAAATAATCAGGATGATGCTTTGGTTCCCTGTTAAAGGTTCTGTTAAGCCACGATAAATAATCAGAATGATGCTTATCATGCCATAACAGAACCTTTAACAGGGAACTAAAGCAGTTTCCAAATATCCCCATGATTCACTGTATATGTATACACTGTCATGTGACATTACTGACATAAGATATCACCCAGGAAATGAAAGAAGACATAAGATATACCACCCAGGAAATGAAAGAAGACATAAGATATATCACCCAGGAAATGAAAGAAGACATAAGATATAATATAAAATATCACCCAGGAAATGAAAGAAGAGCTGAATCAGTTGGCAGGATAGAGTAAAGTATAGTTGTAAAATCATAAAATGTAGGGTCTAGTAATCAGGTAATCATTGTTCTGACAATATTTTGTCAGAAAGGGGCAGTCTTCAGGGACAAATCTAAAATGGACCTAGAGCAGTCACAAACTTCTATGAGTCACGGTTGCTCATTTCAAACCAGACAACAGAAGAAATAATCATCTGCTATAAAATCAATATGTCTAGACTGATAGTGTAATTTTGTGGGTGAAACTTATTCTTGTCTCTAGCTCATCATTGTCATTCTTTCCATTACCAGAGGTCCTTGACTCTTGTTGAAGCCTCTTCATGTCAAAAGTTTGGACATTGCGATAGCCTAACATTTGTATGTAATAAAAGCTTTCAATGTGTATGACATAAGCTCAACATGGAGTTGATTTGTGGGAGTTTTTAAAGAATGTTGAAGCTTTGCAAAGTCTGTGACATCTCAGACTTACTGATATCATTTGTATTTATACAACTGATGGTCCTTTTTCCAATGCAAGGTCCATTGCTCTGTCAATAAAAGCAGTGTTTTTTTGTGACAGTGATAGGGAGCCAGTGTTTGTTTGGCTGCTCTCCTGTGTGTGGTGTTATCCCAAGCTTTTATTCCACTAATGCTCCAGCCTAATGCTTTGTTATGGCCTTACTGCTGTTTCACACAGTTTCAGATGAACTCTAGAGCCAAGTTCTCCTAATTGGACCATATGAATGGGAGGGGGGGTACAGGGAGGAAAACAAAGCGATGTGTGTCCGTTAGCAATGTGCCTAGTCATTGCCTTTGTTGGTGTGAAGGGTTCCGTTTAATCCAGAAGGAGGTCCCCTTTCATATTGTGCCATGAGCCCAAAAGACATTGTCACTTTCAATAATGAAGCGATGCTCCTGATGGCTCAGAAGACAGTGCTGAAAGCCAAGATGTGGGCGGCCTTTTTGGTCAGATTGGACACACTCTGCTGGACCCATCCACCCACTGCTCTGTCCCTGATGGCTCTGTGTGAACTCTGTGGAGCGGATGACCTAGTCGGCCCACATGTCCGAACCCTTCCAGTCAAACTGGAGAAGCATGCCCACCTCAACAAATATTGAGTCATTTTATAGATGCAGTCTTTGGACACCAAGATGATGTACATTAACTGTGATACCTGTTCAAAAAAACAGAACATTTAGTGATATTATTTTGTTGAATTGTTCAGGTGAATTCTAATGTTTTGCTACACCAAACAGTTCTACAGTGTAATTTGATATGAAAAAAATGTTGCTTATTGTTGTAGCCTACTCTGATTGAGTCATTCATCCTATAATTTGACAACAATTACAGTTAACAGTAGGGTAATTTCAAGACTGACGAGGTAACAAATCAGATTTTTTTTTGGGGGGGGGGGGGGGGGGGGGGGTTTGTTTGTTTGTTTTTTTGTTTTTTTGGCAGTTCATTACTAAAGCACTATGCATTACTTTGTTTCTAAAAATCGACCAGCACATCCACTAGCTGTGGTTGTTCGGATGAGTTAGCTTGTGAAGCTTAGATGAGTGAGCTTGTAGATCAAGTGAATTAGCTCAGGTAAGTCAATATAGTGTCCGATCAGTGAGAGGAAATGAGATTGAGCAACAAAGGTGAGTCAGTATAGAGTTAAGGAGCTGGTCACGTCCCACAGTAGGACCTTGGTCACATGTCCTGTGTGGTTAGTGTCATGGTCATCCCCCCTCCTCAATATAAACCAAGTCATTTGTCAGCATAACTACAGCATTCCTTGTTATTCTACATGAATACACATTGTGTTGTAATGTAATGTGCACATGCTTTCAGGGGTGTTTTCTTGAGTGAACTGGCATGTCACACAGACAATAGCTTTCCCTCAACAGATCTTGGCACCTTACATTGCCTGACAAAGAAAATCAGCTGAGTCCAGGCCAAATTACAGCTACATTTACATTTTCAGCAAGTATAGATGCATGCTTGCCACTTCCACCTGAGATATTACATATGTGCTGTGAATTTACTTCACTTAGTCTACTGGCAATGCCTGGGAAACATATAACATACTTTTTCCATATATAGCTTCTTTTTTCAGCTTGAAAATTGTAAAAGAAATTAACTTCTCTGTAGGATGAATGGGTCAAACTACAATCAGACGGCTGTTATATATAGCTGACCTTTGCAATCCTGAGTAAGAGCGGGTCCTGGCTGGTTGATGATGTTTTAAAAAGGTTACGACCCTTGTTTTCATGCTGCTCCATATCTTTACATTGGCGTGTTGACACCCTGACTGTGGCCCTGTAACTGCCTTCACTGATAAGTTCTCCCTCAGAAAATAGCTTTTTAAAATTCTTGTTCTCAGGGAGGTTTCGTCTGTCGTGCTGCAGAGACAGTGTCAGATCTAGACGCCAAGTCATGTGTCACTAAGGATTATACTCTTCTTCACTGTCATGTTGTATATTAAAATGAATTAGCAATGCCTGCACAAAGCTGTTACAATACACACTTTATGACACATGACAGCAGCATGTGGAATTTAGTGAATATGTATGATGGAGGATTTTAGCTTTAAACAATTTATAAAGCTGCCCTGTGCGGAAATGTTGTGTTAGATGAATCCTTTTAAAATGCAATAAATGATTATATTTAGATTTCAGTTTGACTGTTGTAATCAAGCGATTAAGTCTTTGCTTTTTTCATATGGTTTCATATTAAACTTTACATTTTCTTCAGAAGTGATGAGATGTCTCAAATGCTGAAGCCTGCTTCTCTGACTGAATAATCCGTATGGCCCTTGTAACAATTTAGAATCCATGGTCTTTATCAATGAAAAAGAGCAATTGTGTTTGGCCAACCCTGCTCACTTTTTATGCATCTCCCCAAAACAGAGTTTCTCTTTTAACAGGTGAACTCACTGACTGTGGGATCAAAGTTTACGTCATACTCTCAAAGAAGAGTTTTTGTTTGTCATCTGTGTAATTTACTGAAAAGCCATCTAAATCCACTGAACACTTCATTTATTGAGGAGCTCCCTTGTTCCCAGGCACATTAAGGTGTTGTGTTTCTCCTGCCTGTTGTATTCAACACGATCCAGTGTCCAATCTCTCTTCAGCGACGACCTACTGTGAGGAAGACAACAACTAGTTTGTGAGGAAGAGTCCTGCTTGCCTGCCTCTTATTCTGCAGAAATATAATTTGTACCTTTACTAAGTACATTCCGAGGTTTATTCAGTTTCAGTCATCCCAGTACATGTACTAGCTGGTATGAATACAGATTAGTCATTTATTAGTCAGCTTTGGTAAAACATCTCTTAAGTGAGAATTGAATGCTTTTAATCGCGTAAATCATTGTTATAGTATGAAACTATAGGCATTCGTTTCAAGGTGAGCATTCAGTTGAATCAGTCAACTGATTTAACTTCCAGGAAATGCCCGGAGTCAAACTGAGAGAACTCTTTTTGAGTTCATGTCTTATCAATGCAGTACAATGCAGTGCTACTTCCATCCAAATGAAATGGTTGGTAATGTATTTCAGCTTGTGGTAACTGACCCCTTTCTATCCTTCGTCAGTGTCTACAACGTATTATTAAATCCTAGACTGTTGTGTCCTCAGTAAAACAATATGCTGTAAGAGCAAAATTTGAAGCTATACTGTGCTAGAGCAGCAATATCTTGCTGTGTTTGGTGCATTAACATTCCCTCGGCCATTTGTTTGTTGTTCTTTTAATCATCTCGGACAAAAAGACTTATCTGGTTTAATTAATAGGAAGTCGTGCATAATAGTTTCAAAGCCATCAAGAACATAAATGTTATAAGTAATGGCATGACCAGAAAATGTGCAGCTCTTCAGTTTTATCGAGATGCTGAAAACATTGACAACCAGTTTCTGACAAGTTAAAGAAACAGATCATTCATTTTACAAATTATGTGTTTTATGGGTTGCAAACCTGAAATTTTCTGGGGTTTACATCAAATAACTAATGTCTGTAGATTTCATTAAGCAGTTATTCTGATATTGGTTTTTTTCTTCACAGTACAAAACAAATCTCACCAAACGTCCACCCAGTCCACCCATTCTTTGACTGAGCATTTGTTTGTTTATGTTTACAGTGACTTTCAAAGAACATCGATTAAATCTTAAGGAACTAAAGTATGTAAAAATTTTTAATTGTCTTTTGTACGGCCCAAGCATGTCTCTTCCGAAACCACACAAAAGTTTATTATTCTTATTTTCGCATACAGACGTAGCGGAATCTCTCCTGCTGCGATGAACAAAGGGTAGGAATATTGTATCAATGACATCAACCACACCACTGACCCCATTACTGTAGTGCCGCACCCCTTCAGCAGTTTTCATTTCCAGCAACACTGACAAAGACTTATTAACAGTTATGAGGGCATCATTATACAGCCAGTGTTTTAAATTGCTCTTTATAACCACAGGGATAATGTCAGACCCTTTAACCCTCAATGAGGAGATCTTTGTTTGTTGAGCTACTGTGTCAGGATATTCTTTAAATCCTAACTTGTAGATGTAGTGTTGCCTTACGGTGGTTTCATTCATTCAGTCTGTAAGCTCAGATGTATGTTGCTTTGATTTGATATTTGTTACAACAAAATGTCCAAAACACCAGCTCTTCATTATGTTGTAGCAGATGGTGGACAAGACATTTGTCTGTAGGTCTTTATTGATCCTCTCTCCTCTCTGAAGTGTTTGTGTTGATCACCAGTGACTGATGCAATACCATTATAGGGTCTCCTATGCAGCAAGCCTTTGTTCTGGTTTTCATTTGTTGCCATGGTGTGCTGTGTTATGAGTTATTTAATAGCTCTCTGTAAATGGTAAGCATAGTAAATGGTTCTGGAGTTATTCCTCTGTTTTACCTCTTTTTGGAATATACTATTATATCTTTGTGGTAATTAAGTAATAATTAACAATAATAATATTAAGAAGAAGTAATAATTCAGGATAGAATTTAAAATAACTAAACAAAAAATTCTCCGTTAAAACAGATATTAACAGTTCACGGACGAGGGTTTTGTTTAAAACAAACAAACAAAAAACAAACAAAACCCCCTCCACAAAACTTTAATTAATAATGATTACAAGTACATATTAAAATTTTTTTCTATTAATTTGCATTGCACTTTATCTAAATTTCAACGCTGGATTTGAAGTAGGGACGCATTTGTAAGAACTGCATATTTTCCGACTTTTCTGTTCTATGTGCTGCGTCACAGGTGAGTTACGCATACTCACACAGAAACTATCAGCCCATTTGACCGCTCTTTATATTCTCATAGATACAGTACATCTTAGAGATAGTGTGAGCTACGAATAGCCGAACATTGTTCCCTGTCTAAGCACAACTTCTTTCCTCGATACACCCAATACACACCGCCACTCACGTAAACAGAATCTTTCGTCAGTGTCTGAACAGCCAATCACATTTCAAGCTGATTAAAAATATAAAGCGGCTTAAGTCCACCCATTACTCAGAAGCTACGGTGCACACGTTGACATGTTATGGACCTCAAACCAACGGACATATGTGATACGAACAATACATGTAAAATAACCATGGAAGGATAATGTGCGGATATTCTGTTTGTTATTTACGCATTTAGAACTTTTAGAGGTCTGCCATACATTGCCAACAAGTTGGCTGATTGATCTAAAAGAAAAGCATCTTTGTCAAGGCACCAGTTTTTTTTGGTCTGTATTTACGAGGTAAACCAGAAGAAAAAAGCTTCTGTCACATTTTCGTCTAAACAGTTGCGACTGACCACAATGGATTCCGACAGAAAGGTAACAACAGTATTATTCTTTTGCAAGTCAATGGCATGTGTTTTATCTGCCTCTAAGTAGCCTAACACATTCTTCACATAAAGGAACGACAATCCAACTTTATCCATCTTAATTATTTAATTCAGTCTGTTGCTTAATGAGATTCGACATACCCTACTGCTTGTGGATTTGTTTTGTCTGTTAAAGGTTTCTCCTGTTGATAAAGCTCTCACTGTATTGATCTCCTTTACTGCAATACCAATATTTGATCTCAGTCCTTTGTCCCAAGGATCTGTCTCATTGATTGAATTTAAAGGACATTGTGAGTGGCCAACAAGGTGAAAGCAGAAATAACGTTTTGTCACGCTTCCAAGTCCAAAATAGTTTCTCCTCTGTATAACTGGATACTGAAATATTTCTTCTGACACTGGACTATGACTGTGGTAAATATCATTACAGGTCTGCACTTTATATCAAGCAGTGGTGTATTGTGTGACTCTTACAGTGCTTCACTGGTCTTATTTGCATAGTTTTCCATAGACATCAGCCATCCATATCTTGTTGTGTGTCCTTAACTAAGGGTTACAGTGCATCCTAACTGAGAAGAACAGAGGCTCATTTTGGAGTAAGAGGAGGAGGGTTCAGCATTGTTAAATGATGACTAGAAAAGGTCGCACATCTTAAATGCTTCATGTTCACACTGCCGTTTGTCTTTGAAACTGACCAGTCTTCATTTGCTTGAATGGATAACAAGGCAATGTATTGTGCTGCGTTGCACCTTAAAGTCCTATGCGTGTTGTGTCTGCTTGGATTAGTCATCTGTGTACAAGTGGCCTAAGAGGTCTATACAAGGTTTAAACTTCATTCTGGCATAACACTATTTTAATCCTGTTCCTAATGTTAGCTTTACTTTTTGTTGCATGGCAAACGTTGCCAGGTAATGTTTGTGTTGCATTTCGAACCCGGATGTATAAAGATATTGTCTTTTGCATTTATGTTGTTATGGTGTGACTGTAAATCAGTGTAGACATGTATGCTTTATTAATTACCCACTGACTCCTCAAAACAGACTGCTTGTCTTTTTATGTCTAACTGATTATTCTAGTATTCTGAGTGCTAAGGCACAAACTAGTTTAGTTTGCCTTCTAGAAGCGGTCTTTTTTTTTTTTCATGAGAGAAGGAGGGTGTGCAGAATGGAGAATACCCACCTGGTTTATTTCTGTGGGAAAAGTCAAGGAAAAAGTTGGCGTGGTAGATGTTAAGGATGAACACATCTGGTTAAGTACAGCCAGAGGGCCTCATAAGTTTCCTCAAACTTGTTTTAATCCTTCAGGTTTTCTCAGTGTCTGAGACCTGTGTGACCTGTCTTTTAAAAGCTAGACAGGGATTCTGCTTAAAAAGAAAATGGTATTACATCTAAAGTACATTTTTCATTATCTGTAGAGGTTAGCTAAAGCTGATATTTTATTAGGATTTAGAAATAGTTTCAGTATAATGAAACTTTTAAGAGCTGCCCTGGGGTTCCATTTGGAGAGTTGTTTGACAACTGTATTGCTTGGTTAAGCTCTAGAAGGAGCCTAACAGCTATGATTGACATTTATTGACCCTAACAGGTTTTAGTGTGAGAGAATTTTGCTTAAAGTGTTCGCCAAGCTTGGATTTCTAAAAATTGATTTCTGGAGGAAAGATACAAACTTTGCTGATTCATCTTCCCTACTTTTCAAAAGAAACATCAGAGAATGAGCAATACTTAACAGTAAGCGAAAGAAGGCAGTGAATGGCTGAGGAATTTCATTCTCTTCTGATCACATTATGTGTTTACACCACAAATACTCCTCTAAAGCTCTATACATTTTAGTTGCTTTGCTAAAAACATGTTGACTACTAGGATTAAGCAATGAAGAGGGGTTGATAATTTAAGAACGACTATAAGCAAAGTTTTTAGAAGCTCAGCGTCAAGACCTTATCACATCTCATTAATGCCATACAGTCCTCTCGTACCTATTCAGGTTGGAGCTGATTGGACAAAGCGAAGGTTGCCAAGGCCACAGTGCATCTTAAGCCCTTAAATTAGCATGACACAGCAGATGACATATCTCCAGAGCTCCACGTACACAAGCTGGCTGTGAGAGAGAATGCCTGTAAATAACATGCAGGTCTGAGAACTGTCGTGTAGCAGTCAGGAACCAGATTAAAACTCTATTAAAAGGTCCCTGATGTAACATACTCAAGTCAGGAGGGTAAGGCCACGGTTTGTTGTTAGTGAATGATATACTTTTTGTGTAGACACGTACACTGCAGTGTAAGATTGATCTCATTAGTTTGGGGTTACCTCTGAGACTACACTGATGTCATTTATCCTACTGAGCCTAAATTGGGAAGCAGTCATTTATAAATACATATTAAAGCAGTACTTTATAAATACATCATTTAACTCATTTAATGAGTGGGTGAGAAAGAAAAACAAAATAATCTGTAAGCTTCATTGATAAGTTTTTGTTGCTCGTTAAAAGAGAACAGCTTTAGCTGTGAGTGTAGAACTGTTTTGTGTTTCACCATGCCAAATAATTTTTAACAACATTTTAGGAAGAAATTTTCAAACAAAACATCAGTGAACCCCTGTCCAAACCAATCTATATTTGGAGGGTTTTCAAGCATCGGAGTTTCTGAGAGCATGTTCAAACCTCAGTATCAGGCACACCCATCCACATTCTCAGCAGTTATGATGGCTGGTCTCATAGATCCTCACAGTCAAAACACTGTCAATGAAGAACACATTACGTAAAAGCTTAGACTTTGTGTGAGTGGATTGGAGAAGGAGTGGCAGGTGGAGCTGTAGGCCCTGTGCATGTAGGTTTAGGTTCTCCCACGTTCTCCTAATTGGATTACGCTGAATGAATGGCAGGCTTCCCACATTCAGAATGGAGGAGGATCAACCGCATGTCTCTCCATGTGCAGCATAGTGTTGGCAGCAGCTTTTCTGCTAGAAAGGGTCTTTCTATCTCTTATTTTTTTTGCTGGAACTAAGACATTTCAGCTATGTGTCCTGTACCAGAGTAATTGTCTCATTGCTCTGTCATTTTACATACCCAACAATCTTTCAAGGGAATCTGCTAGACTGATATATGAAAACTATGGCTTACTAACAATGATCTGTCAGTGGAGGAAACCTTAGCAACATGGAGGCATGTGAAGCATTTGATGAATATCGCAAACCTGAATTTCGCATACAATGTCAGTGTCATACTAACATCACACACACTCTCCTTATACATGTATTTTGTGTTGTTTTCTCTGTGTTGCATAGTAACCACACTTTTCTTTATTCTGTGTAGTACAGCAGAATGAGAGCTAGTTTCATTAATTATCCATGAGTGTTGTGGTGTTTATCAGTACCTGTTTTCACACTTGTGTTAATCTGTGGATTATCCATTTGAATTCTGACAAGGGATTAAAGTAGACATAACCCATGCATGTTGATACGCAGTTTTTAATGTAAACCCAGATACCCAGATACAGCCTCAGTCTCTTATCTGATAATGTTTTTATCTTTAGAAAGAGAATACCTACAACTATCCTTGGGAAACTGACACTAATAGCGACTTTGGCATTGATAATGACATTAACTCAAACAGTGGAGACAACGGCATTTTCCCTTCAGGGTTATTAATTCTCCAGGACACTCCAGGCCACAAACTGAAAAGGTGTGTTTCTCTTCCCAAACAGCAAGTGACATTCCAGCTGATGATGGCGGTTGGTGCCGCTGTGATTGGCTCCGTGCAGTTTGGCTACAACACTGGAGTCATTAATGCACCCCAGAAGGTAAGTATAAATGTACATAGCATTCATTTATATATATAGAGGTATATACACACACTATATACACACACACACTATATACACACACACTATATATACACACACTATATATACACACACATATATATATACAGTCTTTTGGAAGTAAATGAATTAGAATTTTGAGATTGGTGACTGGAAGTCAAGCAACACTATTTGGATAAAGCTCAATAAAACAGGGGTTTCAAATAGATTATGCTTTGAAATAAATTATGACGTACTGTTATGCACAATTTCAACATGCATAAGATGTCCATACACTAGCCTCTCCTCTAACTCGTAACTCATATCAAGGATGGGTCTCTTAACTTAGTCTTAACTTCATTTTCGTCTTAACTTGGTCTTGGTCTTAACTTGATCTTAACTGCTGTGTGATTGGTGTTAAAAAGGTTTGCCTCTCTTGCGTGTGAAAAGCACTCTCTAATAATAGACGGGCATATCCTTCAAAGACCCTTTACTAGAGGTACTTATAATGCATGTTCAAGGCTTATTTTCCACCCCACAAAAGGACAAGCATATAACCTAACCCTGTTTTGGAGATGAGCCAGCTGATGCCATACACACTGAATAATAGCCTCATGTCTGAGTGCTGTCTAGGCGTTCAGTTGGGGGCTATTAGTTGATTAAAAAAAGCAGGAATATACACATAAGAATGAAAAATGCTAAAATAGTTTGAGGGTTGAGGAGTTAATATGCTTTTACCAGGAGGTCTGTAATGTTGTTTTTCTAATTGCATTGGTAAGAATGAACTAATGAGTTACCAAGTAAATGAGCGAACAGACATTCCAAGGAGAATTATCAATTATGTAATCCCTTGTGAAACCACGCGTGGAGCAAATCACATCTGGATTTAACATTCCTTGCGCTGTGTTTTTGTGTTGTATTGGTCACGTATTGTAGTTTCATTATAAATCTTTGAGGGTTCCTTTCTGTATGACTTCCAGAGGTGCAGGAGGATAAGAAGATGAGGTGAATGTGTAAATCAGAGTGATAGTGAGGACAGCCCCACGGATCTACCCCGGCAGTGTCACGCAGATTAAGATTACTGTGGTCCCAAGGTGTCTAAACCTCCACAGTTGCGATACATTGTCCAGCCATCACACTGTTATTCAGCTCCTCTGCAATTTAGTTAAAAGTACAGCTTAATGTAGCAACACAGTAGCACTGGTCAGTTGTCCATTTTTGTTGTTGTGAACAGCTTTTGAGGTTGCTTGCATTGCTTGAAAAAATTAAAAAAAAAAAAATAGCTTAACACATCCTCGACATGTTCCACGATTGAATGGAAAAATAATTGCATTACCTTGCATATACAAATACCTGTTTTCCATTGTGTGTGTATAGTAACAGTATCATTAATGCTTATTTACATATCAATCCCTTGTTAATAGGCATGTTGAAGATAAAACAAAGACAGTCCTCCAGTCTTCGGTTCTTTCAGTGATGCAAATACATTATCGTGAATTGTCAGGTTCACTCTTATAAACAAGTCAGTGTCATTCCTGCAAGTACTTGACGCAGTCAACTCAGTCAGTCAATACACAGCTAAGTTACTCTGCAGGGTACTGCTCCCCCTGCTGTCTTAAAGACTAATCCCATTCAACACTGTAAACTCTAATCTAGACATTAAATTCAACAGTGTGGTTGAATTTTATGGGTGGCTTGTTTCTGTTTTGATCAAATACATAATTCAGTTTTATGAGACACGTGGTATAGCAGGTGGTGCTTCATCATTGGCAAACATTAAGATAAAAGGAATTTTCGGACTAAACCTGTCATTTCAACTGAAGATTTTTCAAAACAGTCAATAAGATAATATTTCAAAGATTTTTGATTGTGTCTCTCTTTGATGTTTGTTTCCCCGTTGTTGATTATTCTCTCTTGTTCATTGTTCTTTAGGGTTACCATTCCAAAAACTGTTCATTGCTCTAATATGTCTTCTCACAGATCATTGAGAGCTTCTACAATGACACCTGGTATGACAGATACTCTGAATACATCCCAAAGGCTTCCCTCACCACACTCTGGTCCATCTCAGTGGCCATCTTCTCTGTGGGCGGCATTTTCGGATCTTTCTCTGTGGGACTCTTTGTCAACCGTCTGGGAAGGTAACTCTTTTCAAGGACAAGTCAAGCACTTTCCTAACTGTTCATCCTGCCTAACTCTGTGTGTGTGTGTGTGTGTGTGTGTGTGTCCTCTTATGTTTGACATCTCCCTGAACCTTGCTGGCTTTTCTCTGTTCTCTGTCCAGGAGGAACTCTATGCTCATTGCTAATATCCTGGCCTTCTTGGCGGCTGCTTTTATGGGCTTCTCCAAGATGGCTTCATCCTGGGAGATGCTGATCATTGGACGCTTTATCATAGGACTATACTCTGGCCTGTCCACAGGGTTTGTGCCAATGTATGTTGGTGAAATTGCCCCAACCTCACTACGTGGAGCTCTGGGAACTCTGCATCAGCTGGGTGTGGTTATTGGCATTCTGGTTGCACAGGTAAGGGGGTTTTGGGGTCTGAATGGTCATAGAGCAGTAAAGATTTGTCAGTGTGCATTTCCACCATTGCCCATCCTTTAAAAATATGGTTATATTAAGTGAGTTTTACAAGTCAAAATTTAAAGCATCCTTTAAAAACATGATGAAATTATGTGAGTTTTAAGTGTCAGGGTTTTAAGCATCCTTAAAAAATAGTTTAATTAAGTTTCGTTTGTCAAGGTTTAAAGCAGCTTCTGTCTCATACAGATTTTTGGCATTGAGTCCATCATGGGGACTCCCACCCTGTGGCCTTTACTTCTGGGCTTCACCTTCATCCCAGCCGTGATGCAGTGTGCCCTGCTGCCCTTCTGCCCAGAAAGCCCCCGTTATCTCCTCATCAACCAAAATGAGGAGAACAAAGCCAAGAGTGGTGAGTCAGCTGTAGACATAGCCATTTCAAGTATTTATGTCAAAATTTCATGCCCAAATGATTACCACAACATAAGACCTTCAGAATGTGTTGATACTTCACAGTCCTCTTAGAAAATCTACTATTTCGTTTTAGAGCAGTGAAAAACGCTGTATTAATAGTAATAGCATTGTGCTCTGAGTGTTGTGGAAGTCCCATGATAGTGTAGAAATGGAGTGTAGCTGATTATGAATGTGTTTTCTCCTCAGTGCTGAAGAAGCTGCGGGGCACAGATGATGTGGGTGCTGACATGCAGGAGATGAGGGAGGAGAGCAGACAGATGATGAGGGAGAAGAAAGTGACTATCCTGGAGCTCTTCCGCTCCCCACTCTATCGTCAACCTCTCCTTGTTGCTGTTATGCTGCAACTCTCCCAGCAGTTGTCAGGAATCAACGCAGTACGTCGGCACATTTCCATTGATTCTGTCAACGTTTGCGGTTTAACCTGAGACCTGGTGGTTTAACTGAGGCAATGAATCTCTTTTACACAGGACGATGACATAGTCAAGACAGAATCTCATATTGACCATGCGGACATTTATGTTCAGATGCGTATTTAGTAACTGGGCTGTGGTTTGGCCTTGTCCGGCAGGTTTTCTACTACTCCACTACGATATTTGAGAAAGCAGGAGTGTCCAAGCCTGTCTATGCCACCATAGGTGCAGGAGTTGTTAACGTGGCCTTCACAGTGGTGTCGGTAAGTTTAAGAAAAGAAGCTGCATTTCAGTGTTGTGATCTATGTTTTCATTGATCCGGTAAAATGCTCTGATCCTAGATCTGTTCTCCTAACTGCATACATAACTAGAGTCATCATGAATCTCATAGCTGTGACTGGTTTGAGGTCAGCTGAATGCGTTCTGTCTGTTTCCCTTCTGCAGCTGTTTGTGGTGGAGCGTGCGGGACGCAGATCGTTGCATCTCGTTGGTCTGATGGGAATGGCTGTGTCCGCTGTTCTTATGACCATCGCCATGGCGCTGCTGGTGTGTACATGATTTAGGATTTTATTAACTATTTGTACTTCAGTATGACAGCTGATATTTGAAACACCAAGTGTATGTACAGTCAGATGAATGTATGATTTTCTTATGACAGCAGTAAAAAAAAAAAAACTTCCCGAGAGCACGGACCTAATTGTGCCTTTTTTCCCTGCAGGATCAACTCAAATGGATGTCCTATGTCAGCATTGTGGCGATTTTCAGTTTCGTTGCATTCTTTGAGATTGGACCCGGGCCCATTCCGTGGTTCATCGTGGCCGAACTCTTCAGTCAAGGACCACGGCCGTCTGCCATCGCTGTGGCTGGTTTCTCCAACTGGTTGGCCAACTTCATTGTGGGAATGTGCTTCCAGTATGTGGAGGTATGAAGATGACCCAAAAATATATACGATTCTATGAATTTAATAAATACATACATCATAACAAGACACCAGGTTGTGCTTCAGGGCAAGGAATTTCTGTGGCGGGTTTAATGCTGTCATGAGGTAGACTTTGTTATTACTTGCTGCCTCTTCGGATGATTTATCGGTGTAATATTATTGATAGTTATATCATACACTGTATAGTAAGGGGGCCATGGTTATTGTATATTTGTGAACACTTTCTAAATTGGTTTATCAGTTGAAGAGCTGGTTTGCTTTATGTTCACGTGTTTGCTGATGATTATTTGATTGTAACCAACTCTCTGCAGCACTCACTCAGTCTCATTTTCTTTCCTCTCAGCAACTGACGGGCCCGTACGTCTTCATCATCTTCACCGTACTGCTGCTCTTCTTCTTCGTCTTCACCTACTTCAAGGTGCCAGAGACCAAGGGCCGGACTTTTGACGAGATTTCCGCAGGCTTCCGTCAGAACGCTGGGAAGTACGCCACAGATGAGGCCAATACCTTGGGGGCTGACTCCCAGCTCTAGGTCCTGCTCTCTAGTGTTCATCTCCCACTTATAAACTAACACAGTGGTTGTCCATTCATCTCTGAGGCCAGAGACCTGCTCGAGAGTAGAGATCCTGCCGCTGCCCACACAGAAACAGCTCTTTGATTAGACCAAGGAATGAAACTCGCTGAGAACGGGGACAAACGTCCACCGGGGGGCACTAATCAACAATGCCAGCAGAAAATAGAAGCCGTCTCTCCTTGGTATCTCATCTCATGCACACGTGTACACATACCAGTAATAGGTGTCTGTAATACCTGTACTTTTGTTCCATGTAGACTACATATAGAGAGTAGCACTCACTTGTGGAGTTTTTGCTCTACACACCGTTAGCTGTACTCTGACTACATGCCGCACTGTATCATGCGTCTTTTTATCTAACATCATTCAACTCTAAAATATTATTTCTGTTGTTGCTTCCCAAAGCAGTGACTTACTTACATTTCACCCATTTCTTCAGCAAGATTGACATTATGTCCAACAATGTAATTAGTTTAAATGGCAAAAATCTCAATATCAATGGTAAAACGGCCAAAGCAATCCTTTTGTTTGGACTTAGAACTACGACAACATAGATCAAAACCATTGCAATATACTGTTTTGATCTATAAAGACTTGGACTTAGTTGCCAGGAAGTCATGAGCCAGTTTTCAAGGATACTTTAGAACAAACTGGCAACATTTTATTGATTGTAACTGCAAATAGATCATTGCTAGTAACCTGTTGTCCCCTTTTGATACAGAATATTGAAAATACTGTTTGGTACAAGCTGCAGCGCTGACTTTTAGGAACCATGCGTGTTGCCATCGAATAACTGATTATGTTGCACTCAACAAACTGAAGTGAAAGCTTTCTCCAAACCTTGCTGCATTTGTGGCAGACCTTTCTCACACTGATTGCACACGTGCACTCTAAATACCAAGCATTGTATTACTACTGACTACTTCATCCTAGCAGTGATTTTGCAGGCACATGTTAAAGGCAGAAATTTGCACTTTGTCATCAAATCAGAGCATCAAATTGGAGGGTAAGCACCTTGTTTAAAATGGACCAAGCTGATTCTGATTTCCTTTTAATCCCTACATTGCAAATGATTTCTTTTTTTTCCTTTTATGAGATTTATAAATTCAAATACTATAATGCCAATTAATGTATCTGATTCCACGATTCAATTCATATATAATATGTTGATTTTAATGGTCATTTTATGTTCCTAAATAACTGTCCCTATTTATTTAATTTGAGCTACTTTTTAGACAATGTATTTCAAAGATGCATTTTTAGACTTCTGTTTTGTGTGTGAGTGTGTGTGTGTTTGCGTGTCTGTGTGTTTGTGTGTGTGTGTGCGTGAGTATATGTGTGTGATTAAGTGTATGTTCGTGTGTGTGTGTCTGTTCGTGTGCGTGTGCGTGCGTGCGCATGTGTATGTGTGTGTTTGTGCATGTGTGTGTGAACTTTTTAACCCACACTGAAATACGTAGAAAAAGCTGTTAGGTGATGTTCTGCAGTACTTCTCAGAAAGTCCTGCATACACTGTGTCACCGTTATGTTTAAGTGCTGAAATAGGTCACATAGGAATGTAATCTAATCTCAGTTCCACTAATTTAAGCACTGTGAGATTGACGTCTGCGCAGACATTTTTAATGTAGGCTAATACATTAGTGTGCTAATACGTTTAGAGCCTGAAAAATTGTCATAAATATTTTAACAGAATCATGATGGACTGGGAAGCTGCATATTGAAGAATGAAATGAAATTATACATTGTGCCAAGATAGCCTGCAGTCCTGACTGTTAGCATTTGTTTTTTTTTATTGTATTCTTGAAAAAGAACAACACCAATAAAACAGAATTGCTAACAGGAAATTTGACTTCTTGTGGTCTTTGTCTGTGCTGCGATTAAAAAAAAAGAAAAAAAAAAAAGGATGTAGCACATGAGTAAAATAAATGCTGAAGGCAACTTTAGAGGAAGAAGAAGAGGAGGAATTTATCATAGTATATTTCTAAATAACATTATCGTTGTCACTTTTTCCAGCACTGTCTGTGTGTGTGCATTAAAAAAAATGCTCATTTGATAACCATTGGAGGGCAGAATTCACTTTCAAATATACAGAGTGTTTGGACGTCTTTTTTTTGTTGTTTTTTTTGACAGCAAATCGAAATCTAGGTCTACCTATGTCTCATATCCACCAGTGTCTGCATGCAAATGCTTTTCTTTCAATACTGTATCTACCAGTGCAGTAGGAAATGTTTACCCAGAATGCTAAATAACAGGGTAAAATTAATTAAACATCTCACGGGCAATTATCACCTCAGTCTTGGGTTTGGTGATCAATTCCTTTACACTCAATGACGTGTGATTGACAGTATTATAGCATTATAGCGTTGTAACATATATTGAAATGCTGGTAAAATTTATTTGAAAGTTCTGACTTTTTCAAGAGTCTGCTCTTCTCGTCAGTGCGTAAGTGCCAAGCCTAAAACTGATCTTGAACAGGATTCTCTCCAGTGCTAAGGTTAATGACCAGTGTATTGTCTGCTGCATCCTGTCAACACCATGGAACACAGCACCAACTCTAATGACTATCATTATGGGAAAGTCATTCAATGTCATTCTTTTTTATGTGCTATCCACCAGGCTTGATGGGTTTTCAGATCTAGTGCACACAGATGTCATGAGCTTTTTCTTATCATCGCTCCAGGTAGTGTATACAGTCCGTATGTAGTAAACTGTTACAGTAAAGTCTCCAGATGTAATGTGTTGAGAACAGAGGTGCAGTTCTTGAGTTGAGGAAGTGGAGTTTTCCATGTAATTCCCACCAGTGCTGCTCCTCAAAAAAAAAAAAAAAAAAATGTAAAAAGCAATTTCAGTGTGACACTGTGAAATGAAATTCAAGATACTGCGCTTGGAATATTAACTATCTGAGCATTTCAATGTGAATAACCTATTACACAGCATGAACAGTGACTCCGTGGCTCTCTCCAGGACGGATTACTATTGCATTCACGTAAGTGTCTCTCTCTTTCTTTTTCTTTCTTTCTTTTTATTCTTTCTCTCTCTCTCTCTCTCTCTCTCTCTCTCTCTCACTCACTCACACTCACACTCGTGCACTCACACACACACACACACACATACAATGTTGATGAATTTTTTCCCAATTTTTTGAATATGAAGGAAGGGAAAAATCCTCTAATTTACCTCATGTGAAGCTGAAGCCTCAGGCCAGAGGCAGTGGATGAAATGAGTTGTGTTGTGACTCTAATGAAATGAGCTAAAATGAGTTGTGGCACGGTATCTTTTGCTATCCTCTAATTAAATGTGCTCTCTCATTCTTAGATGTACACAGAGACATGCCTGTCCTAGATTAATAACGAAAAATTCAGTCTCTGCCCAATTCTCTCTACTGCTCCTAATGGCTTCATTCATAGCTGAGCAGATGAACTGGGAGTGAACTGGGTCTCATGACTATCACAGCCTACAAAGAGATTCAGAGAAATGGTATAGGAAGGAATGAGATTTTTTTTTTATCATTTGTAGTTGTAAAATCAGTCAAAGGTCTGTGAATGATAATAATGTCTGAATGTGTCTACAACCAGTTAATTCAACCTATTGTCATTTGCGGCAGAAAGTATTACAAAATTTGAAATAACGTGAAAATAGCCCACTAACACAAAGAATTTTACTGAAAAAAGAGAGGATGGTTTTGGACATTTTAAAATGTTAATGAATAAAGACCACAGTCAGGTGTGTGGTGTGTAGTTGGTGCCATGGTGTGTATGTGTGGGTCATGGTTTGAATCAGAGTGCTTTTCAGCTTTGTAGATATTTCTTATTTAGAAACTTGTTACAGATTGTGTGCCTGTGTGTGTGTGTATGTATGTGTGTGTGTGTGTGTTTAAATATTTGATGCTCTTTTAATATTCATAGCACACAGAAGGAACGAAGCATTCTCCTGGTTCTGAATTCTAACTGAAGGGACTCCAACTGATCTAGCATGCTTTGTTGTACAAACATATTTGCTCACCATTTTTTTTTATGTTTCTTCTACATGTATTCATTCTTTATTATTTTTCTCCATGTTATTAAGTCATGTAAGTCTCACAACAGCTTTTTAAATTTTCTTTTTGTTTATGGGGTCCTCATATGTATTGCACAACATCTCAAACCCAAGATTATGTAAGACCTGCAAATAGCTCAGCATACCGGGGACTATCCATCTACAGACTACAGAAACTACAAACCATAACTGTCTACAGATAACACATAACGCATTCAGAATAACAACAAACAAGAAAGAAAACCAAATAAACAGACAAACAATACCAGTGTATATAGATTTAAGCAAAGCTACTATGACTCTAGTCCTCAGGTACTTTGGTGCTGCTTAAGTTGTCCATGTAATGAATTATACTGAGCTGCTCTTCGTCTGATGTGACTGAATGCATGTAAATAAGCAGTTCTGTCAAGTGCCAAAGAAAAGATTTTAAAAAATGAGGGGTTTGTCTTTGAACTTTAAATAAATTCAAAGTCACACTGATAGCCAAATAATATTCTGATATAAACCTCTGGAACACAACATGGTCCGTAAGGTAATGAATGCGTGTCCTAATCCACAGCACATGAAAAATCCCTCCTCTGTTTTTCTCCATGAACAATTTATGGTACAAATGGCCTTTTTTCATGAAATATACATAAACCCAGACGTGTCTCTCTTAGACTGCTGAAGTGTGGGGGTCTAAAGAAACAGGTCATACATGTATCTAACATACAGGAGATATAGAAGGAGCAGAGTTTTGTCTGGATGTTTTATTTCATTAGATTCCAAGTCGTCCTCATCGTCACGATCCCTGCTTTTCTACCATCCCTGTTATTATTAGATAATAACAGGATGCCATGATACAACAAGGTGTCTTTCCTTTCTCTAAACAGCAACAATTATAAGAGCTTTCTCAGATCATCTGTTCCCCCTGCTATTTCCTCTGACAGCGTGTTTTGTGCTTCTTCTCCACTCCCTCCTCACTCAGGGCAGCTTCTAGACGCAGAATCTCAGAGTTACATAAATTCAGAAATAATACATGCACTGAGGACCAGAACAAGAAAAGGAAGGATGAATCACATTCAGCTCTCTGAGGTGAGCCAAGGGATTTGCAAAAGTAAATGAGGGAGGGTCTTTCCCGTAGTCCAATGGCTTGTTCTCAGTTGTTGGTGAAAACCACTCCCGGGGCCCATGCTTTGATGTTTGCCGTGGTCTCAGCATTGGTAAGGGCTGCTGTGGATTGGATTAAGTATGAGTTCAAGGCATGGCTTTCATCAACGTACACACCACTGGAAATGTGCGTGTGTTGGGGGGGGGGGTTGCACGTGCATAAATGATGCACACATAAATGAAATCAGATTAGTCATATCATCACACTTATGATTATGCAATGAACTTTTGACAATGTTCCATCTGTTTCTATCACAAATTCAGAACCTAGTGTCAGTAAAGGATAACACACAGATAGATACAAAATGAATGATGTGGGAAGGTCAGAGACCAAACATACTGTGTAATGGAATTCTACGCCTCAGGACAAGACTCCTGGAATGGTTCACAAAACACACTGTATGTCCAGATAATATATGTTCGAATATGTTGAAAGGGAGATTTTTTTTTCGTGATAACACCCAGCTTTTCACTTAGCTGAAATTGCTGCAGGGGAAAGAATACATAATTCATTGGCTCAAAAAAGGCAGGTACGTGTATAACCTTTGTGCGGCCATTCTGGGCATGTTATGTTATTGCCAAAGGAGGAGCAGTCAGCTGAGAAACATTATCAGCAATCAGTGAGAGAGAAAAGGGAATGAGACCTCAGCTGCTGGTGCCTGCTTACCAGGGTAGTGCATCTGGGCGAGTGTCCTGGAAACGCACATAGTATTACAGCAAAACTGCAGTATCATAACAGTGCATGTTATTCCGCTAAAGTTAATGCATAGATGGATAGATTGATTCAGCTTATTGATTACTCTTGCGTATCTGCTATGTAGCGGTAAATGCCATGATGGTTTAATTCTCTTTTACCACAGGTATCTGTAGGTGATTTAAATCAATCAGTGGACAGCCAGTCTGAATCTAATGTCTTGCAGATGAAAATGATCCCTTCGGAGGACTTCTGCTCTCAACACAAAGTGAGCACCCCATGCACTTAGAGTCCAGATGATGGACTTAATGACCCTAATGGACTGTTACATATCCCTCCCACCCACTGCCTTCTGTAATGTCTACAAACCAGCTCTCTCTGTCTCCAGCCAAAATGAACCCAGTTGCTTGCTCAGTTCCTCTTGTGTTTTGTGGAAAATTCTGTTTGATACAGCCAGCCCAGGAAAAGTTCAAGGGTAAAGAAAATTTCCTTTGAAGGTGCAGTACAGCAGTTTTGGAATATTTTGAAGCTGTCACTCTCAGCAGCACCATGCATCTCAAAATGACAGTGGGCCAAACTGCCAGCTGTTGTGATTGTGCTGCTACAGTAGGACGTTCTCCATGATAAATTGTGCCATGCCCTGTTTTGATGTCCTGATGGTTTTTGACATGGTTTGATATTGGACTGCTGGGGAATCCAGAATACATCCACATACAGAATAAACAAGGACTGGAATACATAGCTCTGCTAATACAACCAGACAGAATTGACCAGCAGCTGAAAATTTCATATCTCAAATTGAAAACTGGAGACAGATGTCCGTAGAATGGACAAATGTTTGTAGAATGGTCTTTTGAAATGGAACGGTTATGTTTGTGCCTGATTTAAACAGAAAGAGACATCACTCTGTGGATACTGAGATGCTTGGGAATACCACGGAAAATGTGTGTGAGATTGTTTACGACACTCCTGCAAACTCAGTTTATGGACGTCCTTTACCTCTTACGTCAAAGCTTTTCACGATCTGTTGAGTATCCAACAGAAGTCTTGCGTTGATTTGTGTTGTGCTCATTCTTTTTGCTACTGCTTTTATAATAAGTGACTCTGCTTCCTCTCTGTCACTGCTGCAGACATATATTTCAATCAAATGTTTAAGAAAGTTTACACAATGAAATATGCTTCAGAGATATGTGAGTATTTTTTTTCCTTGTAAAGATGAAGGAAGGATACTTCCTTCTCAGTAAAAAAAAAAAAAAAAAAAAAAAGGTCTTACTGAGTAGGCTTTGAATTTGTGGACTGGGAGAGGCCACACTTTTAATGTCAACCTGATTGGACTGGTATATCTCTGAAGTTTGATTAAGATTCAAGAGTTCTTGTGTTACGCTCTGCCTAAGGAATTCTGTGGCAGAGGCTTCTCCATTTCTACATGGTTAAACCTGTTACTCTCAAGAGTATAAGTGTGTTATTTCATCATCCCCGTTAGAGTCAATCAAGAAGAGGAAACTTCGAAGCGGTTTTCATAAGGAAACTTCCTCCTAGCCAGGAACCAAGTCATTCCTCCATTTTGGCCATTTCTCCCCTCAAAATGACTGAATAGCAATCTCAGAAACCACTTTTTATCATTTGAAATGTCACAGAAGTTGGTTATATCATGTGGTTACAGCTTGAGTTTAAAAGATTCAAAAAGTGTTTCAAAGAATTTCAAAGCACTGACAGTAATCAAGGCTGCATTTTTATGAGTACAGATTAAAATTGGATGACATTTATCAAACAAGACAAAAAAATTCAAAGGAAACAAAGAGAATGCACAAACACAGGGGCCTACCAAGCAAGCTGTTTGAAGCAAATTATGAGCGTCTCTCCTTCGTCAGAACTGTTTCACATGTCAAAATGTACCAGACATCTCTGAGTATGATTTGTTTGGACTGAGTGTCCGACCTTGGCTTGTCCACTTTTTTCCCATTCTCAGGGACTGCTTTTGCTTTCAGATATAATACTGCACAAAGCTTACAGGAGAAGTTAGTCCAGCATTTGAACCACAAGTTCTCATGATTAATACTGAGGTGACCTGAAGTTATAAGCCTACCAACAGGACAGTAACATTTCATGTGCAACATCTGTGTTCAGCACATTGGTTGTTCACTGACATGATTAATATTTCCTGGGGAAATAAGCCATATATGTTTTGAAACATCAGATGTGTAATTACAGATGCAAAAAATGTCGAATATATTCCAAAGAGTCCTCAAAGGGCCTCTGTTTAAGTTCTTGTCTCCCTGGGAAACAGAGCTGCTGATTTTTATAAATGTAAAGAAACAAAAGGATTTTCACAAATGGCCATTTTGTTATTTTGTTAAGGCTTTACATGGAATCCAGTAGAACCATCATCTCATGTGATATCAGCGATGATGATGATTATGATGATGATGATGATGATGATGATGATGATGATGATGGCTGACCAGTGGATATGAAAAAAATCTGACTATGCAATGTGAATTTTCACAAACATTGCCAGTGTTGAAAAATTAGTTTGACAATTCTTTCCATCAAATTCGATCTGATCAACCCTCTCATTTCTTCTATTGTAAAGCCCTCGTACTTGCCCATGCAAATACTGTTTGACAGACTGACAAAGGCAATCAGCATGCTGGAGCACAACTAAATCTTTCATCAAATGGCCGGGAGTTCTACAAGATTTATTCCATTACTCCACATATCTGGCTGCTTATGGTGACACTTGCCAAGACATTCAGTGATAACTGATAAAGAGGGAAGAATTTTACCAACTAATTTACAGAGGAAACACGGTTCGTGCAGAGCTTGACTTATGACAGCGGGAGAGAAATATGTTAAGCATTAGTAATTACATTTCCATTTTAAAGCCTGACAGGCACTGTTTTAATTGATTTAAACTTGCAGTGACTTCTTATGGGGGCAGTATAAACAGATTCTCTCAATAACAGAACAGCTGAATTGCTGTAATTGTACAATGAGGCTGTGACTCTTAAGAGTCCTTCTAGTTTTTTTTCTGTTAATGTCTATTTTGTCCTCTTTAAAAGAGACCGAAAGCTTGATCTTGGAGATTGCTTAAAGCATCTATTGGAAATAAAGTCATTTTCAGAGCAGTGTGGGTAACACAATATCTAAGAACAATATCTGCATGAATATAATGGTACAGACAGTTATATAAGTGCACTTATATGATTCAGTAGCAAAACTGGTCATACGGGACATATGACCCTTAAAGCACCAGACCATAGAATATATGTTTGTAGATACATGTAGATCCAAATAAGTCTCGAGGCATCGCGAGCCATGCTCTTAGGTCACGTGTGACTGACTGCTTATTGTACATCCCAGTCCTGGTAGAGACAGATTAGGAAGGAAAAGCGCTGTTGAGTACATGTTCAGCAGTGAGAAGCCACACTGCGCACTTGCAGTTTATGTCGTGTTTTAATCCAGAAACCGTTGTTTGCTTGTTTCACTCTACATTCTCATACGTGTAGATTTTTGCATAGAAGCTGGCGTCTGGTACACGCCCAGCTTTCCTGGACTTTCTTCTCAATGAAACGACAGCACGACATCAGTTAACTGACAGATTCTGAACTTGAGGTAAGACCATAACACCAACGTCTTTCTTTATATTTTACAGAGACTACTGTGGAAACTTAGAAAATCGCGCAACTCCTAGACCCAAGAATAATAACAAAGCGGTCGCCGCCGGTCTGTAGGCTACTTCGAGCGCCAAGCATTTCCATTAGAGCTCCACTAAGATTCCATCAAAGTAGAAAAATACTGTACAACTAAACTAACAATCAGTGCACTGAATTTAGAAAATTCAGTGTGAAACCGCATTCTCAAATTACTATCTCCATACATTCTGGAAATATCAAATATAATTCGTGCGCTCCACCTACTAAAACCAGATCGTTGATATCGTTGTAGTATGCGTAGCTACTGTATATGCACAGATAAACATTGCACTACAGGGTGTCTTGTGCGGATGAGAGGACCCTTTGTTAATGGTAAAATATGTCAACACATAATATGCATGCATGATGCCACAACGGTAATAAAAACAAGTTTCCAGTTATTTATAGTGTTGAAATTGGTGGTTTTATCATACGAGACATTATAAAACATCCTAAAATGCTGCCTTATGATCTGAAAATGAAAATCCTTATTAAATTACTCACAGTAACCCGTACTTCATATTCTGTTGTGATTAACTGAATGAAGGCTTTTTGAGTGGAAACGATAACCAAAAGTGCTCCGAGAGGTTAAATAGACCACTGGATTTCAATTTGTTCTGTTACAAAAGCCACCAGTGCTGAGCTATACGAGGGCACGTTCGTTGATTTTATCCCAGACCTCAATTATACATGTGGATTGACAAAGGTTTCTAAATCCAAAACATACAAGCCTTATAACACTTTTTTTAAAAATCTTTTAAAATCTTTAAAATCTTTTACAGATTGTGGATTGGAGGGGTTTATACAATGATTGTCAAGGCAATGTTAAAAGCTGATCCTCTGCCAGATTTGTATTCTGCTCCTGAGAAAAGCAATTTCCCCTGTCAGAGAAAGGCTTTTTAACTAGCACTTAAATTGCAACGGTATGGTGTTTGGATTTGCAGAGGTTTACTATTCAGGTGGTGTTGTGTGTCCTAAGTATGTTGGGGTGTTTTCCTGAATGCTTTTGCGGAGGACCCCAGCCACCCCCCACCCCCCCACCCCCCATCCAATCTATTGCTCAGGTGTCAGAGTGTGGTCTTTGTTTGCCTGTCTGTTTGATCCATTGATTGATATTCTTCTCATCTCAGCCACCACACACATCGGGTCATGTTCTTGCAGCCGTCAGCAGCTCAGCATTGGGGAAAAAAGAGCCCGCATGTTCATTTGTCTTCTTTTTCCATTCACAAACCCATCTCAGTAGGGAGAGGAAATGAAAATTAGAGGGGTTGTATTTTGTGTATTTTTTAGCAGCGATCCATTATTTGGAAGTCAGACTGTGATGTGTTCAGAAAGTCAATGTGTCAGAGGTTTTGTCCTTGCTGTTTTGCACTGGTCGTTGAAAACTTAGATTTTTATCATTTCTGAAATGAGAGCCTTCTGAGAAATGTTCCTAAAAGCCTTTTTAAAAAAGTTAGATAAAAAAATATGCTTGAATGGAATATCTGATCAGGTTTTGTTTTGTCTGTGTGAGCTTTTCCGTGGAACACAAACGCACCAAGAAAATTGTTAGTCATCTACTCACATAACTCCTTTCCATTACAAGACCATAATAAACAAGATATGAAGGTTGTCTATAAAAATTGATGGTAAGCTTAATATTTATATACAGCAAAGACATAACTAGGATGAGAGATTGTAAATTGAGATAGCTGAGGAGTTATATTGGAAAAAGATGAAAACTTAGCTCCTGCCATAACACCAAAGTCTCTTTTCTATAAAAGGGTTAAATTGTTTTAGGCAAGGGCAAGGTTTTTTTCTTGTTGTTGTTTTGTTATCTCTGTTAAACTTGTGATGTTTGATTTGAGGCTTTAGTTTCAGGGTGAATGCCTTGCTCTGTGTGTTAACTGAGGGATTTTGACACAGCCTCAGGGCTTACTGGTCTTCACTAGCCAAGCACTTGAACCTGCCACCACCGCATAAACCTCTACACCTGAGCTCCGGGGTTCAGCTTTATTTACACCTGCTCCTCAAAACCATAATTTCAGTCTTAACACAAACACAAGGCCAATTATTTAGAGATTAGCTCTCCGGGCTGTTCAATTTTACCTTTTCCATAATGCGCTTTTTCTCCCCACTCTTTATGAAAGGGATGGTAACCTGGTTGGTTTTATTTAGGAAAACACTAATGTCATGAATTGTGCAAATCAGATCAATTTTACAAAATACAGTGTTATACACAGAACATTATTGTCTCACTGTTGTGCATTCACTGCATTTGACTAACCATATACTGAAACCAACAAACCAAAAACCCTGCTACTGGTGCTGAGAGTAAAAATTGTAGAGAAACAAAAGCTTTTTCATCCAGTGTTAAGCACATTATTCTTCAGATGATCTTGACTCATAATGAAACTCCAGTAGGAAAAGTTTGGATGGTGTGTCTCTTGTGCTTAGTGTACATTATTATGTAATTGAATAATGGGGCTCATTTGTCCTGCTTCAATTATAGCAGCTCCATTGAAAGAAGAAAAGGCTTGTACTCTAGCTGCTTGTTTCTCACTGAACCCCCTCTACCCCAACACTTCCAGCTGATTGGATCTGCTCTGCCATTCCCCTTTTCCAACGCAGACCCCTGAGCACACAGCAAACAACATGCACTCTGACACAGTCACCAAAAGCGCCCTCCTCTATTATTAAACACAGCACAGTGTTCCTGTTTTTTTCTGTGAACATGTTTTTGCATCATCTTATACAGATCAGAAAACATATTCAGGTCAGTCTTAGACCATTGTGGTTTATCAATAAACGTAGAATATTGCTTGTTGCCAAGTGGTGATGAACGTAAGCCACTTAGGTCAGTCTTAGACCATTATAAACCATTGTTTATTAGTAAATGTAGAGATTTTTTTGTTACCATTTGGTGACAAAAGTTGAATAGATTTTATTTTAGACACATTGCTCTGTTTTGTATGCACAGACTGTTTTTCAGTGTGTGGTTTTGTTGGTCTATCCATGCACGCTTTGCAGCCTAGTGTGGTCTAATCTGGACATCACCTGTTTATTTCTCTTTCATCTGTGGCTTCCCATGGCGCTGTGGTGAAATAGACGCTGCTGGTGCCCCGTGTTGGGTCTTCGGGTCAGCAGCTTCAGAACGCCACACTGAGTCTCAAGGTAAATGATAACCGCATCCTCGCCTGCGCTTTCAGCTCCAGGGTGCTTTCCAATATAGATATAACAGACACACACACAGGGAGTCTGCTACACGCTGAATTTAAGAAAGTCTTGGTACTTACGCTGTCTTACTGATTTCAGCTTTCCCTTCTCATTGTCCTTCACTGCACCAGGCTTATGTGTTTTGGATTAGGGATCTGGATAAAGACTTCATTTTTCTGTGATGTTGCCTGGAGTGATTAAATTATCATGCTGAATAAAAGCTGCTAAGTTAATCTGGCTCTGGCTATTTGCATAGAAGATTTTCATATAAATATCCTACGACTGAGAAGTATTTTAATGTGTTTTTTTGAAGTATCTCTGGCTTTTCTGTCATAAACACATTGAGTCTTTTACTATTTGTATGTTCAGTTGTTTGTCTTAATTGAGCTGTTCTCAGGGGATTGTTTGACTGTTTGCCATGCATAATCTTCATTTATCAATCAACCCTAAAATGTGTCCTAAAGAAAAAAGCTAGAGAAGAGCAGCTTTTCTGTCTTATGCATATTTATAATGATTCTAGACCCTGAATTATCCATCTGAATTATTTTTTAATGAAGAAGACTTTACTTATACAGGAGCTCTGCTTTTTTCTTTTTATCATGGTTCGTTTGTACTCAGTGGTTGTGTATGGTAACTTTCTTATGTATAATTGGTGTGTCATGACCTCTGAATGCCTACAATGATGTCATGGAATCACCTTTTACAGTTTGGATGTTTTTTTTCAGCCCTCCTGTGAGAGAAGCCAGATTATTTAGGATTTAGCCGTTTTACTTTTCAGCTCAGAAGGTAAGCTCAGAGTGAGAGTGAGAATGGAGCAGTAACTGGTCTTGAGCCAAAAGGCCATCACCACTCACAAGGTCTTCTCTTCCAGAGGTGCTGATCTGTTCGTTTCATGAAACCATTTGTGACCCTTCCTGTATGTCTTACAGTGAATGCTTTCGCACACATTGAGATTTTGCTACCATGAAATAACTTTCAGTCCAGGCTTTTGGTCAGTTTCTACATACATGCGTAAAGTGTGACTGGTATTGAGGCAGCACCTGCAGAAGTTAACAGACACAATCCTTCCTCAGCTGCAGGCTAGGGGTCATCCCGGGGGTGGCAGGATTAATAGGATTTCAGCTAGAGGGGTACGAGAGTTCAGCAGATAGGCTTTCCATCAGTTCGTAGTGAGCTGAGCAGGAGAGCTACTGTCATCCAGAATCCTTGCCGCTGTGGCTTTAACAGCCGGAGGGCCACGGCTAATTGGCTTCTCTTTCCATCCAGTGAGACTTGAAGCAGTCAGCTGGGACCTTGAGGGAGCTGTCTGCTAGCAGAGGAACACAGAAGAAGGCTCTGCCCTTATTTATTATTCATAAGGTCCCGTAGAGAGAAAGAGATTCAGGGACCTTTGTGAATACTTGTGTCAAGCCAAACGTCCGTCATTATCAGCGTCTCTTGAAAATGTCATCCAACCCCATCTATTGAAAATCATTTACATTTGAGACAGTAGGCAATACCAGTGCCTAAGCTAAATAGGATTAATTTGATTTACGTGCTCTGATAATTGTTGTGATTATATCATTAACTTTGAATTATGTGCCGTTTGGTTTAATGGAGATGAAATGCATGGGCATTTTAATTCTTAGATGTGGACATGTGGCAGATCCATGCTTGACTAGGTTAGCCTGATTGTAAGAAGAACCTAAGACCTTGGTTTCTAATGATGAATGGCACAGTTATATAAAGCTTGCTCTTATGCTGATAGATGGTGTTTTTGTTCATTGGACTTGACCGGCTTTTTGTCAGATGCTTAACTCCTGGAGTGCAATTCATGAATCAGTGTCTGATGCCAGATTGTTAGTGTTAGCAGTGCAGCTGGTATTTTGAGGGGAAAAAAATAAAAGAAAGAGAGCTCCATTTACCTCTTCAAACTGTTGTTCAGTTGTTCAGCACTGCACCAAGTGTGCACATTTTCCTATTCCAAGATACTTTGCCATTTTGGAGAGGAGTTCTTCAAAATGGCTGCTGTGGAGGCTTCCTGTTAGTTGGTGCCAGAGTTGAGCACATTTATACCCAACCACATGTTTAGTGCAATGAATTAGTGATAAGACCAGATCAGGGTTTTCGCTAGGATTTTTTCTTGTCGGTCCCATGACCGAAAAGAATGAATTTTACCGGACAAATTTCAAACTTACATACACTGAAACTCACGTTTCAGTGTATGTTACAAACACAAATATAATGTACACCTAGGTTGACGAAAGAATGACAACCATCTCAAAATCAGTTTGATTATTTAGTGAACAGTAACGATTGAGCAAAACCTCAACATTAGCCGCTAGAATGTAGGCTATTACGAAACATATGTAACTTGTAACATAGGCCTACATGGCATCAAATGTAACCCATAGGCTACCAGGTAGCATTTTATTTTCTCCCTTTTTCATTATGGCAAAGTCCTCTGCTGCCGACTTGAAATCAAATGTGTCCAGTGTATTTTTGCAATTTGCAATGCGCATAAACCGCGTCACTCTCTCCCCTTCCAGACAACTTCGCAGTGACACCCTAATTCGATTTGTTATAGCTACATTTTGTACGAGCATTACCGCACATTTCGACTGGCAAGTTTTTAATTCATCGTTTTTGTGTATGTGTGTTTTTTTTTTTTTGTTTTTGTTTTTTAATAAAGGCAAAAAACGGTAATTACCGGCTAACGGAAACTCTGGACCAGATGTGTGTGATTGTAACAGTAAAATATCCATTTGCCCTTGGGGAGACAGCTTCTCATTATTAAAAGAGCTTTTAGAATATATGTAGTGAGGATATTCTACTATTTAATTATTATCCCGCTCAAGGTTCCTGGGTACACCCCTTGTATTTCAATTGAGAATGGTCCCAGATAGGGAGTCGGAATGTCTCTATAGAAGAAAAATAGAAGGTACTCAGTCCCTCAAATTATACGGTGTTTAAAAGCTCATATTCAATGGTAGAAGTACTTGGGGGCTTTTAAATGCTTATAATTTTTTTGGTGTCACTTGAACAAATAAGATTTTTTAACTATAGTTGGAATGTTTACACTAGGAACCCTAATGCACCAATACAGAGCTTATTATAATGTAAACTGTTTTCTTGCTGGTGTGTTGAATACCTTTTTTTTGGTAGAGAACCATATATCGTACCTACAGTATATTGTGCTGTACAACGCTGGCACATTTGGTTGTTCAAACTTAGAGTCAAGCCCATTGGATTTTGCCCACATCCTTCTGCTGTAATTCAGAGATATCTGTAATCTTTTGCTTCTGATTATGTGCACATGTCTATGCTGTTGCAGACGTATGTATTTCTACAGGGAATTTTAAGCATGGCTCAAATGTAATTGATGTGCCTTTTAAAGATCCATTATTCTGACTTGAAAGCTCAGAGTGGAGCACAGCACAGAGGAATCACACTGACTTTGAGAGAAAAAAAAATGGAATGTCTCTGGCAGCACCTGTTGAGCCACAGTATTGTTCTTTTCTCAGCTATTCTGAGGTGACTAAAAGTAATAGTGGAAAGTTTGTGTGTGTTTGTGTGTGTGTGTGTGTGTGTGTGTGTGTGTGTCAAAATGACACAATCATCAAAGAACTTTTGCAGCATTTTTTTTTACAGGGAGTGTTGGCAGGAGATAATGTAGCATTTGCAATGTCCACCTGTGTCAGAAATTAACTGCAGACTTCCTTTGTCGATATTTCGAGCCCTCTTTGTAAAGAGGGCTGAGGATTCATTAACTGGGTGAGCTCACAGACACCTAGACAGAGTCTTGAGAGATGCTCAGTGTGAGGTTTATGGGGCTAACTGTACTGTTACTCTTATCCACGAAGGAATATTAAAAATTCATTAACTCTGTCTTGATCACATTCTCATATCAATTTTCCATATGTCAGAACTTCTTATGGCACCGTACTCGGTCAATTGGAGTTGTTATTGCCTGTCGGTCTTGGATTGTTTTGAGTCATTTTCAGTGATGTGAATGTATTATCCTGTGTGGATCTTCTGTGTTTAGTTAGAAATTAATGTAGAAACATTCATTTGCCTCAATGAACATGGATTTGGTGCACAACTGAGATGCTTTGGCTCTCTTACAGTCTCTCTCTCGACATGTCATTTCGATCGGTGGCTGCTCTTCAAAAGTCACGATGTATGAGAAATATGAGCTGGTGGTGAAGCGTATAAAAGAGAATTTAAAAGGGAAAGGGAGTCTCTGGGCTGTAATGACTCCTAAAGCACTAGATTTTCCTCTCTACACTTTCTGGTTTATAGCACATTATTACTGCTCAGGGAAATGTTGCCCACATGGATGGAGTCCAAGGGAGTGAAGAACTATATAGTATGAATGTAGGTCCTATTGGACTGGACTAATTGTCCATATCTATCACCCTGATACTCAGAGGGTACTTTAAATGCATACATTCAGCATGACAGGCAAGAGAATCTCTCTATTCTTGACTCAGGCCACTGAACAGTTTTACCAGACTATTTAAGTGTTGGATGAAACTACCTGCCCAATATTGGATCAGTATTCTGATAGAACACCGCTGAGAGAATTGTCTTCTCAGTAATGGCTTTGGCAGAGTGTGTCCCCTATTAGTTTAATATGTCTGTGTAATTAAACAGAGCGTGGGCTTGTTTTGAAAGAGTTGTTCGTTTGAAGTTGACATCGAAGGTATTGGGAAAAATGGAAGTCAGAAGAGTTGACATGAAATTTACTTTGATTATGAAGGAACTCTCAGAGGGAAAATACCCACAGGCAGAGAGAGAGAGACAAAGCTGGATAAATTGGATGCCTGTGAGATAGTGACAGCCATACTGAATACAGGAGTGACTTAGGATGTGTGCAGCTGACTGATAGCTACAAGTCAGTGCCCAGTCCATTGCTAAGACTGGAAAGTGTTTTGTTGCGAAACAATTCATTAAGGTGACAGTTTAAGCAGCTGCCAGAACAACTGGCAAGCACATCAAGACCAGTGATGGACAGCCTAGCATGATGTTCCCTTCTGCTTAATTCTTTCTTTTGTCCCCTCCCCTCCCCCCCCCCCCCCCCTCTCTCTCTCTCTCTCTCTCTCTCCTTTCTCATACACAAACATATCTTTTATTCATGTGGATCATTTTATGGAGAGTTTTTTTTTTGGGGTGGGGTGGAGAGGGTTGCAATTATTTGACTCTTTTGAACGTCCTTGTGGTATATCTGTCATTTTTATCTTCAAATGATCTTCTAAGGTGTCACAAATGATATTTCAGTCTAACAATTTTATTTGTTTATTTATAGTTTTTATATGAAGGTCTTTTCTCGCATTTGAAGAGACATCTTGTCAGCGTGCCTGCTGCCTGCAGAACTTTAAAGCAGTATTTACATAATTTGTGATAATCCAGATGAATAAATCTATCCACATTTTTGATTTACTCTTATTTTTGAGTCACTGTTTAAGGTTCTGCATATTTTATTTTTAGCCTGTGTGGCTCAGTTTTAATATCAGGAAACTCTGTCATGTTCTGCTCTCTATACTCTGCGGTGACACAGAAAAGAGGCAGTCTCATTTTGCTGATTGCGTCAATGCTAGCTTTGGGATTTGCTTGAACATCTGTACATTAGGCAGATACATTGCATATGCGAATGTGGAATTTTCCAGTGACAATCAAACAGAAAGAAAATGAGGAGGTGGCACTTTGTGATCTTAAAGCTGGGATTTAGGGGCAAGATAACTTAGTCTGTCTTGTAGCCATAGACACCGTGTTGGAGGAACATCATTAAACACCATCCCATAATCTAGACTCTCCACCAATTTTTTTATCATATCCCAAAGAAACACAGAACTTGTTGAGAAAGATAAGGATGAGACGGTAAAAAAAAATCCAAGGGTATGTGAAAAAATCAAAACATTTTCTAGAATGTTCTTCTGGAATGATAGGTACTATTGGCAGTCACTCTATAAATTGTGTTCTAACTTTCTGTACAGTTTATGATTGGTTGCCCTCCATTCCATGAGTCTCCATTGAGACTCTTCAAATAGTCTTGGTTTTGTGGATCTTGTGGCAATGCATGTTCGTGGAAGTGGTCATGTTGGGGTAGCTTTTATCTGTGAGCTGTAGTCTGAGATTGAGGTAAGGAATTCATTTCTTTTCTGTGTGCCCAGAATGATTCACTCTCACTTACTGCTGTGTTGGTAATATGAGCTGTGTTTGTATGTGCCCAAGTGTTTGTATTTGCTGGAGTCTCTCAGATAAGAAAACAATTCCGTAACCCTCTGATGCTTACATTTCCCCACTCAGCCAGATGGCCTTTGATATACTGTGGACAAGCCCTGATGAATACGTAGGCTGGACTTAATTGAGGGGAGTGTGAAGTGATTTGTTGTTGTTGTTGGGTTGATAAGATCAAACACACACTGTGCAGATGAGGAGATTAGTTTGAGTTTAAGTCTCAGACTTAGGAATTGTAGGTATGGGTATGTCATCAAATAATCACCATCTGAAATGTATCGTGAGCAAAAATATCACCCATTGCTTGACTACTCATATTATAAAGGTAACAGTAATAATAATAGTAATGTTCTATTAATAGTAATGATTATGTGAGGCTTTTAATACAGATATTACAAATGTGTCATCTTTTTTTACCTCTAGTTTTTTTTGTGTTTGTGATGCTGTCCATCATTCTGAAAGCACTCCTCTCTTGAGCCAGGTATCTTTTTTTACTATACTGGACTGAAACCTCATGTCCTTGCAGGGCTGAAAGAGTTCTTGAGTCCCTTTGTATAATGTGGTGTACATCTTAATCTGTCTTCATTTTCAATCCCTTTTCAACCCAACCTTCTCACAATGTCACATGTGGCGGATAATTACTCAGAGTGTTTAGTTCTCAATGACAAAGGCTCTTAGTAGATTGCACTGACTTCAGACATGACTCATTGATCCATAAAATAACAGTGCAAACATTTTGACTCGATGACCTTATTCAAGACTGCTTTTGTTCGGCGATAAAGAGTTTTCGTCCAAGTAGGTCAGATTGAAACTTAACCTGCAAGTTGAAGCGTTCGGCATTGTCTCTCTTCCACTCTTCTACTCTGTTGTCACACTTGTCTTGTGATAGCTACTGTCCTGCAGTATCACAGTGTAATTTCAGCACTTTACACGCTGGCCTGAGATCTCTTAGTGTGACAACAGAACAAGTTCATATTTATGTCTCACTGTGGGCTTTCATTCTGCTGTATTTTTGGTTTTGTTTGTGTTGTCATTGATCAGCATTGTGCAGATCAGATTAATTGTAACCCAGCAGGAAATGGAAATGGTGACTGACGAAGTAATAAAAACACTATGTATTGTTCTTTTAAGATCTGTAGCACATGAACATTTTTAGCTTCGAAAGTGCAGTTGTATGAGAAGAGATTTGTCTAGGTCATGGTCTAATCACCTATGATGCTAGGGGTGATGAAAATCTTATGCATTTTGATGTAAGAGTATTTTTGGACTTGTGTTTGCTGTAGATTTCACCACAGAGTCAAAAGCTGCATATTGGAGCCAAAAGTGTTTTATGCTGAAGTAGTCATCCATTCTCTGAGATATCTTTCCTGCCTTTTTTTTTCATTTTGCTGATCAAGTCATTCAAGTGACATTCATCTGTGTATTTTAGCATCTGTGGCTGGACAGTAACAGATGGACTCATAAATGGAAGATGGTTTCCATTTCACTTGGCAGCATGTGGAGGACCTCATCTCTCTAAAGTAATTTCTACCATTTTCTTCATTTGCTCTGTGACCCATAGAATGTGTGCTGATATTGATATTGGGAGGCCAATCAATATGAATAGGCAAGTCACCTGCAACATTTTCTGCAGTGATGCTTTTCATGCTCTCCCTCTCTCTCTCTCTCTTCCTCTCTCTGTCTCTCTCTCTCTCTCTCTCTCTCTCTCTCTCTCTCTCTCTCTCTCTCTCTTTCCCTCTCTCTCTCGGCCACTCATCAGCTGTGTGGCTGTTGGAGACGAGGATAGTTCAGATAGTTTTAATGTCAAATTCATGCTGTCGTTGTGGTCCTGGTGCAGCAGTCTCTGTCCTCCACTCCCCCTCTTGTCTGCCTGACTGCGTGGTATTGCCAAATGTACCACCTTGTTAATGTTAGTGCAGGGGACCAATGGGAGTATGCTGACAGACCAGTATAAATGCTTTGTTTCAGCCCCAGACAGTGAGAGGGAGCAAGAAAGAGTGAGAGAGAGACAGAGAGAGGGATTTAGAGCAGAGAAAAATGCATCAATGTTCTACACTACATTAAATGGGTCCAGTCATTTGCATCTGAAATCCGTGTTACTTAGACCTGAGTATGATCTGTTACATGATAATTATCCTACAGCTTTATTTATTTTTCTTCTCATTAGGAAAATGTAATCATCCATAACAAAGTCAAGCTTTAATCTATAGTGAGATGACCTTGTTAATTTTTACCCATTGACAGACGTTGGTAATCTCTTTTGACCTTGACATTTACCAACATTTTGGTTTAGTAATCGGTATTTAACCCAGAGACATTAACCTGCTATAGGCATGTGTTTTGTGAAGGTCACAGAACATTCTGACTATACATTGTTCCACAGTTTCTCTGTCTTACAGCAGGAGGCACTGTTGACCAAAATAGACCCTAGTCTGTAGTTTTACTATATGATCCTATAGATGACTTTTTTGCGGCTATGCACATTCACACTTCTTAATACATATTTATGGTACATCTTGGCTGGTCACTTAAATAGATGATTTCTCACCGATACGATGAAACGACAGCCTGTCTGAGTTACGTCATTAATTCCTCTGGCGTCTGTATGTACATGGGATTAAAAGTGGGCTTGATGGGTTCGGGCGGCATTTGGCTGTGGCGGGGTCGGTATTGATCGTGAAGGAGAACACAGTGAGATCTGCTGTGGTCAGTGAGGGCCATCCATCACAGTTCTGCCTGAGCCCCCGTGCCCCCCCCTCCCCCCCACCCCCCTGCCTTGCAGGGAGGAAATTATAACAATGAGGATCCATTAGAACTGCAATATATCTTTCTTCTGCGGAACGCTGATTGATGACCAGGAGAGACACTGGCCAGTCACCTGTGCCCATTAACTGCCCTGCCGTCAAGTCAACCCACTGATCTAGGACAGGCAAAAAGGCTTTGTTTTGACTGAGGAAAGTTTTCTCTGAAGCAAGAGATCATTTTAGCTACTGAAATATCGAATGTGACAGCCCAAGCAGAGGTCTTTAGCCCGTGGATGCTAATGAATATGTGATAGAAAATCAATCAAGACGTTCTGTAATTGCTTGATCTTCTTGAAGCATTTGTGGATGAATATAGTTTCTGTTAGACCTTTTTTTTTCTTGGACATGTGAAAGTGGTGTCACACATAATAAGTTTTAAAGCAAGGGAATCAGTGTGTGTGTGTGTGTGTGTGTGTGCACGTGTATGTGTATCTGTATGTGTTTATGTGCATCTGTGTGTGTGTGTGTTGTTTTTGTTTCTTTATGTGTGTGTGTGAGTGTGCCTGTGTATCTTTATGTGTGTGTGTGTGTGTGTGTGTGTGTGTGTGTGTGGGTGTGTGTTTGTGTGTATGTGTGTGTGAATGGCCAAACAACCCTCCCTTTTTCAATTCTGTTTGCACTATGCTGTGCACTATGCTGAGGTCCAATGAAAGAGCACACTGTAAAGGCCTTCAGCTTTCAGCTCCCCACACCCTGAAGATTTCGTGACATGGGGCCAGGGACTGGATGTAAACACCTCCCAGTCAAACGGTCAGCTTCACATCACTTAATATTTGTTACAGCAAAGTAAATTTATAGACGCCTTTGAAAAGGCACACTCGTACTGGAAGCTTGTTCATTTTTGATTGATATATGAAAGCCTGGCTGAATTAGCCAATGGTGAGTGAACAAAGCAGTGGTATCAGTTATGGTGTGTGTCTGTGTGTGTGTGTGTGTGTGAGAGAGAGAGAGAGAGAGAGAGAGAGCGAGAGATTGTATTTGTGTGTTTATGTGTGTGAGAGAGTGTGTGTGTGTGTGTGTATGTGTGTGTGCATGCGTGTTTGTTTACTGTAGTTGTGATAGCAGTCGCAGTGTGTTTAGCCTGGTTTCTGTGCGTGTGTGTGAGCGTGTGTGTGTGTGTGAAAGAGAGAGAGAGAGTGTATTTATGTGTGTGTGTGTGAGAGAAAGAGAGAGAGAGAGTGTGTGTGTGTGTGTGTGTGCGTGTGTGTGCGTGTTTGTTTACTGTAGTTGTGATGTAAATGTAATGTGGGGTGGAGATAAGACTCAGCTTATTTTCTCTACATTTTCCACACAATTACCTTTTACATATCTGCCACTTTCCAATACCTCATTCCCTCTTACCAGCATTTTAAATATAGTCCAGCTTATACCTCCCTGTTCAAGCCTTCTTTATGTGTGTACCTGAGCCCTTGCCATGTTGTAACTCATGATAGTGTTGAGAGTACCTGTGCACGCATATAAAAAAGTGGATCTTTTACCTCTTTTTTCTGTCTAGGTGATGGTTTATGAGTGATTCTAGAATGGTCCATGTAGGTCTTTAAGTGCGATTGTTAGAAAATCCTGAGTTTGACCTATTGGCATCTTTTTGCTTACACCGTCAGATCACAGACACAGGTCTAAGATGAGTCTTTTCTGTTTGGGTACTGAGCACTCAGGCAATTAGATGACATTTGGTAACTGGAATGTTTTTTGGGATGTAAATTGTTCCTGCCTTAAACTTTGTTTGATTAGTGATTGATGCGGTTGAGTTTTAGCTCTCCAACAGTGAGAGGAATAAGGATTTTTCATAAAGCCGTGAAATAATGCATTGTGCTGGTCTAAACTGGTAGAAAGCTCTGCAAACAGAGCTTTGTACATTTTGTCAGTGTCAGCTCCTCTCAAGCCGAGCCCTCCTGGTAATTCATACCTCAAGAGCAAATTTCCTGCAGCTGAAAGCAGACACCTTTGTCAATGAGGGCTAGCTCTCAAAGGCTTGCAGCCGTTTGGAAATACATCACTGATTGTGTTGAGAGAGATTATTGGGTGCATGTAATTCCATTTACTTTTGACAGGTTAAACGCTCTAGGGTTGAATCTAAATCCAAGGGTATTATACCTATGGTATACATATGGTGAGAATGGTCCCGACAGTTAAAGGACATAAATTGTTGCAAGATAACCCTGTGTTTCTGTCAGGTTTTCCAATGATTCAGCGTTTATCCCTTTTATCAGTATTGGCTGTTTGTTTGTTTCTTTTTCTGGATATGTTTCTGGATATGTTGAAGAGTGGAATAGGTAGGGTGTTGTGAGGAGGAAAAGGTATCATTGGAAAATCTCTGCACTCCTGCATCCTTGTGGAAGTCTGTGTGCTATCTATCCCTGATAAAGGACAAGCCAGTGAGAGTCAGGAAGGACATGGCTGTTGTGTTGCTCTTTTTTTGACTGGATTAAAAGTGTTTGCCTTTACCCAGGCACACACCTTGGAGAGACTGTGCAGAGGGTAGTGACAGATAGGAGTTAGAATGATACATAGACACTTTGTATTGTCCCACAGTCAGGAACACTTTCAGCTGTGGTTAGTCTGAGAGAGTCAGTACTGCTCAGCAAAGATAATTAAACACCTAGAACAGTCAAACTGCACTTTATGAACTGATTTTGTAAACCTACTGAAAAGAGGAACAAGGATGTGAGTGGTAGATCTACTAGAACACTTCCTCTTTAGTGTCTGCTGCTGATTTATTGTAAAAGGACCCTTAATCTTTAATCGACCTTGAAGGAGCAGTTAAATGTCTGCTTGACAGTCCCTCTGTTCAGAGTGATTTACTGAGTATTGTCAAAAAAACTGTAAAAAGCACAAGGTACAGATGACACCTGGTGCTTGTTTGATCAGCTGTGTTTGACAGCCAAACACGTTCTCATAAACATGTGAATTAAAGTTAAACAGCTACTTTTCTTTCTATTCTGGATTTTTCTTCTGCACCCTTTTGCTCTGATTGTCACTGTTCCGGGTCACTGTCGGCATAGCAGCTCTCCGCCTTTTTTAATCTCAAAAGGTATTGTCCCTCAACCACAGATATTGCTGAAATCGTTGTACCAATCAAAGCTATATTGGATCTGTTTTTCACAAGTAATGACTCCGTTTTAAAGAGCATCATAGGGACATTGGGTACTGTCCCATTGTACACTATTTACAGAATCATTTTACTGAGGATGACTGTAAAGAGGGCAGCCACTGGTTACCAGGGTTACTACATGTGGTCAGCACTAGTCTCTCTGGCCACCCCACCCCCACCCCCTTATTTGCCAAGGAGGCAGCAGAGAGAAAGACAGAGAGAGAGACAAGGAGACAGAAAGAGAGGGAGAGAGAGAGGGAGAGAGGGAGGGTGTGGAGAAGAGGGAGGAAGGGAGAGGGAGAGAGAGAGAGAGATAGGGAGTGAGAGAGCCGGGGAGTGGAAGAGAAGGGACAGTTGCTAACACACGCTGTCTCTACCAAGGGAAACAGAGGCATTGCCTCCATTCTATCCCTGTCTGTAATCTTACTGTTTTGGTGAATTTTGTACATTACACACAAGATGCCTCAGAGAAAAAGAAGTTTCACTTTTGGAGCTTATGGAGGGTAAGAGGAAATTCCATTATTTAAAGCTCTCTTGACTCAACTTCTGCTAAGTGGTTAGTCACTTTTTGTATATAGGCTGTAGAGTATAATTACAGCTGCCTTCTTCTTATTAACAGGAGATATGGTGTAACTTTAACAATGGTTTGTTAATGCACGCAACTGCTGTCAAGTTTTTTTTCATTATTATTTTTTAACATTTTTTAAATGTGTTGTAAACTCATATGATTACAGAATAAGTGCATGACTTCAGTGACGTACAAGCCACGACAGGATAAAGAGAGCGCACTTTTAAATGAAAGCAGTTGAAATTCCTGTTGGCTTTGCTAAACGCTAATTTAGTGAGGGAGAACCTTGTTAAAGTCCATCACAGCTAAAGCGATAATTGAGTCTAAATTGAATTAGACACTGCGGCTCACTGCGGTAGACACACGCTCCGTCAGACTCGGGGTCTGCACGCCGCTTAACCCTATCAAACAGTCAATCAGGACGTCGTTCGCCTCCGCTCACACGCATCAGATAAGTGAAGTATGTTTGGTGTATGTGCCCATGCAAAGGGCAAATAAAGAATAAGATTAAATTTACTATGTAGTTGACAACCTCTGGCTCCATAACAGTGTCCTCAGTGATACTCTCCAGTCTGAAGTGTCCCCTCTTCAGTCAACAGGTGCTAGGCTGCTGCTGCTCCTCAATACTTACTTGTAATGGACAAGTGTTGTTTGTGTGTGTGTGTGTGTGTGTGTGTGTGTGTGCGCGCGCGCGTGTATCTGGTGATCTTTGGAATGAACATTCCCTGAGAAGGTTAAAAAACATGACTCCTCATGTGTTACCAACAAGAATGCCTCAAAATAGACACAGAACTTCTGAATGAAGGAATTTCAGTTACCACTTTTTTCGACAATTCACCAAAGACTGGTAATTTGCATGGCTGAATTTTTTTTTCTTTGGAAAATTTGTGACTCATGTGGTCTGTAGACATTTAATCTAAGGTAAAAAAAAAAAAAGAAAGAAAAGAAAAACAAAAAACTGGGCACTACGCCAGAGCTGTTTAGTATCAGTAAAATGAGCGGTGTAGGAAATATACTGTAAGTATTGGACAAATACAGACAAATACCTCACTCAGAAACTTTGCCGTGTCCACATAATTTAAATATTTTTTAAAACACGTTTGAAAGTACCAAAATTCTAGCACATAAAAAGTGCCCAAAAGATCAGTTAAGTGACCTTCATTAATGCAACAGATTTTGAAATTTTTGTATTGCCTTGATTACTAGCCTCTTTGAGTGGCATAAAAAACTTAACCTTTAAATATTGCTCACTGCAGAAGTGAAGAGTGAGGTGAAGAGAAACAGTTTTACTCTTAGGGAATTGGAATTGATACAACCTTGTCTGCTCAGCAATATCTGTTTTGAAAACAATTGAATGTACGCTGACTGAACCATATTGTCTTGGTGTCTTATATTCAGTGGTCTTACCAAAGATGCTTTAGTAATGAGCGGCCCTACACTATTCATCCTGCAGAATGAGTGTCCTCAGCTTCACTTATCTCCTCTCACGGACCCGTCTCTTACTTTGTTGATGTACTTATGCCTGAGACTGTCTCTGAATTGTGATGTCATTACACTGAGGTAGGCGTAGGGTCTCTTCAGGTGACTGCAGAATATGAAGACTGTCATTTTCTATAATAAGATTTCCTCTGTTTTGTCAGTCCCTCCCTGTGGACACGCAGTCCTTAGCTTCATGCACTGTTAATGGACATCATGAAATAAACAGCGAGGTTAGACTTTGTCGCAGAGTTGAATAATCTGCCCTATCTCCAGCACAGCACCTGGTTTGGGTCAGACCAGCTGGGTACTGTTTGACTCAGTTCAGAACTATATGTACTGTACAGTCACGATGACACAAAACGTTACCCCGTGTGGTCCTCGTTCAAGAACAGCCACGTGGAAAAGCCCCCTCAGTTGTTTTGAAATAAGAGCAGCCAGTCACTTGTCCTTAGCACTCAGCATGTTCTTTATTTGTTCATTTCAGAAGGTCATTTTTAGGCTGAGGAAAGAGGACATTTTGAACAGTTAAAAGGAGACTTTAACATAGGGTTTTTGTCATTAAAACATTCTCCTTGGGCCATTGTTGAATCTCTACTCTGCCCCCTCTTCACATGACTGCATTTGAATCATAGTGCTGGATGGCAGCAACAGTACAATGCGGCTAGCTTTGAGCGAAAACAAAAACTAACAAAATATTTACAGAGTGTCAGACCTTTTTTTTCCCCTTTGAAAAGAATTTGTGAGATCTTTCTCTCCCTCAGTAGTATTCTTATTTATTAGCCATACATGTTTTGATTTGTTTGATCTTTTGCTTATCTTGTGAATGGGGTAACAATGTGAAGAGTGTATCAAGCCTTTTTCCATTATATTTTACTTTGCATTACAAAAGGTCTCCAGTGTGTACACAGCAAAACCCACTCAGGCTTTGAAACTGCTTAAGTACTTCTCTCAGGGCAACAGCTAAACCAACACCAACTCTGGGTCTGGAAAGACTCTGCCCTCGATAACATTCAATTGTATGCTGACATTCCCATTTAAAAGCTTGTCTAGAGACTCAAATGAGATGCTTGAAATAAATTTGGTGTTAGGCAGAACACACCCATGTTTTCGTAAGGGAAGTGGCTGAACAAACATTATACTTGAACCTATAGACAGTTTGTTCAGACCCACAGTACATAATTCATCCAATCTTTGACATGTACACTTGAGCTATTGGAAATATGAAATCAGAGTGTCCTAACTCAGCGTTATCAGTCCACTACAGTTGACAGGAGGGAGCCATCACATGTACATTGGCATTCCAACCTCCTGTGTCACACGACAGGTGGACGAGTGTCTCCTGCCGTCCTGCAGTTGTGCTATTGCATAACCAAATGCTGATGTTAATCACGGCTGTAAGGTTTAAACGTGTCCAGAGGAAAACTCTGATGGGACAGCAAAACACAAAGGGTTGATGTGATCTCCATCAGTGGCCTACAGGCAACGGCTGCCATTCTGGTACCACTGCGTGTGAAGCTTCCATCGGAGTACAGTACACTGCTCCACTGTACTGTAGAATCAATATGCACATTCACAGACAGAAGCACACACACACACACATGCCATTTGCTTTCACTGAATAGCCTCATTGAGACATTCAGATGTTGACAATGTGAACTTTGAGGTTGGCTGGGTATTCTGATTTCATATTTTAAATGAAAGCTCTTGAGCTTGATGACATAATAGTATGTGTTTCTCTATTTCCGTCCATGCCTGCAAATCTGTTCTTTTTACACTGGTATCAAGTTTTGTTCCTCTTCCCTTCGGAATGTGGAAAAATTCAAGAGGAATCGTAATCCGCACTTGCTCGGTTTATATCCGCAAATTATTATCTTCAATAGCGTTCTTTATTGTCATGGACTGCTGGTGTTTGAATAATCTTGCTTGTTTTTAAATTATTCGCTAGAACACAATTCATTATTAAGGAAGAACTCGCCAGTTTCATTAGCTGGTGAATTTCATTTCCTGGAAGTGCTTGTACCTACTGCGCGTTAGTGATTTTATAAAAAATTGATGGAGTTTGTTTATGAAATGTGCTCATAATGACACACAGCAGACTGCCTGGGGAAAAATAGAGAACTGCTTATGTCATGTTCCCAAGACACCAGGTGGGGGATGAATAAGCTCACAGATACATTTCTTTCTATTTCCACCCCTGTCTGACTCATTTGTTCAAATTGAGCAGTGTTTGTCACAAACTATTGGACATAGATATTTCTGTAATAGAGATTTAATGCAGTGCTGAAGAAAACACTGTGGAGATTATCAAACCAGTTTGCCTTGGTGATACCGAAAATATTTGCAGCATGCTGGTGGTTGAGATCTCCTATCTGCAAAGTTGACATCTGACAAAATATTTCAGTTCTTTCATTACAAACAGTTTTGTTAAAGATGTTTTGAACAGCTGGAGTATTTCCAGAGACTGGTGTGACAACACCTTAAAGAGGTCAACGTGTTTACACACTTGACAGTCCATATATCTATCTTACATCTTTGAAGCCCTTTCTCTTTTTTTTGCCATGAGGAAAAGGTTTTGAATTATTATTTTGAGATAAAGTGCTACGGAAAGATCTGAAGGAATCAAAAAAAATTCTTTTCACTGTGCATGTCAACTTGATTTTTCACCCTCTCGGCTATTTCACGCCATCGTGTTTGTGTTTATTCTCCAGCAATGGCCTTACTCCTCTACAGTTTGTTCCTTTATCCGTCGACAGTACCTGAGATTACAGACCTCGGCACTCCCTCCTAAGTCCCTCACGAGAACCAGTGAGCACAGCAACTTAATGCATTTAATTAATGTCACTGCATTAATACAAGTAGGTCACTCGCCTCGACTCACAATAAATTCATCAAGCAGACAGAAGAAGTGAGCTTCACTACTGGAGCAAAAGGCGCTCTATTTTTTTTTTTTTTTAAAGTACATGTCCCTGTTTTTTACCCTCTACCTCTCCTAAGGCTGCCCATGTGACACTGAGGATTCTTACCGTGTATTGACAGTAGAGGTGTGAAAAAAAAAAAGCTATCGCTGCATTTATTTGAGACTTTGATTTGTGTTATTGCATTCATAAGTGTTTGCTTCTTATTCAGTTACACGTGGTATATTCTTAACATGAACAACCATTAAAGCCTAAAGATCTAGACCATAGAACTCACTGATTGCTAACTGAAGAGTGTCACTGAATTATTTATGAAATAAGTATTACATTCAGTGACCACATCATATTCAGGTTTGAATGATGCTGGTGATGCGCAACATTGCATGCACTGGCCTTCAATAGTCGTATCTACTAACACTGTACCTGCCTCAGGATATGTCTGTATCACAGGGCCTCGTGAGTAAAGTTAGATTTGCTGATACCACGTGTTACCATGACAGTGTTTTGGCAAAGGCACATTTGTCATTTGCAAATACCAAAATGCACATTTTTAACTGCAGGACTCCTCAGGTGTTTTTTTTCTCCTGTAGAAATCAAAGGTTGACCTGTTCACCACACACAGGGAACTGATGCTATATTGTACTCAGTCAGAGACGTTGGCCGCTGTCTATAAATCCTTGTGCTAACATCATCTGCCCTCATAATATCCAGTGTGTACTCAGAGGCTCACTGATAGATTTCTGAAGTGATTTGGCTCCTTTTTATAATGTAAGGTGGTGTATGGTAGACTCCACTGGGCTTTTCATGTTTCCACTAGCCCTCGCATTCACCCTTATAGCCCAGCTAACGAACACTAGAGCCTTTGTCCGGTCTCATACACACTCTGTCTGAGAGAGGAACATACACTTGAGGCCTATGCTGGTACTGTAAACAGACCTAAATTAAATGCACGTTCACATACACACGCGTGCGTGCGTACACACAAACACACACACATACACACACACACACACACACACACGTGCATGCACCCAAACACACACGTAAACATGTGCACACAGACACATACACACTCAAACACACACACACACACACACACACACACACACACACACAAATTCAAAGAGATAAAAGGTGGAGAGAAAAACAAATGCGGCAGCGCAATAAACCTGTGCTGTTTATGACCGAGCAGTATCTCATGATATCCGTAATACTGTTTGTATAACAGATAACCTATCTAATTAGCCTTTTCTGTGTTAATTTATTGCATGGCTTAGGCTTCATAACCTCCGGTTTCTATAGTGTCCTGTGCCGATGCCACGGAAAGAGGCCATAATGGTGCAGCAAACATATGACGTGTTGACAGATGTCTTCTAGAAATGGTCTAGCAATAATAGATTTCTTTTCATTTTCTCATGAATTCGCATATTGCATGTATTTGGCAACAAGAAAACATATTTATTACTGTCGGAACAAATGTTTGTTTGGAAAATGTATATTTCTGCCTACTTTTCTTTAAGGTATGTTCACTGAAGTGGCTGAAAGCTGACCTAGCATCTAGCTTGCATATACATTTGTGGTTTCCATGGACTGGAATTCATAGTTTCTGCAGGTATTTTGGCTTGAGCCTGGACTCTTTCTTAGAGTCAAACCACACCCTGGCTCTATTTCACTTTGTGGAAATTCCATGTAATAGGAGAAAGGGTGAGAGACAGAATGAAGATCAGAAAGTGCTGTGTTTTTAATTCTCCTGAGGCCTGCTCTCATTCTAAATGTGAGGTTCAACAGTATAGAACACTGACAGCTCATGACTATTCCACAGAGTTTTCTCAAACTTTTACCCAATCAAGGTGTCTGCCTTCGATATTAAGCATATAAATGTATGCTGTATTAAGATTGTGGTGTCATACCAAAATGTACACAAAGGGCTGTATATATTCATTAAGATGAAATGGTGTCTCATTTTCAGATGAACAGAGGTGAACTGAGGCCCTGATATTCTCACTGGTACGACGCCATGCTAGAGGAGTCAGGGCTTTGCTGTTTATTCATTAAAACACAAAAGCAAAACCAGTTAAACCTCTGAGACTGCTCTGTGACTGTTTTTACTATTAAACTGCCCTGAACATTTATTCTGTCACAAATAACTAAGAGAGCAATCACTGCCTGTCATCTACATAAAGAAACGCAGTTTTGTCTTGCCAAATGAATATGCAAGTTTTTGTTGATTATGTGAATTGACTCATTCAAATGACATTCATTTCTGCTACAAGGCTCTATTGCATCACCCAGTGCTTACAGATAATACTGGTTATAGAGTCAGTGGTGCTCATTATTAAAAATGTTGAATAGTAAAACCTTCAATGCTATCTTTGTTAGAAAAGAAACAAAACAATTCTATTATCCGTAAACCTTCGACCTTATTCTTTGATAATGGTTAATTACTGTGTCTTATGGTACGATGAGGTCAGCTCTATTCAGTTCTGTTGATCTAGCATAAGTGTGTCAGAGCAATGTACTAACCATTATTGGTGTTTCTTGTGTTTCTTGATTTTCTGATAAACCATCTGAGTCCTGTTTCTGTCATTCATCGCCCATTCTGATGTGCACTAAGTGTTTTCTGTGCTGCCTTGGTTGGCTCTTACATTAGCCAACAGCCTCAGTGAGTATGAAAAAAAAAGAAAGCCATGCAAACAGACAGCATGAACATATACAGTGAATGAATAAAAACTGAGCCTTATGTCCATTGTCTATGTGAAAGCCCTCTGCAGTACTACAGAGCTACACTGGTGAAAGGTTCTCTTTGTCTCAGTGGCTTCACATCACAGGAGCAACTGCATTGTTTGTTGAAATTATCAAAGACTAAAGGTTAACAAATGCACACACAAAAAAAAGTGCTACGACTGTTTATGCACTCTTAAAAGGTTCTCTCTTTTTTTCAGTTGCTATTTATGCAAAACACTTGTGTCCTTCCTGCCTATAGAGAGAGGCTGAAAGAATAGCAACCTCCTCGGCATTGTGGTTCTGACCCTATAGAGTGTTGACAATTACAGTGACATCAAGTATGACCAGGCTGGAAGAGGAGATGAAATGTGTATCCTTAATGGAATAACAACATATTCTTGGAACTGTACCTTTATTAAAACTAAAAATATCCCACTTGAATCTGAGTGGACAAGTGGTTCAGTGTTGTGCAGATGATGCGTGTTTTGTGCATGTCATAAATGAAACATGAGTTTGGGAAGGGAAGCTTAACATCTGCAGCATCTCTTTTCTCTTCTTTAGCCTTTATTTCTTTATTTGTTTCTTGAAGCAGAGATAGGAGATGCTGAGTGTATCGGAGAATGGCATACAGAAATTCTGCTGTTCCACAGACGCCGTGAGGAGCTCTACAGAGGTTGGCTGATTAGCAGTGACAGGCACTTGTGTGCAGTCTGCAGTTTTAAAACAAATTACATTTACACCTCCACAGGATGTGTAATATGTAAGGAAGATAGTGCTGGAACAGAGAGACAGAGAGAGGGAGAAAGGGAGAGAGAGAGAGAGAGAGAGAGAGAGAGGGGAGTCCCCAAATGAAGCCATAGTGAAATTGAGTATGATAGCTAGTGTTACATACTGACATTGTGATTTCTGAGAAAAGGGAAGTGTAATTCAGAACTTGAGATTATTTCTGTAAGGGAACCAGTGATTGATCTATGACTTGTATCACTTTCAGATTTTATCATGCATGTTAACTTATAGACCACAGTGTTGGTCACTGTCTCTTAGGGTGCTGTGGCTGGGGAAATCCCTCTAAATATTCAGGAAGAAAAAGGATTCCTTTCCTTCTGAAAACTGACACGTATAAAATGAATGGTCACATAACTATGCCCAACTCTATACATAACTCTGCATATCTGCAGAAAATCTGTGAGTATTGTATCAAGAAAAATATGGACTCCACAAGTGATGAACTCCACAGAGAGGATGTGAGTCTTAAGTGGATTCTGTTCTACCTCAGTGTCTGGAGATGAGTTTTTTATTTTTTTGGGAGGGGACGGGGGGACGGGGGGGGTCCTCATTCACAGACCAGAGTCTCTTGGGGGGAAAAGTATCCCACTCTATTTTCAGCTGTGGAGCAAGAACAGTAGGGATGTCATGTGTCATATGAATCCCTAGAATATGCAGGCTAATCCAGGTCCGACATGTTCCTGGAAAGACGAGTAAAGGCCATAGCTTCTCCCAGTGGATTCCCATGGGTCTGGTCAAAAGCAGTAGACTCCAGAGCCTGCCTGACTGGCCGTGGGCCCCTGGACACTGGGACACTGGAAATTTGAGAGTACCTTAACTGCAGGAGAGAAATGCATAGTGAACAAATGGTGTCGTTCTGTAGACACCTTCTCTTGGCTTGGTGGAGGGGGGTCATACACTGTACAGACCTGTGGTTAGACCAAGGCTGGGCTCACTGCGTGTCCTGCCCTTTACACTGGTAAAATATGAATCTCTAATAATTATGAACATTCTCTCTCCACATGCAAAGTGTGCCGACAGCAAGTACTTCCACACAGGCACGGTCCCTGAATTACTTAAACGGTTAACATCCTGTTAAGTTTGGGACCGTGTATAAAATTGCTCCAGTTGAATAGTCTTGTTGCATGGACCAAGACTGATCTGTTATTACTGCTTCACAGCACCATCTACTGGTGGGAGAGTACTGGTGTCATGCAAGTTCTGTCTGGCTGATATTACGAGAAATACTGTGGGAAAATGATTTATTAAAGTGTTGAAATAAATTTAAATGAAATGAAACCTCTGGCTTCCCATGACATAACGCAATAAAGTGATTAGATTTTTGTCTGTAACAAAATATTTATGCTAGGGAAATTTGTTTCCTTGTGATGGAAAAAAAACACAAAGTTGAAATCAAATTCATGTGTAAACGAAAGATCATATGAATGCTAACTTAATCAGTGTCCGCACTAAGTCTGTGGTGTTTTATGTATTATTTGAGAAGATGACACATATTCTCTGTGACTTAACAAGATTATAGAAACCTCAGGATCATAAATCCCACCAGATGGACTTTCTTTATGCACGGAGTGAGAAAGCACAGCACAGCCTCTTCCCTCATAATCACCCAGAATCACTTTTAATTCCTGCCTCCACACGCCTCTTCACTGAGGGAAGGGATCTGTTACCATTAGCCATCGACAGCACTCAGAAGAGATCACTAATCATGCCCAGCAAACATCTCCCCTTGTTATCTATAATGACAGCCCTCCTCAGTATGAAGCACACGGTCAGGCAGTTACGAAGGACTTGGTTTAGAGAAGATATTTTGGGGTTAACCGGTAAGACCTACAGTATATACAATCTAAATCTGTGCAGTTGGCTCCTGTTGAATCTCGGTGAACATCTCAGTGGTCAGAGAGTCAGGCTGAGAGTGGGCAGAGCTGGTTGGTGTGTGTGTGTGTATGCGTGTTTTCACACAGGCCGTGGTTTGCACTCAGACTTCACACTCCAGCAGGAGCACATGCACTTGCAGTTGGGTTCGCTAATTACAAGGCACAGCAGTTGGTCACCTGTTTATTGACCTGAAAACTGACACCTGTGATAGCGTCCGGAGCACATTGTGTTCTGCGTCTGACTGTAACAGAGCTTAATTTTCGTCAGTCTCTTCACTCCACACTGTTAGGTGCTCTTCAGCTCTTCAGCTCCATGAAGAGAGATTCAACAGCGCTGGGTGGAGAGCTGAATGATCTGAGTCTTGACTGAGCTGTTTTCAGCTGGATAAGCCAGAATGCAGCTGTTAGAGGGATCGGTGTAACAGTAGAGTTAAATGTTATGATTTATTAGGTTCAGTACAGTGTTGTATGAGAACATCATATACAGTGAAAAACTTGATCAGACACATGACTCTGTGAGAAGTAAGAAACAGTGTTTAACTGAACTATTGTTTGTCATTTCAGGATCGACAAGACTTTCTCCAGAACTAGAAGCATATGGTAAGTACTTTTTTCTCAAGCTATTCTATAAGGTGCTAAACTGTGTGTGGAGGCAATATGATGTCTCACACTTTGTTTCTTTCCAGCAGTAACACTTTTTACTGAGTAAGTTATATACTGACTAGCAGCTCTCAGTGTAACAAGTATAATACTTTTATCGGACATGTAAAGTGCATACATGTATTCATATGGACCATATGGAGGGAGAGAGAGAGAGAGAGAGAGAGAGAGAGAGAGAGAATTGAAGAGAGAGATGTCCAGAGCAGAAAGAACACATCGCAGCCACCAGTGGGTGCCACTTGGTTGCCACAGTAACGGCAGACAGTTCTGCAGTGTTGGCAAGATTGAGTAGCGAGAGTGGTAGCGGGTAAAGCTATCTGCTGTACACGGGCATGCGGCGGCCTTCTCGCCTCCAGGGTGCGACATGACACTAACAGATGGACAGAGGCTGCTCTTAACCGTTAAAGTTAGCCTGTCGGACCCCTCCAGATAATCCAGCATTCAGCACCAGTGTTGATTTTACCGGCCCCCCCCCCCCCCCCCCCGGAGCAAGGTAGGACCAGCCTGCAGCAGACTCCACCAGCTGAGCCTGCGTGTCCTGGGTGAAGGACTCCGCTTTATCCACTCTGGCTTCTCTTTATCTGTCTATCTGAGATATGTTTCTGGAAAAAAAGAAGAGAAAGATGCCAAATAAATTAACGGAACTTACTTTCAAGAGAGGTGCTAGAGTGTGTGTGACACACTGATTCTGGCTGATTTATTGCTGCTGTGGTGTTTTGTCAATATTTTTTACCACCTGAATGCGTTGCTTAGCAGTTTTGTGCTGCATGACGACTGTGTGCTGGTGTTCAATGTATAACTCCAGGGAAAGAACCTAGTTACTGGACTGGAGCAAACACAGGGTGAGACTGCAGAAACACTGCAGAAACCGTGCAGCCGAACCCGATTTGAACAATTGAGACCAAGTAAGGATGCAGTGGCAAACTGATGAAATTGAGGACAACACGTGGGCTTATTTGTGAGACACAAATATGGGAGTTAATAACATCAGTCAAGCTTAATTTTCCAGACATACAGTAATTGCTCACGTCTGGTACTGCTTGTAGAGGGAAAAGGTAGTTACTGACTCTTGCCATTCCAAATCAACCCACAACACTGTTCTGCTCCGTGGTTTAGTGGAAGGCCACAGCTAAAGTCTTTCCCACTGAGTGTAGTTCATAGGGCCTGCTTACCTTTAACTGTAGTAAAAGTGAACTTTTTATCAACCTGGACATAGCAACAACAACAGCAGAGCTTTGGCAACTTGGGAACAAAGAATCCAAAATGCCTTGTTCGCCTTTTCGAATCGGGAAACCGAGGAGATTCTGGTGAGTTTGCATACTGACCTGCCTGTGTGTAAATGAAGCTTCATTTGAATTTGAATGAAATGTAAATTTTTTGCTCACCTGTGAATATTTTTCATGTGGCGCGTTTGTTTGCCGTTCAGTACATATGAATTGTACTCACGGACTCAGCACACATTAACATGATACGAATCGGTCCGTGCGGCTGCTGCGAGGAAGGGACTGTGCTGAACATTACAATGCAGGTGGGGTGGGGCGGGGTGGGGGGCAGTGACACAATGGTGAAGTTTTACAGTTTGAGATAAAGAATGCTGCTAGGTTTGCTCTTAATGCGAGGGAGTCAGGAGTGTTTTGTTGGTTGATATGTCTCCTTTACTTTTCTCTTCCTCTTTGTGACCATCCTCCTCATTTTTTTCTCTCCTCCCTTTAAGTAATATAGGTCACTGCCATCACCTGCATATATTAGCATTTTAGTCAGGCGAGGCAGTGTGTGCACTGCATTAAATATACCCACATTACCATGTACTACATAATGAGGAAAGACTCGATTTCACAGTTACTATGTCTGTTATCTGTTTCTAGTCTCAATCAGTTTTTCCGTGCTAGTTTTCATTATAGAATCTTTTTTTCCTTATGCTCTGCAAAGGTGTGGATGCTGATCTAATATTTTGTTTGAACTTTATAGTTATGACCTATGTGTGTGTTTAATAAACTCTTCTAATTTATGGAGTCGGTATGCAACACTGAGATAATGTACTCCGTTAATCTCAGCCCACACACTTCATGAAACTTCCGCACTGATTCAGTTTAGATTTAAGCGTGACTCTCAGAGCTGTCCTCTAATATCAGCTATGATGAACAAACAAAGAATATAATTACCCACCATACAGAGAATCGTTATTCATAATACCATAAGCAAAATTGCAAATAAGTAATTATTAATGTTAATTATTATTAATAAGTAATCTTAGAGTACTTGAACGTTATTATATGAGAGATAGTGCTTTTCATAAAATGCTCAGGAATTGTTTGGGTGTTTTTTTTTTTTTTACTGTTTTATATTTTACTGATGTTAATGATTTCATTAGTTCTGTTAATTTGAACACCTGTGCCTGTGTGTTAGTTCCCTGGTGGAAAATGCTGGTCTCTTAAGCAGTATATCTCCTTGGGCCCAGTGGAGTGAAAGACGGTCCTGTGCCTCATAGATGGTCATTAGGTCAAAGTCATTAGTGTCTGTACAACAGGGGTTGACCTTGGTAGAATCCATCATCACCTCTCTCTCTCTCCCCCCTCTCTGTCTCCCTCTCTCTCCTGCCCCTTTACTCTCAGTCCTTCCCTGGAGCATCTGGACGTATGTGCCATCCTCCAGTTGTGTAACGCCCCTTCTATTAAGATGAATACTTATCCTTGCCACAGCCCATGGCATCTTGGACTAATGCCGTGCTATCACTAAATCCAGAAGCACTTAGTGGTCGGAGCAGCAGGCAGATTACAGGCTGCCGGCACCATGCTCTGTCTAACTTCATTTCATCCAGGGTCCACCACTCTTAAGGAGTAATGCACATGATATTCTTCCGGAGAGCATGTACAGTCTCTTTCTCTCTCTCTCTTTCTGTCTTTCTGTCTGTCTCCCTCTCCCTGTCACACACACAGGCACAGTACAGCACAGATATACATAGCATTTTTCCATTTGCTTCATAGACTTTTGTGTGCTTGCTTTAATCTTTGAACTAACCTTTGGCAATGGGAAGATGGCCATGACATTCTGAAGTGGTATTTTAAAGCAATCAGACCTCTCCCACTACTTTATTACCATCCCAACATCAAAGAAACATTTTCTGCTTTGATACTGTGTCTTTGTCTGTCACCCATGCTCTGCTTTGACTTTTGGGACACTGGTAGTTCATTACTGTTTTAAGAAGTACACTGTGCATCAGAAAAAAGCAAATTCCATGTTTATGTTAGAGAAGCACGGTTCCTTATCAAGTAGAAGACACATACAAGAACACTTTGGGATAATGAATAAAAAAAACCATTTTGTGTGGCTTTGGGAATGGAGCTTTTTGAGGTGAATGATTAATTACAGCTGCAATTCTCTGCTGAGTTGAAAGGGTAAAGAGGATCACATTCCATATCCATATTTTTCTCCAGCAGATAGAAATAAGATCTGACACAGAGCATTTGCATAAATGTAATTATGATATGGCATATCATTGTACGCTTATCATCACATCATTTCTAGCAGGAAATGGAGAACCCCAAGTTTTAATTTTAGATTTTTGATTTGGCCTTCTTTTTTAGTCACGCTTTTTAATGCATGTTTATACTCTTTTGTATCACGTCATGAAGTTCATTAATTTTAAGTTTTGGAAACACCCGAATTAGGTCAGAATTATATACATAATCTTTGTAACCTGAACACTAACAGAGAATATTTCAATCCCCATCCTCACCTCCACACCGACACACACCAACACACACACAAACACACACACACACACACACACACACAGAAGAACAAGCTGAAGTTGCAGAGTGAACATTCTGTGCCATTAAACAAGGCGGGGCTCAGTAGAGACTTCTGTAAATGACACAAAGTGAAGCATTAAGCAGAATGTGTGTATTGTCTCAGGTGACTGGTTGTCAGTTTGACAGGCCTGTCTACATTCAGATGTGCACATGCAAAAACAAGCTCTTCTGTGGTCAGAGTGCGACAGGGCCTTCTGCAGTTCAAACCTGACCCACATACAGTCCAGTTATAAGACCATATGGGTTTGGTATTTGGAGACTGCTTTTGGAAATGTAAAGATATATGCAAGCTGCATGGAACAGATGGGTTGAATGAATTTTTAAAACGTGTATCGAGCTGAAATAGTCATCGCTGGAGGTTCCATGCCCTCTAGTGGTTTTAGTGCTTTTTCTATCTGTAGATACGTGTCCCCAAAAAGCTTATTATATCACATTTGCATCCAAGATCTGAGGGAAAAACAGTGGCTAGTATCAGTGGATTTCCCTGAAATCAGTACTATCTGCATGCTTTTGATATTTTTTTATGAAATGTCTGCCTTTTACTTTGGAGCTGTTGGAGAGCTCATTAGTGGTCCGGTATGAGATTTTGGACTGGCTGAGCAGAACACTCACCCCTGAGTCTTGTCAGGTGGTGCTGCTGTGTGACCTGACTGAAGCATGCTGATCCTCAGAGATTACAGCCGCACACAGCCGTGAGAATTGTGCTACTGAGGAGGAATTATTAGAGCCTTGATACAGTGTGTGTGTGTGTGTGTGTGTGTGTGTGTGTGTGTGTGTGTGTGTGTGTGTGTGCATGTGTGTGCGTGTGTGCGCATGTGTGTGTGTGTGCGCATGTGTGTGTGTGTGCGCATGTGTGTGTGTGTGTGTGTGTGTGTATGTGTGTGTGTGTGTGTATCTTCTTGTTGCTTACTGAGCAGTCATAAACAGAAAGTGTCTCCTTGATCCTTCTTGATGTTTTTGAGCAAACACTGCTACGTCTTTTTTGTGTTTCTGGGTGACTGGATATATATGTATTTGCGTGCATTAGAGAAGTCACGTGAATCGCTTGTCTCACAAGGTGATGGATATCTAAAAAAGTTGACCTAGTTTCAAATTTCAAGTTTATGCTTTGTCATGCCTTGCAGCATAACAAAAAGCCTTGTGTAAACATTGTGAATGTTCCTGAACATTTAAAAACTTTTTAAACAAAGATATGCCTGATTTTGAATCTGAAGAAAAATGTTTCATTATTAAAATGGACAAAATGTTTCTTGGTTATGGTTTGAGTTAGAGTTAGATATGAAACCTCCAGTTGCAATAATTTGGACATCAGTGGAAAGCCCCTTTTAATACAGAAGGACAAGATTGTGTGTGTGTGTGTGTGCGTGCGCCTGCGCTTGCGCGCGCGTGTGTGTGTGCGTGTGTGCGTGTGCATGTGTGCGCTCGTGTACACTTAGAGGAATACATTCAGTGGAGGGAGGAGAAACCTGTCATAGTTAATCAGCCAAGACTGTCTGTGTGCGTCTCCTACATGCCACTGTCTGTCTAAATATAGCCCTCTAGTGACGAACAAACCTCTGATTCTTTAAGACCACATATCCAAATACGGATTCCTCTAAATCACACACTGCCATAAGCACATGTTCACAACAACAGAGCAATGATTTACCATCATCACTCACACTCAAACCAGGGGTTTCAAAGTTTCACACCTAAACCCTTCAAGTATCAGATAGTATCTATCTGTTAGCTTTGAGTCTACTAAAACAGAGAAAGGAACCAGTTTTCATTCATAAAAAAAATCATAATCTATTTTTAATGGTCACATTTCCATGGGGTGCGAAAATCCGCTTGTGACGGGATTACATTGAGTGCGTACTAAATGTCCCTGAATTATGAGGGCTGAGGGATTTTATCTGAGTTGTTGAGATTGCTATCTGATCCATAGAAAAGGATAAAGTGGTGGAGACAGAAAGAGAATAAAAGTCAGCAGCAGATATCAGAAAAGTCATCAGACAGTGTCTGACCTGACTCATTCAACCTCTCTTCCCTCCCGTTACTAAACAGGTATGACAGCCTGCATTGGCATGAGATCTCCCCAGGGGACACAGTCACACAGGAACATTGAATATGTTATACAAAAAAAAAATCAAGTCTAGAGAGCAGCGGTAGACAGTCGAAACTAGCAACAGAATGATAGAAACAAGAGACGGAACTAGAGACAGAAAGTGATTTATTTAGGAACATTTGCATTTTTTTAAAAATGAATACCAGCTATCATAGTTGGTGTGGTGAACAACAGCAGCAGTGGTCAGAGGAGATAACTGCAGTCACTGAGGGATTTAACACACTGTTTAGAGTGCTGTCACAAGCCATCAAAATGCAAGGGTGAAATAAGAGGATCCTCACTGTTATTGAATTGAAAGTTTACGGCAATGTTATTGTTTCACTGATATGACAATTTTACTTTATGAGGACAATAAAAGATGTTGTGGAGGAATATAAAAGAAGACAATGAAGGTTTATGATGGAGTAAAATTTGGCAGAAAGTTTTTAATATGAGTTAATGAGTCTTCCTAAGGAGTAGAAGGGAACGTCTGTGGTTTCACATAGATGTGTCTGAGGAACTAAAGTAAGACTGGAAAAGTTCTTCAAACTATTTTATTTCTGTCAGCATTTCTGGCTCTTTTTTGTTGTTGAGAAATCTCAAGGTACATTTTGTTGTGAAGGATAGTTTGTAGAGAGCCTGTTTGTTTTTTTTTGTCAGTGAAAAAATGCTGCAAATGATTCCCTATGGGCCTGATTTGGAGCATTCATCTTTTCTGCCCTTGGGGTGATACATGTCACAAAGACTCACAATGACTTAATGTGTGTGTGTGTGTGTGTGTGTGTGTGTGTGTGTGTGTGTGTGTGTGTGTGTGTGTGTGTGTGCGTGTGTGTGTGTGTGTGTGTGTGTGTGTTGTTCCTCCATATTTAAAACTCATGCAGAACAGTGCAGAACAAACCAACTCATGCTGTGAAGTCTTCGAACATGAGCGTTAACACTACATGGGATCAGGAAACTAATGATTGAAAAACAAATGATCTTTCATGATAGCCTATAGGGGCAAAAAAACAGCAAGAGATTTAACATAGACATCACACACACATACAGAACAATGAATCTGCCTTCATCGCTCTGGCCTCTAATCATTTGGACTATCAGTCTTTCCTAACTGAAAAAAACTCAGTTAGCTCTGTTCCAACACAGCGCCTCCAGGCTAATAGTCATTTTGGGGTTGCATTGGGGCTGAGGAGATTTGGTTGGTTTTAGACTGTTTTTAGACTTATGGAGTACTGCATTGTGTCTGCATCACACATCACACATATTTGAGCACGTCTGTTCTGATCAGAGTTGAAATTGCTTCTTCTTCTTCTTCTTCTTCTTCTTCTTCTTCTTCTTCTTTTTTTTTAATTTGAGAACTTTTGCACCCCTGTATCTTTATTTCATCCACACATTACCTCTCTCACTCTTCTCTGTATCAATCTCTCTTTTTTTTATCACTCACAGATGCTGAGTTAAGCTCGTTATATCTTAAAGAGGCACTGCTTAGTGATCTTATAGAGATCAAGTGTTTTGTTGGAATGAGCAGTCCAGCCGACATCCATTGTCGCTGTGTCTCTGTTGCCGCGGGTGATACACCTCGAGTGGATTGACACGTTTTTGGCCTGCTGCTGAGGGAAAATCAATTGTTGGAAGTAATTAACTGTTTGAGCAGACTGAGTCTACCTGGTCTGCTGGCAAGGGGAGCTGAATGCAGGTAGACGGCCCATTTTGCCGTAGAGTCAAACGCAACGGAAAGGTCATTAAGATGCAGCTAGAGGTCAAACCCAGGTCATCCACGCTCAAATGCCATTTGATTATGGGTAGTGCTTTTCACATAAAACACAACATGAGTGATGGCATGTTAAATGGAACACTTTTCACTCTCTTTTGTTATGGGATCAATGTTGTTTACAGAGGAAATCATTCAGAATTGATGTTTACGATGTGGTTATTTGTCAAGCTAATCCCTACAGGAGATTATGTCAGTGTCGAGCGGACAATATAGGGTTGTGATCCTGTTGTATAAAAGTTTTAAATATGACTAAGTCTGGCTGTGAAGAGGCTCGTGCTAATCTGAGAGATGCCATGTCTGCAGAGTGTGAGGGACTGTAGGAGGCAAAGCAGCTCATGACAAGGCAAAAAACAGAGAGCAGCAGGGGGCTGCTGGCTGGGAGGCAGATGACTCTGACCTGGGATGTAGGAATATGAACATGTTTTGCCACTGTGTCAGGATTTAATATTAAACGCTTAAAGGAGGACAGGGAACAGAGAGAGAGAGAGAGAGAAAGAAAGAGACGAGAGAGATTAAGGATCAGTCAATCAGCTACTATAAAACTAACTGTTTTCTCCACCAAAGTTGTTACTCAACTTTTAGCTTGTCGCATTTTTATTCATATATTCTAAGCTAGTCAGGGATATAATTAGAATACTTAAATCTGAACTAGGACTCACATGGGGGATCAAGCATTCATTTCATCTTCATTTTTTTTTTTAGCACTGTGAAAAAAATAGCCAAGTTCAGTGGCCATGTAAACAGTCTACCATGGACGAGTGGTTTGTTAATCAAAGCTGTACCATCAAGACAAGATTTTCCTGTTTCCGACCAAAGCCCTAACCACCTTCCGTATTATTGTACGACCAGAGGCTTCAATTCAAACAACTGACTTCCCAGAGAAAACACATCTGAGCATCTCAGCAACTCTTGACCTGAAACAAACAAGAGGTAATTGGTAAGAAGAAGCTACTCTAAACCTCTTAGATCCATTCAACAGGAAAATCTAGATGAATTAAATAAGACACCAGAGAAAGCAATCAAGAGATCCGAGTGTCTTTTTGCATTCTTGCATGAAGCTCTTTGAATCTGTTGCTGGTGTTTGGTCATCCTGTCTAAAACAGGTAGGCAATGAGCCTATTTTATGTCTGCTCAGAGAAGAGGGGAAAAAAAGCAGTGTCTTTCCAAGGAGCTGTCCTGCATAACATTCTGCCATTCTGAGCTTCTCTGCTCACCTTGAGCATTACATGGTCTCCATCTCTGGCTGTCTGGAGAGTGTTGACAGGGATACCAGAGACCTGCAAGGTAGAGCAGCCATCATCAGAGCAGAACTGTGTTATAACAAAGGGCAGGGGGGGATTAAGTACACCAGCAATATGCTGCCTTTTAGCTTCAGGTTGTTTTTGTGAGAGGACAGTAAGCTGTGGGTTTACTGTAGTTAATGGATACAGACTGAGGTGAAGCGTCATACTCTAGGCGATGAGAGGGTTTGGGCTCAGGCGCTGTACTTTGTTTAGGCTGGTGCATTGTTTGCTAAAGATTGTAATGAGGAATGCTTTTACTCCAGTGTCACCAGACAGTACAATACAGTGTACAAAGAGCAATTCCTGTTTTGCAAGGCCTGTTGTTTGAAGCTTTGTCTTCTCTGTTAAATAATGAATAGTATTGTGGATTAACACTCACTGTTGACGTGAAGCTTTTGTCACAAATAGTAAACACATTAAGTAAATCTCCTGTGTACTGCCACATCTTATAAGCCTTTCAGAGAAAGACAGCTGGTCAAGAAAAAATGCCATGATTTCATGTTAGAAGTTTATTTTTATTTTTTTTTTAAGCTACCAGTTGGACCTATTGAGAAGACGTCTTGTTGGTTTGCTGTTCTGATATTGTTTCTTACTATAAATGTACAATTCACTAACTACCTACACTTCCCAACATTAGCCATTCAACATTCGTATATATTTTTTTTCTCAATGAAGGCACAACTGGTTGTGGGACTTAGTTCTCAGGCTTTTGGTCAACTGAGGATTATACTGAGTGATTACCACAGTGCATGTCTCTCAGAGGGCTCCAAGGATTGCTTTGTAATCCTATGTTCTCGCTCAGAGAACAGCGCAAACAGCACTATCTTAGTCCTAGAGGTGTGTTTAATGCAGCCAGGCTAATGTTCTAATGAAAAAGCCCAAGAAGGTAGGGCTCTTCCACCTGTGGCATTGTTCACAGTGTTGTTTTGCTCTATTTCGAAAGCTGCAGGTGCCCAATGTGGGAGAAGGATCATCATTTGCAAGACAAAAAAACACTTTGCCTTGCATCCCGGACTCATAAGGACATCTGTAATTTCTTTACGGTGCTATTGAATTTAAAGGGGAGGTGTTTTGCAATATTAAGATGTTCTGTTCTGTGTGGGAAGGATTTAGATATACCATAGTTATATGACCCACTTTATGTTACAGCTTTGATTTCTGACAGCGCACTCAGTCATTTACATATAACCTCCATTTTGTTATAAAGGCCTTTTATTTCATATGGGTTAATGTATTCTAAATATAGGAAATGACTGTTCCCATGGTTTCCCAGACATTTGGTCCATGTTAATCACTTGCATTTATGTGTTCATCTTGTTACTGCAACTCTCCTACTGATGAGGGCCAACCTGTGGGCAAGAGTAGCTCTTACTCAACAGATGGTCACTTTTGTTTGTGTGTGTGTGTGTGTGTGTGTGTGTTACAAGTTAGAGAGAAGGGGAGCGAGAGAGAGAGGGGGAGGTAGAGAGAGAGAGAGAGAGAGAGAGAGAGAGAGAGAGAGAGAGAGAGGAAGTGCAGGGGTGGGTTTGTTTATGGATTTTAGGAGGAGGGTGCGGTAGGGTGTCACTTTCATTTGTTAGTGATTTGGTTGCCTAAGCAACATCCCTGGATAGAAAAGCATGTTGTTTAATTAAGGCAAGGCATAATGAATGCAAAACGCAGCTCCATCAAACAGCTCAGATGGGCAGCTTTCAGTCTCTCACTGGCTGACTAGATGGGGGAGGGGCAGCCTGTCAGAAAGAGAGAGAGAAAGACAGAGGGAGAGCGTCAGAGAGAGAGAGAGAGCAAGACTGAGTGAGTGAGCCAGAGAAATCCAGAGAGCAAGAGAGGCTGAAAGAAGGAGGATTGTGAACAGAGGATCAGCACAGCTCACAGGTGTATGACACGAGTTCAGACCTACAGTGTTGAGACAGAAGTAAGAGGAAAGCTGAGCCGTCTTCATCTGATTTCCTCTTCCTCGCTAAGCTTAAGGCATACACAGCTGCTCTGTGACAACTGAGTGAGTAACTTTGAGACATCTGTTTATTTGTAGGATCTCTTGTGTTTGAGTGAATTTGCCAGCGCATTGCTGGGTGTTATTATTCAGTCCTGTGCATAGCGCAGTGTGGGTAAACTGTGTCGGGTAAACTGTGACATGTGGTGTGACTTGGGGAAGAGGATCAGTCAGGTGCACAGCACATGAAGTGTGTCATGTAGAATATGCTGTTGAGTGTTGAACAGATTGGCTGAAAGGCTGTTGTTATGTTGTGGGCTCAGTTTTCTTGTCATGCTCCAGACAGCTTCAGTGGGCTTATACAGATGATGTTCAGATCAGCACTGGCACACATATACACACCCATGTAAACACACACTCACACTCACACACACACACACACATACACACACACGCGTGCGCGCGCACACACACACACACACACACACACACACACACACACACACACACACACACACACACAGACAGATACACGCGCGCACACACAAACATACACATGCAGATAAACACACACACGCACGCATACACACACACACACACACACACACAGAGGCATATATATATAGCCTGTGTTTCCATTTAAGGAGGTTGGTAGATTTTCACCAGTCTCCACCGGCAGTACCGAATAGGGATGGACTGTGAAGGTTCTCTTCACGGTTCAGTGTGTGTAATTAAGTGCAGGAATAATGACTTGAAATTCCTTTCGGCATCTCTCCGAGCTGCAGTGCTATTGGGCTTCAGTGCTCTGGGGCATGGGGAAATGTCTCACTAAATTCCTTATTATTAATATTCTTCATTTTTATTTTAGTTCTCAGTTTATCACATTTGCTAAGCCTGTGCTACCTTGGCCAATTTCACTGATATCAATTTCTGTTCATTTCTCTCTCATATCGTCACTCGTTCATCTTTTCCATACCGGCTGCACTAGGCGCTAAAATTCTCAGGACGGAGGGAGATGCAGTATTTTTAACAGAGTAATAAAAAAAGCTTTTAGGGAAGAAACATCCGCTGGGCTGCCAGGTGTATGTCATTCCAAATATGACTCACTGCTTCATTCTTATTCTGGTGTAGTGGGCTTTCATCGTGTGCTTTACTCTGTAGTACTCTGCTCAGTAAACCCACTGACATTTCTGTGCCAAGAGAGTGCGAATTTTCATTAGAGTCCTCAGACACGCCAGAGCAGAGAATAACACTCTCACCAACTCTTTAATCTAAGTAAGTAGCTCATTGGTATGCGTTCACTCAGTGTTTAACTGGAAATTGATTAGAGATTAAGAGCAAAGTGATTTGGATTCATTAGTCTTGCTATCATATTAGAGGACTTTTGGACGATATCTGAATGTTTAGCGGTTCCCTCGGCAAGTTGGTTATTGTCTGTGAGGGGAGGTGCACACTATGATTGACAGCTGTGTCAATTTTTGGCTTGTCATGGGAAAATTTGGTCAGTCGTCTGTCTCTTATCTTACACCTCTTTATATACTTCATGTATATTTACAGAATGTGATATTTTTAGTCTCTCTAATAACCATGTCTTCTGTGTCATAAATATTGTCGGGCTGTCAAACTGTACTCTTCTCGTATTCTCACAGATTAACACACTGACATTTTGTGTACATATTGTAAACATGTCAGTACAATAAAATGTTAGCTCTTTCATAAGATCTCATGACATTGTATAACATGTAATCAAAAATGAGATCAAGTAGATAAGAGGAACGATGAGCTGATGCAAAATTTATGAAATGCGCTCTTAGGGAACAGGTGATCATGTACCTGTGTCTTGTCTAATTCTTGTCTATGTCAGAGGTAGATCTAAAATGAAAGCCATCTTAGAGCTCCGTATTTCGCCCTACCATCCCCATACACTACAATTAGAATTGCTCATTTATACATGTCGTGTTTTAGGTAAATGATGCTTAACTAATGGGAATGGCTATGTATTTAACTCTAATTAATTCAGAGTGCTTTATACCATTAGATTTGCTTTGAGATGGGTCGTTTTATTCCACTGATTATACAGTTATGCACTGTGGGTGGCCCTCACTGTCTGTTATACCTTTCATGGTGATTTTTCATTAACAAACTTCTCACAGATCTGTTGGATGCTAATTGTGTATGTGCTGGGTGACTTTACCACAGCCCATTCTACATTAGCCTGCACTTACTTCATATACTTGTAACAATTACACAAGAGCTTTTATTTTTTATTTTTTTTGAGTGAACGGAGCATATGCATGTTTTACAGTGCTTGCCAGAGCTGTCTGAGAATACCATTCTGCTATCTGTGACATATACCAGAGAGGCTATCAGGTAGCCTTCACACAACATGAAAAAAAGTATATTGTAATTCAAAGTACTGGGAGGCGAGGATATTTGGGCAATAGACCCTGAATGAGAAGTGTTCCAATGATGTGTTGTTCTTACATAGCCTGGGGGTTCTGTACTACACTTGTGACACTTTCCTGGTACTTGTCGACGTGTTTACCAGATCTTTAAGGTTCTGCTGTCTGAGTTCAGCTTGCATTGCAGAAAGGTTGCTGCAGAGTCCAGAAGAAAAAATCACTGATGTTTTTTTTGCCTATGTGTAGGAGGACGGATGAATTAAGAGGTTCTATAATCTTTCAGGGCTTATAGACCCTTGTGTTGGCAGAACGTTTGGGAAAAGTGTTCTCAGATAGAGCTCATTTTTGTTGCATTTAGATCCCTAGCCGCCCACATACACACACACACACACACACACAAATATTGTTTGCAATCAAGATTGCTGCTGTTAGATATTTAATGTTCACTGTCCAGGCAATTTCTCGAGGTTATTAAATTATCCCTGAGCCGTTAAATCATATGGACTCTATATGGCAAAGTTCTTTTTGCCTTGATTAGAAACTGCACACCATAAGTAAATGTAAATGAAGATGGTACATTTGGCAGGCACCACTGTTTGTTTAAAAATATCGGCTTACTTTAGAGGAGTGCTGAGATCCAGACCTTATTGTCAGTGATACAGAAGATGTAGCGAGCTTTTGTCTCAGAGTTTGTTTTGGCTCTTAAGTGAGGTTCACTCAAAGTACACCTCTTTTCATCGTTGCTTCGACTCTTTCCCAGAACTTATCCCAATCTACCTCCATTGCGACCTCTGGACCATCTTACCGGTTCACAACACGTCTCTATAAGGTTTTTACAAACAATATCAGAGGACAACTTGAGGCACAGTAGACATTCTCAGACCTGTCTCTCAGTAGATTATGGGGGTAGTGAAGGTTAATGAAACAAGAGTGTATGCTGCTTGGCATTTCAAACAAGTCATACGAGATTGCAATTTAATATAATGCATTCACGAGGCTAAAAGCCAAATGGGCATATCTGGGGAACAATCACATTGTGCTTTAAAGTGGCTGTCCGTGTTGATGGATAATGTTTGTGGGAAAGTGCTTAGCAGAGGGAGTCTAATGAAGCAGGTGAAACCAGGGGGACCTTCTGCAGTGGGGCTTTTTCTTGCAGGATGATGCAGAGACATTAACACAGTAATGAGAAGCCCAGTCAGGCACGGGGCCCATATTGAACAATGTGAGCTCCACACTAACGTGTCTGTCTGTGGGGTTGTGCCTGCTCCCCTTCCAAGACGAGACAAACGAGGAGAGCGGAAGAGTGACATGTTCAGTGGATTATGATGTCACCCTTCTGTTTTTAGCTTATGCCTTTTATACCCCCCCCCCCCCCCCCCCGTTTCTTTCTCAGTGGGAATATAAAGCACTACTTCATACTTGAGTAGATATCTTCTCGCTGGAGTTTGCTACAGTTCATGGTCACAGGCTTAAACCTCTTGTTGATCCACACTGGTTGAGATTTCCCGTCGCTTGAGCCGATGTATTGTGGATTTATTACTCTTGGTTTGTCTTTTTCTGGATGACCGAGGCCAAGTTTTTTTCCTCCATTGTGATGGGTTTGCGCAGTGCTTCATAATTTTTGTCCTGTGGCTGTTTTATTTTAGTTGAATACTTGCCAGAATGTTCTTTGTAATGCACTTTTATAATTATAAACTGCAGCTGTACAGATTCACAAATTGTTTTATCATGGAAAATTGAAGGTCGTTCTTTAGCTTACCCACATAGCCCCAAACTCTATTTAGCCTGTAATTTAATACTGTCTGTTTTTCCTCTGCCATACAACAATGGGAAATCTAATAATACCCTCTTGTCAAAATAAGAGGAATTTGAAATTGGAGAATAGAACTGAACCATTCACTCTATCTACATGCTGCACATCACCTCTTTGTTCTTATAGAATCATGCAAAGCTATCTATATGCTTAGAGCTAATCAAAGCTCATAGCCTGTTGTGAGGCCATCTCTTTACAGCTGTGTGGAGTGATAGAAATATCAGCCCCCTAAGTCGCTCTATTGATAGTGTCTCCTCTCCTTTGTCCTCAGTGTGTGCGCGTCTATGTGTGTGTGTGTGTGTGTGTGTGTGTGTGTGTGTGTGTATGTGTGCGTGTGCATGCGTGTGTGTGTGTGTGTGTGTGTGTGTGTGTGTGTGTGCACCAGTACTCATCCAGCACTGTATTTTGCCTCTCCCCCAACAGGAAACAGGATGGAGCAGATCCTCGCATCTCTAACACACTAGAACCGTCACTGTTCCAGCCATCTACTCCGTACACCACACCCCCGTTCCTCAAGGTACTGTTTATGGGGTTAACCTCCAAGTCCCTGCTGAACTCTTCCTACTTACCGGCATCCTTAGCCTCCAGCAGCCCCGGCCACTCACAATGCTCTGCCGTCTGCCGCGTCTGGATGACTGAGCTGATGCCGCGTAACTAACCCCTGAGGTAGCAAAGAGTCAAGAGAGGATTATAATTTCAGTGACAAGATGAATCTCGGAATGATAATCACCGTTTTTGTTCATTTGTTTGGTAGAATCGGTCTGTATGATTGACACCTCATATAATTAGGACAGAGTGACTTATTTAAATACTAACTGTTTTTAATTAACATTGGCCAACCCTGGTCCCTTATCGTTAATACTCTTTCTCAATCACTCTTTCCATTCCTGTAATAAAATTACATTTTATCAGAGGAATGATCTTTGTAAAGGTTATGCATCTAGTGCCTGCTAGCCAGTTACTCATTTCTTAAGGAGTGACAATGCCTTCTCTTGAACCACTCTTAAAAGGGCCATGACAGTCAGTGAAGATGATCATCACTTAATTTAACGCATGATACTGACTGGATACAAGCTCTTGGCCCACTGTGATACAGCAACAAACCAAGTCTCTTTGGTGTATGTGAAAATGGAGAGACCGATTTATCAATTATTTGTCTGTTCATCTTTGCATTGGCTTATGTTAACACTCATATTGCTGAATACCGATCACAAACCCCTGGTAGCATACCAACAAGGCTTGAGTTTGCACTGGTACATGAACTTAATTGGTATGTTTTTACACAAAAGAGATGTGTTTGGACAAATATTTCAGTGTCAACTCTTTGCCTGGACCCAAGCGGGCCAGCTCATAAAGAGCATAACCCTCAAACAGAGCTTGATTTCTTCTCAACCTGCAGTCCATTTCTTTCCCTCTCTTGAGCAGGAATGCTTTCCTTAAAATACGTGACAAAAAACACAGAGGCACATTTTGAATGACTCATTTGAAACCCATTTGAAAAGGGAGTTCAGCTACATCATCTGAAAGTGTTCAGTATCCTGATGTTTTATTCTCAGATGGCACTGAAAATGATGGCTAACTGAAAGGGATTTAGAGGTACAATATTGAGACCATAAGGTTGTGACTGAATTACATGGCGGGGAGATATTAAATTGAGGGAATTTAGACTGAAGATGAACAAGATATAATCTAGGTGATATCATCGGGTTTTAATGGACTCTACAGCACAACAGCAGTATATGTGAAATAATCTGGCTTCCATGACAGTTGAATGGAGTAAAAGATAGGAGTGGATAAAGACTGGACAACATGTCTGCTGCACATGGTTGATTAACAGTGTTTTACCATCTGGACATTACTCTGAAAATAGCACCATCTTTGTTTTTTACCACTTGAGCAAACACCCATCTGTTTTTGTTACATACAAATCAGTTCCACGTCATTCTCGTATGGAAAGCTGCCAGAGCTCCAGAGTCGACAATGTTTAAAATGCCAGCGATTTTAGAGGGCTTTACAGTCTCGTACCTGATGTAAGATGTAAGCATGTTTTCCCCTTTGCTGAGGGGTAACCTGTTTATATCTTAAATGCCTCTCTCTCTCTCTCTCTCTCTCTCTCTCTCTCTCTCTCTCTCTCTCTCTCTCTTTCTCTCTCTCTATCTATCTATCTAGCTATCTCTCATTTTGTGCTGGTATTGTTAGAAGCAAGACTGAAACAACTGTCTTTCTGTGTCATTGCTGCTGTCAGAGGCCTGAAGAAAATATCTTACTTTTCCTTCTGATTTGCTCTTGAAGAATGACAGAAAATGTCTGAAGAGCAGAAACCGGAGTAGTCTGCCCTGGGCGTGTATAGTCTTTATGAGACAGACTATAGACAGGGACCAGCTGAGGCTTACTGAATCAAGATTGGTCAGACAAAGCAGCTGTCCTGGTATCAGACACTTGACAGTTATACTTACCAAATGATACAGGGAGTTAATAAATGCCCTGATCATAGACAAATGTTGCTAGATTGTGCTCAGCTGTTCACAGATGCTTGCTTCTCAGGACCGATCCTCATTTTGAACCCTGACTCAGCTGTATGGTGGGCGGGGCCTGAAACTCTGGCAAGATACTCAGATTCTGCCGTGGAGAGGGGATCTTCGAAACATGCACACACACTACTGTCAGTCCATCCAGAGAGCAGGCTCTTCTAAAGTTAGATTTGATTTAATTAGCGCAGGGTTAAGCTTGAACATGGACAGCGTCAGCAATGGGCAGAGAGAGAGAGAGAGAGAGAGTGAGGAAGGGAGGGAGTAGGGGAAGAGAGAGAAAGGAGTGATTGAGCAATGAGAGAGAAACTGATGAGCTTATTGAAGTGATGTACAAGGGATGATAGAACCATAATCTCCTCTGTGAAATCAGGTCAATCCTTAATTAATGACCCTGTGTATCTGACTTGGGACTGTCTCTCTCTCACTCTCTCTCTCTCTCTCTCTCTCTCTCACTCTCTCTCTCTCTCTCTCTCTCTCTCTCTCTTCCTCTGTGTGTTTCCACAGAATTCTGTTTGTCTTTTAAATATAAGGAAATGAACAGAGACTAGAATGTTTCTTTGAATGGAATGAGATTTTTTTCCATACTAAGATTTTTTTGGATTAGCACATATGCTACCTGCTTCTTCTTCCTAATGGTCTCTCATGCTGGAAACAGAGGGGATTTATAGCCACGAAACATTTTTTTTCTTGACACTGGAGAATTATGAATATGGAAGAGCTAGGAGCACTGTTTTGTGCATGTACCAGTGCTAGAAAGTTAGAGTGTCTTTTTTAAAAGAGTTAAACTGATTTTTCTCTTTTACGCAGTGCCAAGAGGACATGGTGTTTTTCACTACATGTGGAGATTTTCAGCTCTATGTAGCTGGCTGCTCTAACTCTGTCTCCACTGATTCAAATGAATCACAGAGGGATGAATTTTTTGTTAATAGGTTCATAAGATAAAAAGAAAACGAACTTTGATAACTTTAGCTTGATATACTATGTAACTTCTTCCCTCAAACTTGTCTAGCTCAATTATAAAACACATCATTAAAAACATGTTCAAAAAAATAGCGCCAATCTCATTCATTATTCTTAGGAACATGAAACTGTTGTACCATTCAATGTGTATTGCCTGTTGTGAATCAAGGTTATTTATTTTCCCCAAACTGTAAACAATAACAATCCATCATTCATTGTAACATTTGTGCAGTACTGCCGTTAATCACGTGACAATTTCTTTTTTCTTGTTTTCCTTGCCACGTTTTTGATTTCAAACATTGATTGTTGTTTCACTTATTGTGACTAAGGTCTTATTTGGCTAGTTCAAAGACATTTTTGCTCTTTACTTCATTTATAGAGCCATTTTCTGATTATGTGTGTGTTATCTATCAGCTCTGACAGATATACTGCACAGTTCTGTTTGATGATTCCACAACAGTCAGTGCAAAGGATCTAAATGAGTGTTTTAAAGTCCTGAGGTGTTCTTTTAATTCGACTCAAAGCAGAGCTGTCCTGAGGTGACAACATGAGGTTTGTCCATGTAGACTACTTGACCTCATCTACAGGACAGGACAGTCTCTCCCTCCCTCTGCCAACCTTTAACAACTCAATTATAGTTCCCAGTTTTCTCAGTTTGGACTGTGTAATCCTTCTACATTATGTTTATCCTAATTATATCAGCAAAAACTGCATAATCAAACATTTCAAGCATGTTGAAAAACACTTATTTCTCTGATCCATTGTAGAGGATCAGTTAAGAAAAAGATAAATATTAATGCAGAAGAGAGAGAGAGGGAGGGAGGGAGAGAGGGAGGGAGGGAGGGAGGGAGGGAGAGAGAGAGAGAAAGACAGAGAGAGAGGGAGAGACATCCCTCTGTATATACACATTGTCTTCAGTTTTCACATACCAAAATGAGCTCAAACTAATTAAAGAGCCAAACACATTGTGTGCTGGACCCAGCTGTGATGAAAAGAAAGAATTACAATGTTAATCTTTTGTTACAGCTGACACATCTGCTCCAGTCTGAAGCTATTAGTCTAATAACACCCACCTCTCATTCTAATGACAGGCCTATTAACTGGCATAATGAGCAGTCTGTGGACTTTACCTACTGCAACAATCTCTATCTCAGACTCCTTAACAATACCTCTTTCATCTCTCTCTTGCTCTCTCTCTCTCTCTCTCTCTCTCTCTCTCTCACTGTCCCACACATCTACCCTCCATCTCTCTCTTTGCTCATTTTGGTTTTAGTTGAGTTTATTGGAAAAAGCTGGCACTATGAAGTGGTCCTGTGGCATAGCAGTGAGAGCTGTTGCAGTCAGCCTGTGGAGCTGATGTAAAACCATTGTCTCTGTGTTGTCAGTGTGGTACGGTGACGGTGTATTTTAGTGTGCAAGCCTTCAGAGGGTGGCTGCTGCCCAGACTTGTTTGACAGAGGAAGAGCATTGGCCGAGGAGTCAACCACAGCTCCACCTCCGCGGCCTCTGCCAGGGAGAGAGAGGTGGAGGAAAAGGAGGGGACACAGGAGAGCGCTCACTGCTTGACTGGAATGTAGAACCTCCCTCTCTCCTTCCCTCATTATCAACTCAGAGAGAGGGAAACACAATGATACAGTTGGGAGTTTGGAGTCGGAGGATATTAATGCTTAGACACACATATAAGTGCCAGTTGAAAGATTCTTTTCTGGAACATTCTCACTGTGCTGTAATGGGAAGAACAACAGGACATTTCTGCCCCCTTTCGTGGAGAGATACAGGTGTCCCTGTAGGTCTGTGCAGTGACGTGCAGTCTCAGGGCTGTTCTGTCTATTAACCAGGACTTTTTAACCCCCTCGTGTTGCATTATTTTTTTTTCTCCAAGGCTTTTTAAAATTATTCTTAATCATGGCTAAATGTCAAAATGCTTATCAGAGTCCATCTCATGTGACAGTGCGACATTGGAGAAAGCCTGGGAAAGTAAGTAGTCCGTTATACAGATGCAGTTGGTTGACTGGTCAAATGTCATAAATGAACTTAATGTTAAAGTGTGGCAGGGCCTCACTTGAGCCTCTTAGATTCCTAGGCATCTGTTGGTAGTTTTTACTGTGTTTGCAAGCTTCTCTAATCTGAGCAAAATGATTTCAAAGATTGGAAGATTCTGTTATGGTTTGTTTCGCAGCTGATGGGCACAGTCAGCATACATCAATCAGTGTTTTGTCATTGCTTATCAGTGTTTTATCAGTTCAAAGTCATTTCAGTTGAGTGGAATGTTTTCTTTAGACTTAGTTATTTGGTATTTATTTGATGTCTGCAATTTATTATCAAAGGAATGAGATGGACATTCAGCCCCTTTAACAGAGGTCATTCATATATTTAGAGATGCACCTCACTGGAACATTTATGCCAAAACTGGTATTTGGTTTATCTTTCATCATTTTTTTTGATAAAAACTGGGAGAAGAAAGGTCAGGAGAGCAAAAGAAGAGTCGTCTCAAAAACTGTCAACTGTACTGAATGCTCTCCACACCAGCTGAAATTCTCGTGTGGAACAGATGTTGCAAATCGTCGTTAAAGGTTTTTTCACAGTGACTTCTGAACTTTTGAAAGTCTTAAATAGCGTGTGCAAAAAAAAAACAACTGTGCAAGCTGACATATCCCATATTTTACTGATAAAAATCCTCACAGGCTCAACGTGATATTTAAATTAATCGGTACATGCGTCTCCCATTCAAGCCACAATCTCAAAATGTGCATCACCAGGTTTAACTCTCTCATAACCGGCTGTATTTGCAGCACTTCAGTTAAGTTACAATGAAGTTACAAAAAAAAGAGGGGCAGGTTTTTTTTTCCTCTCCAGACTGAAATAGTAAACTGAAGGCATGAGATGAATTCAACATATGTTTGTCATGTTGTAATGAGTGAGTTTTCCTATTTGCTTTCCACATGCACAGGATTAAGCGTAAAGATTACACAGGCTCATGCAGAGGGTTTGTCATAGATGTACTGTTTGTTTAGGGAGGTAACCTTTTGTGTGCCACAGGGATAAGAGTCCATTGTAAAGCAGCTGTATTGTACTGTAGTATTGTAGACAGTCTGACAGTCAGCAATTGTCCATAAGTTCTATGAGAATGGGTATCATATGATGGCATTTGCCTCGCACTTAAGTTTCTTAACTTATGTTTTTACATTGGCATTTTGGGCAGCATAGTTGAATTTCTGTGAAATGTGTTCTCAGGGCAGCAGTATGTGTGTTTGCACATGGCGGAGGTCTCAGAATGTTCTTGAACAATGTGGGGCAGTACACAAAATATTTGTTCGTGGATGCCATGTGGGAGAAATTTATTTTACATTGTTAAACAATTACATGTAGTGTTTCCGTTTTCATGCTGTTTTTGTACTTCTTGCAAAAGCTGTATGGAAAAGTTGTAGGGATATTTTAATTACCACAGGGAGTTGATCCTGCTAAAAGTGAGTTTTACAGAAAAGTTGTAGAGATATTTCAATTACTAGACTAAAATGATGATGTTAAGAGTTGTGTGAAAAAGAATTACCTTGCACTCTATATGAAGATATGCTCTTTTTGGTCCCATTAAGAATGACAACACAGTACATGTCACGTCTACATAGAACCTATATTAGCAGCTGCACTGCAGGAAGCATTTACAAATGTTGACTGTTGCCTGTTGTAAATCATGTATGTTTGAACATGTGTCACATAGATAAAGATACATTTTTAATTATGGGTTATTTCATGGTTTATATTCCCAATAAAGATACATTTACTGGGAACACTGTACAGTATCTTTGAAGTTAGTGTATTGTAATTGACACACTGAAGTGTCTTAACCGGGTGACCATGCCCATGAAGAAAATGATCCTTTGCAACCAGCCTCTGTTTGGTGTGGTTATCAGCAAAGACTGCTTGCTGCCACTAATATAAGAAATGTGTGCTTGCCACTATTAATATTGTACTCAGACTGACTAAATGCACTCACTGGCACCAGGTTTTCATTCAAAATGTCAGTTGTTCACCTACCTTGCAATAGTTGCGTGTTCACATGATATTTATCAATGAAGAAACTCATGGGGTTTTTTTCTTCCTCTTCATATAAGTAGATGATGTTGTATTGCCAGGTTGTAAGTATTTTTTTTTTTTTTGACAGACTTGTGTACTGATGAATTTCAGAGCAGTGAGGATGAATAAGGTTTTTTTTTTTCAGTAATCCCATGTTTGTGCTCTGTGATTAAGTGTACCAAATTAACATTCTGGTGGCATTCTCTGGCATGCCCCACTTAGATCATGGGAACATAAATCCACCGTTCAACACGAAATTTCATTTATTCATCCCCTCATCTCATCTCCCCTTTTTCCAGACCACTGATTTATTTGAAATGATTGAGAGAATGCAGGTAATGTATTTCTTTTTACGTTTACTTTTATTTTTCCTCCTGCTCGTTTCTGAGTCTAGGAGCTCACACTAACTGAACTAGCTCTCAGCATTAGCTTTCCTTCCTCGTCAGTCTTTGTTTGTTGCATTTGCTTGTCATTTGCTTTCTACTGAAGGTCAACTTTGCAGATAAGGGGATAACATTGTGTCATGAATCCAGTTTTATGATTTCAGAATGTACACTATGCTTGTTCAGAATGTACTATAGGTCACCCTAGACTTCATATGATTACTTCAGAGAACTTCGAGTTATAAAGGATCTCTACCATCCTTGTCCTGCTTGCCGTGCGAGATGTGATCAATAAATAGGGTTAGAACATGTCGAATCGATCACATTCTCTACTGTCATCCATAATATCCAAAATGAACACTTCAAAATGTCCCCAAATATTATCGATATCTTGTACCCAGATATTATTGATATTGCCTCACATTTCACAGCATACTTCATCTAAGAACAAAATGAAAACGATCTTCTGCTTGATTATGTTACCGAGTGTTACGTGACTCTTGGTTAGATTTTCGTGAAAGAAAAGTAAATGCCAGAAGGTATGTTTCACTTATCCCAGCAGTGGAAAGATTTACTTAGTCACTTCTTTAAGAAGAGGCGTTGTTTGAGTCTGTCATCAAATAGCCAAGCAATTCCACTGACCTGATATCACATCCCATCATTTCTAACATTAAGTGACAGCTGTGAGAGGCACCAAAAGACATGATCTCACATGGCCTCTGTCGCGGTCAGTTACAGCCTGTGGGCTGTTCTGACTAAACTTAACCTGAATAACACTCAAAGTCTCCATCAGACGAACTGGCAAAAAGAGTTCTGTTTTCTCAAACACTTCAAGACCCTTTAGGAAGATGAAATTAGATTTGGTGATTCTGCCATTTGAACCAAATTTGGTACTTAAATCTCGTAATAGTCATGGCATTTCCAAGCCATTTTAGGAGACAACCATGATGAGTTGTCTTACTTATTTCCAGCGGTCTTAAATGTATTTGGTCAGCTTCATGAACCTTCCTTTCTCTAGATCACATGGTGAGTGGGTATGTTTTCATAAAGGACGCTATGTTTTGTTTACTTTTTCCAAAGCCAAACAATACATGTACAGCTCTAACTTGATGTGAAATTCTTTTAAGTAGCACCCTCATAACCATCCCCTTTGTGGCATGTTGATGACTTTATCTACTACTCTGTACATACTCTTTCATTTCATCTTTTCTCTTTTTTCCACTTTTCTTTCACTGTGTCAGTGTCGAATAATTTCCTTATTTTTTTTAACAATAAGTGCTGGATCTTTTTCATCTTTTTGTTACTGCACTCTCTTTATTCTCTAATTCCACTGAATAATGTTTTTGAATATTATTAGATGAAGAGTCTGGTTTCTCTAATTTGTCAGTGGATTCATATGTTTATATTAATATGCTACATCACTTTGTGTCATCTCTAGTAATAAAGCATATATCATTTTTCATTGTTTTGCAGGAAAAGTATGGGTGTACTAGCTTATTTTATCTTAAGAGTATTGCCGATATATCACCTTTTATTTATTTAGGCCATCAGAACTAAGGGCTCTGATGACAAGCGTGTGACTCTATTCTGTTTGTCTTTCAGAGCAACAGAATGGATGAGCAGCGGTGCCCTCTTCCTCCTCCTCTCAAAGTATGTTCATCCCTACATCTCTCCTCCACACAAAGCCCTTATTGTCTCTTCTACAGGAGAGCCTGTCCTTTTCAGCACACAGACTGCTTCGCATAGAGCGGGCAGTTATCATCTTCTCTGCCGAGTTCAGAGATCAAAGCTACCAGTAACACTCCCCAACACCAACCCCCACACACATACACGCGCACACACACACACACACACACACACACACACAATTAACAGAGGTGGAAAAACATGAAGCTTAATTGTTATAGAGCAATAATCTCTTGCCCTGAGCCATGTGTTTTTAATGAACAGAACTGATATGCACAGCAGCCTAGTTTCTTTGCAATGGTAAGTGTAGCAAAATTGTTATCTTTCCTGCTCAATTAAACAAGGAGGTTTTCCAGCAGTTTGCCTGTTCCCTTGGTTCCTCAACCTCTCTAACCTTCACATTTTGGTTTTTAGAGTTTTTCTAACAAATTTAACTCACCATATACAGATGCCTCAGTTTTAAAACCCAGAGATATACACATATATGTACTGTGCTTAGCATAGACCTCCAAACTATTTGAAATAGTTGCACATAAATAGATTCAGGCTCTTCCTGTGCTTTATTAGGAGATCAGACTCTCACATATAAGTGACATATTCTTCTTTCTCCTCCCAGACTGAGGAGGACTACATCCCGTACCCCAGTGTCCATGAGGTAAATGTCTTTTCAGAATGTCTTTTCAGCCAGTACAGTTATTTACAGTGATTGCTCTCTAAGGTAGTTGGTTGTCTCTAATATTTCTACCTGGATATTTCTCAGGTTCTTGGCAGAAAAAGCCCATTTCCCCTGATTCTGCTACCCCAGTTTGGAGGTTACTGGATTGAAGGGACCAATCACGAGCTGAGCAATGGGAATGATGTGGAGCAGCTCCTCTCTCCCACCGCCCGTATCAAACTGGAATGCAACACAACCGCAAAGATCTATAGGAAGCATTTTCTGGGCAAGGTGAGCATGAGCCTGACTCACCACAACGTATCACTGTTACCGACAGCCAGGCAGGACTCACTATACCAGCCAAACTCACTGTACAAACATACGCTGAAGATGATTCTGGATATTACTGATCTTCAAGAATTTGCCATACTCACATCACCTGAATGTGCAACTTTTGTTTATTCAGTGAGCAGTGTGAATGGAAGAAAGTCGAGACATGGACAGCCTTCATTTACCCTACGTTCAAAGCACTTTTGCATAGCAGAGATAGGGACACTTTTACTGTGATTGCTCTTTAGAACCATCTGATATAAGAGCTACGGTCTTAAGAGACCGTAACAAAAGATCACAAAGAGCCAGGAGTATTACATTAACAGAGACTGAATAATTTCCCGAAATGTTTTAATGACCATTTGACTCAATTTTATCAAATGAATGCAAAGAGTTTAAAATGGATCACTAACACGTACCTGGCACCTTTGAGACTCACTTTAATGAAGACGCATTAGACTTTGTTTGAAATAAGCCTAATGTGTTCAAATCTAATATCGGTAATGGAGGAGACCCGTGTAGAGCGGAGGCGGTTTGTTAGCCTGTGGAGTACAGTGTAAATGCAGTCATGGTCTGTGTGGGTGTGTGTCTGGGATCATAAACATCCATTAGCTCTGTCCTTCTCTGCTGTGTCATTAGGAACACTTTAATTACTACACAGTGGACAGCACCCTAGGCCACCTGGTCTTCTCAGTGAAATATGACGTGATTGGGGACCAGGAGCACCTCCGTCTGCTTCTTAGGTACTGTGCTCAAACCCTACCCATCCATCCCGTTCCCTTCTTTCTGTCCAACCCCAACCCCAACCCAGTCCCGGCTAAGAGTCGATAGAATAGAATAAAGAAGAGAATAAAGTGAAGAGCTTAGTAAAGAACCACACAAGCTTTTATTCTTTTGTTTTTAACAATTGTGACTTTTAGATGACAGTTGGATATGATACGGAACATTACAATATCCGTTTGCGGCGAGTCGTGAATCTTTTCCTAAGACGAGAATAGCGCCCTCAGTCAAACACTTCTCACATATGGGTAAATCCACTGAATTTATCCTCCAACCTCATTTCCACATTAAACACCAGATGGACAATATAGGCCAGTGTGTGGGCGGAAAAGGCAACGGAACAGTGTTCCTTACATAAAACCCATGTGACTGATTTAGAAGTGTCATGTCAACAAAAAAAAAACACTGTGGTTTTGTTTTGTGTTATAGAACTACTCAGAAAAAAAGTTATTGTTCCATAGGTGATAAAGGGAAAGTGCATGTTAAAAGAGGAAGCTGATACATTTGGTTTGCTTTGGCGTCTGATGCTTTGCTTGTTTCTCCTCTTCTCCAGGACCAAATTGAAAACGTATCATGACGTGATTCCAATATCCTGTCTTACTGAGTTCCCCAACGTTGTCCAAATGGCCAAGGTGAGAGAGAGAGAGAGAGAGAGAGGGCGAGAGAGAGAGAGAGAGAGGGTTAAAGGGTCAAAACTATTGTTTTGGATCACCCTCGTTTATCATGGTTCTCTGTGAGTGACTTGACTGATAGCCTCCATCCCTTTGTGGCTTCTTTCGCCCTACCCTAAAAAAAAGATGGGGAGAGAGAGAGAGAGAGAGAATGAAAGCAGTGCATTGTCACTGTTACTATAGAAAATGGGCACCAGGCAAAAAAATCAATGTGTGTTTACTCCTTTTGTTATTCCAAGCTCGTCTGTGAAGAGGTGAATGTGGATCGTTTTTACCCAGTACTTTACCCAAAGGTATGTTAGATGGCTCTGCATGCTTTTTGCATATAAATGTGATCTTGCCACATCAAAATTACATACAAAATACACAAATGACTAATCTAGGCCGTAATTATAATTTGCCCTTATTAATTGAACTGTGACTTAGTCTTCACTTGGGGGTATACCAGGGGATTTGATTGTCTTTTCTCAGCAGTTGGAAAATATTACATAGAATCATGAAATGGAATGGACTGTTTCTTGATCTCATCTTCTGTAATCTCCCCAGGCCTCAAGACTCATTGTCACTTTTGATGAACATGTTATCAGCAACAACTTCAAGTTTGGAGTCATTTATCAGAGGTTTGGACAGGTACGTCCCTTAAGAGTTTTCATGCCCTATAGAGAATTCATTGTCCAGCTCCTGTCCAGATCCTGTCGAGCATGCAATAGTTCAAATATACTAATGCAGTCTGAATTTAAGATGTTGAGTCAAGGTAATCTTGTTATATATATATATATATATATATATATATATATATATATATATATATATAAAACAAAACATATTAAACACCTCAAAATAAGCTTCATAGCTTGTTTATGTAGCCGTCATCAGTCTTCTCTCGAGTTCTTCATTTAAATTTGAACCTTTGGCTCCAGCAGTGTGTTCATTACATCCATTCATTTCATATTAAAATCATAAAGCTGTTGATTACTGAGGACTGGGAAGAAAGGTTGGATCACGGAGAGCCATACCCTTGACCTTCAAACCTAAAGAGGGGTTGCTGTGCTCTGGATGTGAGCGGCAACATGAGAGGTGCCTGAAGAACTCTAGCTAGCGGCACCTACGGCACATTAGCATAGCTGAGAAGCAGAGCAGATGAGTGTGGAGTGGCAGACACATGAAGTGCCAAAGGCTGAAAAAAGCTTTTTTTCTCTCTCAAATCGACGCATCTACGCTCAGCCTCTCTCCGTTCCAAATACAAAGAGCGCAACATTTTTTTCCCAAGGGTTATGTTTCCCCAAAACCTGTAAATATGCTAACAAGTGCATCTGACCCCCAACTTATGATGTGTGGAGTGTGTGTGGGGTGCAGACAGAACCCTCTTGCCTGACACCCCAACCTTTCTCGGCATATTAGAGAATATGTTTATTCAGGAAAGCCATTAGCATTTTCATCAGGCTAATTGGTCCCCTAGGACCTTGAATGAAAGACCCCTTTTTGATTTGCTAATTTTAGAGTGGGCCCTGTTTCCTTTGTGAAGATGTTAGTTCGTGCTCGTGTGCAGGTTCACTTCGTTTAACATTTATTAAACATTTTGCTTTATGCTTGCTAAAAAAAGTAGTATCATCACTCTCTCTTGTCATTATAATCATCCATTGTTAAAGCTGTGCTGTTGCTGGGTCTATGGAAAGTATGTGAATGAATGAAGCCTGAGTTCATTAGGTGATCTGCGGTACCCGTTTATACCAATGTGCCTCAAGGTTAATCAAGTAGGCGTATGAATTGATATGCTTTTAGAATATATATATTCATAGTACATATATTTTATCTCTATAGACTTCAGAGGAAGAACTCTTTGGAAACAATGAAGAAAGCCCAGCTTTTGTGGAGTTCTTGGAGTTTCTTGGTCAGAAAATTGAACTTCATGATTTCAAAGGGTAATGCCCATATTCACAAATACACACACACATTGCCACTCCCAAACATTAAGCATGATTTGTGAAACTCTCCGTACAAAGGTGGAAACAAGCATGTGAATACTGCAGTAGTGCTGTGGTAATGGCATTTGAGAGAGTGATTAGAGTTATCTTATTATGCAGTGGTATTATGGTCCATTACAGCTCTCTTATTCATATTTTTTGCTTGATAAGCCTGCAGGGTGCTTTGAGTTTCTGTGACTTTTTCTACTCCCCCCTCCAGTTTCCGGGGTGGGCTGGATGTGACGCACGGACAGACCGGCACAGAGTCCGTCTATCACAACTTCCACAATAAGGAGATCATGTTCCACGTCTCCACAAAGCTGCCTTACACTGAAGGAGACACACAGCAGGTATCCTTGCCCTCTGCCCACATGTGGTGAAAAGCCAGTGGCCTAATTAATGGAACACCTGCACCTTCAATCCCATTTTCTATCTCACCAGAAGACTCCTTCATAATTATAACTGCTTTTTTTTTTTTTTTTACCAGCAGTCAGTTTCGCTGTACCTCAGTATAAAAAATGTAGGAGCTAGACAATCAATTTTCAGTGATCTTCAGACTCTGAAGCACTAGAAGTAATTTATTTTCAAAGTGTAATCATGGCATAATCTGTTAGATAGAATGTCTTACAGGACAAGGGAAGAAAGATTGTCTATCATGCCCTGGCAAATATTTTCTTTTCACTAGCCACATGCTACAGCGCCCTTGGCATATCATTGTTGACTTGGTTCACAAAGTGACCTTTATACTCTACTCCTTCACACTGAGCACAAACAGTCTCTCAGAAGAGGGTTGTTTTTAGTGCATACTCCTCAGGGAATCATCCGCATTTAGAACACACACACACACTCTCACACACACACACACACTCATACACACATGCACACATACACACATACACACATACACACACACTTTGGAACAGCAACTGAAAGTTGACAGAGACAGTGGGGTCTCGTGTGGACTGGCTGGGTGATTGAACTTTAGGCCAAGTAGTTATGGCCAGCAGCCTTGCTCCCACTCCCCTTGTCTAAACAGGATCCTGGCTCATCTACGGTCCCACCTGCCATCTGTTAGGGCATGCTGAGAGAAACAACATCTGCCAGCCTTAGGCTGTATTGCCACACACACACACTGAGAGAGAGAGAGAAAGAGAGAGAGATGGCAAACGAGTGTGAGAAAGGGCATCCTCACTCACACATATAGCAATAAAATATTCATCAAAAAAGTCTTGTTTTGGAGCTGAAAGACAAACAGTAATAAATTATGAAAAATGAGAAAAAACTTATTCATGTGTGAAACTCTTTACCAACATAATTAACTGTCTCACCTTTGCTCATTTTTTCAAACTGAGAGATTCACCGTTATGTATTTTCGTACTGGACTTAATTCAAAGACCCCAAAAAGTTCTTTTTTGTATCAAGCATTACAATCTATAAATATTACCATATTTACTACTTAAATTCTGTTTGGAGCATGCAAATTACTGAATTTGAATTTTTTGGGATTTGAGTCACAGTGTGAGCACAACCTGTTGAGGCTGGACATAGATTATTTGTTTATTTATTTATTTATTTATCAGTATGGCTCAGATCATCAGCATTGAAGGCTTCACTGTTCACTTCTCTGACTGTCTGCTGTCTCTTTGTGTATCGTTTTTTTTTGTTCCAGCTGCAGAGAAAGAGACACATAGGAAACGACATTGTGGCTATCGTGTTTCAGGATGAAAACACTCCCTTTGTGCCAGATATGATTGCGTCCAACTTCCTGCATGCCTATGTCGTGGTGCAAGTAGAGAATGCTTGTTCTGACAATGTCTTGTACAAGGTAGAGCATCCTAAAGGTACAGCAGCAGTGTTTAGCACTCTGACTGTAATATGGGGTTGCAGTATGAAATGGGTTTTGTGTTACTGTGTAGGTGTCAGTGACAGCTCGAGATGATGTCCCCTTTTTTGGACCAGCCCTGCCAGACCCTGCTGTTTTTAGAAAAGTAAGTCAGCCAAAATCTTTTGCCAAATGTTAAAATGTGTGTGTGTGTGTCTGTGTGTGTGTGTGTGTGTCTGTGTCTGTGTCTGTGTGCATGTGTGTGTGCTGACTTAAAATGGAAGTGAGTTGCTCACAGATGAATGTGCTCTGTATCTGCATTTTTTCCATGTTTTTTTTTTTTCGCTCAGTTACATTCTAAGATCTAGAGGTCATTCCCTTCTCACCTCTCTCTCCTCTCCCACTCTTCCCTCCACACACACAGGGACCAGAGTTTCATGAGTTTCTGCTCACTAAACTCATCAATGCAGAGTATGCCTGCTACAAAGCTGAGAAGTTTGCTAAACTAGAGGTGAGTTACCCAGATGTCAAGATAGAAATATCAGCACATCAAAATTGTTGTACCATTTTCAGTATCCTCATAGCCCAGCTTGTCTTATGCATTTGCATATTGCCTGGTGGCACACACAAGACAGAAAAAAACTCCTTCTCCTTCATTTTCTTTTTCACTGAAGAGGGTAAACTTTATCTACACTTAATCTTAATACCAATGATTGGGTGTATGTCTCTCACTCACTCTCACTGTGTGTGTGTGTGTGTGTGTGTGTGTGTGTGTGTGTGTGTCATCAGGAGCGCACACGGACCGCTCTGCTGGAGACGCTGTACGAGGAGCTGCACATTAACAGCCAGGCTATGATGGGCCTCGGAGGCGATGAAGACAAGTTGGAGAATGGGAGTGGAGGAGGAGGGGGCTTCTTTGAGTCTTTCAAGGTAACTCAGCATGATCAAGGGCAAGGCCAAGGCTGCTTCACAATGGGCTTTTACTGCTCTAACAATGACAGCACAACTGGGGACCCTAACGGTGCTTTTATGGAGCTCAGGCTGTTTACCAGATTGAATTAGGTTGGATGCACTATGGTCGATGCTCAACAGCAGTTAGCAAGTGCTGTTGTTTCTTCTCAGCTCCTCCACAGTCTAGCTTTTTCCCTATGAATGACGAAAGTCCGCACTGGGAATTTTTTATTACCCCTTTTTTTTTTTTTTCATTTTCTCCAACAAAACTCAAAGCATTATTTTTGTGCTCAGACGGATGTTTCTTCCCTTAGAGTCAAGCTGTCGATTCAGCCTCCTCGTTAAACCAGCTGTTGAAGTAGTGCTTTAACAGCCAACAGATTTCCAAACCATAATGATATCATTTATTACATTAATTAGAATTAATTACTTGTGTTCACACAATGATAGACGCAGTGGTTCTCGGGGCAATTAGCTGCTGATTATGACTCCGTTTGCTTTTTTTCCTTTAATGACATGATAGCATGCGTATAAGCAGTGCATATTTGCAGAGTTGAAATTCTACACTCTTTGATAAATGAACAGAGCAATCCATGTATCTGTCAAATGAAAACTGCAGCACATGTCTTCTTTTTAAGAAGCCTCGTTTTCCGTCAGTTTGTTCAATGTTCTCATATACGTGGATCTAGGACACAGGAAACTTATTACACAGTTCATTTTCTTGCGTATATAAATTTTCACTACCAATCACACCCCGAAAGCACAGGCTGTTTGTACACACCAGATGAGCTGTGTAACCAGGGTGATTCAATTTTCTGCATCAATTTACCCGCTACCCAAACACAGCGAGATCGATCTCACCTTATCTCATAAATCACAGTTTCATCACCGCCCATTATCTTGTCATAGGCGCTGCTGTAACTGTTTCTACACATGAGCCCCTGGGCTTAGACTCTGAACCAGGTCACTGGGAATGAAGGTTGTTCCCTTTTCTGGCATTTACATCATTTTTTTTGTGAGAGTGTTGAAGTACGGGGATTCTGGGATCTGAGATTATGTCCTTGGAAGCAGGCAGGACTTCGGAGTGAAATGCTTAATCAATATCCATTAGGAGATCTGGAAAGCAGCCCTCCCTATGGTGCTCTGTCCTGGGAGCAGGAGTAAGTGGTGCCAACTCTGGAATGATCTCTTCTGGGCAAACAAATCTGGCTGCATGCTTCTTTTGTGCCTTCATGCTCCCTCTTTCTTCTCTGTACTTTCTCAGAGACTTTCCATACCTATCCTCTCATTCAACACCTCACTATATGCATCTTCTTCAGTCTCAGTGCTTAACGGGCATTCTGATCGCATCGAGGTCTCATATCCACACATTCCGATTGGTTCCATGTCTCTCGTGCTACATTCTGATTGGTTTAGGGTCTGTCAATCAAGCAATCAGTTCTGATTACCTCAGGGTGTGTCTTCTCAGCATTAGCTCAGAGGCTGTCGTAGCTCAGCACCTCCCGTTCACTCTTCCGTTATGGCCCCTCTCTCTCCACCCACAGCTGCTGAGCTCACCATCTCTCCTCATCTCTCTCTGTAGCGGGTGATCCGTAGCAGAAGCCAGTCTATGGATGCCATGGGCCTCCTTAGCAAGAAGCCAATCACAGTCTCCACTAGTCACAGCGGCAGCTTTACCCACAACCACAATCCACCAGAGACCCCCAAACTCCCTGGGCTAGTAAGTAATCCCTTATGACCTCAGAAGAGACAAGTGACCCTCTCCCCCTCCCCGGTTAAAAACCCAGCCCCCCCCCGCCCACCCTTACACTACCGTTACCTCACTAACCCCATCTTCACAGCCTGTCACAGCATACTCCAGATCACAAAACACTACAAAGAGACTCTACTGCAGTGTGTGCCTGTAGAAACAAGCAACAGATAAACGCAGAGTAAAAAAAAAAATGAAATAAAATAAAAAATGGATCATCAAAAAATTAATCAAAGTGAGTCATCAAATGAAATATGCCATGCTAGTCATCACATACAGTGACCTAAACAGCATCAATACATCATCATTGTTGTGTTTTGTCTTCTTCATGTCCATAATTACTGATATTTTCATTCTGTCCACAGTTACATACTGCTCTTTGAAGTATGTCTTGAGAGACACTGACCACTGTGCACTTTTCTGGCTTTTGCCATTTCTTCTGTAACAATGTTCATCAACCATAAAAAAAAAAAAAACCCCAAAAAAACAACACTTTTCAGCCCTTGGATGAACCGCTGTGTCTCAGCCTTTTTAAAAGTGTGTTCAGGCAGAGCTGTTGAAAGACTCAGTGTGATGTTTGTAGTGTGTTCTGAGAGGTGCATGCAGTCCACAGGGGTAAGCACGGAAACTCCCCAAAGACCTGCATGTTGTGATGTGACTCAAAATATTGAATGTGGCTCCTCTCCTCTCACCAAATCCTAGCCAGACCACCACCACCAGGAGTCTGACATATGAATGTAAATGGAAAAAAAAAAGACAAACGTTTAGGGGTGTTTGTAAAATGATGTGTTTTCAAAGCATTTTTAAGTTGAGTAGAGGTATTTTTTAGGATGTTGTAAGGTCCACACTACGGTCTAGAAGGTCAGTTATGGATAAAAATGAATGTGAATGAATGTGAGTTCTCTACTCACTCTGTCTGCATTAGAGCCTACAGTACTGTAAATGTGAATAAGTGTGTGTGTGTGAGTGTGTGTGTGAGTGTGTGCGTGTGTATGCTCTGCCTACGCTGGTGTTTTATTTACAGGTCTGTTGGTATGCTGGTCAGGGTTTATCCATCCCTCACGGTGAGTGTGGTCGGGTGATTAGGCGGCACACACATAGCCTCCTCCCAATTTGGTTTGTCTACACTGAATCTCCTGCTCCTCACAGATTGTTCGGGCAACCAAACATCTCAAATGCAAACATGGAGTTAGCATATTACAGTGATATGAACATATGAGTTAATAAGGGATGGTTCGTTATTGATGATGACATCATGTTCTCTAATTCATGCTGTTTGCCATTGGTATGGCAGCTTTGACCTTGACATGCAATGTGTTTTTAGATGGAAAACTTGGAAACCTCTCATTTACTGTGCCCTGTACTTGCTGTGGTCATCTTTAACATTCATCACTGTCAAGTATAGCGGCTAGCAAAGTCCATGCAATCTGACAGCGTATCTGATTTTCACACACTATTATAAATCATACTGCTATAGTACTCTCATGATAGCCCAGACTCTGGGGACAAAGGAAGGATGCCATGAAGGCGAGGAATGGAAAAACACCAATCCTTTTCAGGCTCTCTCTATATATAACACAGTGGTGTAACTCTCTCAATTTTTCTGCTCTAACCTGTACTAGTGAGCCTAACAGGTTTATGACTAAACTGCTTTTGTCTCTAATGTTGTGCTTTGTTGTCCTCCTCTCCCGACTGTGTGTCTGTTCTCTTAGGCCTGCAGTGGCTGTCAGAGCGGGCCCAGCCCTGTCCTGCTCTGGCCCCTTCCCTCATTATTGCTGCCTGTGCTGTGTTCATGATGGCCTCTGTTTAAAACTGTGCTTCTTATCCAACTCTACAGCTGTGATTTGTAGTGAATTTGTGTTTTTGTAACATAACCTGCTGCATGTGATCTCATGGTGTGTTTCTCTCTCTCTCTCTCTCTCTCTCTCTCTCTCTCTCTCTCTCTCGCTTTCTCTCTCTCTCTTTTCTCTCTCTCTCTCACTGTTTCTTTGTGCAATCTCTGTGCAGTCATTGCTTGTCCCAGGGAAAAGTCCCAGTAAATACGGACGTCGCGGCAGTGCCATAGGGATAGGAACGATAGAAGAGGTTCATGTTTGACTCTAAATCTTCCCACACTCTCTGCATCTCTCTGCATCACTCGTTCTCACAGCATGACTGCATCCATAAGAGTATACCAACTCTTCCACACTGTCCTAATGCTCTTAGCTTACTTTACTTAGACCTCAGGAGTTTGATGTTTTTCAAGTACATTTATCTGCTCCCCACAATACCTTCCTCTTTAAGACCTGGAACCAATAACTGGGGCATTTCTTGTGTTTCATGTTACTGTATCTGTTGAAAAAAATTCTTTGTGTAAGTGCATAGGATAAAATTAATAGCAGCCCACCGTTCTTGTGCATGGCACCTGTGCCCTTTATCAGTCACATGTCATATCCATATTGTTCATGGGCGATATGTATTTTCCATCCTTCATCCGACAGTGTTGTATGTGCTCTCACAAGCTCTCCACTTCTCAGAAATTCTATCACATCAATATTAGCTGGTCTTCATAAATGCATATTGTACATTTATGTATGTGACAAGAGTCTTTTTCCATCCCATTGAATCATATGTCGCTCCTCATAGCATCAGCAGTCCAGTGTCTTTGACCCCATTCTATCTTTCCAAATGTATTTTTATTGTCCTATCACATATTTAACGCAGCTCTACTTGTTTGCAGTTATGCCTTGTGCTCTGTGTTTCTCTCTTTTTCTGTTAATTGTACACTCATTTAATGTTGATAGCACTGAAACATGAAGAAAAAAAATTCTATTCTGTCTGAAGTCTTTGAAGGCATTTCAGATAAAAGCATTTTTTCAAGTCCTATTTTTGAAGCTTTTAAAAAAAGGCAGAAGGAAACCCCACAGCTCAGTTCACTCAGACAGAGAACAAAGCCCTCATAGTGAACACGCAGCTCAGTAAGCCACTGTCCCGCACCTTTCATCTCTCACATCACCACTGGCACTGGAGTTTCTGTCTGAAGCCCCTAAGTGCACACACTCTTTACTCCTTCTGTAGAAAGAGAGGCAGTGACACACAGCTGGCTTTTTGGACACTCTAGTTTGCAGATCAATGATCCCTGTTCCCCATAAAGTTTCAGATCACGTCACAGAATGCTAAAGTACTTATTTCAGAGGTAAAAATCGATGCTAAAAAATACAAACAAAACTAGCAAGCAATTGGGGGAGTTGTCCTAACTTAGACTCCCTACCTAACACCAAACTAATCTCTAACATAAACTCTTATGGTGACAACACTGGAACGTGACAGTCATGGTTTGAGAGGAGAGTGTGTGAAAGGAATTGGCGGTGAGAAACCTTATCAGAGTTTTGGAGGTAATTCACTCATTCTATCTCTCTTTGTTACAGTCTTTAATCATCCCCGGGAAGAGCCCAACTCGGAAGAAGTCTGGTCCGTTCAGCTCCAGACGTAGCAGTGCCATCGGCATTGAGAATATCCAAGAGGTTCAGGAGAAGAGGTGAGGATTGAACAAGATTTATGTTCCTGGCAGGGAGGTTCCTGAAGTACAAAGACGGTGAAGGTCAACGAAGGTCACAAGCTTACTGCGAGCGCCAGCAGCTCACATAGCTTTTATACAATGTGGATTTGGTCTTTCGTTTGCTCAGGCTAGATCCAGTATTGACTTTCTTTTTGTGTGAATGTGAATGTTTGTGCACAGTATGTCCACAATATGTGTCCTGATGGGAACTAGAGCTAGACCTCTTACTGTGTGTCTTGTGTGTGTGTGTGTGTGTACCTGGTTGGGTGTGTGTGTGTGTGTGTGTTTGGTGTGGGGAAAGGATTGATGCTCTTTTGTCCGAGGACAGAACAGTACTCTGTGTGTCTCTGCCCAGCGTCAGTCTCAAGAGTGGGAGGCTCAGCGTGGACTCCTCCAAGTATACATGTCACTTCCTGTGTAGAATGCCTGTAGAGTAGAATTCTCCTGTCCTTAACCTTAGAGTAGTATTTGCTTTCTACAGAAACAACTGACCTATATCCTATGCACTAGAGAGGCTTTCTTTTTACCGCAGTAGTCTTGTCTCCCAGGTTTTTACCACTGTCTGCCTGTCTCAGCGTGTGTGGTAGATTGCTGTGGCATGCGTATGACCAGACTGAAATTACTCAGACTAATCTACAATAGTTCGAGGTTTTAGCTTTGTCTTCATCTAGCCTGATTCTAGGTGAGACTCACTGGTTTGTCTCATTGGTGCCCCCTAATGGAACATCTGTGTCCTTGCAGCAGCAGGGAATGTTCCCCCAGCACACAAAAGACACCAGACAGTGGGCATGCCTCCCAGGATCCCAAGTCTGAAAATTCATCCAATCAGAGCTCACCTGAGGTTCTCATCACAAAAAACAGGTTTGCAAAAAGTGTATTACTGTTGATGTACTATATTTATTCACAGAAATCTCTTATGTCTGATTTGAGTCTTCAGTGTTAAGAAATGGATCAGTACAGTAGATTAGCACCATATTGCTATCTGTTGTAGCGATACTATAGACTGTGTGTGTGTGTGTGTGTGTGTGTGTGTGTGTGTGTAGTTCGGCTATGTGTTGCAGGGCTCCTTCCATTCCAGAAGCTCATGACTTGTCCCGCTCCTCCTCCAACGCCAGTAGCTTTGCCAGTGTGGTGGAGGAAAATGAGACAGAGGCTACTGAAGATTATGACACTGGCATGGTTAGACACTGTTGTCTGTAGGAATCTTGTGGTGTCTGTAGTTTTCACATTAGCCACTTTAATTTTCCCGTATGTCAGTCTGTCACAGAACTTGTTAAGCTAATAGTAAGTGAGGATGGGTACGTGAGTCTGACTAGTCCAGTCTATTTCTGTACAGGAGAGTCTATCGTCTGCTGGGACGCCACACAAGCGGGACTCGTTTACCTATAGTACGTGGCTGGAAGACAGCATGAGCAGTGTAAGCACGGCCAGCAGGGGGAGCTCTCCAGGTAAAAACGTACACAGGACAGGTTATTGTATCGCCTAGGCTTTCATCACCATGCACTTAGGGTGCAGTTCACCCAAGAGTCTTGTGTTTCGGCTTTGTCACACAGACATTATAAGTAGTGTAGAGTTTTACGCATACATTCTTATCATTGCCACATTTATCGGAGCTGAAGAGCCCCGCACACACAATGTCCACTGTAATATCAGGTAAAGCAGTTTTGTTGCTTTGCCTGTATGAAATGATGTACTGTTCCCTCTATAGCTCCAGGCAGAAACCTGCAAACTGATGGCGGAAAAGGACACGATCAAAGCCGCACAGATATACGCATCAAACTGGAGCGGCCGCATGATCACAAATCGTCATCGGTGAGTAAACCTTCAGTGAGATTACTGTCTGTGCTTCATGGCCTTAAAAGACCAGCTTTTGCCTGGTCAGACATACTTTATCTGACTGTAAAGGTTTATATACCACTTGTTCTTTTTCTGAATCAGTAGGTATGCAGTAGGTATACCATGTGTTGTTAGTGGTGTTAATGGTTGTTTTGTATTGTAGTGTGTTTTGCATGGATTTCGTATGAGAGTATACAGTATTATGTGAAAAGCACGTTTCCTAAGCTTGGAAAACCCAGGTCCAGAAATTATATTTTGTAGCCCATTGTAGCAGTTTTTTTTTGTTTTTTTTTTTCATTTCTGAGTCACGTAATATCCATTTAACTTTATACATGGCAAGGACAAACAGATACTTTTTTGACCACTCATGCATAATGAGAATCTCTATTGTCTAGTTCCAGTAATATATGGCATACAGATAAAGCACACAACACACACGCTTGCACACACACACACACACACACACACACAAACGCGCACGCGCACCTGCACGCACACACACTCACTATGACACATACATGCCCTCAGTGGCTCCTGCGTTGAAAAGTGCACATCATGCTGTGAGAGTGAGTTTGTGTGCTGCTGGTGTTTCTGCCTGTGTGTTCCCGTGGTAACCCCACTGCTGTCTGTGCGTCTGTGTGCTCCGTGCAGAACTGCTAGCCTCTCCGGCCTGATTGCTTCATGGATGTCCATCAACAGGTCAGCCCCCTTCTCCCAGCTGTCACTGGGCCTCCAAAAGGCTGCTGCCCTCTCCTACAGTTTTCACTGTGGTCCACTTGAGAAGTGGTCTCTGTGTATTCTTCTGGTTTATTCAGGCGTGCACTCATCTTGGGAAATGTTTCTTCCAGATGAATGGAAACACGTTGCTTGGAGCTTCTGATGAATGTCTGATGTAACTATTTGCAACTTTATTATGAGGGGTGTAGGAATCACTGACACACCGAATGAGCCAGGCTATGGAAAATTTGTTTTCACCTGTCCGAGCATATGCTTCTATTTATATATATGTTCCAATTAAGTTAAAGTGTTTCAGCTTTTATAGTAAGCTATTGTATGATGAGCCTGGACTCAGAGATTTGTGGCAGATGTTACAAGATGGTAGGTACTTGTTAGTGACAACTGTCTCGTGCACTAAATATTTATTATTGTGAATTTTAAAATCTTGTGTCGATTTCTAAATGGGTTTTCATATGGACTAGTGATTTATGGCACACTTATATCAAATATCTTTAGCAAATTTGAAATTTTAATCACACTTAAAATTTTAGGTTAGTCATTCCAGCTGTTTCAGAAGGAGTGCTAGAACAGAGTACTAAAGCTGAGTACTAAAACCTTATTTTCAAGGCCACTATAAAGATTCCAAATCTTTTGCTTAAAGGGCAGAACTGTGTCCTGTTTGGGTGTTGCATTCTATACAAAGCACAGTCCTGTGCAAATGCCTGTTTTTCATCTCATTTTCCGCATGGCTTGTGCCCACTCCGGCAGCATTCCCATAAGAAACACCCCCTCAGAGAGATGAGGCGAGCCCGGGTTTTTGCTGTGACCACTGACGATGATGAGGATGACTCCAGTCAGACCCCAGAGTGAGACCAACTCACCACCTAGCACCATGTAACCCTGCTCTCAAGATACCCCCCACCCACCCCATGAAGACCCTACCCCCTCCAGCTCCTGTTCTGCCAGCAGGCCAGGCTCAGTAGCAGGAAATGGAGATATGAGACAATAGAGAGACCTCACATGCACTGTGTCTTTTTTCCCCTTATTTTCTACACTCTTTTCCTCATACTTGCTTCATCTCAGTATTTGAGTACTGTTGGGTCTTTGTATTTGATCTCTCTTACATGTACTTTTAGTCCATACTGTGAGTCTGTGAGGGTTCCGTACTCTTTATCAGAGATGCTGTCTGTCTGTTATCTTTTTGAACAGGCATATGTTTGGACAGCACAGGGTTATAATACAGTGCCATTAAACTCCTTTGAGTTTCTGTAAATGAACTTTTAAAGGCTAGGTTTAGTAAATACAGTCTCAACAGTGACACGGGAACCAAGCCTGAGTGTTTGGAATCCGTCTCCAAAATAACTGACGTGATGTCCATTAACTTGAAGTTCAGACATCAGATGCCGTATGGAAATCTCTGCCTTTGTGTTGTTTATGTTCTCTCAGTTGCTCCAATTACAGCTCCCAGTTTTCCATGTTTAACAAGCTGAAGTAATAGGCGTCTTTTCAGTTAAGAGCAGTATGCTCTCTGTTTGGGCAAATCGAAAATTTCACCTATCAGAGTGGGACCCTTCCTTCACTTATTAGCCCCTCAGCCAACACCTCACATATTTCAATAGATTTTCAGCAGCGTCATTTTTGTTATGATATGAATGAATACCTTTTCACAGAATCACACAATAGTACATTATTCACTTAATGGATGCCTTACCTTAACCCTCAGAAAGATATATATCCAGTCATACCTCTAATGCCAGCAGCTTAACACATGCCTGGCTAACACAGAGCAGCAAGTGATGCTTTTAAGGATTTAACTAAAAGCTTTTCGTGATGTTATGCCCTTTGCTCAGAAGTTCAAATTAGGCTAATATTTTAGCCAATTTTGTAGCTTGTCCTTAAAGGTCCATGGTGTTTATTTAAGTCATTTGTGACTGTCTTTCTCTGTATGCATTTCCTTTTTCAAGTGTGCAGATGTGCCTAGACAACACTACAGGTATAATCACTTAGTATAAACTGTGACCACAAAAAAAATCAGCTCGTTTACACAGTTAGAACTTTTAAGTCTTGTGTACTCTCCTTTCGGTGTTGCATCATGTTACACATCCTTTGTGAAGGAAAGAAATATCAATATGTAATTCACCATATGATTTTATATTTGGATGTAAGGATCATGCATTCTATAAATATGTCAAGCTCCACTGTCATAATTTAAAGAAAATATTGAAAATCATTTGCGTGTGCCTAATCCGAGCTTAGCTTTCATCGTGAACATAAACTAAGATGAAAAAAAATAATCACTTGTATCTTTTTTGCTTTTTCACATCACAGCCAGGCAGATCTCAGACTTTTGTGGGTTCAGTGCTTTCAGTGATGCTAAAATCCTGATTTGTCCTGCTTTCTGTCTTTACTGTCGAAGAGGTGTGTAAAGATCTGTGCAAGCAACACTAAAATGTTTTGTGAGACATAAAATGAAGAATGATACACTGAAGGGATATGCCTTATGATAGGGAAAAATATTGATAATCAGATAGGTTGTCACATGTAATTGTCAGAGCAGAGACCATAAGATTGAATGTTGATGTTTATAGAGTAAATGTATTTATTTATAACAAATGATTGATTGGCCTTTTTTGGCTTACATTTAACTGCCTTCATGCTGATTTTCTTCAGTCATTTCCATGCTATAAAATGCATATGTTTCCAATATTCCCTATGATCCCTTTTATTTTCATAAGGGGATCAGTGGAGATGGATGATTTAGCATGGCATGTCAAAAGATATTTTTAAAGCATTTCGTATTTGTAGCACTCTGACAGCTTTCTAGTCTACCCTGCAAAATACTTCTTTTCCATGTGACTTGTTCACTAAAGCAAAACTGCAGAGAGATGAATCTGAAATAACATCATACGTTCACTTTAAATTTCTGTGTGGGTCTTATTCATCAATAATGAAACAGCTGCGATGCATTTAAGCCAGAGCTCAAAGGTACACTGCCACACAATTCATTTTTAACAGTGCTGGTTAAAGAAAGTCAGACTGTAGTCGGGTTTCACCAGTATGCTTTAGAATAATAGGCTGAAAAGTTAATGGATTATAATAAAAATGACCCATAAAATGTCATAAAAATCATGCTCAATTGAGGCTTTTAAACCTATAGGTAAACAGGCCGTGTCAATGTTGTGTCTGCATAAGGGTTTTGTGCCCTCTAGTGGTGATTACATTTTTTAAAAATGTATCTTTAATTTTCCTGTCTGTATTACAGTGCCAGTGCAAATGTCTTCTTGGAGACAAAAGAATAAAGCACAAAATCCATGCAGCTTAAAACAGGGTATCGGTGTGTAAATCCACAAGTCACATATGAACATTACTGTTTGTTCCTCTGAAATGATTGCATCTCTGGCTTAACCATACTGTCAATGGAACATTTACTGTAAATAATGCTATTTTGTACATAGAAAAAAAAGTGAAATAAAAAACTTGAGTGTGATAGTTCTATTATGTCTGCAACCTTTTTTTAATAAAAAAAATCTTTGAATGATGTATAAGCATAAAATATCTTAATAAAGTTGGTAAAGTTCAGCCACTATTCACTACAGTCAAGGAATTCCTTACCTCATCTTAATCATGTGCTAACTTTGCATATACACTTGATTTAGCTTGTCAAGGCCTTGCTGACTGCTACAATTTAGAGTGTGAAATTGCTGGGTTGAAACAAAAATATGCTGTCCATTGGGTACTGCTGATACTGAAGTAGATAAACACACTGGAATACATGTTATGAGCCTTCTTCTCCAACTCTTTTTTTCCCCACTGAATGTCAACATAAACATATTAGATATAAATAAATCAGATAAAGGTTGGGGAGGGCATCTCTTCTCATCTCTTTTTGGATAGAGTTTGTGTCTAGTTCCCCACCGTTATATGATCCTCAGAGTATAAATCCAAATTTTTGTATGAGTCCAAATTTTTGATGTTATAAGCAAATTAGATTTGATCATAACTGTCAAGGGCTTTGACTGGTACTCTCATGAAGTTTCCAGGTCTGTCTAATGTAGTGTTCACAAGTTCTACCATCCCTCTGTTAGACAATCTAGGTTTGGTTCATTTACGCTTATTTAAAACTATCGTATATATGAAACATATACAGATAGATAGATAGATAGATAGATAGATAGATAGATAGATAGATAGATAGATAGATAGATAGATAGATAGATAGATAGAGTTCTCAAAGTGTAATACAATGTAATACAATATATTACAAGAATTAAAACCACAATGTGTATGAAATGTAAATCGTATATTAAAAACCAATATGTTATTCAGTACAATATTTACTGATTTATATTATAAATCAATTTTTTATCCTCAGAATGAAATCTCAGTGAGTATATAAAAACATGTTCATTTTTGATAACTAAACTCATATGTCTGAGAGACCACTAGGTGTCCACCATGCTCCTTTATGAAGACTAGGGCAGCTACGTCAAAGGCATTCCACACTGTGGTGATGGAGCCCTTTCTGTGCATTTCAGTCATCATACAGTGACCAATGTCTTTAGGGAGTTCAGCAAAAGGCCACCTAACCATGGCTTCACTTAATCACTGTGGTCATATTTAAAGTACAAAACATAATCTCTAAAGGTGGAGAACATGTAACTGAAGTAGCTCACCGGTTGCACTGTAGAGGCTTTCAAAGCTGATATTTCAGGAGACAAGTATGAGCCTGTCTGTTTGCTTTCATTAAGCATGGCTGAATAATTACTAAACCACCACAACACAACTTAAGACATAATGTTACATTTTTTACCTCCAAAAGAATGTGTAATCCTGACCCAATGTCCAGTTCTGCAAAACAAAGAAAACCTTAATCATAGAAGTTTTGTTGTCTCTCAACTAGTAACAGACAGTCTTACCCGTGCCTCTGTTGGGCTTTATCTGGAGTCATCTGTGGAGACTGAAACTGAGGGTGTATGTGAGGTAAGGAGAGCTCAGCTGGCCAGGTGTGACTGTGGCTGTGAATCACAGTTTGCAGAGGGATTTACAGCTCCTCTCCTCACAGCCTCTCTTTGACAAAACTGATGCCCAGTAGCGAGACACAATCACAATGTCAGCCGGTCCACAACGTTAACTCACAAAAGCTCTAAACTGAAGAGGCCTATCTTTTTTCATTTACACTTCTGGACATTATTTTCTTTAAAAACGCTAAGCATACAGCATACTTACTCAGCATCTTTACAGAAACAAGTTACTTAGCCCCAAATTAAGTTGCTACTATGGCTGGAACAGAAGTGAACCAAAGGAATGAAATGATAATTCAGACATCCAGAGTTGACAAAAGTACACTTGTAAACTCGTCAGCTCCCCATACGACACATCACAGGACTAACATTCTGTACATTCTACTGTTATGTAACATCCAGTGTATTGTGTGCAGGGAGCCAAGCGCCATTGTACAGCTACATTAGATGTTCCTAGAGTCATTGATGAGTGTAGCATGCTGCTCTGATCTTGTTTCACCGTACATGTGGAAATAATAAGCATTTGACAGCAGTTCTCCTCTTGAGTCCCCTGTCTTAAGGGCGTCCTGTGGCTCCACCAAGACACTCAGACATTGTAAAATGATTCACAGACAGCCTTTTCCTAGATATTAAACTCTGTCTGAAGAGTGATTAATATCTAAGGTTTGAAGTCTATTTTTTTGAGAAGACGACAGAGAGAGAGAGAGAGAGAGGGAGAGAGAGAGAGAGAGAGAGAAATCAGTTATGCTGTTAAGTGTGTGCAGCTGCAGATGACTGGAAGGGGAGTCTCTCTCTCTCTCTCTCTCTCTCTCTCAGACAGGGCTGATGATTTCACACTGTATCCAAAGATGTTATGAATAATTCACAAGCTTCTCATCAGCTCCTGCTTATCAGCTCATTTGTACTCTCACACCCTCCTTAAATACTCTCTACTGCAGCACCCATTTAAGTGGTTTCACAGCTTTAGTTTGAATTGTGTACACTCTATGACTCAGTGCTGCTCATTACCACAGAAAGTTTGTGTTTTACCTAAAGTCTTTCATTTATTTCCTCTGTGCAGATGAGAAAGCTATATGACTATGTTAATGTATTGAATGAGACAATGAGTTATGATGTGAGGCAATGCAGTGGGACTGTGACATTTCTTCCCGGAGTGCTGAGGGGCCATGCCATGATGTAGTCATAGATACGGTCGGGAACTGGATTATGGAAATATGGTCATCGCCCTTGAAAAGGAAGAGATTACCTAAGCTCCATCACATGCCACTGAAAGCCCTCATGTTATTCAGAATGTTTCCTCCCTCGACCGACGCATGCTGGAAACTTCTGTCTTTCCCAGAGCAACAAGCATACTTATCAGGCCTCTCAACAGTCAACAAGGCAGTGCTGGTGGTGACATTCTCAATTAATGCTTGCTTGTGTGCTATTTCCAAACGTTGTGTGCTTTGAGACTTTTCCACATTGTGTACTTGTGTACTAGTTCTCCGAATGGCATAAAATAATCTGAAATTAGACTAAAATGACATGATGTTCTGTTGCATAGCATTGCATTTATAGCTCAATTTAGACGTTACTCTAAAAGCTAAATGGATTTGTGCAGAAAAAAGTATTGTTTTTAAACAGGCTTATTTTCACTTAAAATTGTTCTCAGCCAACTAATGTGCAGAACTGCAGTACACATTCCTACAGAGAAATGGCTCATTACGATGAAACACTTTACTGTAATAATGTCTTTGATACTTAACACGGCCTCTACACGACCCTCATGTGCTGGGTTCAATGCTAGACAAGAGGTCCCAAATCACTTGCATATTCAGCATCTCCCAGTGTCATCAGCAGTGAGAGGGTGTAAAGGGAACAATCACAGAGGCCATTCTTTCTGTAAATCCACACAGAAAAAGATTTCACTCATCAACAAAGAATATTGTAAGCATCTTTGAAAGATATTAGTTCTAACTCATAACTAAACATGAACCTGTTTCTGGACTGGGTATCCAGACTGGTTCTCTTTTCCATCCTGAAAAATGTCATATGCAGACACTCCTGTGAGCGCCAGCAGATTGGGCGCAGCCTGTCGGCCAAAACAAACATTAAATCAGCGCATTATTAACTCTCTCTAATATCTGGCCACCAAGTCTCTCACAAAAGCAACTTTTATGGCAGCTGGCTGAGCTTTTTCCTTGTTTTCTTCATTTGGGCGGCAGTGAGCAATGTCTGCCTTGGTTTTAGTGAAGGAGTGATTTTCCTGCTTTGACACATGTTCTCATTGGAGAGTGTCTAGACAGCATCCATGCTACAGCAATGACAGGCAGGAAAAGCGTGCCGCTTTACAGGGCCCGGCTAAGTGATGCAGTCTGGGAGAAAATACATGGTTTATGTGTCACTGTGGGCACCGTTAGAGTCTGGCCGGTGACAGGGGATTACACAAGGCCTTTCTCATCCACCAAAGTCTGTCGGCTGACCTGACCACACACTCAGCTTACGCTTGTACCTGGACACCCAGGTCACTGTACTGTTTTCAGATTAATGGAGCCTGGGACCTTGTCATGCACTGTTCTTTGACCTCAATACTTTGCTCTGAGACAATATCTGGTTCAGAAATAAGGACTTCGAGAGTGAAATATGAAATATACTCCTTGGAGACGCACTAAGACTACGCATTTTAGGTTATTGGCTACCACAGGCAAACCCAGCTTGAGAAGACAAGGACTCAGTAATCAGTGAATAAGTGAAATCAGTTGTGGTCCTGCTGGGCAGAAGCAAGAATGCGTGTTGTCCAATGGGACCCAAGACTGGAGCTGGGAAGCACTGCCCTAGAACATCGTATATGAAGTATGCAGACTAGACTCCCTGCCAAAGTCCTGACCCCCGACAGGAAAATACATCATATTTTTACAGCAGTTGAGGTCTCTTTGAAGTAAATGAACCTTAAATTACTGAGGAGGGAGGGAAGGTTTCAGTCTTGTTAAACCTGCATATGTGCCATAAAGCCGTACAGAAAGGCATAGTATTTTAGTCCTACAGCCTCTCCTGGTTCAACCCAACAGGTTTGAGTGAGCACAGTCTCAAGAATTCACATAAAACAGTGTTTAATTCAGTCAGTTCTCAACCAGGTCATCCAAGATATCAGGATTTGGGAAGTAGAAATCATAGAATGTAGAATTGACGTATACAAGTCCTCGCACAGGATGAAAAGAAATACACAAAACGGCACACCCAACAATCAAAAAGGAAATAAAATATGTGTGATTCTCACCTCTAAGTCAGGTACAGAGGACACACTTAGGACACTTTTTTTTTTTAAATAAGAGAACACCGTACTATATAATTAAAGTGGAAATATATACTGAAATAAGGACATACGGCCAAATCTGTTATTTCAGCCAGATCTGTTATTTAGTACCATTAGTATGGTACCAAAGTATGTTTAGATTACAGAGATGATTTATTCATAGATGGAATAGATTTCCAAGTCGTAAATTCATGGCTTTAGGTGAGAGACTTCTTTCAACCCCATCTAATCTACTCTTGAATATAAGTGAAGGTCTACACCTGATTTATCAGACAAAATTCCTGACCCTCTGCGCCAAATTCCAAAGCCAGCTTTTGGCTAGTAACATGTCCAGCATAGCCCCTACGGGGAGCAGAGAGCTTGCAGAAAACTTATGATTTTCATATGAGTTTCTGGAATATAAACCCAGTTAATGTCAAGTAGGCAAACATTATTAAGTGTGAGTTGAAAAGAAAATTCATCTGATGTGTACAACTTGAACTTAATTTGATAAAAGGAAAACACTCCTTTAAAAACAGCATTATCCAGGTTCTTCCAAATTCCTTTTTGTTTGGAACGGTTTGAGGCATAGTCTCATTTCCAATTCTCACAACCCCTTCTCACAACAACTTTCAGACAAGGGTACAGACTTACAGGAACAGATTGTCAGAACAAAAGAAATGAAAAGGAGGGGGAGAGAGAGAGAGAGAGAGAGGCAGAAAGGAGAGAGAGACAGAGAGAAAGAGAGAGAATGAGAGAAAGAGAGAGAATGAGAGAGAGAGAGAGAGAGAGAGAGAGAGAGAGAGAGAGTAACATGAAGCACTTGAGAGAAAAATAGGAAACGTCTGTGGTCCTCTGTGAAACACCAGTGAGTGAACTGTGTCTGCACGCTCCAACTATTAGATCATGAGAACCTGGAGCACATGGGCTGCCTCATTACAGAGAGAGAAAACAAAAGCCAACAGCTGCAGACTCACTGAGATCCTGTCGTTCTGCTAGCGGGTGCCTCTGGCCAGGGAAACCAGGGGATTTCTTGCCTCTAATCACCTCCCTGTTCAGGGATCATGACCCTGCGTCCTGGTGTACTTTGGATGGACTCTGATCCACTGTTTCTCCTACCAGACTGGACCTCTGCCCATCAGACAGCCCGTTACTTTGGTATGAAGCAGAGGCTATGCTTGGGTGTCCAAATTGTGAGAAAAGAGCTTGAAAAGCATTTCATTTTCATAGCAGTACTGCAGAGCCTTGGTTCAGCGAGAAAAAGAAAAATAGAACCTTTAAACTATTTACATCAGACATGTTTATGACCTGATTATACTGTCTGTGTTGTGATTACCCAGAAATAACCATGATCTCATGCACATGTGGTCCTTTTTTGGTGGAACTACTCTGCTGGCTTACCAATGCTGACATCACACCAATCAGCTGATCAGACTTCCCATCCGAATGACGCACCAGTCACTTGAACTCTGACAGTTCGCTTTGATGTGAATGTATGACATGTTGCAATCTGTCATTGGAAGACAGGAGTGGTAAGAGTTTAATGTTCTCCTTTCTCCACCCCTCTTGTAAGTCCATGTCTTAATTTATGGCTGAAAAACACATGCTGCCATAATGACCCAGCAGCAGCATTGCAAGGCTGTGTCGACACCAGCGTGCTTTCACACACCATTACCCCTCAAACTGACAAGCTGTCTACTTAGCATGAGGACTGTAGAGACAAACTGGGGAAATATGGAATGTTTCAATATAATCTTTCTCTTTCAAATAACGCCTTTGCACACAACATCCACAGCCATCTGCCTATCCTCCACTGTTCTCAGATCAGCATATGTGGAATCCGACTCAGTGATTACAAGAAAGAGTAATTTCAATGCTTAGAAAAATTATTACACGTACACAAACACAAACACACACACACACACACAGAGCTGATATGGATAGTTACCTTATTTTGTGATATCATCTTTTTCACTACCATTATGTTTTTTTTCCTAGGGTTTTTGCTGAATTATTAAAGGCTGCCAGGATACTCAGCTTTAAAGTGACACAGAGTTACTCTCCCAGAAAAATGTGTGGAGAGCGATGGGACTGAAAGTGGATGAGTAACACTGAGTTCTTTCGTCCACTTTTTGGAGTGTCCCAGACAGTTTCCAAAGTGTCATAATCCCTCACATATAACAGGGCTGCTGTTTTATAGTAATGGCATTATTTATTGATTCAGGAATGTAGCCCTGACCGTTTGGTGTGTGACGCTGATCGCTATGGCAACGCTGGGGGGACAGTCAAACAGTGAGAGGAGCTCCAGCCTTTTGGAGACAGGGATCTCACCACCTGCTTGTTAAAACACGACCAGTTTGACAGCCCTCTGGAGTTTGCTTTACGGCCAGACAAATGATCCCAGATATTACTTGAGCATGGCATGAAAAACTAACCACAGACCAAAGAAAGGAAAGATTAAAACACGTAACACCACCAGACCCGGATACCTAACCTGAACAATGCCCTTTGCCAAAAACACTGTGTGTACACCCTTTCAAGCTATTCCAGAGGTCTCAGTAACTCTGATTTTAAGCTTCTAATATTTAAATGACAGAAATGTAATACTGCTGTCATGAGAGGTATCAAATGAAAGAAATTTTGCTTACAAACTTTGAGAACAGAAATCTTCCCTATCACAGTGGTAAAAAAAAAAAAAAGCTGTGTTTGATGAGTTCCATTAATTAATGTAGAATGCTGTACATTAACTTACAGTCCCTTTGGTTTTGTTGTGTTGGTAGTATATTTTAGTGCATTTTTTTCAGTCATTTTATTGAGACAGATAAATCTTACATGCATGTGCAATACGGAGAGAATCCAGTGCAGGAGGATAGTACAGCTGTTTCTCATAGCCAACCCCCAACCCACTTCAGGTTCTCAGAGGAACAATACTTCCTGAAAAAAACCCCAGTCTTCTCATTCTTTATAATCATGCCCAAACCACAGAATTTCTTCAGCAGAAGTCGCATGTGCAACATTTTGAGTCTGGATGCGTCACGAGGCCGTTAAATTAAGACACGGTATTTAATGTATTCGTTAAGCATGTAGCGTTTGAGCACAAGAACTGCTACATAAGCTTGTAAAGACATATAAAATGAATAAAATGGACTATAATAAAAATGAGAGAATAGACAAGGACAAAAGGCTACTTCTTCAGTTCACTGTTAGAATATGTTTTTAACAACTGAGACTGTAAGACCAACTCTCCAGAGATCAGCGAATGAGCTTTTTTTTTTTCTTTTCTTTTTTCTTTATTTGATGCTTTTTACAGTGCATTGAATCAGTATTGCACAGTGTTCAAAGCAGTAATGGATCCCACCTGCTCCCTGATGATGGTAAAATGACAGAGCCCCCTTCATTGTTTGGTTGTTATGATGGTCTGAAAGAGTTTTCAAAGTTCAAAAGTCTAGCGTGCAAGGGTCAGAGCTGCCTTTTTCTTTCTTTCTTTTCTTTTCCTTTTTTACCGTATTCCATAACTGGAATCACATTCCTAACCATGAAACAGGTGTGGGCACTCATTCGCAATCAGAGATCTGTCGCGCTTCACAGAAATGAAAACTGGTAAGACTTCTGCATTTAAAGAGTCATCTTAGCAGTGCGTTTTTAATAGAGGCTGTGACTCCAGCTGGATAGTGGTTTTGACATTAACGCTCTAGTAATCCTGACACATTAGTTATCACAAGAGTCAGAATCCAAATGCAAATCTAGCTCTTCAGTTAAATAAACAAGAGGAGAGATGCAGAAATCATCAAGCAAAGGGGATTGCATTCACTCCTCATGACTTGTGAATTTTACATATAAATTTAGAGTACTGTTGATGCTGATTTAATATCAACCATAATGTGGGCTCTACCCCCACTGGCTCAGTTTAGGTTCTGCTTTTTGACCATAGCTTCTCATCCACTCATGTGCTCTGATGACTAGTGTAAGAGTACAGTATGGATAACACAATAAGACTAATGTGTGCAGTTTCAAAATGGGTTGCACAGGGTCGAGCAACACGATACAGCAGCATGAAAGAAGCTCCAGGCAGCAAGATTTCATTTGAATTCCCTATTTGTTTGTTTGTTTGTTTCACCTCTAACCCATTTAAGGATGTTTTTTGTTTTCAGATCATTTTTGTACTTGGAACATTTGGATGTTTTTGCATTTTAAGAAGTTTGTCAGTACAGTGACTCAGTAGCCTAAATAGGAACTGTCCAATCTCGTTAATTTGTTAATCAAACATGAAAGGAATATTATGCACACTACTCCCACTGGGAAACAAATATCTTCACAATATCTAAGGTTATATCAACTGAAATGTATTTAAGAAGTCTTCCCCTAATCATTAAACCTGAACTGTATCTTTTTTCTTCTTCAGAAAACATGATCACATTGTGCCAATTTAAGTATTTATGAACCCATGTCACGATGACCCTTATACACAAATGTTTTGGCTTATCCTGTAAATGACTTGCTGAGCCATACAATTTCAACTTACTGAACAAAAGAGTAATTGTCCATCTTGTGAATGAATGAATGAATGAACTTGTGGCCCTCCAAACAGATTAATGTGGTGACATCCACAGACAAACACTTGTTGTATTTGATCCCAGGAAAGAAAATGCAGCATACATACACACACATGCGTGCGCACATGCACCCACACACACACACACACACACACACACACACACACGCACACACACACACACACACACACACACACACACACACACACACACACACTGTTTACTGTCTTTGTTAGCATGCTAGATTAAAACAAACGGTCCAGTGTTTCACTCTGCTCATTATCATAAAGAATTTTTGTTGTGTATCTTATGTGAGAAGGCAGTTTCTCCATAGTTGCCCCCTCCCTCTGGAACTCCCTCCCCAAACATATCCAAGACTGCACCAATCTGTCCATGTTTAAACCAAATCTCAAAACTGACCACTTCAGAATTGTTTTAATGTGTGATCAATGTTATGTGTTATGTGTTTCTTTATTCTAATGTTTTTTATGATTATTTTTATGTAAGTATAGCGTCTTTGAGCGTCTTTGAGCACCTTTAAAAGCGCTCAATAAATATTATTATTATTATTATTATTATTATTATTATTATTATTATTATTATTATTATTATTATTATTATTAAGAAAACACTCCACACACACAAATAGACACAGGCATAGACACACAATCACACAATGTGTGTGTGTGTGTGGGTGTGGGTGTGGGTGTGTGTGTGTGTGACATTTTCGCTCCTGGGATGTCCCACTCTCATAAGCTACACACAACAAAGATTCTGTATGGTAAGCTGTGAGCAGAGACTCTGAACAGAACATGTCCAGTCTCCCCGGGCGTTTAATACTTGTTTTTATTCTGCGTGTCTGAAAGTAATCAGGCGTCTGTTCCTACCCTCCACTAATACCTAGTGATTGAGTTAACTTGTTTACTATATAGTGCAGCTAAAACTAAACAGGGGAAGTCATTGGAAACTCCCTTGTCATGTGGTTATTGCTGTGTGGATAATTTGTTTACTGTCCCTGCTGGCATGGTAAATTAGCGCAGACGTTCCAATGTCCCCTCTTGCTCATAGCACATCATACACTTCTCAGCCATATGATAGGCCTGTTTGGAGGTAAATAGGTCAGAAGGAGAGGAACACTGATTGGGGGGTGATAAATTTTAGCAGATAAAGGTTAATGCACCGTAACCGTTGAAATGTACTTCAGGGCATTCTGTGGAAAGCCTAGAGTTTGAAAACAAATCAGGGGTTCATAATAGTATGATTCAAAGCAACAAATATGTATGATAGTATGATAATAGTATAGATAATAGTATGTAAACAAAGCAACAGAGAGAAGTATGGCTGTACATTCTGCAGTAAAGTTTCACATTACAACTTACATGCTATTAGTGATTTTTACTGGTAAGTAAGGTTTCATTAATGTACTGCACGTCAGAAGGAACTTCCCTGAAACTATGCAAATTTAGGATTTTAGAGAAAGTAGATGTATTTCACAGCACAGTTAAGAGTGAGGGAAGTAGATGAGTGGTACCATGCTGCTTAGGTCTGGCACTGGTTCATTATGTAGTCACTTAGGTCTGGCACTGGTTCATTATGTAGTCACTGTTTGGAGCCAAAATTAGGGCTAAAGAAACCATGTATGGGAACACAGCCTTATTAAGGGACAAAAACAGTATCATAGTTGGGTATATTGATGCAAATAACAATCATATGAGTTTTACTGAGAAAGACAAGTAAAAATTCATCAGAAGAAGAGCTGTGTATTTTAAGAGATCCAATTTAACGATTGTAGGAAAATCATTTCGAAGTGATTTTCATCCTCTTGTCACTCGTTATACCTTTTCTTCATTTTGTGACCACGTAAGCCAGACATCATGTAAGAGCTAAAAGTCAGCAAATAGTTTTGCCCCTGAAGTCCCAATTAGATTTTGGTTTTGCTGCATTGTTTACTGTGAACCAGGGGTTCACTAAGGACAGTCATGCACAGAGCAGGCAAAACAGCTATCAGGAAATAAACAAATTTCCCAGAAGCTTATGTGGCTGGCCTGATGTTTCTTACAACAGTCTTAATTGGTTTTGGTGATACATATTATCTTAATCCAATTTTACAGCATTGCATAAGTCTTGTTTTTAGTTGTTTATTCCTTGCTTTGATCACAGTGCTCTGGGTTTTATGGCACTGTACTATAATATCTGCCTCGATATTCAAAAACAAAAAGTATTTGAAGAGGTAGGGTAATGTAAGTTCATTTCCATGAAAATGAAGAGGGCCTTATTCCATGAAGAGGCTGTTTCTTTTACATAAGCATCCTTTTCAAAATAGAGCATGACCAATGCCAAACCCATGTATGAGCTGACTCAAAACAGTCCAGACCACACCATTTCCATGTATTTCCCTGCACATGATATGAGAGACAGAGAGAGGGCGAGAGAGGGGGGGGGTGTGACTGACTTCTTGGCCCGGACTCAAAACTATCCACAGACAATGCGCCTGTGCAGTGGTTTTAAACCCCCCCCCCCCCCCCTTATTTCAGACAAGAAGCTTTGTCATTATAACCATCACCAGCCTATTGTATGTGACATGACCTTTTGCAACACAGAGAGAGAAAAAACATTTGAAATGACAGGTCTAAACATTGCATCCCAACGCAATAAAACTATAGTAGAATAGTCATGAATATGTCAATATTACCTGCTTCCTGAAACAAAATTTGAATAATGTGTGTCCAGCTTTAATCATATTACAACTTGTCAATATGTCCCAGTGCATGAGATAGTCAGGAAAAAATTGTATTGTCATAAAGATATTTTGTTAAATGTGAGCTTATTTCATAGGATATTTCAAGACATGCAGCAATGTGACATCATAGCCAACACATTTCATGGTTAACCAGTTTACAGTGTAATGGCATACTCCTCTGTTTGACCAATAAAAACAATATTATGGGGTTAGTTAATGATTGAAAACACTGGACTGATGTTTTGTCTGTTCTGAAATTGCCCTGACATGGTGTTTATAGAGAGTGATGCTGAAATCATATTCCCTTACCTGTCAAAAACAACACAATTCATTTTTTCAAATTCAATAAAAAATAAAAATATAAAAATTCCTCAAACATCTTGATGACCCACCGCACCCAAGCCATGAAATTCTAAGTGTTCTCATATAATGTGAGTTACATTTTTATTTTGTCTTAGTGTGATAAGTTTACGTCTGTTGTTAATGATGGGCGTCTTCAACTTTGAGTTGACACAGGTTCAATGCACTATAGTAATCTAGAGTGCAAAGGAGTCTCAAAGGTGTGTCACTCATAGTGTGTGCTTTAATGATGTCATGGCAATGAATATATTGGGACTGTAGACTTGTTAGTATTTTCTGAGGAGATGAAGAAAAAATGAATTATTTAGAATAAAATAACCCTTTACTCTATGCAGTCATTACAGATTGATTAAATGCCTCATGTTTAATGTCAATACTGTCAACAGGAAAATATGAATGTTCTCAGGATGTGCTGATAGTTTCAGTTCCCATACTCATTAGTCTCCCTGTCGCCATCACAACCTTTGTACACACAAGAAGTGTTTATAAACCTTTTTTGTTTTGTTTTGTGAAGCTAGAGAGAACCTATGAACAATTCATGGTGACCGGGTGGTTTTCAGTCTCTCTCTGTGAGTTAAAGCCTTAGCTTCACTTCAGTGTAGGAAATGATACTATGACCTCCAGGACTGGACCCTTTATCCTCTTCACATGTTGTGAAGTTTCATTTCATAGCAACCCAATCAATACATTTTTTTTAAACCACCTGCTTCTAAAACAACTCGTGTTATGTGGGACTTGGCTGAGATTCATCAAACAGAACCATATGGATCACCATACATCTGACTTGAATGAAGATGTATGTATATGAAAGGCATTTTGGATTACTCTTGCCTAAGGAAAGTTTTGACTAGCATACCCTGTAACATGTTAACAGAGGCTAAGCAGCGGTCAGCTAAGCACCACAGAATATCTGACAGATCTCTAAAGCTCTCAGCAACACTGACCTGCTCTTCTCCTCGCTTGTCACGATTACCATGAGCAACCATCGCTCCTTTTTTTACATCTGTAAATAGCCCCTTCTTAACATCTCTTTTGTCAGCTACAAAATTATTTCTAAACATAAACATCCTGAGTAGACACAAATGCCACATAACAATCTTTTCTTTTTTTTTCTCTGGTTTTTTTTTTGGGTGCATTGCTGACTATCAGGATGAAAGATGTGGTATGAAAGAAACCAGATTTACCATGGCTGGTCCAGAAGGAACCTTTTACTGTGAAGATTACAACACACAAATAAAAGTTTGGAGGTGAGATGATCTGTGTAGTCTCATATGACCAAGTTCTTACCATGAAACTGCTTAACCCATTATTATGGCTTCTTTGGAAATGACCACCTGCATGCATATCATATTACTCATGAATCACTCCCATCCTCGAGGGTCAATCGAGAACATATAAACACTGAACCAACTCCCTCACTCTGTGATAAGTGCCTCTTTTTGACATTACTCAGCAGTGAAACATGACGTAGATGAATTAAACTCATTCAGTTGTTGGGATGACTGAACGTAAAATAATCAAAAAAACAACAATTTAAAACGAAACCACAGTGGCTTAGTTTCACCAACACGAATTGCTCTAAGGTAGAAACCAGGAGATTGCTTTAAACTGTCTTTGTTGCATTATACAGGTTAGAGTGGGTGTGACTACAATATAATCATTCAGTTGTATACAGGCCACGCTGGCAAACTGAGGTATTTGGCAATGTGAATGACAAATCCTCTGCGCTTGGCCGTGATTTTTCACTAACGTCAGGAAAAGATTTATTTATGATTTGAGGGATTCTAGCAATCACAGATTGACAGGTTATTTCACTCTCATCATGCAATCCCAATATCACACCAGCAACAACTGGGCAGTCCAGTACACTAAAACTAGACAGAGCCCAGTATTCTAAAGTGATCTTTGGCTCTGAGACAGGCCAGAAAAAAACTCCTATCCTGACAATGTTTACTCTGTGAGGGCAGCGGCAGGCGACACGGCCTGCCTGTTCACCATTTCTCAATAAGAGCTGATTAATTCGACTAAAATACAGTATGCGGTCGACGCAATGAAAATAGCAGAAAAACATCGTGTTGTGGTGTCTGGCTGGGACTTGTGATGTCTAGCCAAGGGGGAGAGTTGTGAACCACAGAGAGCTGTGAATAATTTCTCCACAGGAAGCAGGCCTGTTCACATTGGCCTTGAGCTCCTCTTCTGCCTCGTATGCCGGGTATGATTTTAATCGCTACTCACAAAAAGAGAAGGAAAAGACAACTAGGAGCCACTTCTGATGTGCATTTCCAGTGGAATATATTCCGCCATACCAAAAAGGATTGTTCACAAAGTCACACACAGTCAAAAATTTGAGCGAGCATGTTGTCTATCTCGTTTTTGTTTTTAATGTTTATGGAGGAGTATCTGGTTATTTCTGGATTTCATGGATTTCCTGTCAGTCTTGTTCATTAAGTAATTTTATTTGTTTTATTTCTAGTGTCTTTTTGGTGTTGACAAGTCAAGTCAGTTGCTGTTACAATCAAGATGTAAGTTTCATTTTTTTCACATACAGTCGAACATAAATTATCAGAATTGTTTGCTATTTATAGCATGTTCCAGGAACTTTGGTAACTTCTTTTTCCTAATAGAGAGCAGTGACTCATAAGTGAATCTTTGTACAGATGCATGGGTGCAGTCATAAGACTATGAGGTGTCCTTAACAAACTGACCAAGAAAGCCTGACTCCATTTTATAAACATGACAACAAATTCACACATTTATTCCTCATGTTGTCTCTTCATGTAAACGCATGCCTTGGAGGCTGTATAACAGAAATGAAGTGGTTAAAACTATTATCATAGTCACATTTGTACACACCCACACGTCACAGTTTTTCAGATAGCAGCGTTGCATGAGTCGGAGCTGATGACAAGCTATTCAGTATCTGAAGTTTACTGTAGCTCATTCGTCAGACTGTCTCAGATCTTTGATGAGTCATGAATAAAACATCATGGGGGAGTTTCTCTTGTCTGGACCACAACCTCACCACCTGCTCAAACCGAAACTCAACCACATCCCCCCCTCCCCTCCCCCCCACGTGCCATCCCTCTGACAGCTTCCCTCCTCCTTGCTTGATGGAAGAGTGGAGTAATTACTGTTGCAAACTATGATAAATTGCCTGCCTAATTAAACAGGACACTTAAACAAACTGCCTCTTCATTAATCAGTCTTGTTCGCCTTTTCCACTTTCAAGTGGTCTCTGGCAGCTATTTGTGGCAATTACACTCTTTCCATGACCAAGCTTGGCCACTTAGTGCTCAGAAGTGCAAAGGCATGGGACACCCTCCCCCCTCCTCCCCACGTGCCCTCTTTCTCTCCTTCCCTTCTCCTGGGTGGTGCAGCAGAGTTACCCTAGAGTTGGGCATGAACACATGGGCAAAATTAGCCCACGCATTTCAGCATGCCGTTAAAGGGCTAAATTGTGCACAGAAACCCCCCTAGAAGAGGAAAATTAATAAGTGCCCCGACTAGCATGGAAGTAATTACGTTTACTGCACATTCAAAGGGAAGGAAAATTATGGAGCCGCTACTAGAGATTTCGAAGGGTTTTTTCTTTGTTTATTTGTTTCTAATGTGAGCTAAATTACTGATGGTCAAATGGATAGTGTAATGCTTCCATCAGAACATACATTCAAATGGATATAAGTTCTGCCTATATGTTCAAATAAAATTATTGTCTATAAACACTGTTGTTTTCCATAGTGTACAATACCTCTGCTTTGTCCCTAACTGCAAACTGAAAATTAAACAATAAGATTTACACAGTTCCAAGCAGTACATAAAATAGATGTAATATGCTAAAGGGATCATTTTATAGTTAGTGCCTCTACTGGTCTAATATAAATGAGCTGTGTATCAACCATTGGTGATGTCACAAGCATTCATCCGCTCTATAAATCTTAGCCCTACCACTGCCAGTTCTGGTCATGTGTTATAAAGCAGGTGGCTAAGCTCCTGATACATTTGCTGCTAGGAAACTGACAACAGACAAACCATGTTTTACTACCATACTCAGAAATACACACGTTAATAAATGGAAAATTAATGGAAACATTTACAGCTCTATTGTTTTACAACATCTAAATTGCAGTCTGGGTTTAATTCTTACTGTGTGTGTGTGTGTGTGTTATATAGAGGCTTGTTCTTGATGCTAAGGACAAATTTGACCATGTGTTTTCTACACACCTTGAGAAAACGTTGTGACTAATGTTACAGTCAGAGACATGTCTCATGAGATGGAGTCCAAAAGAGAGTTAGTCTGCTCTGGTCACAGGTTCAGTGGAGCTAATTTCCCCTTGACTCCTGGCACTCTCTGTGCCAGAGTGGGTGAGTGAGTGGGAGAGAGAGAGAGAGAGAGAGAGAGAGAGAGAGAGAGAGAGAACAGATGGTGTGGAGGCCTCTCTGACGTGAGAGCTTGGTCATGCTCCTTTCCTGGCACCAGGCATTGCAGGTCTGTAAGGAGCGTACAGTACAGTTGTCCAGCTCAATGGAGCCACCCACCAAGGCACACTCTGCTCAACTACTCAACAGTCATCCAACCCTTTCACCCTTCAGTTTGAACATCTGCTAGTTTCCCTGCAGAACAAAAAAGATATGGTACAATGAAAACCATGAAAAGACTGGTGTTTTGGGGTGGGGTTGGGTTGTGGGCAAATTACAAATCTTGCATTTTAGCGGTTCATGTTTTAAGACACAGACCAACTTTACAATACAATCTCCTGGGGTTTTTTTTTCATTTGCTTGTTTGTTTGTTTCTCACTTTCTTCACCACTCAAATCATACTGTACTTCACATAAAAATGATCATCATTTATCGAATGTGAGAGCAACCCCAATCATGTACAACAGTGTGCACAATAGTACAACAATAGCATAACCGTCTAACTGAAATGAGAGCAACACTGCTAACAACCAATTTCAGTTGGCATCTTCTTGTAAGGGTGCGGCCAAACAGATGTCATAATAATCTCCCGATGAGTTATATTTTTCTTCTAAGAGGTGCTCACTGAATAGCAGCGCTGGGGCATTGTTTGAGACTTGTTCTGTCTCGCACCCTCCTGCTTTAATCAAAAGGAAGATAAAAATCAGTTTCAGTTCTGGAGTGATTCACAGGAAAATCAGATGATTAGTTTGTTTCATGTGCTACCATGACCAAAGAAAAAAAAAAAAAAGACATTTTCAAAACCAAGAAGAGAAATACCTTCTATCGTCTCTAGTCATAAGAAAAATAACCATAAAACCCCTAGAGAATGATTTATCAGTCTGGGGCAAACCGTATGGTGTTCTGAAATACTGGATACAGTAATCTATTTTCTGTCCAGAGTTTTTCAGACAAAACCTGACCTGAAGGTAGTGTCTAGACATAAGTGAAAGCAGGCGATTATCTGACCAAATACAGGCAGTGTCTGTTGGGGATGAGTGTAAGCCAGCCCTCCTCTGGCCCAACAGTGCTAATAATAAATCCTTAAGGTGAGCTGACTGGCTTCCCCCATTTTCCAGAGTGAGTGTTTCATCTCTCTCTCTTAGCTTACACTTTGTGGTTAAGAGAACATCTCTGTAGCGAGGAGCAGTATTTGTCAGAAATGCTTTTGGGGGGGTGGGGGGGGGTTCAAACACAGTCATTGGAGAGACCAAATCCATCTTTTTTTTTTTTAGGAAACAACTAATATCATCTTTAAAACACATTAAGTGTTTCATGACACTATTTTTTGAGAATGATTCAACACTGCATGCTTATTAATAATAATTTGTGTGCTAGCTTGTTAGGGATTTGGATTGTAGGAAAGCAGTGAGTGATCAATTTATGCAAACAACACATAATGACATTAGGCAGAGTATCCAGCTGGCACGGAGAGTGGATGTGGAGTTGTTTTTGGGGGGCCTGGGCCCTGTGAGGGTTATCCCTGTTTCGGAGGCAAAGACCCTCTGAGGCACCCCTTGGCACAGGACTCGATTCAAACGTGCCAAGATACCAGCTTGAGCCTAAAGCCCTTCCCAGTCTCCATGACGACTCATTCTCCCATAAAGCATCGGGCACTGGCAGCAGACACGGCGTACTTGGCAGGTGTCTGGGACATGGATGGCGTGCTTGGCAGAATAGACAGAGATATGCATTCTTTGGCTTAATACTGGGACACTGAGTTAATGCCTTACTTATCCTAAGTCTCTTCTGAAACAGTGCACAGTTCTTACTGTGAGTATTTCCACAGAGTTTAACGAAACTCAATAGTGATCCACTGACCTGTGCATCTGTCACAAGAGGAAATGACATAAATTTGATAACCATAAGAAAATGGACTGTTTATAGAGAGCATTAACAGGGGTAAATCTTCGCAAAACTCACTGAGCCATAGGCAAAGTCCTCAGACACTATATCTGACCACCAAGCTGCTCTATTCTGGCAAATGTGCAGAGTTACGTACAGCATATGTGTCACATCTGAAAAATATTTATGATGCAGGACATATATGAGCTACTTTCACGGCAGTACAGTCTTTAAATCCAGCCAATGAAATGTCTGGGTGAAATTCAAAGACCGCATTGGGCGCCAGGTCATTCGAGGGTGATGACCCTCACATGTTGCCCTGTGGACCACTGTAGGAAGGCCAAACGGAGCCATGTCCTGGTTGACTTATGACCATTTGACCACGTTCTGCATTCCCCGCCGGTATTCACAAGCCAGCTATGCCATTGTGTCTGCAGCTGGGTCACTCATCCCCCTCAAACTCTCTCTTTTACTTTCTCTTTCTTTCTCTCTCATCCCGTTACTCTTTGTTCAGTGTACTCTCAGCTTCTTTGTCACTGTTTAATGAGTTTTTTTTCCCACTTGTGTAGGAAAAGTATGGCATAATTACCTGAAAATAAACTGGAGAGTTGCGCAGGAGACAATTTTTCTTTTTATAACTTGTTTAATGTTTCTCAGTACTACAAGTGGTTAATAGCTGGGTTTCTTTCTTGTTTTCCACTGCCTCCCACTTCACCTTTTAAAGCATTCACATGGTAATGATTTTCAGTGTCTGGTTTGATCTGGTATCCTTCAGCCCCAGCTGGAATTCTCCTAGTCTAAACTGAACATTTTTCTTCTGATTAAATGCTCTCACTACCAAATGTTATGTTTAACTCTAATAAATGGTGTGTCTACATTCCTTTAGTGTCCTACACATTCTTGTACCGATGAAAGTGTTAAAGAAAAATGTCCAGATTGAGAGAGTGAACGTTTTCCTGGGGGTTGTTTTGTTTTGCTTTGACACGTGGTTTAGAACATGCTTTTTTGTTTAATTTTTTACACTTTCTAAGGAGTCTGCTGACATTCTGTAGGGCAATCACATTTACTCATGTGATGATGTGACCAGCCAGGTTAGTGTGAGATTACACCCCTGAAGCACAACATATTCTGTCACACTTTCATGAGAAGTCAGGCATTCTAAAATTAGGAAACTTGCAAGTAGAGTTCACTTTAACAGTATCCCGACTGATCTCATTTGCCGAAACTGACTTGTTGACGTAATGACAAAAGCTCCTGAAGATTTCACACAGAGACTGAAAGACTGATCTCTTTGTGTATGCGTGTATCCTCAGGTAATACAGGAAAACCACTGCTTGCAAGAAGTTTGCTGAATAACCTATATAGCTGTGCAAATAAAGATGCATTATACCTATGAAACTGTGGTCCTCTTAATCTCATAATATGATAAGTAGGATCTTGCAGTGTCCTTGTACAATAGAGAGATTTATCATGGGCATCTATTCACATCTACATCCGATCCTTTTACTGCAAGAGCAAGCTATTGCACTGAAAGGAAATATAACTGTGTAAAGTCTGCAACAAAACCACAGTCATAACTGGATATGACCTATCGAAAGGCGATGGCTACACGGAAACTTTTTTTGGGGGGGGTAAATAAACTCGAGCTACCTACACAATGTAACAGCTGCCTACTGTCTGTCAGATTTCATCTCATTTATATGCATCGTCCCAGACTGGTACACATTTCTCTATGACCCATAATCATATCGCCATCATTTATCTGTATTTAGCCTCCTGCTAGTCTAAAAACAATGCCTCAAATATCACAAAGTCACTACTGAATATCCAGTGTCAGTGGATAAGGCCACGAGTCTTTGTGTGAGACAGGCTAGCTGACTACCAGGAGACTAGGAGAAGGGTACAGGCCAGCTGATCCACAGAGAGGGGAAACTTTGAGCTTTCTCTTTCTCTCTGAGTGTGTAGAAGGCAGTTATGTAACAGCATAAGAGGCCCTGGACTGAGAGAGCTAAAACAGGAATAAGGACTCTCACTAAACGAAAGTCGGCAGAGCTATCCGGCCCCTCGCACTCTGCGTCACAGGCCAAGATATCCAAAGGAAAGTATAATAGAGAGGATCATTTGGCAAGCATCGGACAAGACCATAAATAGCAAAACGTGTCCCATCAGACGCGCAGAGAGCAGTGCCTACGGCAGGTAGCTCTGTGTTCCCGAATAACTATTCTGCGAATAACGAGCCACACTAAACTGAAAACGGCAAACATTAACTCTGTAGCATATTTGCCCTACATGTTTAGGTCAAGTGTATTTCATAATCAAAATAAGGCTTTACATTCCCCCCCACCCCCCGCCCTCCCTCCAACTATGAGGACTTTGGCCTTGTTTACCTCTTTGTCTGTTCGATGTGACTTTTTAAAAAAAAAAAAAAAAAAGTCACACCCCTTTAACTGAACCCAACTGACTAAGACAACCTGGCAAATTGAAACCATTTGTCTCATGAAAGTGAACTCTGAAATTGGAGCCATCCAAATTTTGAAGCAATACTGCGGGCAGGAATGCGCTGTTCCAGACACCCAAACACTTCTCTGTCCCAGCCAAACTGCATATTTGAAATGAATGACCTCATACTGAAGTAGCAGATCTCTGTGTACTCAAACACACTGCTATGGTAACCAGGCAGCCAGGCTGACGTGCATAACATTGATATGCGCTCCATCATCCTGATATTCTCTCCATTACATACAGCTTTTCATATCCCCTCTAGTTCAACAGACATCTCAAAGCCAATCCACTACTTTGTGTCTATCCAAGAATAATAATCATTAAAAAGCGCTTTCACGTCTTAAATTATGAATCAGTGTGTTTCTTTCCTGACCACTGAACTGTTATTTCTAAGGAGAAAGCTTCTGTGGTCTAATGACAAGTGAATTAAATGTTTACCGACAGCTCAAGAAGAACACATGAACATAGTGATAGCTCCACCAGCAGAACAATGATTCAGTTGCTGTCAGCTGGCATAAACCAAGAGCTTGTGTAACAAAAAGAAAAAAAAAGAAAGAAAGAAAAAACACATGTTTTGAACTCATGGTGGTGTACAAATATGGTTGGCTACAGAGATTTGCTCTCACACTGAACCATCTGCTAATGTTAGAAAGGAGGTACGTTCAAACGCTCCTTGCGAAATATCAATTTTCCACTGGTGGCAAAAGTAAAACACCTACAGCTAAATGTTTTTAAAGAAAGCAACATTTGGAACATAAAACAAACACCAACAGAAATACACATTTTTTTAACCAACTTTATTAGGTAGTTACCAATATTATCTACATCACTTAATACAAAGGAAATGATGGTCTGCAGGCAAGAAGGGTATAAAAACAGGGAGCAGAACTGTAGACTCATGCCCAGCAGAATGAATGCCAAACAAGTACTACATTTGCATCTAAAAACACTACTGGAAAAAAAAAATAATCTCTGAAAAACATGACAATATCTTGGCTTGGTTACCTCCTCAGCACTGAGTTTTAACATGGGCTATGCACAGAAACTTCAACATTTCCTTGTCAGCGAATCATTTTTCACCCAGACACTATAAAATATGATGGTATACCCATGGCCAAAGGCACCATAGAACAGTGTCACCACACACACACACACACACATATACTATGAACTTCAGGGCTATGGACTCTCCCTCCCAACCTTTCAGAAATTCAGCAAAACATATTTAAAACCAGTCCTCAGTGATTCAGCACATGCCAAAAAAAAAAAAAAAAGAGAAAAAGACACCAAATGATAGACATGATTGGTATGGCTGTACAGTAATTTAGTGACATTAGAGACAGTGCAAGACAGGAAGGCATACACACCCTTGTTGAGGAAATGCTACGGAGTTTCACAGTGATGCAATCCTTCAATTCATTAAAATTAAAAAAAAAAAAAAAAAGCACTTCAGCTCATGGCTCTAAGAACAACAGAGCAGCATCAGACTACCAGGCACTTCAGATGTTGCAGTATGATGTGAGGAGCGAGGGGAGGGGGGATGGAGGGGGCGCAGACAAACAGACAAATTGTGCTGTTTCCTAAAGTCATGAAGGTGTGTTAGCTTCTCAACTACATTACAGACATCGAGGTCACACAGTGCTCTGCCAGACTAGCAATGAGCTAATCCCCGGCTATTTTTAACCACGGGGGAGCAAACAGGGAAAGCCATCATCTTGCACTTAAACAGTGTTGGGTGAGTCAACTTATATTTACACCCTGCTAAAGAGAGATCGAGTTAATAACACTCAAACTGGACTGCAGCCTCTCTTTTTTGCTCTCTTGACATTGATTGAACAGAAAGAATAAGTTAAAAACTTCACTTTTAAAATGTCAAAAGGTAAATCAGGAGCCATTGTCTCAGGGCAGGAAAACTGCCGGAGAGATAAAATCAAAACCACATCGTGTCAGTTGTTTGGCATGTAGAATAACAGTGTCAAACTTCCATCTCATCTATTGTTCAGTTGTACCCATGCTAAACTATCGGAAGAGAGATCTCAGTCCACGATACACCATCCAGATTCACTTTTTGGAAACTTACGTCATACAACTACAAATATCACTCTCATTGTAAAAGCCTACTGGAGAACATCAAAGCAAAATGATAAAAGGGAAGTCATAGCAAAGACAGGTTGAGGTTCCATCAAACTCACTGCACTTCTAAATACAGACATATTGTCACGTTAGCTTTCAGAGTCAGCGCCGAGAACAAACGGTTTCAAAATCTCTTCCGTAGTTTCCAGTACATGATTGATGCAAGCCACAATAAAGGGGTTTTAAAAAGAAACTAACGCAACATTAAAAAGTGAACGTAAACACTTCAAACAATGGGACAGAGGCGTCCTTGGTGTGGTTTATATAAAAAAACAGCAAAAAAAAAAAAAAACATCCATTAAGAGCAGGAGTATTGTACCAAATCCAAAAGAAGGTAATTAGTAAACAGGTTTATCAGGAAGAAAATCCCAGAGAGAGAAAAGCGCTATTGCCTTGCACTGCAGTACAGGCCCTCCGATCATCATTGGTAGAGTAGATAGTTCTTGAGGGAGGCAGGTAAGGGTAGTCTATGTATTTCACTCAGTCGTTCTCTCCCCAGCGCTACCCGCACTGAGCGTCTACACAGGTCCATTAGAGGCAGAGGTTCAGCTGCAGGAAAACACAAGCGTGAGAAAAAGGTCAGAAACATTGGTCACATGTTCACGGCACTTACAACAATGTGCTTAGTTGTTGTGCATATCTGTGTAACAATAAGTCCTTTTCCAGATATGTTAAAGGGTAATGCTGTAACACACCAACTGTCACTTTGATATCTTTTTTTTTTTTGTCTGTGACTGATTCCTACTAGTAAATGACAAGTCTGCTCGATGAAGAAGAAATCTGAGCATCTTCTGTGAACAAAAATACAGTTTTGTATTGAAGAGAGTGTATGACTAAAAAAACCACACTGACAGAGACACTTCCCTAGGCCTCGTTTTTGGTGAGTAATACACTGACTTTTGCCACATAATGACAAAAAGGAAATAAAGTCTCTCCAAAAAACCACCTGTATCCTGAGTTGATGTGTTGCATTAAAGGTGCATTACCAAACTCTGAGGTCATACCATCAATTACACATCCTATACTACTCACAACTCTGCAGGAAGTTCTTTAAGATTCAGTCACCCCCTGAGCAAGTAAAAACAACACCATTGCCACAAAGTGGAAATGGATTTCATTAGACTCTATGCATGGACAGATGGAAGTCGGTTTCCTTTAAGAACTTTGTGGTTTTGCTTAGCGTGCTGTTGGGCAGCTGCACGTTTTTGACTCACCTGAACACTCTCATTAGTGAACCCTAGAACAATGTCATCATCCTGATTTGATTAAATGATAAGCTTGTGCTTTTATCTTTTCCACAAACAGTTTCAAAATCCAACCCATGGAATCCGTCTTTGTTCTTTCTTAAGCAGAACACGTTTAAACCTCAGACATAACTAAATGTACAGCTGTGAGGCAAATGCTGCCGCTAATAGCGGTTTACCAAATGAGCTGTAGGATGAGATGCTAGCCAGAAGGCCAATTTATAGCAGTATAATGCAAGTCTTCAAGCTATAGCACTTTCACAAACATCAACGAGCGAAGGGCCATCAAGGACTTGAAAGGCCAAGTAGCTTAATCCTGAAAAGTTTAAAAATAAAATTGAACGCTAAAATTATATTGGCTACTGACATTTACAGAGCAGGTCTATCTCAATGCCTGATCGATTCCATGATGTCCAGTGGAACAGTCTCATCACGGTGCGCAGTGGAAAGTGCAAAGTACTTAGCTTAACAATTAGCTTCCTGGGCTACTACTCTGAAGATAAGCACTGATGTCATTTCTCTTGTCATTTATCAGGTGAGTCGAACTCGCTTTACATAATTAACGGCAGTGGAATAAGTCCCAACACTGACACACTATTTGCACGGCAATAACACCAGTGCTACTCAGAGGGTAAAAGCCAGCCTGGCTGATGTTGCTACCATGGTCCAAAAGTCACAGGCCTCGTGAGAGAAGGAACATATAACACACTGAAAAGGGAGATGTTTGAAGAAAAGAACGCAAACAAAACTTGACTTACGATCGAGTCCGTTGATGTACCGGATTCTGATTTCACAGTGGCCCCATACAGCACTCACTACTGGGTACAGTTTTCTGCCTTTCAGTCCCCTGAAAGCAACCCCTAGATATTGTCCATCCACAATGAAACTTAGAGTTCCCTCGTCCATGTCCAACACAACCAGAAACGAGTCAGGAACGATAAAAGTCTCATCTGGCTCCAGAAAAGCAGGGTAAGTCCTACTGGGCTGGTTCTTGCCGTCATGATAAAGTTTGTTCCGTCCCAGGTCCCAGCCCCAGGACTCGTTGTTGTTTCCTACAAGTGCAGTGTATCCTACAGAATGTAACGGGGCTTCCCCTGTGGCTACCCCAACCACAGCGTGCGTACCCCTCTGCCTCATGGCCCAGTTGATTTCCCACACATGCAACCCTCGCGTGTACCCTACCCGTCCACGGATGGCATCTGTACTCTGAGCTACGGGGTGCCGGTGAAATATCAGTTTATTGTCCTCTTTGACAAAGATATTGAGCGAGCGGTCATCGTTGTTCCAGGAGTGCTGGACTTGGACCTCAGGTGTGGCGGGGGGCATGTCCAGTAACATGTCCAAGCGGGCAGGCTTGGTGTAGTCTAGGGCCTGCAGCTCCAGCTTGAGAGGCCGAAACGCTGGGTCCCGCATGTCCACAGTCTTTATGCCTCCCGGAACCTTCTGCCCCATGCTCTGGGTGTTTTTATCAGCACCCTGTTCCCCCCACCCTCCTCAAACCACAGCAAAAAAAGGGAGGGAAAAAAAAAACACTAACAGGACTGCCGGGGTCCACTCCTTCACCTTAGCCCCTCTACCAATCAGGAAGCTGAGTACACAGGCCAACGCAGGTGTGTGTGTGTGGCTGACCTGGAGAGATTACAGGAGATACAAAAAAAAAAGAGAGAGGCAAAGGTTAATGATTACCACACCAAACCTTGTACTGACCTCCTTTCCAAATCAGAACATAGTGTAACATCCAAACAAAGTATGCCAACATACATGAAATCAAAATGCACTGATGTATTTAGCTCAGTTACTTGAAGTAAAACGCTAAAATTCCTTTCAGTAAAATTCCAATTCAGTAGGAACATTGTACACATTGCATTGCACAGTTATCTGAAAGTGTGTCATGCATATGTTGCATAACTTTACATTTGGTTTCATAAGTGTGTCAGCTCTCCCCCTTTATGCATAACAAAGTGTGCAGGTTCTGCTCAATACACACATGACAGCAGCTGCACTGCCTCTAAAGCACCTCTAACAAAAATGGTCCAAAACAGTTCTTTAAAAGAAAAAAAAATTAACATAAGGTATTTAGGACAACATCCTTCCATGTTCCATATTCAAATTAATTATAACTGTATTTTTACAAGAATCACAAGTGAGAGCACTATTTTCCACTCACATTTTCCATCATCTTCTGGGAGCTTTCCAAAACACAAATGTTTGGACAATGCATTCTGTTAACCCAGTGCTTCCTTGCAATTATTAGTCAGTCACATGCTCAGTGACTAGTGTGAATCAGTTACAATACAGCGTCTTTCTCTTCGACCCTTTTCAGGGAAACATTTCATCACATGATGAGGCAGAGTGCCGTAAATCTCTCCTACTTGACTATACAGTCAGTGCCAGCCTTCCCATCAACTCCAAACAACAGGTCCACACAATTTCTCTTCAAAATAGGAAACAAGACAGGGGGAAAGGCCAGCTATTTCCTCTTTTAGGCTTGTCTAGTCAGAAGATAACAGGAAAAGCAATAATAAAACGTCTGGCTTAAAAAAAAATAATAATAATAACATGCAGCTGTGTTGTTTTCGAGAAAACCACGAGTGGCAATATTTCGCCAGCTCCAAGGCAGGGTCGGAGGCGGCAAAGGCCGAGAGACAGTCATTCCCTGAGCGTGGACAGACCGAGGCAATAAGGGAAAGCCTCAGCCAATGCTCTCTCTCTTTATTCCTTTTTTTCTTCTATTATTCCTTCTTGGATAAATTACATTACAACACACTATGTACTGCAATGCCAAAATGTTTTCATTTGCTAAGACACAACATGTAGAAACATACTGCTCGTGTTAGCGTATTGCTACTCCGTCATCTCTGCCCATTTAGCACAGACATACGAGAGAGAGAGAGAGAGAGAGAGAGAGAGAGAGAGAGAGAGAGAGAGAGAGAGTTACATAAACAGTGTTAATATAATGGTCTGCTGAAGAGGCCAGCTCGTAATTGAATTGTAGACAAGAGTTCATTGAGAAGCATCTTGGTCCTCTCTCTAATACAAGTAAACAAGCATTTAAATGGGTCATGCCGCTTCGGGTGATGGCCAGAACCAGGGAAAGGAAAACCAAGCAGTGGGTGGCAAGTTTGTGAATGCAAACAATATTGTTTTCAATGCCTGTCCAGCCTTTAGAAAGTACGAAACATGTTAATTTGCACACTCTTTGTGCGAGGTTTTAACTATTTTCTCTCCATCCCTTCTCACCAATTCTGAGACCAGTAAAGCAATTAAATTCTGTTGAATAACAACAACAACAACAACAATAATAATAATAATAATAATAATATAAATTTCAGCATAGCTGAAGAGGGGCAGCCTTGCATGTTCTTTAGGATCCTGCTGGGTCAGTCTATGAAGAGAGCTGCTGAGAGGACTGCAGTGTCACATGGCAGTGACACCACGTTTCTTCTCTCCTTGTTTGCAGGTTTATTTTGGTGCCTGGGGGCTGCAGGAGCTGCAGCTGGTTGGGATTGTTGGCCCCCTGTATAGGGAACTGATTGAGATGCAGAAGGGGATCTGTGGATTTACAGGGTCTGAGGAACACTGGTGGCTTTTGTCTTAACCACCACAGTACACACTTAATACTCACTCAGATTTGGGTTTTCCCTGGACTCCTCCTGCTGGGTAATGCCCTGACCCACTGAATTCCAGACCTAACTGTGCTTAAGTTCCTTCACCTTTCACTTCCATTACAGTTGGTACTAGACGAGTTCATTTGAGTTGTTGGAAGCAGGTGAGGAGTGAGTCAGTTAAAAGCCAACCATTAGCACTTAACATCGACATGGCAACAATACGCCCAACTGCCCTATAGCTGTAAGCTCAAAACACCTGTTTTTCCAGAGCAGATAAAATCTGAACCTAAAAAAAAAAAAGGGCAGTAATATCTCAAAACAGAGAGATTATCTTGGACAGGTTTTAATCGGGAAGGCGAGGCATGTGGCAGGCAGATGTTAGTGTGGTACAGAGGAGAATGGAGAAAATAGATAAATGCAAATCATGGCACAAAACAGAAATGTCACACATTTACTCTACTCAGACAGTGGGCAGACAGGGTACACTAACATACAAATGACAATTTAACCCCTACTTTAGCAGATTAAAGAAATGCCTATATAAATTTCAGCATGTGCAAAGACAGAGACATGACCTAATACGTCGTACATTTCTCAGCTCGGGTTAAACAAACAAGATACACTGACCCATCCATGACCATATCCATTCGTTCTTATATGTACTATGCACCATCTCATGTTTCTCTAAGGAAAAAAAAAAACTATAAAAAATGCATTCCAAGTCAGATGCTTCTCCCAAAGAATGCCTTGAACATTGCCATGAAAATTGTGTTAGAGGGGGGGAAAAAAATGAGCAGAGCACACATTTTGAAGGGAGTAATGTCTGAACTTGTGTTCACCCTAGATTAGGGCTATTCAAACAGCTAACACTGCTTTCAATCTTGCTCTATGGTGCTGACAGCTGTCTACACAGCAGATGTGGGAAAACAGGCTTCTTCAGCTTGCTCACTCACTGACAAGACGGGTTGAACTGCTCTGTGCCCCACAGGCTGAGATCTGGGCCAAGACAGGTGCTGTCATGACTGGGCCCAGCCAATACGCTGTGTTACAGTCAGTCTGTGTGATGGCAACTCAAACCAGTGACGACGCACACCCCCCCCCCCCCCAAAAAAAATACTGCTTATCGCAATCTCACAGTGATGTATAATGCACAGGCAAGCTGTACAGTCACACTGAGACAAAGCTCAAGTTGGTGAGACTCATTTCCCGATAACAGTCAAAGGCATGACTGGTGAATCGTCAAGATACAATCTCTCTAAATTCAACGCCATCTAAATAAGTAACTCAACTCCCGAGACAGTCAGACGATCAGACAGTCGCCGATGAATAAAGAGTGGTTGTGTTATGGAAGGTGATCATAACAGCATGATGCATTGTCTAATCCAGACAGTTGCAAATTGACTTAATATAAAAACACACATGGGCCATCTGAGGACTGTCATACATTGCAGCGTGCATAAGGAGACACAGTAACATGTCTGACATTAAGCAAGAATGTCATTTATGAGCCTGGCATAATTAAAAATTAAATTTACAATACCATATAATTCCTACGAGAACTGTTACATGCCAGTTTATGGAGACGCAATGAGAGGATATTGGTACAATAATTTAAAGTTAACAAATGTTGGGTTAAATAAAAGCATCTTATAAAAATGGCAGAGTGATCCTACTCGATCTAGTAAAACTGTTGGCGGGACAAGAAACTTCCTCTCCTAAAAACTATACCTGTGGGGAACATCCCCATTAGCCATGCCACATAACTCCATTTTCTTTACATGCCTGCAGGAAAATTGTGATGGACAGTTATGGAGTGATATCTGTACAATGTTAACCCTTGTTACAAAGATTCTGTTCAGCATAAAGTTCATATCATATAATTAAATTAATTGCAATCATATGATGCCTCTGGTGGTCACAGAAGCCCTGGGAAGAGATTTGCTTCCTTTTACTATTCAATTACTACAAGACATATGTTCACTGACAATAAATGAAGCCAATTTAGCGTTGACCAGATGCAATGCGAACAAAGCACCAAATACATGAAAAATACAAACTTATGAGCATATATGTGCAAACAAACTCTGAATTTTTAAGAAATATTAATATTTATTTTTCCAGGCACAACTATATATTTGGCTGGATATCAAAAGCCATGCACTCAAAAGCCATAGCCTATAAAAAGTCATCAACAAACTATTTCTACCAGCAAACAGAGCTACTGAAAAATCTGAACGATAAAAAAAAATTGTATATGAACCTCTTTTTTTTTTACTGAATGCATTCAAACCGCCAAAAACAGATTTAGCAACATTACAAACTGAACTTTCATCTTGACAACAGACGGCAACTCCGGAAGAAAAGGCCTGAGCAATTTCTGCATACACTACAATTTCAACATCTTGTCAAAAATGAGCAAAAGAACACTAAATATTTCCCTGAAAAATTAACACCGTTTCTTCCACATTAGTGCTACAATCTGATATTTCCATGTTACTTCACTAGCATATAATTAAATGTGTCCAAATAAGTGTGTCGTGGTTTTCAATGGACATTCTATTACTTGTCCAACAGCTTGCTCAGTAGGATTCCCTGGGGTATTCTTAATACTCCCTAGAGAGGAACCACATTTTTCCTCGAATATGGTAACAAGGTAAGCCACTTTATGAATGACATTCTGAAGCTGTGTATGCTAAACTTCCATTGACTTTAGTCATTGTATCAAATTTCATGACACCATTCTTATGGACTGTTCATTAGACCAACTAAAAGTTGCCCTTGTGCTTTGCAGTGAAATAAGAGCAACAGTGCTTAGAAATGACATTTAAATGATTACACTCACAACCCACTATGCAAATGAAAAAAAAAAAAAAAAACCCTGTGAGGGAGCCATGTCTAATTAGAGTTGACTAATCTGTAGAGCAAAACAGTTTATTTGACCACCGTCATTACAGGGAGCCCTAAAAATAGTTGCTTTGTTTGTTTGTCTGATGAGTTATTTCACCAAATTAGTCAAGTTGCATAACTTGGCAAGCAGAGGCCTTGCCCACTATGCCCATGCTGACATCCAGCAGCGAGGCAGCACGGACAATACAAACACCAAACACACATGTTCCTAACACCCTTCCCTTTCCCCAGTCAGCACAACAGTGACAGCCACAGAATGCAGTAGCATCCCAGTGTTGCACAAGTTTTCCTCAGTTGTCAAACTTTTAAATTATTGTCTGAAATGTATCATGACATTTAACAGAACCATGCGACGGACCAACAGTATGTTGTAATACTACTACAGAACCACCCACAATACTGTGCAATTAAGATCCATGGAGTAAAACCTCTTCATACCTATTGATGAGGCATTACAAAAAGAAAAAGAAAAAAAGAAAAATAAGCAAAGAGATGTAACTGAGAAAATAAGAAGTGCATAAAATACAGAGGCCGGCTGCATGAATGCAAAGAAAAACAATACGAAGGCCAATGTACATAGGCCTATAACATGTATGGAAGGGTTCGTCTCTCTAATTATAAGCCTCTGTGGAGGTAAATACGTCAGCAGTTTTAGTAAATCTAGACAAACATTCCTGACACATGGCAGGTCAGTCAGCGACTGTGCTAGTTTATTCTGGGTTTATGTGTCTCCACTACTACCTGCTCTAATAGATTTAAAAACAGTCCTGGAAAATAACCTTAAAAGCAAAACCAACCAAACCACATCTAACAAACAGACCCACGAAGGAAAGTATAGGAAGGTATGCCATTTTGTCTGCCAAAAACAGCACTGTATCTTCTATGGAGTCTAAGCAGGTGTTTGGTATATTGGTACAGGAGGTCCAGGGAGGTACACCGCTGTACCAGGCAAGCTGCCAAGATGAAAACAAAGGAAATAAAAACCAAAGATATAAACGTGACCGGTATCCAACTGAAAAGGTCTTGACACGGCTTGAGAGACCATTACTGTAATACCTGAAGCGAGATTGTGACTTATATCTCCAAGGTGCACAACCAGTTTCAAATATTCTTTCAAAAATTCATGAATATGATTGAGCAATCCATGAAACTAAACCAACTTAAATTCAGGAACATTCAAGATCAAATCCATTCTCAAGGGCTTATGTGCACAGGAATTTCTGAAAGCAACATTGTTATTTAGTGAAGATTACCTGTGGTTTTATCAAAAGGTCTGCACAAAAAACATACACCACTACCCAAACCAGAGAGATTTCTCCTAACATGTGCAACCTTATTGAAGGCAGTTTTGGAGGCTTAGAGGGTACTAAGCAAGATCCAACTGCTACGGTAAGCAAAGGTGATGCCAGTACAATGATTCAGTCTTGATGTTCAGGTCAAAATGGATGCAGTTTTTCTTAAGTGTTTTCCTCATGCTCTGACTGAAAAACTCTAGTGATAACCATCAAATTGCTGGGGGAGGTCAAGTCAACTTTTCCATCAGGAGCAGAACTTAATTGTCCGAAGGGACAATTAAGCATCCAAGCCTTAAACTTAAAAGGTCCCGCGATTAATTCCATTCATCGAAATTCAGATCACATCCCTTTAAACACTTAAACTACTTGATATTCCATTATGATAGTGTGATTAATGTCTAGGTCAGCTTAATTCCAACTTATTATCTGTCTGCGATCATCTAGGCTATATCTGCAAACCTAGGACGATTTTGCAGTTTTTAAAAAGAAATGTACTTCACTTATCTCTTCGGGTCTGGTTAAACCAGCCTTCACAAAGTGCACACTCTTCGATTCACTCTCTAATTTTATTCATAGTTCAGCCAGTTCAATGAGGCCGAGATGAGAATGCGGTCAGAAACGTTACATTATGTGGTCAACATCGTTAAACATTCACAATGAGGTAACTTGAATCTAAGGTTGTAAACACCAAGTATACCGTACCTGCGCTGTGTAAACTGAAACTGTTGATCGCTTTGCCAAACACTACCGTGCTCTACAAGTCTTTGCAAGCGAGAACTTGTGATTATGCATATAGCATTATGGCTATCCGACAAGCTCTTTAGACGTAACTGTTAGGATGCATGTAGCACTACTATATTGTTGATTTATTTCTGACGGGTAAGCCTTGTAGTTTCGCACTATCGATTTACTCAGGCCCACAGACGCTTTGTTGTTACACAGCTACAATGATAGTTGGCTACATACAAGAAACACCCAACGCTTACTAAATTGTGCAATGTCTACAAGATCAGTTTATCCTCGAATCCACCACGACATTCAGTTTGAGCAAAACGCTATGGGATATCCTTCTTAAAACGAAAGTAAAGCGGTGCCCTTTGTAGCTAAACGTAGCTCCAGTTGACTCTTGCGGCTACCAAGGTGCTCAGTACAAAAAAATGCTTCGACGGAAATGTAGAACTGAATCATGATAAAATGTTTCTCATTTACTCAGTGCAACCGAAGACATATCATATTCGCTCACCTGGCCTATATCCATTACCTTTTAAGGAATTAAAGATATTACGTTGTCTATTAACTTCTGTTATCCATGTTATTTAAATCCGCTTAAAGTTACTGCCCTGCATAATACACAAGAAAATCGTATCCGAAACCGAACGATCGCTTAAAGATAAGAAGTGTTCTCTTAGAAACACACACACACACACACACACAGGAAGTACTTCTTGTAATGTATACCGATTTACTGTTTACATATGGGTGCGGCAGCAAAAACCGCCGTGAAATAACCCATGTGTTACAATAGCACTTAAAAACTTACATTAACAAATGCCCAAAAAGAATGTCGAAGTCCTTTGATGTCTTTGCATTTGACAAGCTTTAGATGAGATCTGAACGCACATGAGCACATCACGATTTTAGGGGGAGACAAAAGCTTCATGTATAAACGTCAAGGTATGGATAGTCAAACTTACCTGTAGTGATCTAAAAGCGGAAAACAAAAAACAAGTGATTGCGTTTGTGATTTTTTTTTTTTTTTTCAAATAATAGTCCGCTGAAAATCCATGACTCTTCTCATGGAGGCTACCAAGCGCTTCTTTCCTTTTTTAGGATGGACTTCTATTGAGTAAAATGATGGCTGCTACGGCAAGAGAAACATCTCTCGTGTCACGTGGTAAAATAGCTCCCAGCTGCCCCAACCTCCCAACCGCGCTGCGCCGTTGATTAGCATATTCCTCTCGAAATATTACCTAAATACCCATGACGTAGCTAATCAGTCTAATTAAAATATGGGATACGATTAAGCAGTTTTGTGTAAAGAATTTATTTGAAACTTGACACCACATTTTGTTCAAAGTTTGGACTGATAAAAACAATAAGTCTGACTTTTCCCCCTCAAATATTCTTCTGTTTTTTCACAATGAATTCGTGTTTCTCCCAGCATGGAAGATACTGATTTCACCGTATACAGTAATATACCTGTTTCAACGCTGGTATGTGGGAGAGCATAAACGAGGGAGAACGCAACAGTTCAGAATGTTAGAGAGAGAGGCTATCGAGAGACAAATGTTGGGACCTTAAGATTTTCACCCGAGTCACTAGTGATAAACATGAACAGATAGCGGTTATTCAGTATGCACCATCACCTTCACGCTCGTTCTCATCCATGCGCTTGATGATTGCGGTTTTTGGCATAGACCACATGTCCCAGTGGACTTGGGAATGACAGAAACTTCATCTCATGCAACCCTCACTTATGATTCAGCAGACAACCTGGCACCTTGGCAACTTCAACTGTCTGGACAGATGGCTCATCCTCAGACACACCGCACCTCTCTTGCCAAACTAACTTAACCTTTGCGTGAGGAATGAAACAAAGAACAGCTTCTTCGTTTTCTCCTAAGCACAGTGACAACCACGGTGTGACAGAGCAATTGGGGATGGCAAACGTCACAAGAGATGTTTAACAAAGTCTTCAGTTTTACAGCTGTCACAGTAACTACACAACATTGCAATGAAGCACAAAAGCTTGCAGTGTCCCCTTGTGTTCGTACTGGCTGTGCGCAGGTCCGGTTTAACAACGTCGCTTTGAATGGCTTTAATAAACACAAATAATTGTCAGCAACGCATAATCCGAAAATTGCTTGTTCCTTCTGCCAGTTTGAAAACTTGCCCCTTTCATATTATATATTACTTGTCCATGATATGAACAGTAATTAAAAACCGTGAATGTCCTGTAGGTTCGCTGTATTGGAAGCATTGAATCCCATTTAACTACATGCCAAAAATCCCTCACACTATTTATTCAAATGCTTACAAGGAACAGCTGAAACCTCTTACCATAGAAGTTTGTAGTCAACCACCCCCACCTCTGTCTGTGCTAAAACACTAAAACCCACATGCAGTACCCCTGATAACCCATAAAAATGTCACATACAATAAGATATTTTTACTTTACTGGAACACAGTTCCTTCTTTTGCTTCAGGAAACTTTTTAAAGCCAGCTGTGAGGAAAGGTAAAGCTAAAAAGATCCAGAAGAATTCTGCTTGGAGGGAAGAAACAAAACATTTCAGGCAAGCACTGCAAATTGTTGTCTTCATTGGGCAAAAGAAGCACACAAGTTGCAGTTACCTATCAGAAACATTAATACATTAATACAAAAACGTGTAAGAATACACTATATCTGCTCTGGACACGTCGTCATATCAACTGGGAGATAGTCACTGTTGTATTTAACCACTGACATCAAAGCACCCCACCTCAGAGCAGCCCCATCCAGTTTGGTTTACAGTAGACTCCTTGGCTCTATTGTCAATATGCCACATGTAGAGACCTGCTGCAGCTGGCACTACTGGACTTAGTGACTCATATGACACTCTTCCTGTAACATGAGAGCAAAATACACAAGAGTGCAACACTCTGCTGTTTAAACAGCAGGAAAAAGAAGTTTTGAGACTATCACGATTTCACGACATTGATCACACATATGAATTAATTTGAGTTAGATAACAAGAGCACAATTTAAAAGTTCATAATGATTTTAAGTGTGGAAATATATTTAATGGACCAGATTATATCTGAGACCACCTCTAACATCTTTTGAGACTAATTAAAAACAGCTGTATCAACAACATAGCAAAGCAGCATGGCACACCACGTCTAGGGAACAAAAAAAAAATCTCCTAAAAATGAGAACCGAAAACAAACAAACAATCAAATAGATAAATAAATATGTCATAATGCTGCACATCTTCATGCTTTTGTGCAATGCCCTAATGAATGCAGAGGCTCATTGTGCAGAAATATGGAGGAGGCTCATTACTGCCACCCTGTGTCTACTATGTGCAAATGTGATGTGATAACCTCAGAAGTAATTAACTGATAGATACACTTGAATCAATAAGATTAGTCTTATGTGATCAGCACATTTGTCAGTTTGATTAAAAAATGTCATGCCATTTATATTTTCAAATTTTACAGGCAGTGAAATTTGTGATGGCTTGGGAAGATGGAAGTTGATTGAAGAGTAATTTGAAGCATGGTGATAAGCTGTCTGGAAAATGTAATGAAGGATAAAGCTCAGAGGCCTTGAATGATGAAAAACCCTTATACTGTAAGGACACCACACATTTACCAAACAGCACACTGCATACCAATGGAGAGAAGGTTACTGCTGCATTTTTTGTGTGAGCATGCTCTGACTGTGCACACTTTTCACTGACAATGCAATGTCCATGCTTTGATATGTAATGTTACGTTAAAGAGCAAAAAAAAAATCACAGAAATCCTCAGATGTCTGACACCCACTGTTTAAGTACAACACAATCTCAAGAAAAAAAAAACTAAAAAAAAAAAACAAAAAAAAAAAACACCTTTACTGTCCAGTGTTGCTCCTGACTAATTATGATGGCTATTTTGTGATCAGTTTGTTGACCTTTAGACGATTTCATCCTATAAGCGCGTAGTGAATAGCCACAATTGCTTAATCCCAGTTCATTTAGAATAACGTCGTGCTTTATTAAATATCTCATTGACCTTGTTTGTCCATTGTCCTTAGGCGGGAGATTGAAAGGTCAAATGGCTTTGAAGGTAATATGGCTCACTTTACATTGCTGGCAGAGAGAGCGGCTCCTGAATTAAATTACGTAGCACTCAGCTGTCTGTGAGTGAAATTCACATTTTCCTGTGCAAGGCTAGCAGAATCTGCTTAAGGGAGCTGATATCTGCTGGGGAAGCGTGCCCAGAACGCTGCGAGAGGGCAGCTTACTCTTCCGCTTTTTCGCCTGCCTTTTAAAACCCTAAATTTCAGGTTAATCAATACACCATCCCAGCAGACCTCTCACTGACTGCTGCATGCCTATTGGAGAGCATGTGCCGCTATCATCAGTTTAACAGGCAGGAGTAAACTCTCACCACATCAGGGTGAGTGACTGCATGATGCATCAGGAGGTTAATCATACAGTTTTCGTCGCAGTTGAGTTATCTCTGTATTGTCTTAATGGATAATATTTGATGAAAATAAAATAAAGAATGAAAAACACGAGCCATTAACATCCTATAGTAATCCGACAAATTGATACTGTGTGAATAATTCTGCAGAAACTTACATTATGTCCAGCATCCACGCCTGATGGAACGTTTCCATTGCTGCTGTCTCTAATGCCTGTCATTTTTGTAGTGTTGTGTTTGAAGTGTAGTGTTTTGTTTGAGCTTAGATACCACACACAAACACAGTTTTTAACATTACACCATATGGATAATGGAGAGAGATAAGACTGCTCACAGAGGGCGGATAGCTATGGGCATGGGGTTAAAACGTAGGTGGTGTGTAATTTTGAATGTCTCTGTGTGTAATACTGCTGCAGCTTCTGCTGAGTATCTCAGTCAGTGGTTTGCGGAGGGGGGTTGTGTGTGTGCTTTGGGATGTGTGGTGCAGTGCAAGCGTCCCCAAGCTCTGATCGCAGCTCATTTGTCAAATTGCCTGCAGGACTTGAGTGGTGCATTGCTGCTAAAAGAGAGAGGCAATCAGCTTTGAAACCTTTCTCAGGGGATTCACAGGTGGACCCTGGGTAGCTTCCATGCTTTGCTGTAGTCTTCTTAGTTACTCTGGAGTAAAGGTCTCCAGTGATTGGCTGGTTGGTGTGAGTGAACCCTCACAGTGTTTTCTCCTTTTTAATGATCCAACATTTGTACTAATTTGAAATATACTTCTTCATATTGTTATTATTCATATTATTATTATTTGAAGAAAAAAACACCAAGTCTGTTTCAATTTCATGTTCAGGCTTTAGGACCCCCGGTGATGAGTGTTTGTGTCAGTTTTTCCCATCAGTATAAAATATTGCTTAACTAATATTGGTCCCCAGAGGAAATTTGCACAACGTAATTGCAATCAAGCACTTTCCATGTACAGGGCAGTGGATGGACAACAGCACTGAATGAATCTCTCACATAAGTGGCTCTAACAGGGCCATAGAGATCTGTACCTCTGCCAAAAGTCCTGCCTAAGTATCCAGGGTGCTTTTGATTGTATTGTAATAGTTGTAAAGTTGGGTATTAAATGTAAAACCTGTATGACTGATATTCTGGTAATAGTAACACTTAACCTGCACAGATGCATGGAATGTTAAGCCTTTTTATGATCATTCTGAAAGCTTTCAGTCGCTGTTTGGACAGCTTTGTTGGGTGAAATTGTGGTGCAGTGTTTTGCTCATTAAAACTTTCAGTGATCATTACTGTAGTGTTTATTAAATGTTATTAAATTAAATTCTCACAAATTATGTATTGATTTAATTTTAATTGATAAATACATAATTTATACTTTGCAATAGATTTTTTACCTTTTCAGATGTGTCAATCCCAATTAATTTCAATTATTTGTGTATCAAATACATGCACAAATCAATATTGCTTTCCTACAAGGCTATACATTGTTCTATGACAATCTGTTATGGATCTGCAACCTAAAAGATCCTTTCTCCTTACTGGGATATCCAGAGAAGCCAAGAGATTTCAAATGAGTATTGTTGGTGTATTTTGCTCACTGGCATGGCTCTACACGTGTAGTCTAATGGAATGAATCTTTTGTGGCATTGCCACAGACAGACACGCCCAGCCCTGCCATACTGAAACAGAGAATAAGACATTCTCACCTCATTCACCTAATTCACCAGACAACATCCAGGGCACTGTCTGCCCTCGGTCATCTCTGTCACAGCAGCCTGTCAACTGTCCAATTCACACTTTGTCCCAGTTCAGATGCTCTTGGCTTCCACCTGAAGGTAGGAGTCTCTCTTCCAGGGCTGCAGGGGAAACACCAAGGCTGGGCATTTTCAGTGATCCGGCCCTCCTGCTTCCTGCCAATAATCCAGCCCTCCTGTTTCAGATTATTTACTGAACATGAAAACTGTATATGAAACAGACAACTTCATTTAACCTTTGTGTTCTTTTGGCAATGGTGTGTTCATATCCTGTTTATTGTCTAATAATTGAATGATTTGTTTTCATCGGCTGGTGGGGGGGGCAGCTCTCAGATGAAAGGGCCTGGGGTGGAGTGCGAGATTTGACTGTAATCGTGAAATTTGTCTTTACTTTCTCCTAGATGAACTCCACTGATTTCTTTTTATCACTAACTGTACTCTGTCCTTTTCATTTGTCACAGAGAGATTAAATATTTTTTTATAGAAGGTAGAACATGCTTTAAAAAATTGCATTAAGCTAGATAAAATTGTCCACTCAATACTTGTCAGTTCTTTACTACTGGTATTTTAACTGTTCCCTCTTTCTATTCCTCCTCAGAGAATCATTTGTTTTGAATACTAAAATAAATAATAAAAATAATTAAAACCAGTCCCTAAGCTATCAGCGTTAGCAGGCTCTGTTCTTGCATAACGACAGTAGTGGGCATATTTACAGCTCTGACAGAATCCTCTGTGGGCTTGGATTAATATAATTGTCATATTCCTCCAAATTCACAGACTTTCAAGCTAATGTGATTTGTAATCTCTTTAATACGCTTTCAGTGAGATCTTGGAATACCTTGAAGAAAGATAATGGAGGGGAAAAAGGCAATAATTCTCTGATGATGGTCTTTAAATCAAATTGGCATTAGAAAACGAGGAAGGAAAAAAATTATTTTTGGATTACAATGCCTCTGAAAACTAATTTTTCTCTACAGTGCGAAAGTCTTCTGCCCATTACAACTGTGTGACAAAATTGGAGTTCTGACTACACATATCAGGGAAGGCATCTGAACTGCTTGTCACAGCCTTTGAGAAAAGAAGCGTTATTATCTGTGACAAACTGTGGCTTGAACATCCAAATCAATGGAGCAGTGTTTGAGAAAGTTTGCTCATATCTCTTTTTGACAGGAACAAATGATGGTGCTAAATCCAGGCCAGGAATCCTCACATATCTCTAGATGACAGAGGTGAGAGTGTAGAATGTGGAAAACACCTCCATACACCTGAAAGAAACAATGAAAATGAGGTGAAATGCCATACTAAAAACAAATGGAAATCACCTCTTGAAAGGATTTTACAAAACATTCAAATTAGCATTTTGGTTGAACTGCTACAGCTCTTAATAGCTGAGAACAAAGTATGTTTTTTCCCCCAGAATGACATAGAGTCAGATGGATATTACAGTCACAGACTGTGGAAGGTCCCCATAAAGGTCAGTTTTTCAAAAAGGAAGGTCCCTCATAGCTTTCAGTATGATCATAAAAGAAATATTTCAGAATGATGTCGTTTGCCAAATCATTGCTCCATTTGTTCAAATCTTCAAGAATTTCACAATGGAATAAAGCTGACATTTTTTAAGAGTGCTTTCACAATGCAGTCAAGATAAAGTCAAAGTTCAAAGCTTATAATGTAAACTGTTAGAGCAGAGTCTAATCTATACTGGTACTGTCCGTACTATTCCCAAATCTCTGATGATAATTTCAACAACAACAACAACAACAAAAAAAAAACACGCATAAGAAAATATCATTGTCATGTCACTTTCATATGCTGAATTGATCTGAAATGTGTTTTTGGAAGAAGGGGTGAATATAATGTTTTTGTGGAAAATCCAGGTTTAGAATTTGTGTTTAGAGAGTATCTAAAACCACTCTCGTGAGGGGACACAGATTTCACAGTTTAAAAATATGACATAATTATTCACAGGCATCCCTGTTTAGGTCACATCAGGCAATAGCGTACTTTCCCTTTAAGCGTTGTTCAGCACAACGTTCTTCCTTGATGCGTTCCGCAAAGCAGCAGATCCGTCCTGACATTCCTTTAGGCAAAAAAAAGCTGGAATCGTGGTATCCTGCAGAAATAGTTCTTTCCCTATATTTCCCATTTACTTAAAGCTATGATTTCACTCTGTGAGGATAGACGTGACTGAAATCTTAAAAAAGAAGAAGAGGGAGAAGAAAAAGAAAGAAAAAAAAAAACGTCACAGTGGCCTTTACAGAGGATTTTGCATGCTGCAATTATAATGCACATTCTGTTTGTGTGTGGCCTTATCCGTCACCATGGCAGGGTTAAACAGTGCATTACTGCTTCAGTACAGACCCCAGGAGAAACAGCTCATTTAGTGGAGGTCACACTGACCCCCTCCAAAAGCTATCTCCAGATTTCTCTGTTCTCAGAGATCCAGAAGCCAATCTATGATTATGTGTACAATTGTAATTATGCTTATTTTTCTTTTCTTCAGATCCAAGCCCAGTATCTTCTGTTTAAATGTAGTGTTATGTTTCTCTGATCTAGTTTTCATTTTATGCGCACATACAATTAAAATGAATTGATCAAATAAAATAATTAAATTAGTTATCTGTTTTGAATGCAACCCTCAGGATTATATGTTATGGAAGGAATTTCATAGAGTACAAGGTAATAAAAAGCCAAATAAAAACGTTATCCATGCAAAGTAGTTCTCAAATGATAAGCCAGTCATTTAAAGCCTGCTGTCTGAAGCACATTTCACGTTTGGTTCCCAAGTTACTACGAACTTTACTCTGACACTGATATGTAAAGACAGGTAATTGTATATTGCATCTTCAAATAATTTACCTTAGTGTGTAGCTCCACTTCTGTACTGTAGAGGGCATAAGAAGGTTAGGTGGCTTTGATCACTTCAGGAGGTACAGAATTTGTAGCCTCTGTAGAAGCTGTTCTATTCTTCTACAGTCAGCATATTTCAAATCAAACCCTCTCTTCATATAGATTAATGTACACATGAGGTGATCATGAATTATATGCTGCATCATAAAGCCCTAGAAAATCTATTCAAAAAATACAGATGAGACAATTCAGTCCATTTCTTGCAACGTCAACATGCTATCTTAGGGAGACAGGTGGATTGTTCTTAGGTGCTTCACATTGCTTTGCAGAGCATGGAAAAAAGACAGGTGCATCTCTGAATAAAAAGGTTCAGAACACACTGATGTAGAGCAGAGAACACACTAAACTGAGTAATGTCCTCTTTTAAGTGAATAAAAGCAAAATATTGAACATGTTTTGTACGTATATCTTTTGTTCTCTGGAATTTGCCCAAGTTAAGAATTCATGTAATTTGGGTTAATAATATATAAAAATGAAGGTTAATGAACTGACTTACTTGACCTTATCTAATCTGATTAATATTTAATACCTGGTCATTCTCCTGGCTCCACATGGTTATGATTCAACAATATATTATATCATACATATTCAACAACATAATAGATAGATAGATAGATAGATAGATAGATAGATAGATAGATAGATAGATAGATAGATAGATAGATAGATAGATAGATAGATAGATAGATAGATAGATAGATAGATAAAAAGACTTCTGTAGTCAGCCTCCCTGTGTGTGAGTGATTTTTAGATCGCTTGTTACAGTTGACTGAAATAAAAATGGTGTGAGTGTTGACAGCTCCAGGGCCAGAGCTGGTTTTTAATACATAAAGCAAGCAGTCGTTTTTATAAGTGAACACTCAACAGGAGCCTAATCCATCATTAGGCTTTTTACTCACATCTCCATAATTTCGGGTGAGATTCCAGCAACGATTTTTCACAGCACACATGGTTCTGACAGCCAAACACCTCCTCCTAACCAACCGCTTCACCAAGGGCTTTAAAACATGAAGGTATATAACATGTTATATTTATACAAAGAGAATTACATTCAAAGAGCTACACTCAAAAAAATTTCAAAAGCCATGTGATTTTTTTATACATTTAAAAAATTAAAGCAAGTGTTTTACCAAAGATTTCTCAAAGGATAACTTGAGACATTTTCAGGTGAACGATTCCAAAATGCTCATAAGAATTTCTACATTTCGGTTCTCGAATAAGGTTAGAAGATGATGAAGTTTTGTTTTTTTAGTATTATTTACAGTCATCCTGGCTTAGAGAGAAATCTTCCCAACATTAAAAATGTGCTCCGGGGCACAGACTGACTAAATGAATGCACTGGTCCACACACACTAACTCAAGTCTCTGTCTGTTAGTTAATCCGCTCAGCTGGTTGTGAGAGGCAAGCCTGGGGCTGAGTGAAAACAAAGTCCTTGAGGAAGGAGCTGAGCGTCGTGGCAACGAGGACAGCTGCTTTTGTCAGGCCGCAGCAGAGGTGAGTACACACGAGCGGACATTTCGGTTAAAACCAGAGCCATGATTAGATGCCGCGGAGAATTTTCCAGAGTCAATGATCGAACCGAATCACCCGTTGAAGATAGAAATTAGTGCCTCTTTTATCTTTCTTGCTCAGATCAATAAACACAGAGGCATTCAGGCCTCTGACTATACAGTCATCCCATTAAATCAGCCATACACATGATGTCAGATTCATTTGTTATCATAAATGTTCTTGAAAATCAGGCTTCTCATATTTTCAGTGACACAATTAGCTCAATAGAAATCAGTTATATTTATAATGTCTGATCACACACATTTTCAGTGGGAACCAATGTAATCAACTACAGAAAAAGAATTTCTATTAAATACCTCTACACGACTCGTTTTTCTAAATCTCTAGATAAATGATTGAAATTTAGCCAACCAAATCTGTGAATGAATTCCAATGCGGTAGTGTAATAGATGGTTTCTGTGGAGCAGTAACCCAGCACAGAGGGGTAAGCCGAATAGTAGGCGGTGAATGGGTGCATGTCGTGCATGTCCTAAATCCCAGGAAGAGGCCAAAGGGGGACGATGTGCCAGCTGACTCAGAGAGTCAGGTGAGGCGAGGGGTAATATGATAAGCCGTGTAAAAAGGCCCCCGCTCATGTTTTATTTATCAGTGGAGATGCCATTACCGAAATGCACCTCTCATGAAGGAGATGCTGGTGAAGGCATTTTCATCCGTGTCAAAGTCAGCACAGGACGGAGCACTGCTCACAGTACTGATGAGATGCTGAGAGGCCACTGTGTGCTGATCTGTGACCAAACAGGAGGGCAGTCACAGGAGTCAAGGGACATCACTGCTTTTTTTTTTTTGTTTTTTTTTTTCCTAATGACCAAATTTCAACGTCATTAAGAACTAAAACACCCTCTATGCTTTTTTGAAGTGCCCGCATTGCTGATAAGCCAATGAATTGTATCAGCACCTAAGGGCAGTGTCCGAACTAGACATTCTATTCATTCATGGCAAACATTATGCATAAGACTACGACAGTTTGTTAGTTTGGAATTAAAAAGTGGACAAGCTAACAGCTCTAATTAAGTATGTGAAAAGAAAAGCTAGCAAGTTGAGAAGTCATCTCTAAAAGTCGCAGTTATTATTTGCCATACAGGTTAGCATCAGCACCGTTTTGATGTCGTCTGCAGTTACCCTATAGATTTCCCTCCAGGCGCTAAGTACGTTACAAACATTCACACAGGCACCTTGCCAAGGTTAGGATTCTGTGAATTACATAAGTCACTACCATGGTCCAGAGCGCTAATGCGTGTTAAGTGCAACTTCACTGTGGTACCTGGGTGGCAGTTTTTTATTGGGTTTGAGCATGATCGCTATAGGAGAGGAGCATTAAGCACAAAAAATGGTCTAGTACCGCATAGAGACAGAGAGAGAGAGAGAGCAAGAGAGAGAGAAAGAAAGAAAGAAAGAAAGAAAGAGATAGATTGCAGAGCGTAGCCGCTGCAGAGGTGCAACCGCAACACTTCTCAAAATGGAAGGAAGGTGGTGCACTGGAGATTGATTTAGCATCCAAAGAGTGGGCCAGAGACCTCTCCACACTCAACCGAAATGGGAAATTACAAGTTGGTCCTTGTCGTAATTTTTTTTTCTCAGGCTTTAATGTCATGTCCTGACAGGATCCTCTTGCAATGGGACACGGCTGGAGCTGTAATTCTGTTGATTGTCAAAATGTTGTATGGTCTTCCTCAGTCAGATATTATGTTCCCCGCCGGTGGTAATAGATCTCTCTCATTCACAGACAGTTGACCTGTCGACTGCAGTGGAGGCACCGATCTACCTCAAACCCTCTCGGATCTCCTTTCTTAAGATGCTGGCAATGAAAGCCTTCATGTTTACACTAATTTTTTTTATTTCTTTTACTTTAGTTTTCTGGGTGTTTTACCCTTTCTCTCCACACATTTTTATGTCTCTGACAGATATCACTGTAACATCAATATCTCTACATATATAGCCTTTTCAAAGCTACGCCACTGTCTTTCAGCTTTAAATGTAGGTCCCATGTTTATATGAGCGAATCTGCTGAAAAGCGTAAAATGTTAACCTCATTAAGAGGATTTGGGACAGAGTCATACTTAATGATGGATGTTTCCCGCACACAGAGTGCAACACACATCCCTGTCCAAAAGGGTCATTCTTTATCTCGTGGAATTAAGGAGGAGGAGGAGAGGGACTGGGGGAGGGGTGGGGTGGTGTAATATGCCTCTTTCTTTTGAGGTGCTTCTTAGCCAGCTGCTCTAAAGGAGGTTTGTGGGGTGTGTGTGTGTGGAGGGAGGGGGGTGGTTTGTGCGTGGAAGGGGGGGGGGGGGGTAAGGTGCACACTGACCCTTGAGGTTGCGTTCCCCTTTAAAAGTCACGGCACACTCAGTTACGCAGAGCTCATGCAGGAGCTGCTGCGGCAGTGGGGGAACACTGCTGAGCTGTGCAGTTTGTACTGCTAGTGTGCGCGCAAGGAGGAGGAGGAGAAGGAGGGGGAGGAGGGGGAGAGAGAGCAAGGGGAGACAAGCAAGAGAGAGAGAGAGAGAGGGAGAACAATGTCATTCCGCTCAGGAGACGATGCTGCAGTCAACTTTACTGCTCAGTGAAGACACACCATGCTCTGCATAGAGCTCAGCCCAGCTACAGCAAAGAAGAGGAACATGAAGGGATTGAGAGAGTGAGTATGTGGAAGTTTCTCTTTCCTTTGGGTTCAGGGCTCAGAGAACTTTGTACCCTCTCTCTCAGGGACTGAGTTGGAGACTGAGTAATGAAGGTTCCGATACTGGGGGCGGGGGGGATTTGTAGTATTTTCTATTCAGACGGAATAATCACTCATACACCTGGTCCCGGAGCAGGCTGTATCTTAAAGGAGCCTTGCCTAGATGATGATGTGCATAGTTCCGCAGTCAGGCACCAGAGTGTTAGCTTTTGCACGAGCTAGTTTACCGGATGACTTAACTGTGTTCCAATACGTGGATGGCACATGGCAGGATTTTTAACTTGTGGGAGAACACTCATCTGTGAGAGAGAAAGGACAAATGAGAATGAATGATTTAAGATTAGAGTAGATAACAGCATAATGCCTGCAGATGTAAATAAAAAATATCTGCTGCTTCTGATCAGTGTTATGTTAGTTGCTACTCAAGTCACTCCTCCGTTACTTTGCTCCTGTTTCCGTGTTGACCATTTTGGGGAGTAGGAATTGAAGCATTGAAGCACCCTTCTGTCTGTGTGAGAACTCGCACAGAAAGAGTTAAAGAGTTTGCAGTAGAAGGTAAAGTCAAGTTTTTAGTGTGGCCTAGACTGGGCACAGATATCCCAGTGTGGAGCTGAACACTCTCTCTATGTGTCAGTAAGCTATGTCACATCCAGACTAGTCTCTAATTTAGCCCAAACAGAAGATTGTGACAGGAAGTATAGACCTGAATTGACCTGCACCAGGTGCAAAGATGGCTGAGTGCATTAAAAATATCTGTGGGTTGGTGTGTGTGTGTGTGTGTGTGTATGTGTGTGTGTGTACAAGAATAAGAGAGACAGAGAAGAGAGAGGGAGAGAGAGAGCAAGAACGATGACTGGTAAGGGGCTCTTTTGGTAAAACCCATCCCTTATTAACTTAGTATATTCTTTCACTCTTTCTGAGACAGTCTTGTTACAGTCTCCAGGCTAAATGGCCATCAGGCCAAGACCATTGATGTTTGTGAATGTAAGTCAGAAGTCTGAGAGAGAGAGAGAGAGAGAGAGAGAGAGAGAGAGAGAGAGAGAGAGAGAGAGAGAGTAGAAGGGGGGTTGATCCATATGCTCATAATTCTTTCAGTGCTGCAGGACTTGCTTAAGGTCTTCCCTCTTCTGTGTGATACCCCTCTGGAACATGTCCTACTGGTGCATGCTACATAACCAGGTTTCAGAATTTCTCCCAGGGACTAATCATTCTAGGCAATTGTAATAAACCTTTAAATCATTTGTATATCTTGTATTAATACAAAACAGCTCTTCTCCTTCTAATGTTCATACTTGTCATTTGTAGTCAAAAATCTTGTGTAAACAGTAGTCATTCACTTGTAGTAAAAAGATATTGTGTATAATTTCACAGTGCTTTTTTTTATACGTTGGGACACATGCACCGAGAGTGCTGAATTTAGCACATATTATTTATCGAGGCCAAAATGAAGATGAGTTGTATCCAGGTGACACTGCACATCCTGTCACACCATACGGATGAGGAATCATGCTTCACATTTCATATCTCACACCTTAGTTTGGACAAGCTAATTCCTGTTCCCTCAGCATCCATATGTTACAGCGTATTATGTAAATCTAATATGTATATATTCCTAAACTCTCTGTTCCTGAGTCTTGCAGATTTAAATGCAGGAGTAGATCTTTAGATTGACTAGAATACAAAAGCAGACGGCTACACTCTGAGCCTCCGTATTGCACGGGTTACAATGCGGAAGCAGATGCCTGTATTATGTGGTGCAGGAGCAGGATCTGTGTACAGGACAGGCTGAGTGAAAGGCATAATCCATCATTGCCAGATCCAGAGTCTGACATCATTAAGAGAAAGTGTAGTTTCTTTTCAGCTCCTCTCTTGACAAGTGGGGTCGCTGTACAGCCTAAAAAGCAAACTGCCGCACTCACCTGATGTTACTCCACTTCCCTCCCCCAGCTGCCCCATCTCTTTTTCCTCTCTCTCTCTCTCTCTCTCTCTCTCCCTCTCTTCACTAGAACAGCTTTCCTCTATTCATTATGTCATGAGTAAAGCTACTTTGTACAGTACAATATGAGCATGTTTGCACCATTATATACTGTGTGACTTCTGTGGGGTTTTTTTTTTCTTCAGCCAAAGGGAGAATAAAGTCAACTAAGTAAAGCATGCAGCACTTTGGTCAGTATGTCCCTGAAGAGTAATTAGGCTGAATGAGGAGGCTAGGCTAGTGAAGCAGCAGAGCAGGGGAGATCCTGCAGTGTCCTGCAGCAGCAGCAGCAGCAGCTCCTGCAGTACATTATCACGTGCAGCCTAGCAGGCAGGAGACTGTGAAACAAGGCACCGCTCCTGTCTGCTCAGCACTGAGTGAAAGCTCTCAGAGTTCAGCCATGCCTTCTGTCTGTACAGGGCACTCTGGAGAAGTAGGAGCTAGATTAGCTGGTCTGCTCATTTCCCCCCAATGGTGCATTGTCCTGTTCCAGTGTTCCCGTTTCGATGATGTAATCAATGCAGCAAGCTTTGAACTTGCTGGAGTAAGGATTCCTTGCATGTCTCATGATTGACTTGTTTTTTTTTTCTTCTTCTTCTCCTTTACCTCTCAGAAAACAATAAAGCAGCCTGACTGGTTAGTAGATGCCTCACTTGCAAACAGTAAATTCAATTTATTTAAAGCACAAGATGTACACTTATATTTTAATTGGGATTATTATTTTGCCATTCTAAAAAAAAAGGGGAATCACAACATAATTTACATTACATTTAAAGTGCTCCTTCTCGCTATGCCATTACCTGTAAAATCTGACCAAATGTAGACTTAGGCGTTAAAACATTCCCAGCTCATAGGGAAAAGTGGGCTATCTCTTCTGATGACTCAAGAGAAATGAGGCTGGGATGCAGCAGAGAGTAGGTCACTGTGAGTGTTCGGCAAAACTCCACTGCAGCCGCTCTCCTAACAGCCACTGCAGCACCAGCCTCTCCAACACACGTGCTAAAAGTGTGCTGACCTATAATGATGTATGGTGTCTGCAGTGGGACAAACTCTGTCAAACCATTAAACCCCCCCCCCCCCCCCCCCCCCAAAAAAAAAAAAGTTAATGTAGAACTAGTCATCTACAGTTTTCATTTGCATGACAATTATGAATTCACAATTAAATATATTGAATTACATGAGCAACATACTCTGGCACAGATTAGTTCAAAATGTGCCGAATATGTCAGAAATGCAGCTCCCATCCCGTGAGAATAAGCCTCAAGGTAAAGATACTACTGTGGTAATGGAAATTGAGTGCTTGCTTTTGTGACTTTGCTGGTTTTATTGATAAGGTCATCAGTCCCACAGCAGAATGATGCAGTGGAGCACAGATTCAGTGCAGCACTGTACAGTATCCTGGACTGCAGATAGAGAGGCCAAGGCATCTTACTGTACTGCTGAGCCAGGTTTGTGCTAATGCACTACAGCTCTGCCCAGTGATGAACTCTCTCACTTCACAGCTAATAAACTTACATATTGTTAAGCTCCTCTAATGCTCCAATCATCTCTAACAACGAAATATAAATTATTCTCACTTAATTAGTAAATAAAATTACAACTCCGTTTAATGGCTGCGACAATAACCATCATTGGATATTTTAAAGACTTTACCGACGGTCTAGGTACACTTAGCTAATATGTACAGTCCAAGGATAAATTGTGACGGTTTGTACAAAAATGTTCCGTACACTGACACTCGTGCGCGATTTAACACATTCTGGTGAGATACAAACATATATTTAGCAAAACTGATTTACAGTGTAGTCAATTGATTCAACAGTTATTTGGCAAATATTTTGCATTATTCATTTCCTTTAGCAAGTGTGATCGGCTGTTTTTTTGTTTTTTTTTTTAGCAGTGTGACGTCCTTCTCCCTTATGTACTATTTGTGTTCAGTTAGACATTCGGTGAAGTCGGCAAAAAGTCTAAACTTTTCCTTTAAAAACAGGATACATACACATGGGAAACTATAATGATTTTGCAATTGATGTGCGTAACCTTCATAACATTTTGACTTGTAGACATATGTTCAATGGTTTAAGTACTGAACATGATATTTTGTGATGAGATTTGGTATTTTATGAGACCTTATGAAATACATTTCCCTGTATTTTAAAAGTACACTGTTTACCAGCACTTTGGCTGTAAATACTGATCTTGGTAGATTTGGCTAATTATTAATGGCCTTGCGATAAATAATTTCAATGATGTCTAGTGTGAAACGTATTGATTTTTGAGGAATATTTACCATGGCTATTACACACTGCAAATTGGCCGTAAATCTCACGACCATCTCTGATAAATGGCACACTTTTGAACGGAACTCATACTTGGACAAAACATAAAGCACTCATCCACAAGGGGGTGCAGTTTACGACTTTATGTGTGTCGTTCCCAGCGGAGAAATTCAAAACTAAAAGCCTATCGTCACTTTACATTACTGCGGTGGCCTGGATCATAAATAGCCTCTGGACAGAATAAAACACCTCCTCACCAAGTTTATACTGAACGAGTTGATATAACGTAAGTGATTACATAAAGAGCAGAAAACAGAATTTTGTTGTCCATGGAGCTATTCACACTAATACAATTACTCGTCTATACTTGATTAATCAGACTGCATTCTGGAAGATGATCATTCAAAATACTTTTTTTTCTATTAATAGATTTTTTTTTTTTTTGCATTATTACTTGAATTTTGTGTCACAAGAGTAGTTTGAACAGCTACTGCAGGCATTTAAGGATTTATTCTTAAAAACATTAACAGTACAGTCATGTGTTCAGTTATATCCCTGCTTTAACTGTTGCCCACTCTGTATCTCATTACATTATTTAGAGATATACGTTTTCTAATTGTTACACCTGCATTAGATAAATAAATTGGGCCTCGTATCTCATTACATTATTTAGAGATTTACTTGTTCTAATTGTTACACCTGTGTTATATAAATAAATTGGGCCTCAGAATGCTGTTAAAAAGTTACGCATTGTTCAGATTTTGTGACTGATTTTCAAACCTTTTAAATCTTTGATAGTTAATATCAATATTTTAAGCTATAGACACATTGCTGTACATTGACCTCTTGAACTCATTTTAGCACAGAGCCATTTCATTTGTGCTCTGAACTGTTTGTCTCCTCCTCTGTTTCTTCCGACGCTCCTCCCCTCAGTAGCTGTAGCAGAGCAGACGCACGCAGATGGCGCTGTGTGGGAACATGCCTTGACTTGTACCGGCCTGTCTGGAGGGAGTGCTGGCTTGCGGTCAGCCCTTTCAGCTGCTTGCTCTTATTGACCCTCACGAACAGGACAACAGAACATAGATAAACTCAGCCTCCAGTCTGGCTCTTAACATGAGACACAGGTATCAGCGCTACGTGGCCAGTGGCACCAGCCAAACAGGACTCTTATGGTAAGTTTTTTTGTTGTGTGCGTGTAGATGTGTGTGTGTGTAGATGTGTGTGTATGTATATGTGTGTGTATGTATGTGTGTGTGTGTGTGTGTGTGTGTGTGTGTGTGTGTGTGTGTGTGTGAGACCCATGTTAGGTGGGGGTTACCTTTTGTCTGTGGTTGTTTTGAGGGCCATTGTCTCAGCTTCGTTTTCAGTCTGCTCGTAATGTGAAAGATCTGAAACTTGACTCTGTCATTTGTGATTTGGACTAGATATTTTTCATGTAGTATTTTTTGGTTCAGTAGCAATATGATTTTTTACTTCTTAAAGTTTGATTTAAACATTTTTTCTCAATTGAGGTAGACCTATGAGACCTATTTCTGTGTCTCTGTGTATGTGTTATTATTATGTTTTCTGTGTATTGTTGTATCATATCTATGTAGTATTGAGTTTTCTATGTTTCTATCCATTACACACATAACCGTTTTTCTTTTACCAATGCTCATTCTCTCAGAGAGAGTTTGACATTCTTCAATAAATAGTTAAGTCCCTAAGCTGATTTTCCTCATACATAATTGACATAATGTACACAGGACTGAGCCTCTACACTTACTATCACCTTTCTGTGAACAAACAGGCTTGAGGAACAGGGAGGAAAATCAATCGGACTCGGAGGAAGAGGAAAAACTCCCTCCGTGACTCATAGTCCTCCAGTGTGTGTAAAGTTCAAATGCAAACAGTCTTGTCTGGCTTTATAGTAATTGGTTGTTTGTGGCTTTGTTCTAATAGTTCTCATGGATGTTGATGTACGTTTCCTGAAAAAAAAAAATCCATTGATGAACTCTTTGATCGTACGGGATGCGTTGAGACAAGGCACTAAACGAGGTAAGTGATTCAGCAAATATTTGAAAAGTCATTCTTCAGTGTGTTGTTTAATGTCTGTTCCTTTATTTAGTGACAGAAACAGAGAACACTCACAGCCTATGTATGTTGAACTCTGTGAGCGCATAGGTGGGTGACCAGAGAAGACATGTTCTGATAGCCGTGCGTGTCACTGCCAAAAAGGTGAAGAGTCTGAATAATTCATGATCAGCAGCTCTACAAATAGATCTTGCATTGATCAAGTCTCCTGAGTAAATGGATATTGTGGAAGAATGCAATGTTTGCACTTTGTTTCCTCAGATAGCCTCAGACAGTCTTTGGGTTCCTCCCTCTCTCTCTTTCTCTTTTTTTTTTTTTCAAATTTGCTGTTGTTGTCTTGGGCAATGGGACTGTGAGTCCAGTAAGAGAAGGAAGTGGCACCAGTCAGTCATTCAAGGAATGCAAATCTCAATCTTTTATCTTGTCTTCCCAGAACTTTTTTTTTCTTTGCTTTGACACTTTGATCTGACTCATTCAAACATGTGATGGCTTAAAACTTCCACTCTACACAGTTTCATTTTTCACATTTTGTCATATTCGCTTTCTTTTAGTCTTCATTTTTACTATCATTTCTTTAATGTGGGTTCTTTACTTTCTATGTGTCTTCCAAATGAGTGCCAACAGGATTTCTTTTACATGTAAATTAAACATTTAATTGCTCCATGGTAAACTAAAGTCTGTCATATTACTGTAGCTCTCTGTAACACTACATGAATGAAATACTGCTCGTATCATCTAGTTTTTAAAAGTAAAGTGTTGACAATTTGTTTAAACCGAGAAATTCCCGGGAACATGGGTTTTTTGTGAGTGCTATGTCAGGGTACTTCCCCTTGAGGATGATTAGGTATGGGAGAAATGGATGACAACTTCTGCAGAAGTCCTGAACACACTGGGGCAGAGCACCTGTGGTTTCAAGTACTGGGGTGGGTTTCTAATGATCTGCTGAATGAGTGTGTGTGTGTGTGTGTGTGTGTGTGTGTGTGTGTGTGTGTGTGTGTGTGTGTGAGAGAGAGAGAAATAGAATCATGAAAATGTGTGTGTCTCATTGTCTGCGTCTCTCATCGTCTCTTGCATTGTTACCAGCTGAACGAAAGAATTCAGGATCTTTACTTTTGTGCAGATTCACTCAGATTCTTCTGAGACTTAACAGTGACATAAATTCTGTATGCTGTGTGGAAGTGGTAATTACAGCACATTCTTTAGAAAACACAACTGGCAGTAGAGAGGAAATTGGTACTGTTCTCACTAAACATGAAAGGAAAGCAAAAGGGTGAAGTGACTTGGTTTTTCCCTCTCCTTGGGCACTCTGCCAATGTTTTTAACTTGTTCCTTTACTAGCAGTTTCACTCCTCTTCATGTACTACTAATTTCAGTTGTGATATGTGTTGTGCATATACAGTCAACAATATTGTCTGTCAGATAGATGTGGCAGTGTATTTGTGTGTGTGTGTGTGTGTGTGTGTGTCCGACTGTACAGTGTGTCAGAGGTGTGAGGTTGCATGTCGGATGCAGGTCTGTGTGAGCCAGCTGGCAGGCGTGGTTTTTTCCCCTGTTTCCTGAAAGCTTGTATTAGGGATTACATCAGGCCCAAAGCAGTGAGGAATTCCTGTCATCATGTGGCCCCAGCAGCCGTCTGCCTCACGAGACACACACACAGGCACACAACACAACAATTTAGCAACTGCTGCAGAAACAGAATCACGAGGTGTGTGTGTGTGTGTGTCTGTGTCTGTGTCTGTGTGTGTGTGTGTAAAAGGGATAGAGAGTTGATTTATGAGGGTATACAAACATACTCTGACAATGTGATGGTGACTATTTCCTTTATTCAAAGGACATAAATGTTATTAAAGATGGCTAACTGCAGTATACATATGCAATTAAACTGCCCATTCAATTCCTGGGTTGTTTATCCTTCACAATGCTTCTGTAATTCATAATGGTAACACTGATATTTTCATTTTCTCAAGGCACCCTGTAATCAGTCCTGGTGCTCCCAAATAATTTTACCTTGCTGTCTAGCAACAAGTGGAACAGCTTCCTTCTCTTATTGAGAAATCCCATTTAATGAAATCTCATAGCTATACGCTGCATCCATTACATTAGTCTCGTAATGAGGTAAATGTGTAATAGTGTGTGCTTTGTAGGCATGGTAGGTTTGTGAGTGTTTTTATGTATGACTTGTGTTTATGAGAGTGCTTGGTCAGCATGAGGTGTTCTGTATGAGTGTCTCAAGGTATTCGTTCTTATTCTCACTCAGAACTACTAGAATTTTCCAGCATGTCCATTGAAAACTGCTAAATGGTTCATTGGTACTGGCTGATAGAACAGTTCATATCATACTGGATTTGTCATACTCCATCTGCACTTACATTACAGAAGACATCTGAGACACAAAAGACTGCCTACATATTTTGGTAGTCAATTTTTTTGTGTTCTTATTTTATTGTGTGTGCAGTCATAAACAGTAGTGTTTAATGACACAGAGATATGATACAGCTGTCAGGGCAGGACTGTCAGGTTATTAGCAATCGCTGTCTGACAGTGACGGTTTGACATAAAATGAAGTCATTTGGAAAGAAGGTAATTATCAGTGCCTGTTACTTCATATGCAGATATGTACAATATGTACAGAGAGATGGCAAGAAGAATGTTGTTCTACATGTTAACCAGTAACAAACTTTATGTAATTAAAACTCCTTCCAAGCGTATAAAATCAAGGGAATTAAATGCCTGTTTTTCATACAGGTTTTTGACGTTAATCAGGCCGTCGTTGAGAGGAATGGGTTGGAGATTAAGAAACACTGGTTATTACAGGGTGTTTCCGCTGACGTGGAGTTCAGTTAACCCTCCCTGCTCCTCACGAACTTGTCTCACCCTGATGTCTGCGCCCTGGTGTGACGAAGCGCAGGAGGAGAGCAGAAATCGAAGCATAATTACAGGTGTGTTTGCCAAAGCACCGATAATACATTGAGTCAGGGGAATGTTTTATCAGCTGTCGTAAAAGACAGGCTTGTGCGGTGCCAGCCTGTCCAGCGTAGTGTGTCAGCTGAAACTAGCGCAGGTTCTCATAATCTGCTCTCCCATCAGCCACCACACCGGTGGAGAGACAGTGCTGTTTTTCTTCACAGGCCTCTATTCAGTTATTGACTTGAGAAACTTGCTGAGAGGACACTCAATACAGTTAATTACTTAACGAAGGGTCGATAGCAGAGCTGATCATTGAGTACACTGGCCTGTCAGACACAGAACTGTATAGCCTACCGTACTGCTTTTGAATGGGATTTATGAGCCTTAGTGTGTCTTCTTACCGAGAGGCCTTAACTCCACATCACACTGCAGGGAGCCTTAGCGTATGGTTGTAAGCTACTCTATTCATACTGGCAACGGGACTATGTATTATTCTACGGAAAAACCCACAGCTGTAAGTGAGGCGACGTGAATCTTTTGCCTGGAAGACCCTTGTTTCTTGTTTTCTCTTTCTTTCTCGGTTTCTCCTTCTCAGTTTTTTGATCCTTCTCTGACAGAAGCGTGGAGTGTTGGGAGCTTCGTCCTATTGGTAGAGCTGTGTGCTGTCAGAGGCCCAGTTTCCTGGCAGGGCTCTATGAAGTGAGACTGCTGCTCAAAATAAGGCCACAGTGGGGAATACCAGCTGATAGGAGCTGGCACTCAAACAGTGTGGGCGTGTCTCAGTGACAGACTAGTCCAGCTTACTTATTTCCTTGTCTCACGCACATCACACACATACACACACGCACACACACACATATGGTCTCTCTCTTCCTCAACCTCTTTCTCTCTCTCTCTCTCTCTCTCTCTCTCGTACAAACACACATATTCATGTTCACTTACTAAATCACTCCGAGTTCAGCAGGCAGAAAATAAAATGAACCCTTTGAACTTTCGTTCAGCTTTTATTTGAGTAAATGTGAGTCACTGTTCTATTTGTGGCGGAAGGGGGCAATCTTAGTTCATGGTGTATTAGAAATGCAATTAAAAAGGTGTGCTGGAGCTCTCTGCCTTAGGTGTGGCATCCTGTCCCTAGGTGGATTGCTCCAGGACTGCAGTGCTCCATCACAGTCTTGTATTTACAGACTGACTATGCACTGGGGATAGGTGTCCTCTAAAACCCAAACACACCAAGCAACTTCATCTTCCCCAGGGCACAGCTGAATCGCTGAACAGACATTTTCACAAGGAATTGTGTGTTATTTTAGTTTGATCTTTTTGTATCATTTTATTTTTGTATTGTTGGATGTCTGTAAAGATGGATGTCTGTCCGGCTCTCTCGTCGTATCTCTCCGGAGAAAGCCAATGCCTCGGCATCTCTGGTGTGATGGTGGTGATGTAATCAATGCTGCCATGTCACCTTGCAGACAGAGCCCTAAGCAGGGTGTGCTATTAGTATTGACCGTTTCATAAGACTGGCAGTGAGAGTGAATTTCTATTCAAGCCTCTGTTAACTGAGGAGTCTGTCGTCAATGTTTTCTTCAGAGAGTCTTATGCGCAAAGGCGTAAGACTCAGACGAGTCCACCTGGAGGCTGTGACTCAGAACTGTAACCAGAAATGTATTCTCTTGACTTGCAGAAGCAACCACTGGGGAAAATGAAAGCAGAACCATGGATAAGTGCTGTAATGGAAACCACCTCTGTCCTCAGCTGTCACACAAGGACAGTGGAGCTTCCAGATCATAAGCTGTCCTGAACCTACTGGCACAAAGCTTTAAAGGACCAGGACGGTTCAGAGTCTGGACCTTTCCGTGAAAAAAACGGACGAGGCATGCGGACGGCGAAAGAAAGAGATGGTAGGACGGAAGGAATGAAGAGAAGGAGAGGATCCGCAGTGACCAGGCTGATGTGAGTGTTTCTCTGGCAGTGTCTTAGCTGGTTGTTGTGAGGAGTGAGAACGAAGCAATCAGCAAGTATACTGCCGCAGAAACTCATCACCATGTAAGGCCGTCCGTCGCTCAAAGCACCTGCCCAAACAGGTGGGTTCAGAGGAGAAACATGACTTCAGTATGGATGTTCAACAAGTGTGCTCTTATCATGGTTTTATTCAAGAGACAATATATTAATATGAAGTATTTGATAATATTTTAATATTGACATTTTTAATCTTAGTCCTATAACTTCCTTTTTTTGTGTGTGAATTAAACCCATTTGTTGTGTGATATTTTTTTTAAAATGGGCTTTGTTTAATTGCATTATGATTTTCGAAGTAGACCCATATGCCACAGGACTAGGTCGTCTTTGTCACCTGTGAGGATATTTTGTATACTAATCATTATTAAGCGATACATACATGTATTTTAGGCTGAACATGTTATTTCCATTGTAACTGGTTCTCTGTTCTGTCACTCACTAGTTCTGTTTATCCGCAAGACTGATGACAACAGATCATTTGATTTTTTTTTTTTCCATAATTTAAAAATTCAAGCAACAACTTCCTGTCATGAAAGTTAAAAATTCACACTTTTTTGTTTTGCTTGTTTACTAAGCCTAAGTGCAGGAACTTTTGGTGTTCTGGTTTGTTGTGGAAAATTTGAATGATAATCAGCATTGTACCATAAGCATTGTGAGTAAAATGTTCTGTGCAGTTAGCTGTGCTATCGTACTCTGACAGTCTGGTTGTATTTTCAGGGGACTTGTTTGTGCGTTATGTGGTGTATTGCTCGAGGGTTTGCTGTTTTCCTGATAAATAGGCTGTGAAAGTGTAAATAAAATCACTTGTCTCTGAGTCACTTGGGGGTTTTGATGGGAATTTTAATACGATGGGAAAGAAACAGAAAAGAATTCACCAAAATGTTATTATCCAGAAGGGTGTCAGCTTTATCTGGAAAGTTTCAAAATGTTTCTTCAAGTTCTTCTGCAGATGGTTTGTTTGTTTGTTTGTAGGTTTTTTAAAATATAAATACAGTAACCCAAAATACAGAAAATCTATGTTGTTTGAACCTCGGCTCTCTCTGATATGACTGATAATTGCTAAGTGCTGATATTTAAAACGGACCTTAAATAAGCCAGTGTCTTTGACCAATTAAATGGCAGAATCAGTTATGGAGGATTACCTGTCAAATGAACGTTGCTCAGGTTATTATAGCGTAAAGATGGTAGATAACAGCCCATCAGTGTGAATATGACAGGTTCTTTTTCTCACAGTCAATCAGTGCTATTTCTACTTTACTTACTGGGAATTTCTGACACATTTTCACTCACAGCACAGCTAATCAAAGGAATATATGTCATCACAACTGTGATTGGACTTTGTCACAGTTACATCAGTTTTACTAGATCTTTGCTCATATGTCTTTGTACGCTACCATGATTTACAACGTAAAATAAAAGCCGACTTTTCCCATCTTCTCTTCACTCAGAAAAAAAGGAACTTGGTTATCATAAAACTTAAGTAAACCCTTTGGTCTTGATTGTCTGACTTTAAAGAATAAGCTCATTTGCACTGCTCCTGATACTTTACTTAGTTATTCCATTTTTGAAAGGTGAACCTAGCATTTCTTAAACACTCTCTGTCACACTATTTAAAAGTAATCAAAGTCAGTACATCTGTTGCTTATACAGCACAACATGATCTTAGATTTTGAATATGACAGCTATAAAGGATTTTCGTAAAAGGAAAGTTTCACTATGTATGTCTAACCCTGACGCTCTAAAATCAAACCCTTGTTAAATGTCCCTGACCCACCTTTGAATATTGTAGTCAAGTTGAATATTAAAGCACTTTAGCCTTGCTCTGATGTCTCCACGGCAAGGAGGAAAATTCCACTACTGTTATTCCTTTTGTATTATTCATCTGTGAGCGCACACCGTGAACATTTTAATAGATATTGTTGACTACACGATGTTTGTAAGGAGAAACCAAGGCATGTTTCTTTTGTATTTGCAAAATATATGTAATTCCAGCATCCTAATGTTTTCGCAATGAGAAGCAATAAGATTCTGCAGACAGTCACAGCGCAAAGCATAAATGATTCACAGCTATAGTGCAGCACCACAGAGACAGCTTGCAAGGGTGTTGAACCGACATGTGGATTCCCATAATGTGAAGAACAGGGGAATGCATTGATTCTCTCTCTCTCTCTCTCTCTCTCTCTCAAATGATGCATTTACTGCAGAGCACGGCAAGATGGAATACTGCAGGTCTTTGTAAACCATAGCACTGCATTGCTTGTAGCTAACACACAGCAGAGAAGGGTTTTTTTTTTCTCTTTTAGTGCATCAGCAAAATGAGAACTGCAAAATCCTTGTGTGGCAGATGGCACCGAGGAAAGAAAAAACAAACAAACAAAAAAACTATACTCCCTAAGTGGATACACTCCTATTCAGTATTTTACTCCAGCTTTCTGTTCCATGACTGAATGATTATTTGTTTGTTTATGAAATTATTATGCACCCAATTATTGCCCACCCCCCTCTCTCACGCCCACCATGAAACATCTTACGTGGCAAAAAAAAGGGGTTTGCGCGCCTGTTCGTTGACATTTTTTCAATGAGAATCCACGCTCGCCCGTAAGCATACACAATGGTAGCACAGCATCTATATGTCCAGGATGTGTAGCAACTCATAGTTATTCCTCTTGATTTAATGAGGTGCTCAGCAAATGCTTGAAAGCGGCGCACTACACATAAAGACTGTATTGTACTTAAGTTAAGTAATTGTAACAATCCAATCCTTCATTTTCAAGTTCTCTTTCAAATTTCCAGGTGCTAAAATTCTGCATGTTGTTGGTGCATCGCGCCATCTGATGGTGCTTTAATGTGAGTGCACTTCTCGTTACTGGGAACTTTATTTGTTTATTTATTTAATGACAACCTGCTCGAATTAAAATCAGCATGTTGTGACCACTGGCTGGCCATTCACTCTCCATACAAATCACTGTACGTTGTCAAATTAAGGAATGTTACATTTTTAAAAAGGGTTATGCAGCATGATTTGTGTGGATAAATTCAGACACTGTAATCGAGCGTTAATTGTGCAATAGCCCATGTTCACGAAAATCTAGCCAATCTAAAACATCAGTCTTTGTGATTCAGTGCAATCCATGAAAGCTTAAAGACATGATTTGGCCCCAGAGTTTTGGACTGAAAGTAAAGAGCAAAATTTCGTTTAACTCGTGTTCCGGGGTAAACTATTTTTAAAAGGAGGGACAGGGAGGAGTTAACATGTAAAACTGGGGGAGGCAATACTTCTCCCTCCATGTTTGTTAGGTGTCGGAATATCGTACCTTATTGTCACACGTTGTTGTGTGTTTGTTGCTTTGTGTAACCAAAAGGTGAAGTGATTTCGTTTTACAACTCCAGTGGTTGTTGTTTTAACTCCTCTTCATGACTCAAAGCCGATTAATATGTGATTCATGAGAACCGCGAAAGGGAAAAATTGGAATGGAAGAAGTTGTTCAAGACACTCGTAACCCTTATTTTGAGAAAGTGAACGATTATAGGAATATTTCTCTAAACAAGGTTAAGGGATACATTCCTGCTCTCCAACCTCTGATATAGACTAATTTTAGGAGAAATTATGGCCGATGACAATCGTACCGAAGTGTTTGTTTACGAGCAGATTGTTATATTGATATCGTGCGCCCTGTCGCTCTTGGGATCTCTCTTGATTATATGCACATATATAATTTGGACTGATCTGAGAACTACGCCTAGAAAACTGTTGGTCTTTTTGTCGGTCACCGATTTGCTTTCTGCGCTTTCTTACTCGTATGGAGTTGGGAGGATTTTTGACTCCAATTCAGTGGAGTGCATTACGCAAGGAGCGATTTCCACTTTCGCAAATACAAGCTCCTTCTTCTGGACTGTGGCCATTGCAGTTTACCTATATATTTTCATCGTTAAATCAAGTCAGAGACTAGCTGACAGCCTGGTGTTGTACTTTCATCTTATCAGGTAATTGAAGTATTTTCCTCGTTTTTTAAATAGTGTCTTAGTCCACAATTACGTTTGCTTATCACCGTTTACAACTTTATAACACTTCCACTTAAATGTCACTTTTGAGTGACACTCCTGCTCAACAAATTTAAGTAAATTTGTGTATATCGCCCTTTCCATCAAGTGGATATTAGCTGAAAAATATATGAGTTGATGTCCAAGTCTCGTAAAGAAGTAACCAGTATCGATTACAGTAGTTGTGTCATGTATTCTAAACCCAATCTGTTGCCTCTAATAGAACCAAACGTATTTTGCTTTACGTTTTTCTAGCATTATAACTTTATTTTTTAATTTTAAAAGTGCTATCCAATTTTGAGTCATTCATCATAATAATTTTCAGGAATTACTGCATCCTGAAGTCTATATCTGTGTCTGCGTAAGTAGCTTATCTTTCTGTTTCTGTCTGATTTAGTTGGGGTGTCCCTTTGGCCATCACTGTGGCAGCATTGGCTTTACAAAAGATCGGTTATGACGCCTCAGAGGTGTCTGTGGGCTGGTGCTGGGTTAGCATCCAAGCCCCAGACCACGTGCTGTGGATGCTGCTGACAGGCAAGATCTGGGAGATCCTTGCCTACGTCATCCTTCCCGTCCTGTACATCCTCATCAAAAGCCACATCCACAAAGCTGTAAGCACTCTTACTATTCCCAGCATTCACTCACTTTCTACTCTACATATACAACCACACAATGACATACATGTTAGAGTGACACACATTTATTGATTTTCAACAAAATAAGCGTTTTAAACGTTAAATGGTGTTGTGGAGTGTTCATGGGAATAAACTTGGATGTTCAAAGAACTTATGAATGTTACTCCACTAAAGTAAAATGAACACTTGTGAACTGAGTTGAATTTCAGCTGAAAAATGAAGTCAAGAATTGGTAGTTGTGTAGTGTGTTATCGTGATGAGTAATGCAAACGCTAAGGCTGCATAACAGACCAGGTCCTTAAATGAAATTTACACAATTTTTACACTAAACCACAATTTGATCATAGAGGATGCTAAACTCTTTTTTTTTTTTTTTGTCCTTGGACCTCCAGCACGCTGCTCTCTCAGAGTACCGTCCCATCCTCCACAGCAACCCAGTGTCTAGTTCATTCTCCGCAATGGCCGACAGAAAACTCACTCTCATCCCCATCATTTTCATCTCTCTGCGAATCTGGAGCACCGTGCGTTTCCTGCTCCTACTGCTGGATTCCCCTGCAAGACAGAATCCTGTGCTGGTTACCTTACATGTGAGTGTGGGTCCCCAGAAGTTCTGATTGAACTTACTTCCACTCAAATTAGTAACTGTCATCACAGAGACACAGACACGGAGTTCCACTTGGCCAATTTGTTTTAGATACATAGATCACTCCATTAAAATGAATTGCTTTATAAATGGCTTTCAGATTTTATGAATGATTTTTTTAATGGTGCTGCTATTTCAAGTTTCATATAAAGTCTTATTTTCACCCCAGGGAATTGGAAACACTTTTCAGGGAGCTGCAAACTGCATCATGTTTGTGCTGTGTACCAAGCCAGTGCGAGTGAGGCTGGTAGCTTTGCTTTGCTGCAGAAGCATCAGCAGTCATGGAGTGACAGAATCGCAGTCCCAGCACAGGGGTGGTGGGGACGCTCCTTCACATGCAGAGGACAGGAACCGGCCTCAAGTGCTGGGCGAGTAGGAGGAGCACCGAGTGCAGGGCCGTTCTCGCCTTTGATTGGTCGACTCCAATGATCCGCGTATGACGTTACCAGTGAGAGTACACCATGTTGCAGATCTCTTTTACAGTGAATGAATCGACATACGCTCTGTGTGGACTGTAGCCCTCTCTGCAATGAAAGTGGAAAAAAAAAATAGGAGGGGGGTGTCGGACTCAACAACCGCAGCCTTCTCATTTCAGCAAGTGCCTTCAAGGATTAAAGGGTACTGCAGTCACATGCATCACACCCCCACACAACACGGGACACAAATGCACTTTATATGACCAGCCTAGGCCAGCATTTTTTAGAAGTGCTTTTTTTAGTGGGTTTTTTTTCTTCTCTGTATTGGTTGAGTGTTACTCCAGCCTGTATTTTGATAGTGGTGCCATGACTATTTTTTTTTTTAAAATTCTTATTATTCTTATTATTTTATTTTCATTTGAAACGAGAAATCCTAATTTAGGGCAATACGAGCATACAGAGATAATATATTATTTAGTGACCAAAAACTCTAAATGTACTGTAAGAAACCTCATTAAAATGCACATAAGCATTCTAATGGACTTAACGCATTTTATTTTTATTTTAAAAATGTTCCTGTGAACATAACAACGCTCCAGAGAATATTTTTAAGTATAGAAATGAATTAAAAAGGTCTCTGTTTACTATAAGCGCGTGTACTGTACTATATCATATATTTACTGTGAAATAATATAACCACGCTCCGAGCAAAACACAATCAGGACAAAAACACAAGTCGGAATTTGTAGATAAAAAAAAAAAACCTCATTCCCTACATAAGCAAAGGTGTGGGAACGAGGAAACCTCGTGCCTTTTTATTGTTGTTGTTACACCATGTTACAGAATTGTATTTTATGACTACGTTATTAAATTTGGCTCTGAGAGTTTACAGAACAAAAGTTTGTGGATTTTTTTGCTCGTTTGTTTGATTGCCTGCACATCACTGTGCTCTTGTGTGCCATGAAGTGGGTAGTGGTAGACACGGTGGCAGGGAACCAGTTCAGTCCAGAATATATATCTCAGGACAGCTGCTCAATAGTCCCTCACTCACCTCACTAAATGACCCTGTGTTAGCTATTAATTATGGATTCCTGTAAAGAGGATCACCGTTTGTGGCTGTTTCCCTCTGTTTGTGCTTTCTGCTTTCTGTTTCTGAGTCAGTGTAACTTTACTGGAGGGGGTTTTAGTGTAGAAGCTTTGGCTCAGAGCCAGTGTAAATATTTAATGATACAAACAGAAAGACTGGCATTATCCAGAACAATAACACCCTAGTTGATCATCTCTCTAAAGTTCTACGATGTGGGCAGAGATTTCCGTGGAATAACTCAGACTCCTGTGATAATTGGAGAAGGAACTAGCTAAACCAGAGATACAACATAGCAGAGTTTATCACAAACACCAGAAAGGGAACAAAAAGCCACTGAGAAGGAGTGTGTCTGTCCCCAGCCAAGGCCGCACAAAGAGACATACAAACCAATCCATCTTATACACACCTCTCAGATGTTTTCCAGAACTTGCTACATAGAACAGTGTAGTCATGAGGCACATATTTTCCTGTAACACTTTGATAAAGAGCCCCTCTGAAACACTGATGGAGTGATGCTATTTTAATACCACCCCTGAGCCATTTGCTGGGTGAACAATTAAAAGACCACATGTGATAGGTCAGACGTCAAAAGCTATCAACCCACGACATACATTGATAGAGCCCACAACTATTTGGCCTCTTCGGAAGAAACATAGTCTGAGTAAGCTTGATTCAGCGTAGGCAAGACAGCAGTTAGTTCAACACTGCAGACCCAGTAATACAATTGAGCATATAGACACATTACATCATTATAGATTAAACGTATACCAGGATGTCATGCCATATCTTCACTGTATATGCCAGAGCTTGTAGCATATGATTAAGTTAGCTCTCAGTTCACAGCAAGAGGATGTGCCACAGAAAATAGTTGAGAAATAAGGTACAAAGTAAGCGAAGAAAAGGGAAGTGCCTATTTGTAACACGTTACTGCAAAAAGTATAAATGTACAGCATCAACACTCCTTATGCTTTGCCTTGTGACTTTTGTGGGACAATAGCTCATTGAGTTAAGTTGTGCAATGGTTTATTGTCATGAGGGTATTCCTCATGAATCCAGAGATAAACATGTGTTTGAAAAAGTTGCCATTGCCGAACTTTCACAGAGGGCATGTTAAAGAAACACAGCACTTGGTCTGTAATGGTGCTCAGATTTACATGAGGAAATGAACACTTAGATTATTAATGTATGATCAATGAAATGTTATTTGTTTCAGCTTAATAACGCAACAGTGATACTTCAAGGGCTTTTGTAGTTCTTTAAGAAGTGTCTCATAAAATGCTGTCTATTCAGGTAATAAACTGGAGATAATGTAGACTATAACTAGAATATTGTTTTAGGGCTTTGAAAGTATTCCAGCCCAAGATCATCACTCATTAAATCTCAGGGATACATTTGTCACACTGGGCTGTAAGTATGTTATTACATATGATTGTATGATAACGTAGAGGGGTAACTCAAACACAGCCGTTTTCACCTTCTGTCATAAAACTCTACACCAGTTCTTGTGAGATTTCTCTGGTGCTGACCTTGCTTGGACCGATTTGGGTTTAAGGCTCGTGCTAAACCTGTAAAGTTCTGAAAGATACACACATTCTTTTTGCCCTTGGGGAAGACATACCCCTTTGACCAATGTCCGCATTGGCTACACAACACTGCAGAGGAAACCCCCCCCCCCCCCCCCCCCCTCAAAAATCCACAATTAAAGTCGATTTACAGTCTCACATTCGTAAACACGTTCCTCAGTGCAAAATCTGATGGGTATGTTTGTCCCTCGACCTGCAGAAATTAAGAGCTGAGCACCTCCGTTTTAAGCTGATGAGATCCAATCAATAAGATTAATGAGTGGTTGGAGGGAGAATAGGAATGAGGGATTCTGCAGTACTGCACTGCAGGGGGGAGCTGATGTTGGTTGGACAGAGACCTCTACTGTCTGTTCAGCACTGCTCCGCTGGCCTTCACAGAGCTGGCCTCAGCAGTGCAGAACTGAACAAAGAAATCTATACACTTTATATACTGTGACTTTGCTTAGATATGTAAGCGTCAGTTTCTTTACAAATGTACAGCGTCTCAAATAGGGAGGAAAAAGAAACAGAACGCTGGAAATAATAGTGTGAAATAAAAGTGTGAAATGTAAATTATGCAGTCTGACCCTAATGTCAAAACAGATGTGTTTGCGCTCCTGCATACGTGGTGACCTTTAAATTATCGTGGAAACATGTATTAGCTATGAAACAGCTGAACAGTGACCCTGCTCGTCACTCGTCTCCCTCACTCAGTTTTTTAATACCGCATACGATGGGTATGTCTTTTCATGTTTTGAAACTTTGCAAAAAGAAAAGTTCACTTCACTTTCTTGCCCCTGTCTAATCTCACTTTGTGTGCAGTCTTGTGACATGAAAACTTCTCTTTTATACTTCTAGTAACGGCATAAAAACATGTTAGGTTTTTTTTTTTCTTATCATGTACAGTCTCTAAAGTAAAGCACATTGTTACAAATCAGCGTAAGACTGGAATGACTGTTGCTTGTCACTGAGTAGAGCAGCTCTTGTTCTGCACTCAACCACTGGAGCTGAATGAACACTTTGTGTGAAGTACATGCGTAACCTTTATACTCTCTGCAGTTCATCTGATGTCATGAGCAGTAGGACAATCAGTTTCGATGGATTGGAGAAGTAGTGACCAGGTTATGCTGATAAAGGGAAAAGGCCACTAAACTATTATTTGTCCTTCACATGACGGCACAGTCACCATCGCTTGCATGTGAATCAACTTATTGTGTGGGTCTGTGTGTTGACAGGTTTGGCAGAAAGACTCCATCGAATTATTCATGCTCCTCTCTCCTCTGTTTTGGGCAAGCTGCCCATTTAATTCATTAACTCACAACCAGAGGAGCAGAGGGGAAAAAAAAACATGATAATGCAAGTCCCCTTTATTCATATGAAAAATTGTTTGTTTTTCATTGATGATGGTCTCTGTGCTGGTGCCAGAGAACAACACTCTTTTAAAGCTGAAAGGAATATTGTTTCTAAAATAACTTGGTCCACAGGTTAATGAGGAGGAGTATAGCATTCACACTAGACATTTTGTATTAGGAGACAATGCGCAAAAATATCCAAAGGATTTCGTATGAAAGTGTTTGTGAACTCAGCAGTGACTGTTAGAGAATCTTTGAGAGGTATGCTTGTTTGCCCACAGGTTGTACGGCATGTGAGATTGCTGTGAAAACATACATAACATGGGTTGATGTGTTTCTAGATCAACTAAATGCACCAGATAAATCATAACATTAATATTGTTTTTTCATTTGTTCAGTCAATGCCTATTGGAGTCTAAAACTGCAATTACTGGTGCAATGGAAAGACCAAACTAATAAGGTCACAGGGGATGCACTTATTGAGTGCAGCACAGAGATGCACGTGAGAATTCAGTACATCAGTAGCAAAATGTTTTTTCTTTGTTGCTGATGGTGAGTAATTGTTCAATTATGCTGCTGGAGAATTCTTGAAATGTTTTTGTATAATAGTGGTAGGTCAAGGGATTACTTTGCTTTGATAAGTTAGTAAGCTGAGGCTACTATTGTTGCTGCAGTCAAGTGATCAATAGCAGTTTTAATGAAATCTATACACATTTGCAGGCTATGTAATTCATTACATCTTCTGTGAAACATGGAGTTTCTTTGGAGCACGGTGAAAACATGTAAACAAATAGTCAGCAAAGCAAATGTAAAGTGAGCATATTGACAAGCAAGGCATGCTGAAGGACGGGTAACGGGAATCACAAAGAAACAGTGAAAGAATGTCTTTTAACGGACCCCAGAGGGCTATCCACTTGTATACAATACGTACAGTATGTAAATTTATGAGTGTGTGAAGCAAGCTAAACAAGCAAATGGCACGCTGAAAACCCAAGGTCGCATGTTGTGAGTACAATAATCAAATGACTGCAGCAGACTTCATTGCAGCCTTTAGGAACTTTTAACTGTGACTGCTGAAAAAAAAAATATAACATAGCACACGTATGAGGTTAAGAAGAGCATCTGTAAAATAAGAACTAATACAGGCACTAAATCACTTTCCACTCACTGTCATTCTCATTTGCCTGCATGAGCGTCAAAGATAAAAGAGATCAGAGCCTGCAGGAGGCACCAGTACTCCATGCAATTCCAGTTGGCTGATCCTGGAGTCAGGCCACGGTGAGATAACAGACATTCAGTCAGACCATTTGGTTTGTATTAGAGTTCTTTTTTTTTCACTCTCAGTGAACTCTGTCTGTTCCTAGTTTTGTGCTCAATTGCCACTTCTTGTGTTTTCCCTTCCACATCAGAACACACATTATGGCCTTATGGGAATTATGACCCTGGGACAGGGTATTCAGTCTTGTTTTAAAATGGCCTTTTTATCTATGATGGATAATGCCTCTTTTCATAACATGTGACTAATATTATCAGTGTGTGTCTGTTTTCTTTTGATCCAAATCAACCAACGTCCAAGAATACTAATAACTCTCCAAGGGTGAAGATTTTTGTTTTTTCTAGTAACATGCAAGATACATAACACAATCAGTACAAATGTTATTCAGAGGAAAACACAGCAGTGAAAGAAGCACAATAAGACATACTATGGGGCACAATATCTCACTGCTGATATCTTTTATCCATCCAGAATGAAGTCAGATAGTCATCAAATAACAAAGCACTGTAACCACCAAAGTACATCCTATAAGATTTGATCAGGCGTAAGATGTTGTGCATGAATGGACTTCCCCTCCTGCAGTGCAGTCTCTGTAAGGCTGTGTTCTAACCATCTGAAGAGAAGAGCGACAGTACCAGAGCAGGGAAAAGCAGCATCCGAAGGAGAGATGGCCTGTTTTCTGAGTCCTGATTACCAGGTCTCAGATCTTTGGTTACATCAAAGACGGCGGGCCAGTCAGGCAGGGATCAAATACAGAGCAAAACGCTAGAGACAAAGAGATTTAAAGGATCTGTTTCGTGTTTCATGATTTCCTCTTCTTTGTTTTCTGTCAGCTCTTCTTTGAAGAGTGTATGAATAAGTAGTCAAACAGAAAGATATAGAAACCTAAAGAAAAAATTGTTGTCAATTTATCTGTTATCCTCCATCTTATATTTTCTTTGATGTATATTTTCCAAAAGTGTAACCACTGCAGACTCAGTAAAGTTTAGTTTCTGAAGTTGCCATGTTGATGTGACCAGTACCATAAATACACTTCTAATCAAGATTTCGTAATAGCAACTTTCCTTTAAAATAGCCTACATGTTATATGCAAGTCTTAATGTATTTAATTTAATTTAAAAAATATGTATCTCCCTTTCTAATGTCTGAATTATATAATCCCTTTCTGTCAAACGCATGATTCATGCGTGAAAGTATCCAAATCTATCCCTTTACTGTTTTATAACTTTTAAACAATGCTTTCAAGGTTCCCTCCGACGTAGTTAATTATCTGTTTTAACTGTATGTGAGTGTTTGTAAGCATGCCAGCAACTTTACAACCACTGAACATGACGGATGTTTTGCCAACAGATTCACGCGTTGTGCACTAATGCATTGCGGGTGTCGAATCCAATGTCCAAAGTGCATTTGGTGCATTTATTTCTGGCGAGCTGTCAGCTTGCCATCATTCATTCTTTGCTAAGACAGGCGATCACTCACAGCTTTTGCAACATGAAAGAAAAAAAGGATTTGGAGACCCAAGGGAAGAGAAAAGGAGTAAGTTACTGGGGTTCATTCAGTTTTTTTGTTTGGTGGGAGTGCTGATATTACCAGTCACTGTTGCGTCATAGACTGACTCTACTAACCTTCTGCTGTACAGTGCAGTATTCAGTACAGCATGACTCTGTAAGGCATTTTCTAACAGCTGAGAGGAACATGCAAATCTTTAAAGAAAGATTCTATGCAACACAGAGAAATGCGTACGCACATCAACATGGAAATGTGTTTCTGAGATTATATTGGAATATACTGAGTCTTTCTGTCTCTCTCTGGTTTGTGACACCTGTTTTGAATTCTGTGTTTTTCACTCAGAGACTTACGCTGGTCCTGGCCTTAGCTACCCTGATCTCCGCCTTTGGCTCCTCTTTCCAATACGGCTACAATGTTGCTGTGGTCAACTCTCCAGCCACGGTAACATACTGTGTTTTTAAAGTGTTGCTTAATTATTATCACCTCATTAATGATTATGGTACAGAATGTGCAATGACAACAGAATTTAATCTGGTTCTTGTAGTTCATGAAGGACTTTTATAACTCGACCTACCATGATCGCTATGGATCACATATCGACAGCAGCCTTCTCACCCTTCTGTGGTCCTTGACTGTGTCCATGTATCCACTGGGTGGTTTCTTTGGCTCCCTCATGGTGGCTCCACTGGTGAACAGATTAGGAAGGTGATAAACCTGGCCTTGAATTATATAGCGACCAAATCTTAAATTTGCTTTTAATATTTTACAGAGATATTGCTCTGATGACTATATGGCCTTCTTGGACATGTGTTGTTTCCTCTTTCATTTTATAAAAAGCAATCAATATCTTCTTATTTTTGGGAGACATGCTGACAATCATTTTGTCAATGTTACAGGAAAGGCACACTCCTCTTCAACAATATTTTCTCCATCGTTCCTGCGATCATGATGGGAGTGAGTGAGGTGGCAAAGTCTTATGAGATTATCATTGTTGCTCGTGTTTTAGTAGGCATCTGCGCAGGTCAGTAAAGCAATCATGCATGCAAATGATATATGCATTTACACACCGGACTGTATCACGTTTGACAATGTTAGACCAAAAGCTGGAATACATGTCTCTATTATGTTTCTCTCTTAGGTTTATCCTCCAATGTGGTTCCTATGTACTTGGGTGAACTCTCTCCAAAAAACCTGAGGGGAGCTATTGGCATAGTGCCCCAGCTCTTCATTACCATTGGCATCCTCACAGCTCAGGTGTTTGGCATTCGCAGTATCCTGGGAAGCGTAGAAGGTAGGGTGTGGTCAAACGTGTGTAGACCACCTGACTCAGTACTAAAGTCAGAATCACTGTATGCAAAATTTAGCCCAGGCCACACCTTTCTGGCCTCTTACTCATTTTAGCACGGCTTACAACAAAACAAGACCATAAAGTTAATAAATTCTACAGAGATTATAATTGTAGGCTGGGCTCCATTCATTTTAACGGTGCAGTATTTTATCCTGCTGCTGCGTGACTGTGCTATCGTGCATCCTTAGGCTGGCCGATCATGCTCGCTCTGACGGGAATCCCCGCCGTCATTGAGCTCTTCCTCCTGCCCTTCTTCCCCGAGAGTCCCCGATACATGCTCATCCAGAAGGGGGATGAGAAGTCAGCCAGGACAGGTAACAGTGCCCTCTGTCTCCGATGGCTTAAAGAGAGCGCTCTCTCTACAGCTGTTTCCTCATGACCATGTCAAAGGAAAGGCGTAATGTGGGCAAACAGCGACTGAGCTGTAGCTATCATAATGAAGATGTGGCAGCACACGTAAGTACATTGGTGGTTAAGAAAAGTACATTGGTGGCTAAGAAATATTTGTCTGTAGACATTTTGCATTTTGGTTGTCCTGTTTATGAATATGTCAGGACAGATCAAAGAGGATCATTTTTCACTCTCTTCCAGGAAAATTCACATAGTTTATAAGAACCGCAAGCCACGTTACAAAAGAATGAGGAAGCCAAACACACAGCCTACGGATAGATGTGACTAAGATCTGTTAAGATGTGGCCTATCTGATATGTCAAAGTGTAGCTGGCGTTCTGGAGAAGCTGCGTTACTGTAAATATGTACACAGTCTAAAAATCAAGGTCACTCCATTGTATCACCTCAAGGGTCATTTTCAGTAAATGATTATTTCATGACTGAGTTTACCAAAAATACAACAAAACAATGTTTCGAACTGTTTGTGTCATGCGGTTTCCATTGCATTCTTTCAGTGGACCATCACTATCTCCTTGTCTGGGCAGAAGACAACCCATTTAGATACCTTATATAATCCCTACTGCATTGTTTATAAACTCCCACTCTGAGAATACACAGAACTTCACACAAAGATGTCTTATCCCGCGTGCTGGGATTATTCAGTACATTGTCAAACCTGAGCTTAGAATCAGGAGTTTTAAGTGTTGGGTTAGATTTTAGAAAGCAAAAAACAAACAATAACAACAATAAAAAAAAAAACATACACAGCTCTCAATCTAAAGTGCTCAAATCCAGTTCTGAAGGACCTAAGTCCTCCTGGTCGGTGCATTAATCCTGTTTTCCAGGTAAAAATCAACTTGGCGAGAGGCAAAAAAAACGAGAGTAATTGGCCTTTCAGGCTGTTTACATCAGTACCGTTGTTGTGCTCCTCAGGACCTGGGTTGTGAAATGGTCTCAGAAGTTTGTCCCTCACATTTTGTCCTCTCCTGAACCCACAGCCCTGCAGCGTTTGCGTGGCTTTGAGGACGTGGATGAGGAGCTGAGTGAGATGCATTTGGAGGACCAGTCAGAGCGAGTCGAGGGTCGTCTGTCTGTGCTCAACCTCTTCACCTTCCGCTCAATGCGCTGGCAGCTGGTGTCCATCATCATTATGAACATGGGCCAGCAGCTGTCTGGTGTCAATGCGGTAAGCCACAACTGAGTCATAATTGAACTCTGCTCTGTAAACCATTTCTGAGTGCCTGTCACTCATTGTGGAGGGTTAGTTATGTGTATTTTACATAAGCGAATCGTTTCTCACAAAGAAATTTTTTTATTCGTCATAAAGATATAAAGATAAACATAGTAGCACCACATAATAAACTTTTGAGCTGGTAAAATAGTATGACAATGAGAGGAAGCAAGAGTCCTTCATGTGATTTTGTAAAAACTCTTTCTCCAGATCTATTACTATGCAGACAGTATCTTTGGCTCTGCAGGAGTGAGGCAGAGTGACATACAGTACGTTACCGTTGGTACAGGGACTGTTAACGTCTTCATGACCGTTGCTGCGGTAAGACTAACTCTCTCTCAGTTCTGATGATGAACCATTTAAAATGACTTGTCATTCGATCACTAGATGACAGAAGCCATAGTTTTTTGTTTGTTTAATGGTTGTTTTTTTTGTCATTGTTTGTTTGTTTGTTTGTTTGTTTGTTTGTTCCACAGGTGTTTATAGTAGAGGCCTCTGGTAGAAAGCTGCTTCTCTTGATTGGGTTTGCAATCTGTTGTTTTTCCTGTGTTCTTCTCACTGTTGCCCTCAACCTCCAGGTATATCCCTACAGCAGAGGCCACTAGCATGCAAATTGCACCAAATACAAAAAGGAAAAAAATGTTGCTTATAAAATAATAATATTCTGAAAGAGTTCTCATTTACATCTCCTTCCTCTCAGCTCTTAACATCCGCAGTAAGTAACGTGTTTAGTCAGCCTGCAGGTGAGATATAGTCATAGGTTTGAGGTTCGCACCCTCTGTGTGGGGTTGCATCTGTTTGCCTCCTGCACCAGTGTGAGACAGAATGTTGTAGACGCTGCAGGTTTATCTCACAGTATCAGCTGTCGTTCTGTTGACAGGAAAGTGTGGACTGGATGCCCTATGTCAGCATTGTCTGCGTGATTGTTTATGTCATTGGACATGCAATTGGCCCAAGTGAGTATGCCCTAAAGCCAGGTGATGTAAGATTTATTGCATCTAAGTTAGTGCTTTACATGCTCACATTTTCTTCACAATGAAATTTTCAGATTTCTGAATGTGGAAATATTCACACTACACACATTACCGTGATTAAAGTCAATGGAGTCGTGCACAGCTGGGCTAAACTTGCAGGGCACATCACAATACTGAAACTCGTGTTTCCTGTAGGGGCAACCTGATGTTGAAATGTCTAACTGTAAAAATGGAGCTCATGTTTGCATGTCTCCCCACCCTTTACAGGTCCAATTCCATACGTGATCACCACGGAGATGTTTCGCCAGTCTTCCCGCCCTGCAGCGTTCATGGTGGCAGGCTCTGTGCATTGGCTCTCCAACTTCACTGTGGGCTTGGTCTTCCCTTTTATGGAGGTTAGAGTTCAGATCTACTCAGACAGAGTCAAGGAGCAAGGCTACAGTTGGAAAGCAAACCATTCACAAAAAACACACACAGGCAGTTTTCAGAGACTGCTTATGACTGGTCAAACTTTTCAAAATTCATGTGGTTTTTTTTTTATAATTGGTCAGGTAGAAATTTAGCTGTACATCTTTTTTGAAAATGAGACATGATGAGGTAGCACATTATGAAAGGTTTTCAGGCTTATTTTTAGAGTCATATTGTCAGCCCATCAGCAGATTAAAATGTGCTGTTGTGTGAACTAATAGTAGGACTCATTTTCTAAGAGTCTTTGTGTATGTGTACTTACAGAGGGGACTGGGAGAATACAGCTTCATTATCTTTGCTTTCATCTGCCTTGCCACACTCATCTACATCTGGATTATCATCCCAGAGACAAAGAACAAGACCTTTCTGGAGATCAGCAAGCTGTTTGCAAAGAGGAACAAGGTAGAGATCGCTGTGGATTCTGGAGATTTGGACATCAAAGATATGACAGTAAAAGAAAGCTGGAAGGATGAGAAGGCCACTGCCTTCTGAGAGAACAAGACAGAGAGAGAGAGAGAGAGAGAGAGAGAGAGAGAGAGATCCTCTGTGTTAGAGACTGTGTGTTGTCAAGAGTGTTTCTGTATATTTCTTCTCAGTGCAAAAACCAATATAAAAATCTTTTTTGAAATAAATTGTGCAGATTTTATTTCTGTATGTTTAAATCACAGATTTCATTGTACACAAATAGTTTGTACACAAAAACTGGAAAAATGTCTTTAATTTGGGGCAAGAATATGTCATCATGAGCAAACATTTTCTTGTGCTAATATGCTTAAAAGGGTGAAATAACCACATTTCATCATGTGGTGCACTCTAACAAATACAAATGTCTCTAGAGATGTCTCTTAGTCAAGCAATGGGAAGCATAAACACAATACAAATATGTATTTATTGACAATACAGAGATATGGATCGTATAAGCTTGTGTATTGTTTGTTCTTATTAAAAATATGTCAATAACACTGCTGTTGTGGCTTTTCCAACTTCCAACAACAGGTATAGCATTAAAGCTTACATTTCACACTGCTATGTAATGCTCGGTAATGTTTGAATATGGCATTGTGATTGAGGGTATATAAAACTGATCTGATATTTTAGCTCATATGGTGATTGTTAAACCGGTGAAGTAGCATCTTTAATGCATTTGACGATATCACCAGAGCAAATAAGGGGCCACTGTGAGTCAGTAATGAAGAGCTAATGTCAGTTTCATTGAAATACACAGACAATATTCAAATCACTGGCTAAAAAACATAAGATATTGCAAAACATAGAATTTCAACGTTTCGTTTTCAAGTCAGACCATCACTTGCTGTTTAAAAATGGAGCTGACTGAAACTCTTTTCCAGTCCTCAGTCCTCCATACAGTTAAGGCTGCCTGTCAGTCAGTAAGGGGCACTTGTGCTTTGCCTGCAGCTCAACTCCTCCATACAGGCTGAGTTGAGTGCCGCCCCAACTCAACACATTCCCTTTCATAACATCGTTCTCACACTCCATCTGTTCCCGAATCTCCGCTGCACTGAGCACATAATCCCAAATGTTCACATCCGTCATGTGGCCCACAAAAGCATCCGAATCCGAGATGCCCAGGAATCCGTCCTGATCCTTTCCCAGGATGAGTACCCCACCTGGCTTTATGGAGTAACCGGCCTGCAGATACTGCTCTTCTCCTACAATACCGTTGATCCACAGCTCTGCTCCTCCAGTGTGGGAGGACCAGGTCACACAGTAATTGGCCCAGTCTCGGGAGCGGAGGTTGTGGGGGAGGTTGATGAACTCATTGCCAATCCACAGTCCCACCTCCTGATCGCTCAGGACGATCACCAGTTCGTTGTCGTTGCCAGAGCTGGAGTAAGATAGCACCGTGTGAACTGGTCTGGGCCTAAGGCGAATGTCCATGCAGACCGTGAAGGTGTGGAGGTCCATAGGATGAGTCAGGTCAGCCAAAGCATAACTTTCCAATTTTTTCTCCGGAAAGTGAAGTATCATTGAGGACAGATCCCGAGGATCTTAAAAAAAAACAAACAAGCAATTTACCTCATTACTGTTGATAAACAATAGTAAAAAGCTATTGAATTTGAACATATTTGAAGAGGCTGAGATATCAAACACTCAGGAAACAAAATCAGAATTGTAATAAGGCATAGAGGCTTTGGCATTCACCCTTACTGCTGGACCTTGAATCCTCCTTATCGTCTAAGTGGAAAGAAGAAAAACAGAATATCAAAAAGAGAATTTATATGCTTCTAGAAGAACATTAAAACCTAAAGTTAACCCACCTGAGTGAATGTGCTTGCCAAGAGAGGTAATCAGGCTCTCAATCTTCAAAAGCTTGGACTCAATCTCCTCTTGACGACAAAACGCTGAGTAAAATTAGAAACATGAGAAAAATCATTATTGCATATGGTTAATTTAGCACTCTTATAAGTATTAAATCCCAGAGAGAGAGAGAGAGAGAGAGAGAGAGAGAGAGAGAGAGAGAGAGAGAGAGAGTGAGGGAGAGAGAGTGAGAGAGAGAGAGAGAGAGAGAGAGAGAGACAGAGAGAGAGAGTGAGGGAGAGAGAGAGAGAGAGAGAGAGAGAGAGAGAGAGAGAGAGAGAGAGAGAGAGAGAGAGAGAGAGAAGAGAGAGAGAGAGAGAGAGAGAGAGAGCACAGGGAGTGGAAGTTCACATACTGCCTTTGCCCAAACGGGGAAGGAAGGAGGACTCCACCACACGGTCGTTGAGCGGTTGAGCCATACGGTAGTCATTCCACAGAGTTTTGTTGTCGTGGTCCATCAGAGTGCTCTCCAGCTTCCTGATCTGTGAACAGACGGTATCCACGCTGTTATTCATTTATGAAATGAAACATGATACAGTATGAGACTGCATAACGTACGCGATCATTTTGTTTGTAAGTATACTGTATCTATTGCACTAAGTAAGCCAAGGACCTGATTGTGAGAGAGAGTGATTGGAGTGTCAAACACGGTCCAGAGAATGCTCTCGTAACAGGGCGGCGTGGTGAGAGAGCCATGATATCTGTAGAAGTGAGAGAGGTTTTCAGGAAGCATGGAACGGACGTTTAAAGTGGAGATGTTCATGGACTGGCCTGTAAAGTGCACAGAAATTAGAGCATAAGGTGTACAGGAGGCATGAAAATTGATGTGAGAAATATTAAACTAGTGAAAGAAAGCATCCTTGAAATTGTGTTGTACAAGCAACAATGTCTCACCCGCATACTTGACCTTTGCCAAGTTGGATATGAAATCACTGTAGTAGGTATTTTCAAAATGTCCATCCTGCAGACCAAAAAAAATCTTCAACATAACTGACATTTCACATCTTAAAAAATGCACCGAGATAGGGACACAGCTTAACCATAATTTAAAATGTTGTGAGTGATATTTGAAGAGAACACAGGTTTCACATTTCATAGCTAACAAGACTATGTTAAAAGGTCAGCTATTACTGAAACACTGGTAGAGATGCAACTCAGTGGCTGAATTACAGTTCTATTCGCATAGGATACCAGTTGCCAAAAGAAATGACCTACTATATCATTGATTGTCAATGCTTTGGACCTATTCGTCTGCAGCTGAAATGTCAGCCAGTAGGCCAACATGCAAGGGCTTGATCAATGAATCCATTTAGGGCAAAAAATGTTTGACACACTCCAGACTACCACTTCACCACAGCCTGCAAGCTTAGTATTGCATAGGATGTCTTTCTATAAACTACAAACAAATGCATCATTTGTAAAGCCATAATTGATCCATTTTAGAAGAATTCTTAAATCTGTATTCTTAAAAGATGTTTGCCCATGTTTTTGTGCAGATAGCAAGAAAACTATGTAGTTTACTCTGTTTCCTCAAGGTGGCAGTGTTGTACCGAAGATTATTTCATGAAGTCTTATCACTATATTGAATTACATCTCTTCAAAGTTACTTTGGATAAAAGCGTCTGCCAAATGAATAAATGTAAATTATGTCAAAAACATTTTTCCAGTTACAAATATGAGAATATGATCAATCTGGGACTCAGGTTATTTGTATCTGCCAGCATGTACAGATTCATTGAGAACTTCAGCTCTCACCTCATAGAAGAAGGCCAAAACTGCCAGTCCATCAGGCTTATCTTTAGCCTCAGAAAAGCTCTTGTACTTCTCAGAATTGTAGTGGACAATGTGGAGCTGTAAAAAAAGACATCACGCAGGACAAAGCAATCGGCCAAATCTATGATGTCATTTCCAAGAAATGGGTATGTGACATGCTGATAGGAAAGAGAGCAGCTTCATGAAAGTCACATAGCAAATTTCTAATGACTGGTTATGTCTGCACGAGGGAAAATGATTTAATCCATTAGCAATCCCAAATTTCAGTCGAGTGTTTAATAGTCAGCCAACACATCAATTATCACTGCTCATCTTGTGGTGTTAAAATCTTACAAAATGAGGCTTACTCAAAGAAAATAAGACCAGCCTATTTGTCTCACTGTAGATATTTTGTATCTTTATTTAGGTTAATGAATTTTCAAGCCCTGCACAAAGTAGGATAGTGATAGGGAAGAGGAAATTAAAAATTTAACACAACAGAAGGACATGTGACTCACCTCCGCCATGTAACGGATGCCATCCAAGGTGTGCTCAGCTCCACTTGCCTCCAGGTCCCAGCCTCCCCAATGCAGGTGCATCTGAACAGCTGTGTAACGTGCTGGCAGCCCCTCAGTGATCATCATACTAGGTGGTAGTTCAATTTGAACTGTCAAGATAGATATACAATATCCCACAGTTGTTCAAAATAATATGTAAACTGGAGAAACATCCTACCCGTACTGCATGGTACAATTGTTTCATTAGCATCTTTTTTTTTTTTTTTTACGTTAGTTTTTAATGTGAAGGGGTTATGCAAAGAAAAGCCCATTTATAAATGTTACAATGCCTATGGCATGAGTATACTGCATGTGACCAATCAAAAAGTAGAGGTTGATTCCTGAAATACAGCTTTGGACAATTAGCTTTTTTTATTGTCTCTTAGAGCCACCAGGAAGCATATGTAAATGAAGAAGGTGAAGGGAAACAAACAGCACATGTCTCTGAAGTTTAAAGTCTTTAATAAATTGCCTCCATTGGTTACAAGACACTGACAATATACAGACACAAGGTGGCGTCATAGCTGGCATCGAGTCAATGTGGTACCTTTCAGCAGAGTGTAATATTATACTTTTCAACAACTGTGTCTGGTGAAATTTAGCCAAATACGGAGAAAGGGACCCTCATTACCCGGAAATGCTGTATTTGTTGGAGAGCGATTTTTTAAACATTTTTTTTTAACATTACCTGAATGCCCATTGTTGGTCATGAGGAAACTTGCCAAGCCTTTCATCATAGCCCGTAAGTTCGAGCTGCAACATGCGCGGGTTGTAACGCACACTGCGCCGCTGGATATCGATAGGGGACTGGTTGCGTCCGCCGCAAGCGGGATACTCCTCTGCCCAGTGCTTCTGGTCCAGGGCCCCCTCTGAGAGCCCATGTGGAAAGATTAAGAAGATTTGAATTGTATAAACTAGTCAGACGAGTGTTATTTATTTATTTTCTCTCGAGCACCCCCACAGTATCACTTGTTGTCTCTGATTAAAAAAAGGTTCATGATAAAGTCTGGCAACAGGACTGCTAGTCTAAGTATACTTTCGAAATACATCTGTGTAGGTGAGAATTATTTTTACATTTTTAGCAAGTTCGTTAATCATTGATGAGGTTGGCTGTTGCTATAATAGTTTGAACTGGAAATGTATATCTTGCTGGAAATTGCATGTAGTTGAATCACCCCAAATTTACTTTAAAAACTTTCTCAAAAATGTATGGCTTTTTTTTGTGTTTTCAGAGTTTCAATGTTTAACAGTGTAGGAGTTGGAAAGGGTGACATAGTGATCCCTATGTCCTCTAAACACTAAGAAAACTGTGAGGAAAGCGATATCCTGGAAAAATAAATCTCAGAATTTTGAATGACTTGTAAAGTAGATTCTGTGTAGCTCATTTAAAAACTGAGATTTGCTACTTAATTGTGATAGCCAGTTGCCAAATTCTAAGTGATCCTAATTTTGAAGGTTTCGCACTGTATATGCGTGTTAGGTGAATTTGCATAATGTACATTAACAACACACAAGAATACGCCAGCTGTAGCCTATGTGTTACTCTGGAGCTTGATATTTGGAATGAAGGAAAAACGAGGCCATTTGTAGGTAGAAATTACTTTACTTTACCCGAGTATGTCCAGTGCGTTCCACCAATCCCAGCGAAAACAACTCTTGCCAAGAGGAATTGTACGAGAATGGAAAAACACTCCATCCCGATTTTGTCCTGTTACGCACAGCTTAGCTTCTGCACACAGATTACTACTGACAAAGAGGTGAAGTACGCTGTGAAAACTCTGATGGGAGAACCCCTCGGGCGAGCCTACTCCCTGTTACAGTGTTGTTCACACAGGACTTGATTCTGATATCGACTTCGCAAGCTTTTAGGAAAGAGTATATACACGAAATGCCGAGGGCGGGCAATCATACCGTAGTACAGACATCACCGGACACACTAACAGGCAGCTGTGGGAGTCAGTTAAACATCTGACTATTTCCCGAGCACATTTTTGTCTTTTGTGCACATCTCCCCATTTTCTTGTTTATACTCAAACCTTGCGTTAGTGCACTCTTTGTAAATTGTTAGTTTTGGATAATGATTGTGTATTCCAACTTGCGTCACATCAGTCTTTTATCCAAGGCACCACATCTTACTTTAAACACTTATGAGAAGGAATTCATTCTGATTGACTGAGTGTTCGCAAATTAAGTAAATATGAAAAGTAAAACTGCTGTTTGTAAACTAGAGTTGAATTAACTTGTATATTTCCACTTTGATTAGAGTGGGATCATGTAGTCTCTGTCATATTTGAGTGAGCTTTTCACATTGAAGGATTTACTATGTGGAGTGACTTGAGGCCTGTACTGTTGATTTTGGAGAGGTGGAACTGATGTGTATTTTTCCACGGTAAAACAATGTAGCACGAATACATATAATGTCGCAGAGCGATTTTGTGACAGTCATGCATTGTTATGTAACAATGTGTGCATAGTCTAATAATAAATAAATACATGGGAATTCATTCTATAAATAAAGGATATCACATTTGACCGATGTTGTGTCTGCATATGGGGATGGAGTGATTAGGCTTATCCTTTACTGATGATGGTAAGAGGTTGTAGAAACAATTGTTACAAAGGTTTGAATAATTTTGTGATTTGCTTAGTTTCTTCCTCCATGTTATAGTAAAAAATAGGCTAGACACCCAAGCAAAGAGGCAAAATCCTTGCCTTGACAGCTCAAGAATCTGTAGGCCATCAACATGTTGGTTCACTTTTCGGAGGGTCATTTTTAAATTATAAATGTTCTCATAATGTCACTATATATAAACAAATGGCAAAATTACTTTCACCCTCTGTGATATGGAACAGTTAGTGGGGAAATTTTGCAAAGTCATTCGGAGAAGTGCTGAATGCTTGTTGAAACATGTCGGACCATTCCAGTCTGAATTGTTTGAACGAACACTGAAAGCCATTAAAGCGTTTCCAAGGTAAAGGATTGGAAAGGGCCTGTAAAACAAGTTCTTTTTTTTTTCTAAAAGGGTCATACGATACCTAAAGTTAGAATCATTTTGTCAGTCATAGCCAACAAAGAATTAACTACATTTATGTTCATTTAATGAATAAAAACATCTTTTAAAACTTCTAAAGTTCTATCCTAAAATTAGCCATTCCCCTATTTACTTCATACCCACTGAAAAGCCCGAAAAGTGCAAAGAAATGTCTCTTTACGGAACTGCTGCTGCTCGGATCGGCCACTGGATGTCGCAAATTACAAAGTCATTGTTGCTCAAAGTCATTCACTGCACCAAGTAGCAGTAGGCTACTTCGTGCTTTTGCATGAAGGGCATCGTTCATTACGAATATAGAGGAGTGTGCACTTAGAAAATAAATTTTAAAGTAATGTTACAGTGTTTATTACTCCGTCTGTGAGAGGGAATTCCCCGTCATAGAGGACTGGTAACCATTTCCATATTTGGAAAATATTAGTAGGTGCATTAAATGGAGATAATCACAAAAAGGGGGAGTATTTCTTTATTTAAATAAAGAGCAAAATACCCTTAAAATGCTTAAGAGCTCATCTTCATTTTGGCTGGGGGTAGTCTGAGCCCTTTGCTCATTCGCATGTGTCTAAGGGAAGCACTACCATTATAAAACATTACGCAACAGACATGCCACCTAATCCAGCGGACACGTTTTGGAAAAAAAAAAAAAAAAGAAAGAAAAAGAAAAAACACGCATCGAAATTACTAAAAATGTTTCAGTTCAACAGCTGATTCGAAACAATACAAATAAATTCAGACAGCCTCACTGATAACTGCATAATTTCAAAAACTTGAAAGCTAACGAGTACAGCAAGTCACTGCTACTGATGGAAGTAACTACAGTGACGTATGTCTGGCTGTAGCTGATGCTCTGCACGTACTCCACAATGCGTCAGTTCATGACCATCACGACTATGAATGGATGCTCCACCAAAGCATAATGATATATTAGGTTAACCATATGTTCAGTGTAATGACATCATATTTTTACCTGAACATATTTTACTTTTTGAGCGCTTTTAAGGGATTTTATGTAGCGTAGTAGAGGATACAGGATTGAATGAATCAGATGCCTGCATCCATTTGGGGCGGGGTCGTGATGGCAGAGAACGTGCACTTCTCCTCGCACGCTCAATAGCGTGCCGCGTGAGACTGGTCTAGCCAATCATACTCCTCGGGCTTCTTCCTCATCCCCTCCATTTATCAGCACGCTATACTGCACCCATTGCCTTCTCTGCTTGCTTCAACGGTACAGTACTGTCCTTGCACACAGCTAGGCCGGACAAGGTAAGACGAGTTCTGAACATTGTGTACTAGCAAAAAACTGACGCATTTCATACAAAATCAGCGTTATTCTCTTTGAACGACAAGATCATTTTTACTATTTAGAGTCATTTTTTATGTATCATGCGGCAAGGTCTGCTCTTAGACATTCATAGTTATGTAAATCAGAAAGATCGCAGGTGATGCTTTCACTCAAATGATCAGTTTGGAGCATGTAGTTTGTGTTTTCCGTATTTTACCCAGCAGCAAACTAGCTTGTTCTGTCGACAAGAATGTGCCTCGCTCCAAGTTGATGTGGTCTATTTATATCACGCCTGTCACTTGGAGATTTCATACTGTGAGTGGTTTGTATACAGGGCTCTCGGTGTCAAGTTACAACCAGCAAGTGGGGTGGACGTTTTTCTCATTTATATCTTAAGAATGGCATAGAAAGTTCGAAACGTTTTGGTTGGAGGCGCAAGTTGATACGTTGAAGTGCCACTTGATTTTGGCAACTAGTTGCTGGCTAGCGGATTTCTGCTATGTGTAGAGGGGGTGTGTTCGGAACATGCGCACCCTGGAAAAATATACATGTATCACACAGCGATGCACAATTCATGCTGTTCACAGTGTACAAAAACGCTCTTAAATATTAATCCTACTGATGTAATAATCTTGTTAACAAACAAGGCTGTCGTTACATTCAGCTTTTCCAGGTTTTGATGTCTAAAGTTATAGTTTTGTTTTTGGACAGACATGATACTGCAGAGCAAATGTACCCTTTGTGTTTCAAATTGCTGCATTTTCACAATCAAAGAAGCAGAGAGCAAAGGATTATACGATTTTGCTCTGCACAGGTAGTAGTGAAGTTCAGTGTCTTTTTTTTTTATCACGCGTGACTCATTTCAGATGCTTTAAAAGCCAATATTCCATTAAAATAGCAATATGCACACCTTGTACCGCCGGGTACACTGTAGCAGGGGGCAGGGTCACATGCTGCTGTCTGTCTCGGCATAGACCCGACTCACTGCTTTGTGGCCAGTGGCAAGTTTCCATGCCTACATTTAAGGCCATAGGATTTTCTATTGGTCCAGCAGAAATGGATGTGCTTGTTGTTGCCTATACCAGTGAGTAGAAATCTGTAATTCTTTGTTGGAGCTGGCTGAAGCATTGATAGGAATTTTTAGGTCTCCCTTAGAGGAACAAAATAACATATCGTGAAACAGCTTAACATATTCCCTACACTAGCATATATTTTGATATCCTGCAGCCACACTCTTATCATTAATAGCTTGTCTGTGTTCAGCTGTAGGAGCACTGGCTGTGGAAGTCACGATATGCTGCATCACTGGATGTGCTGTAGGAAACAGGGCCGTTGACTTGATAAGTGTGGTGTGAGGCAAACCAGTAGCTCACTTATTCACAGCTGTATTCCTGTAGGTATATTTTATTTAACGGTACTCTCAAGTTTAAATGATTTTGCATTAACCAATGAATGGGACCATGTGGATGCTGATGTAATTTTGGTGAAAGACCAGGCCCTTCAAATCAGTTGCCACCGCAAGTGATTCATTTCATCCGTGCTAGATGAATTATTTCCTTTGGGCCTACTCACACAGTGAGGCTATGTTGAGTCACACTTGTGCTTGTGCTTTGGGTTTCAATGCTCATTGGAAAGTATAGCCTAAGGTAAATGAAATGGGACATATTAGGTGTGTCTAAAGATCAGCCAGCATCAGTTTGAAAGGCTTGTGTTGTCTGCCTTTGATTAGCCTGCAGGCTAGTTGATCAGTTTTGCTTAGTCACAGTGCCACTGCAGTCTCCCTCCATGCCCTTCCATATGAGCAGTCAATGACATGGTTTTTATTCCTGCAGGATTTCTTCGGTCAGTTTTTGTTATACAATGTATTCCATAAAATTGTAAATCTGATATGGTTGTCTAATGGACAGAGGTATCTGTCATTACTTTGGTCCTGACCAATAGACATTTCTGTCCATGTAACTTGTGATGGTATTTCCCTATGAGACACAGTTCGTGTGTCCTTTGCCTCAGCCGCAATTATTAACATTTTCCAAAGTAGTTTCAAATTTATTTAAGTGTATGGAATTAGATGACTCTAGAAAAAGTCTGGATGTCTCCCTCACTAATTCTGTATTTTTTTCTGCTCAGATCCTGCAACATGTCCATCTTGAAGATTCATGCTCGTGAGATTTTCGACTCCCGTGGGAACCCCACTGTGGAGGTCGATCTCTACACCAAGAAAGGTATAAAACATGACACAGAGTAAGACTGGGATTGCTTGTTAATGATGTAATAAGTGCGGAAGTAATTAGTATTCCTCTCCTGATTTTATGTTTTTGTCTCTCGATTAAAAAGACAGTTGTTTTTGGCCCTATGCACTAGTGTATGACTTGCATAGAAATAATAATATTGCATCTGCAGTCAGGGTGATTTTCATAGCTGAGGAGTTGAACCAAAACATAATAATTATGTAAACAGTAGAATTACCCTGGACATAGTGCCAAAGTAGTAACCCATTACCCATATGTCAAGTGTAACCATAATGGGAAAACATTTGTGTCTATTAAGGTAATAATACACAAATTGGGGTGACTGATACTGTGTCTAGTCTTGCCAGACTGTGAGGAAGAGAGAAAATGCTGTAGTTCTGTTGAGCTGGGAGCTTGTGAGCTCCCCTCTGTTGCCAGAGAGAGTGGGTATCCAATAAAAGCAGTAGATCAGGTGGTGGACAGTTAAAAATAGCGAATGTAACGGTACACTGCATGGATAGCATTGCCACTTTGTAATGCTCTATACTTGAAAACAGAAAACCAACCACATAGTGGGCATTTCACATTGCTTCCCTCCACAGTGTAGCTTTTACCACAGTTTCAATTATAGGTTAATGCGCCATATTTTGTTATGACTTTGGTGTATTATAGAATAACATGTTTCTCAGATCTCTGGATTATTGCGCCTAGTATTTCCCTGATTTAAAACATCAATCTAATATTTTATTAATCTGTTTTATTTTAATGTATTTTCATTTTATCTCACAGTAGGCTCCTCTTTTTAATTTATACAGTTTTGAAAAATTTGTACTTCTCTTGTGTCTATCCGATATTAACCTTTAATGAATGAGAGTCCAAAACAAAGCGTCTATTTAGAGTATGTCGGTTGACCGGACTGTTAATGAAACACATTGAGTCGGCTGACCAGCTGGGGAGAAGATAAACAGTGTACAAGTGCATAGGAACATTGAATAGGGTAACCAGCTTGAGGAAAAAAAAACAGCCATACGTAGAAACTTGTCTCTTCATTATTTAGTAGAAACAGAACAGGCTTTGTTTGGCTGGTATAGATGCAGCTCAACATGCCGGTTGTTTGGTTTGCTGCCTTTTGTGCTGGAGTTCTACCCTTCTACATTTCCTTACAAGAAATCTAGTCTGTTGCAATCCTCTGCTTTTTGCCAAGCCTCGTTTTATATTTCCTTTTAGTCTTGAAACTGGATTGGTTGTGCAAGCAGAAATAGGTCTTCCTGAAATAATTTGTCTACTACAAGGTATTACATAATTCTATTGCCTCACATCTGTGGGAGGGACACAGTACTGTAGTGTTTATTTTGGCTGTTCAGGGCCATCAGGAAGCACACACCAGGAGGTCATAAAACGGCACACCCACTTCAGAATCATTTCATTTAATAATATAGTCATTTTATCAGCGATTTTAGAAATTTGAAGTATTTCAGTTTATCAACTTAGTGTAACATGTCAGTTATTAGAACATAAAAGGATGATTTGAAGTGTCATTTCTAGACCAAGGATTAGCCATTCAGTTTACTCTTAGTAACAGTATTATCCAGCTTCATTTTTGGAATATTGTTCAAAATTCATTCATATTCATATTTTATCAGCGGTTTAACAGTGGTTCTTTAGTGCAGATGTTTGGCAAAGTCCAGACCAACAGCTTAAATCGCCAGTCAGTTAAGCTTTAAATCCCTTTTTAATTTGAGTCTGGCTTCGGTTAGAATCTGATTTTCAGTTAGCCAGACGCTGAATACAATTGTCACATTCAGATTAGCTTCACATAGCTGAGCTGACAGGTGGTAAATGTGTGGCATCCTCAAACTGCCATGTATGCCCGGTTTTCTGGTGTATTACATCACAACAGTCTGCTTTGTGAGAAATCCCCCAGTCTTTCCTGGCAAAGAGCTTTCATAATGCCAGAATCCCTCCCGTTGACTTGAGTTGCTTTCCCTTACAGACTTCTGGAGCTGTCTCTGCTGTATTGAGATATGCTGAGATATTGATGAAAGATATAGAGATACTGACAGTACATGTACCAGCACTGTCTATCATACTGTCATCCTTTCAAGGAAATGCAGTGTTGTTATGTAATCCCTTTCCCTTCAGTGGATGAGGGGGAGGGGCTTTACAGGTTCATTGCGTGTTTCCATGGCAAACTGCATTCAACATCACAAGACAAATTATTCCTATTTGCAGAGTCAGGAACACTGGAGCTGTCTGGTTCACAGCCTTTTTTGTAAGCAGTTTGTGTCGCAGCTGTTTTAAATGCATCTTAATCTTGTTCATTCTCAGGTCTGTTCAGAGCTGCAGTGCCTAGCGGGGCTTCCACTGGCATCTATGAGGCACTGGAACTCCGTGACAATGACAAGACACGCTATCTGGGCAAAGGTGTGAATGAACTGTACAATAAATCTTTACTTTCTCTATTTAGTACTAGTGTAACAGCAACAAACAAACAATGTATTTTGGATATTTTTCTGTAGTCAACACAGCTATCTCAATATACACACTGGCATTTTACAATGCATTTTTACAGTGTGTTTGAGTATTATTCTGTCATTTGATAACATCCTAAAGTTTGTATAGAACTAATTACATGCAATATTTTTCAATTACTATATAATATAACAATTATGAAGTACTCAATGAATATATGCAACAAGTTACATCTCACTATTCTAACTAATTTAGATTATTTCCATTTGCGCACAGTAATCCGCATTCAGTTTTCTTTTTCTAAGATTCTTTGACCTGCTGTTACTCAAAATCTTATCTGTTAAATGTTGAATAACATCATACCATGACCAGTTTCGGTTGTAGGTTACATGGGTAGTAGGTCTCTCTTAGACAACATGAAACACACTGTAAGAGCTCACTGTTAAAGTGGATTGCAGGGAATGGAATTGACCCATCAGTGGATCTGCTCATCTCCTTAGATACTGCTCCTTAGTCCAGCTTTGATCTGGCAACCGTAGACACCAAAGAGCAAAAGCCGGGGGAAGACCCTAAATATGCCCATTTTCAAGTTTGCATTTTCAAGTGGGAGCGCTACATTGTTGCTAAGACGTAAACAGTTCCTCTGGCCTTAAAAGATGTAATACAAGCCTGTAGGGTCATTTTATTTATTTGTATCTCTAAAATGTTTTAAATTCGCGTCGTCTCCCCACTACATAAGAGAAGAGATGGGCAAAAACAGTGTACAATGACACTCCCACAGAGTTCCACTGTATCCAACTCAGACTTTCAGAGTCTTTGATTTCAGATGAGTTCTCTTGCACACTGTTGGGACACATGATATGATGTAATTTCAGAAAGATCAGTTAGACACTGAAATGAACTGAAACTGGTTTCTAGTTTTGGATAGGCTTCTACTGCAGTTTCTTCTTTCCTTTCTTCTTTGGCTCTCCTGACAGCACTTTTTCTTCCCTCTTCTGTCAGGGGTGAAAAGAGCTGTTAAATATGTAAATGAGTTCTTGGCCCCAGCTTTGTGTAATCAGGTAAACGTGTGTGGAAAAAAAACAAAACAAACTAAAATAAAGGACCATTAACATCTCAGATGACACAGTGCTCAAACACGCATGGACCTGGGTTTGCTTTGTGAACTAATCTCAGTGGGCATTTATGGATGATCACAGTGTCCCAAAACAGTGTTCCTAACCTTTGTCAGTGACATGAACCACAAAATTTGACCCAAGCAGTTTAAATCAGAAAAGTCAACTCTGTGATCGTCTAGTCGTGCCTGCTCTGCATGCTCCTGTTGTACTCGGGTCAGTGATGGTCTGCTTGTTCCCTGCAGGTGTCTCAAAAGCTGTTGAGCATATCAATAAAACAATTGCACCTGCTCTGGTTAGCCAGGTAGGAATATTCATTATTTAACTAACATGAAAATGTGTGCTAGAATCAAGAGCTCAGAAAATGTTAATATAGAAGTATGCGAGAAATATCACTGTAGATAAACTCACATTTAACCTGTCACAGTATTCAGCAATGAATAGAAATGGTAGGCACCCCTTTTCACTTAAATACATTTAATTTATTCATGTCTTGCTGCCTGTTTCCTGTTGGGTGATAAACATATAGAGCTAACTTATGTACATTGTACAGTGCATTTTTTTTTTTTTTTTTTGCTCATAGCCATCTGATATTTGCCTGGGTAAGTGTGAGGTTTAGCTATGACAGTAGTTACAAGCTGAGGCTGATCTCTTCATGATATGGTCTTGTAAATTTGAATGCTTTGAACACATTAACAATGCACAGACTTTGTGTTGAGTGAAATGTAACGGTCCTGTCATAAAATGCGTTTGCATTATCTCTGATGGGGTTCCTCTCCCTGTTAAACAGAGCGTGTCCGTCTTGGAGCAGGAGAAAATTGACAAGCTGATGCTCGACATGGATGGCACAGAAAACAAGTGTAAGTTGCCGCTACGCACTACACCTTTTATATTGATAGTTACAAGTATAAGTATTAATATTTTTTACCAATAGTTACACCTTTTATATTAATAGTTGTCAGAACACGACATAGCTAGGATCTGCATAGAGTCTTACAAAACTAAAAAACTTAGATTTCCCTTGTTGTTTATGGTTGGACTCATTTCATTCATCTTCAATGCTCTCATTTCACAGCTAAATTTGGTGCTAACGCCATCCTGGGCGTCTCCCTGGCTGTGTGCAAGGCCGGAGCTGCAGAGAAGGGGGTCCCTCTGTACCGCCACATAGCCGACCTCGCTGGAAACCCTGAAGTCATTCTCCCTGTTCCTGTAAGACCCGCCTCTGCCCTCAAAAGCTCTAATGATGACCATCAAAATATTTTCACAAGCTTTCTTATGCTGTTTCTTTCTAGCCCGTGGTGCTCAGCCGTGGTTCAAAGACACTGTTTACTGTTGACGCATCTTTTCTCTCTGTTTTCAAGGCCTTCAACGTCATTAATGGTGGCTCCCATGCAGGCAACAAACTGGCCATGCAGGAGTTCATGATTCTGCCGGTTGGTGCCAGCAGCTTCAAGGAGGCCATGCGCATTGGTGCTGAGGTCTACCACAACCTTAAGAATGTCATCAAGGAGAAGTACGGCAAGGATGCAACCAATGTCGGCGATGAAGGTGGCTTTGCCCCCAACATCCTTGAGAACAAAGAGGGTGAGAAACAAAAGAAAAATGTGTGTTCATACCACTGTCTCAAATCATTGGGCCTTATTCACCAACCATTCTTAAGAAGAAATTTGTTCTTAAAACTCACTTACGCAGTTTTCACAAAGATTCTGACATTCACCAATGTTTTCTTATTTGGGATTTGTTCTTAGGTAAGACCAAAATCTATGCACACTGAAGAGCACACTTAAGCACATTTCAGCACAAAATAATTGTTTATTGAGTTTCCCTCAAGTCTACAGTTGTATAATGTTATAGGATTTAAATTACAGTCATTTTTTTTATCATTTATAATATTTTTTTAATAATTATTTTCATTATTTTGCAAATCATTATAGTATTTTAAAGTAAATAAACACAACACTAACACTTCATGTAACTCTCCAGAATGTAGTGCATATTTATTCATACTTTTGTACAATGAGCGAAAAAGAGCAATATGGAGACTGTGATAAGTGAGCTGTAGTTTTACATACAGTACTTATGGGTTATCCCATTCTGAAACCAGACAGGTAGTAAAGCAGGTGTGTGAGAATCAGTCAGTTTTACTTTTAAACATATGGATGAATATTAAAATACCTGGACAGAGCAGACGCAGCCATTCTAGCCTTTGCTCCTGTCTGCTACTGTACACACGTTTCATTGAACCATTAAAGCGGGAGCAGAAGTGATGGCTCAAGCTACTTGTTGGTTGTTATAAAAGAACACAGAATTGTGAAAAATAAAGTTGGAATTGCAAGAAAAAAAGTCACAATTGCAAGGAAAAAATCAGAATTGTAAGAAATGAAGTCATAATTGCAAGAACAAAAGTTGGAATTGCAAGAAAAAAAGTCACAGTTGCGAGAAATAAAGTCAGAATTGTGAGAAATAAAGTCAGAATTGTGAGAAATAAATTCGGAATTCCGAGAAATAAAGTTGCAATTAAGCAGACTCTTTTTTTTAATGTGGCGGAAATGGGCTTCCATAGATTTCCGTGTGTTCACATGGCCCTGCAGTCTCATGTCCTTTTATGGGGGTTGGTGGGGCATTTACCTGTGCTAATTAGAAACAACTAGCACACGCTTTCAATTTACGAGGACAATGGGGTGCTAGCAAAAAGTGCAAAGAATTCTGCAGTTTAAGAACACATCATGAATCTGACATAGACGTTTCTCAGGATATTGGTGAATGATGCGCATTGTTCTAAAGTAGAAGCTGCCCGTGATTCTGGGCTTAGTGAAGGATGTTGATAAAATAGCCAACCATGTTTTGGTGGTCATTGAATGCCTATCCACTATGAGTTTAGGACTAAAAATCCATTGCTTAATCTGTTATGTATATATAGATATAGAAGAGGTCAGCCCATTTTATATATATATATATATATATCAGAGAAGATTTTGTTCCTCCCATAATAGATGATCATGATCCACACTGATCCAAGCATGTCTGGTGTGGTAGGTATTTTAACCCCTTTCTGAAAACTTCCTTTAGCAGAACTGTTGTGTGGCCTTTCTAAGACCCCCCCCCCCCCCCCCCCCCCCCCAGTCCTCTCAGCTCTTTGCCTGGGAATGTCTCCCTTTCAAGCAACAGATGATTTCTAAATAAAGGCTTCGACCCAGGAGCATAAACTGACTCTCAGCCAGTGAACCACCTGAACTATGGCCCTGTTACTTGTGGAGGTGCTGAGATGGCTGAATGCCTCTTGTCGAGCAGGGATCCTGTGCGTTGAACAGTCTGCTGCACCGTAAAATAAAACTACTGCTCAAAACCACTTAAAGATAGCACATAGGTTCTGGTCTTTATATGTTAATAGGTATTATATGCAGCTATTACTGTATGTACGAAGTATTGGCTTTAACTAGCTTTTAATTTTGCAGTTTGTGAAACTTAAAAACCACCAGGCCTGTAAATTTCTTCGCACCATTTAAAGAGAGGCCCATTCTTGAGAAACGTAGCACTGGAGTTTTCAGCAGAATTAGCCATTGTCATCAGCAAAGAAGGTTTACTGCTGACAGATATCCTGGATACTAGAAACTGAACTTTCATGGTCATATTTTCATTTTTTTATGCAAATGTGATGAAGCTTGGCTCAATTATTTGTCCTTCACAACTAAAGCACATCAGGCTGTAAGGGAGGCGGTTGTGAATCCTGAACTCTGATGGTAATACTGAATTTTTTTGTAAAATAAAAGACTCTTTTCATTGAGGGATTCCTGCTCAGCCTTGGACGCAGCTGATTACATGCTTTACTTTCTGTTTTCTCTATGTCTCAACAAAGCATAGGGAAAGAATTGGAAATTTGCTGAGGTGTTCTCCATTCCTCAGAGCAGAAGAACAAGACCCCCTTTGTTGTCACTCATTAACCTCATGTCCTTTGATACTTGAATTCCATCATAATTAAACGGTTTCTCTCCAGCCCTGGAGCTTTTGAAGAACGCCATCAGCAAAGCCGGCTACACCGACAAGATTGTGATCGGCATGGATGTGGCTGCTTCCGAGTTCTACAAGGGTGGCAAGTACGACCTGGACTTCAAATCCCCCGACGACCCCAGCCGTTACATCACCCCTGACCAACTGGCTGACCTCTACAGGAGCTTTGTGAAGGATTACCCAGGTCAGTTAACCAGATCAGTGGATCCTTTCCCTTAAGTGTTATTATTGCTCTACTACAGCTAAAACACATTGGATTCAGTTATATTCAGGCCTCTTGAATGTATTCCGTTACACAGAAGAGAGACTTCCACCTTGTTTTGGCATCATTATACCTCAGCAGATGCAAAATATTAAAGTTTGTGGTTTCTTTCAAGCATGAAAAAAACAAACAAACAAACAAAAAAAACCACATGTGCCCTGGATAATTGCTTAAATTAGCACTGTTGGGCATGTTTAGCATTTTATGGCACCTTAATTTCCTGTCGAAAAAATTTGACTGGTGCACCTCGTTAAATAAAAAAAATGTAATGACTTTAGAAATCAGGGATTAAATATGCAGTGGTGAAAATGAGTTTATGTACTGGAGTATCTCCTTTGGTGCTTGACGTATCGAATCTCAACCTAATGATCTCCCACACTGTGGCTTAGAGCAGGCTAAACAAAAGGCCAAATAAGATTTTAATGAATTAACCTCCTGAGGCCTCTCAGCTTAGCTTTGCTAATGCGTGAAAACCTATACCCTCCATGACACGGATCATGAGTTGGCTCCCATACCAGCACTGATGGGGATTTAGAACAGCTGTTAAAGTTTTCCCCATAAATGTTTTTTTTTCACTAGAACTTAAAATGTTTGTTGAATGGAGTAGCGTAAAAACCACACTGATGCGTTTTTAATTTTGAGTTTTAATTTTTTTTCAATATACCATTGTTACTGCTGAGTTTTCTGTGGCGCTTGTCTTATAAATTGTATTAGTCTGAGGTCTGGCAAAAGATGAGTTACAAAAATTATTTCTCACAGTTCTAAGATTACCAGACATCTTAAAAGACCCACATATGTAATTGTTTTTAAGGTACTTACTCTCAGAGTCCTAAATGAAAATCTCCTCTCTCCTCAGTGGTGTCCATCGAGGACCCATTTGACCAGGACGACTGGGGGGCATGGACCAACTTCACTGCCAGCACCAGCATCCAGGTGGTTGGTGATGACTTAACTGTGACCAACCCCAAGCGCATTGGCAAGGCTGTCTCTGAGAAGGCCTGCAACTGCCTCCTACTCAAAGTTAACCAGATTGGCTCAGTCACTGAGTCCCTGCAGGCGTGAGTTCCCTTGGCACTTTAGCCCTTTCATTTCTTGAGTTTCTCAACCTCATAAAACGTTTCTGCGGTCTTTTTAACAGTATAAAACAGCACAACTAGAAATTTTGGTTTGGTTTGACTTACTCATTTTCTTTTTTCTGTGTAGCTGTAAGCTGGCACAGTCCAATGGCTGGGGTGTCATGGTAAGCCATCGTTCTGGAGAGACAGAGGACACCTTCATCGCTGACTTGGTGGTGGGACTCTGCACTGGCCAGGTATGCAAACCAATATCGATTCACGATAATTCTTTTTCTCTGTCCCTACATCACATCCTAGTAATTGTTATTGCTGTAGTGCACTTCTGTTGTGATGGTGTAGAAGTGAGTGAACATCCTGAATACATATCGTCTCCTCTGTGTGTGTGTGTGTGTGTGTGTGTGTTTGTCTGACTTCAGATCAAGACTGGCGCACCCTGCCGATCTGAGCGCCTGGCCAAGTACAATCAGCTGCTGAGGTTGGTGTTTTTTGGGGTTTTTTTTAGATTCAGACTAATAATGCAAAAAAATTATTATAAAATTAAATTTGGATGCTATATTAGTTTTGATCTGACATTCATAGTACAGCAACCTTCCATCAAAATACTGAGACAATGGCACTGCTGCATAATGAGCCATTGGGAAGTAGTATTCAGGGTATTCACTGGCTGGACAATGTCCTTACACTTTAAGAGCAATTATGTTTGACATTTCAGTTTGAAAAGAAAGCTTTGCTCTATTTCATTGCATTGTCCATAACAACAACCATTATGCAGTGGGTTAAATGAGAACGTCTTGCGAGACCTTAAGAGGTTATGAGAAAAAATGAATCATAATGCTGAATATGAGTATTAATACATTTGATATGACTGTGCAGGATTGAGGAGGAGCTGGGAGACAAGGCCCGTTTTGCCGGCAAGAACTTCAGGAGGCCCATCTGAAGTGGTAACCATTCTTGGGCCTTAGTGTTTTCATCATGCTCTCACTCCCACACATCAAAGCCACGCCAAGATGCCCTTCACGGAATGGAGGAAGGTCGGAAAAGGCAGTGAAACCCAAGGTCCAAGTCTGTAGGTTAAGGCACAGAATCTCGCTTCTAGTACAAGTCAATGATCCCATCCCTGTATGCTTTGGCAGCCCCCAGTAGCATTGGTCTCTTAATTGTGTCTCTGTTATTGTGCGAGAGATCTTTGTTTAGCTTTTTGTGAGTTGTAGTGATTCTGGTCCTCTCCTGAGTATTTTTTTGTTGAGAGATCCGTTCACTGTGCCGCAGTACGGAGCACAGAGTATGTGTATTGTGTTGCTTTTGAGAAGTTGTAGTGTTGCTGTAAAAGCGTGGCATAACATGAAATAAACAATCCTTACTGAAATGAATGAACACGGTTGTGTTCTGTGTGTATGTTCATGCATTTTCTTTTTCTCTCTTTCAAGCCTTGGTTGTCATGTCGCCAAACTCACACAGCATGGTTTCATTATCAAAGGTGTTCAAATGAAATGATTCAGAGATGATAAAAAGTAATGTAGTTCTGAAGTACTACTGAAAAAGTACACAATCAATTAATTGAGCTTTATTTGTCATAATGATTCTCAATTAATATTTCTCTTCTGCCATGAAATAATAGTGTATAAGGGACAGGGCGCGTACACGTTGGTTTGGCCAACACGTTAAAGAATTTTCTCACATTGTATTAAAAAGCCCTGTCACAGGCCGTAATATAGTCAATAAAATGGCCTACGTAGTGACAAGTTATGCTCTGATGGCTTGAGCTTGGAGAACTGGCATCAACAGTTGCCATAAGAAGCTATTTGCTCTCTTCGAATGCCCGCTGAAACGGTGGTATCCGGTTTAAACCTCAGTGAGAACGACAACTGCCGGTAACGGCTCTCCCTTCTAAAACTCATCAGTCTGGCTCAGGACTGGTTTCTTTCAGAAGTGATCACACAAAGAACAAGTGCAAAGAACAATCGAATGCAGATTGGATTGACTGTGCTCTCTGGTTAATGTGTCAAACAGCTGAGCAGTTTGCTCATTATCCAGGTTTCTCCTCGCTGTGAGCTGTTACATTCTCGGTAATTTCAATGCTATGTGTGAAGTATTCTGAAGTTGTACCCATGCTACCACACCGAGAGCAGCCGTCACCCCTCCCATCCTCCCTCATTCTTTTCAAATCCTCTTGTGCCACCATGTGGTCAAATTAAGGATAGTTCCTTCCTGGTTTGTAGCATTATGTCACATCCCTTTACAGCGTTTCCACAATGCCTCATTATGCAAACTTACATTAAAGTTAATCTTGGTGAATATTCAGAAATTTGGAAAAGTTTAGACATTAGAACAATTTAGTTGTCGTGTTCTGGCTATTCAAAATGATCGCTCGACATGCTTTCTTCATATATATATATATGTGTGTGTGTGTGTGTGTGTATACACACATACATAGGTACATACATACATATATATTCACAGAATTTTCATTCTGTGGATGAGGTAAATTTACAAAACTTACTTAGTACTCTCACTCATCTGAACAACACTCTCACACACTCCAATACACTCTCTGTGTCTTGTGTCATGTGTTTGAAGTCGGGAAGTTAACAATACGCCTGGCGTCCGCTGAGTATATCTTACTTTGCAGATGTATACTGCCACCTGCTGTTCATTTTTAATAAAACAGCAACCACAACATAACCCTGGACTGCTCATTCATGAACAAAAACAGGCTTAGCCAGATTTCAGGGGGGTGTTCTAGAAAGCGGGTTTAGTGAAAATTCTGAGTTAGTTAACTCAGAGCAATTAATAAACCTCCAAATAGTAGAGCCTTGTGGCTTTGTTTTGCTATAAGAATGAAGCGTAGAGCCTTGTGGCTTTGTTTTGCTATAAGAATGAAGCCATAGGGCTCTTCTATTAAGAGGTTTAATACTTGTTCTGAGTTAACTAACTCAGAGTTTTCACTAAACCCGCTTTCTGGAACACCCCCCGGTCATTTCTTGACATGTTGATCAGTGGTTAACATAAAGAGGAGAAAGTGCACATTTCCTCAACAATATCTGACCTGAGGCTGAAATGCATTTCTTTTCTGATAAACTGCTGGAGCCTTACAACTAGCCTTACTGTTGTTCATATTAATGGTACTATTACTGAATGCTCTGTGTTAGTATTCCCAGTTTTCTGTTCATACAATATCTTCTTGCCTAATTAATAATGTGGTTCATGGTAAATACTTAAAAATTTTAGGCAGTGGCCATAAACCAAATGTTTTAAATGGCATCGTTTGCTTAATTTCATTGAAAAAAACCTGAACAGTTTAATCAAGGTCAGAAATTCAAATATGCAATTTCATAAATTATTACTATTCTATCATGTACAAGGAAAAATAGAAATGGTGAGCTTTGTTGTATTTTTCCTCCAATAAGCTTCTGTATATACTGTGTTTTTAATCATGACCAATGACATTTTCTACCACCACTGTAAGGTAATTATGAGATACCTGCTCATTCCACAGCATTATAACATATAATAAGTCAGAATCATCATTCTGGAAAAGCCCGCTCCTGTCACAATAGAGATGTGTCACAATATGATGGGGGTGAAAAACCTAAGGGACTGAGTGGACTTAAGCCGTGTCAGAAAAAATCCACGACCTCACCAGAGCTCTTCACCATGAGAAACAAGAGCTCGGGCGTGTGGGTCTCTTTTGATGTGTGCCACACGCATGCTCTCAGCTACTGAAGATCAGGGTGAGGGGTGATATTTATACCATCTTACTTTTTCCATGGCTAAGTAGGCCACTGCCTGTGTTCTGGGCATGACTTTATGTGCAGTGTTTGATATTCTAAGAGGTTTTGGCACTGCAACCTGACCAAAGCATCCCCCTTTCTGTGAGGCAGATTGATATTTGCAGTCAATTGTTTTTGAGTGACACACCTGGTTCGCCTTGCATCCTTAAAAAAGTATGACCGGAGTGTTCCAGAAACATGTGCTTTAAATCACAGCTGACATTAACTGGTAATCTCTACCCCCCGCCCCAAACCTCCACGCCAATATTACCATAGCTAAAAATCAATATTTTTCTGCCATGCTCGTTATATATTTGAAGAAAAACATAGTTTTAAATGACTGACCTGGGTTGTACATTTATTTGCATAAGTGTGTAAATGACTAGTCACTGGACTATTTTTGGGGTCCCTTTTACTTTGTTCCTGTACTCGTGAATACAAATTTGAATGAACTGAATTAATTTGAGGCCGTTATGCTGAAGACTTCATATAACATTCAACATCATTTTCATACATTGCTTTATAACATTCAACATAATTTTCATATGTTGCTTTGGTTCATTCATTGACAATAAAACTCCAGTTGTAATTTGAAGGAGACAAAGAAAGGGATGATGCAAACATACTGGGGCTGTCATCAATTCAGATAAAGTATAACTGATTAGAACTGGAAAACAATAAGAACAAAAGCATGTTTTCTTTAATGATCAATGCTGTAGGATAGGTAAGCATAGTTAATAGTGAATGAGTATGTTCAACATAATTACACCGATAGTCTATAAGTGTGTGTGTGTGTGTGTGCGCGTGCATGACTGTACTCCTTTGTGTGTGAACGTGCATACATATGTCTTAGCTTGTGGTCAGGTTTGTATGTATGTGCTATCAAAACCCCCCTGGGAGAGTGTACTGCCAGTAACATGATAACAATCAAATCACTCTGTGCTTCATTGTCTCGCCTAATCTAGGTCCCGTATTAGATTTCAATCCACTCTCCGAGGCACCCACAATTTTACAACAAACCCTCTCGTACAAGGTCTCCTTATTCCTCGAAATAACAAAGACAAAGAAATTTTTTGCAGGAATCAAATTCTTATAATAACCTTAATATACACGATTCTTTGGCATCCGCTTTATAAAGGACTACTAATAGTGGTATTTTAGATGAGCTGCCAAAACAAGGTAGCTCTGTAATGGAAATGAGGCTCTGGCCATCTGTTTGGTGTTGGCAGGATTCATGGAGGTATTATGTTTGCAGAGTATCCATTCAGCATGCATATCCTAAGTTACAAAGGGATAGCGGTGTGCTGTTTCCTTTGGTCACGCTGAGCCTCTATCCTAAATGCACTTGTTAGAATAATTCTCTTTCTCTGATTACAGGCACTCTACTGAATTTGCTTTGAGCCTCCTTTACCTCCTCCTGGTGAAATTATTGACTGTGTGTGCGTGTGTGCACCCCCCTCCCCCCTTTACACCTCCCACCCCTTTTGAGACACTTGTTCTCTGCATCTCCTTTTTTTATTTTCATTGTTCATTCAGCCTGTCATGTCACAATAAAATAACAAGTCATCCGTTTCCGACACAATATCATGAAGCGAGCCTCTTGATACCTTTACCATAATGAGAAAAGAAAACAGCCAGCTGTGATCATTACACTGTACTACAGAACTGTCTCGGTGCAGTCTTTATTCCTTCTCCAACAGTGTAATGTTATAGTGTGTGACCATTTATTATGTGTTCAGTCCTTTTTCTTTGTGGGACAGTGCTACTCTTACATATGCAAAGCATGCAAAACCCTCCATCCATTATTCCAGGTGGTAACATTACCAGCAGCCTCTAAAATCTAATCTGCATAACAAAACAGGTCTGAATTTGTATGTTAGTTTTAGTCATTTTTGAACACCAATCGTTATGTGAAAAGGCACCAGTGGCAACATCAGTGGGGTAAAATCTATTGTTAAAATGAGAACTTTACCGCTAATATAAGAATATATTTGTATTCCTTATATATAACCACATTTTGGTTATTCCTTACACAAAGCATCAGAGGATTATATTGGTATATTACAGGGTCAGTGGGAACGTTCACTTTGACAACTCACCCCTGAATCTGTCCACTGAAGCTGGAGCTGCCCTTGAAAAAGAGAGAACAAGATACCACAGACAGTCCATACCATACATACTTATTTTCTCTGCAGGATGCCATATATAGTGTGTATGTGCCAAAGCATACTAGAATCCCAGCAATTGAAAACATTTATTATAGATAACAGAGCCAGTTTATGCCTAGGTGTTTGGGTAAAGGAATGTGATCTGTGTAGGGTCACCTTTCTCCTGTTGAGAAAGCCTTGAAGCCTATGTTCAATGAAGATACTAAAGATAAAAAATACACATTGAAACCATGAAACCATATGTCTATAGGAGGGTTTCATAGGGTTGTTAAAGCGTTTCTCTGATAATTGTGATTCACAGGAATATTAGCAGTCATTTGTAATGAGATAACGAGAAAACACACACACACACATACGCACGTACAATACACACGCACGCACAAGGCACAAGGCACAAGGCACAACACGCACAAGGCACAACACACACACACACACACACACACACACACACACACACACACACACACACACACACACACACACACACACACACAAATAAAAACGTGTCGCTTTTAAATCACAAAATGATCAACCTCATTGGTTTATAGCGCTCCCTGAGTACCAAAGTAGCCTATCCTGGCGCATGACACTGGAAAGTGGGTTGAACTTTTCTTCCTTCACACCATTCTCCTCACAGGAAGGAGGTCTCATGCAGGGGGTTTCTTTCTGACTGAGAGAGGGAGCGAACGCTATCCCTACACTTATCCGTACTACTCACACTACTCTGAACCATTAATATTTATGATTGACAAACGAATGATCAATCTCGGTCACAAACGTTTGTGAAACACACAGCCAAGCGAAGTGGCTCATATTTCCTTAGTAGCGGCACTTGACTACCCGCTTGCTATCTGCCTGTTTTTTGTTTATTGTTGCAGTCACATCTCAAACAAATCACTGATGTTGTAGAACGAGATTTAAGGTAAGTTGCAAGATTTAAGGCATCGACATACAGTTTATAATTGCCTAAATAATGTCGTTATTCATGTATTCGAGCAACACGGTTCAGTTTCATTAACGTTACACATTGTATCAATTAACGTTAGCTAGCTGAGTGGGTCAATCAGTTGCTTATATTCCTTTGATTAGTAGTCGAGCAGTCAACTTAGCGATAGCTAGCATAGCTTTCTAGCTGAATGAACATGTTCATCCGGCATTAGGTTGTAGTTTGCGAAAATCTATGGCCATGATTTGAAAATCATTAAAACGACTGCTAGTGTTGTACAAAGAAATGTTTTTTTTTCTCCTAGTTACATCAGCCTGTCACTTAAGGTCTTGAGCACAGAAAATCAACTTGATTGCTAGCTGCTCGTTAACTAGCTAACCTAGCTACTACTCAAAGCAGTGATGTTTCAGTGTCTTGCCTCCCCTGCAGCAGTTCTTTTGAACCGCTCTGGTGTTCTGTCACAGTGCTGAAATAATATACATTGAAATGCAGATCTTTGAACTCTGCTACCACCAAAAATACTTGCATAATAACTCAATAAGCTGAATTATAGCTGGCTAAGTTTGTGGCTAGTTGCTGAAAGTCTTGGCTAGAGAGCCAAGAAGATGTGAAAGCCCCCTATCGGTTCTGTGAACTTGGTGACATGGTACCCAAATATGACATGAATTAACCAAATTGGTCGAGCATCTTGCTGTTTTTAAGGGAAGCACAATGCCTCTGTGATTTATTTTCCTCAACTATCCAACGTTACCATGAGAAATGAGACTGCTCTTATTGATGATACTGTTTAACAACGAGACTGTTTGGTTTAAATAGCAGTTTCTTTTTGTAAGCAAGAAAACATGTGTTTCAGAGAACAAAACAACCCAAAAGAACTAAGGGAACACATACTCGACCATTGGATTATTGATGCGCTGCCCCTGAACGTTAATTGGTCCAGATATGTGGCGAGCGACACGCTGACTAGCTCACCTTGAAGAGAATTGTGTGTGTGTGTGTGTATATATATATATATATATATATATATATATATACAATCCCTTACTGCCTTATTGTGGTCGAAGCAGAAGGACGAGGTAACCTAGTTAAAATAGCCAAACTGACAACACGTCATATTAAAATCTCATTATCTAAAACACATTGTTTGGCTGCAGATGGAACAGCTGGTTGTGTGTGTGAAGATAAATTTTGGGGAATATTGTTTCACATTAAGGACCCTGGCAGTGTTCTTCAATAGGAAATGTATTTGAATTTTCCCATTGTGCATCCTTTACTTTATTAACTCACCATGGGCATTTTGAATCTTGGTGTAAATATAAGGTGTTGTTTTGAGATGGTTGCTATTGGGTTTATATCATTAGGAAACACTTACTTAAATTACATGCCCTAACCACTGATTTGATCAATTGTGTGTTTTGGGTATGTTGAGTATGTTGAATATTGCGTCTATATATATATATATATTTTTTTTTATATTTCCCGTTTGAGGTATTGCATTTCATTGTGAAATTCACCATCTTTATTGAATGAGATCATAATCGTGTCATTGTTTCCTAGTCTTTTCAATGTGCAGCAGACACAGGCAGAATTGTACAACCACCTGCTACTGTGAAGCACTGAGGAGACCAAATGGAGCTCTCAAGCTCAGCAGCTTTTGATTGGAGGAGGATGGGGAGTGTTTTGTGGTGATCTCCAGCCCTCCAGCCAATGTCTGTTTTCACAGCTGCCCTTACACAGTGACTTTAGTGTTGTAGACAATACTTAACTACCAGAGTACTGTAAGTATGAGTTGGCCATTGTGTGTTGTTAGTTGCTCAGTGCCAGTGTTGGTTTATTGTAGTGTGATGTTTTTGGTTTTTTTCTTGTTATTGTGATGTGGTTAGGAGTTGTCCCAGATAAGATGCAAATGGTGTTATCTTTCTCATCGTTCAGAGATGACGTTTTCCAAGAGGTGTATGTTAGGATTGTAACTCTGCAACGTTGTCTGGTTATCTTCAACGTACTGCAGTGTTGTTTGGTTATCTTAATGAGCAGCTCCAAATCTGAGACATGTAGTTTGTACATCATTCTGAAGGATTACTACTGTTCATGTAATCCTCATCAGATTCAGAAAAAAATGGTTGATGTGTCAAGTATTCTTCTAAAGCCTTGTAATAATAATGGGCATAATAGGGAGTTGGTCTAACTCAAAATGATTATTTTGTCTTATGTGTGGTGTGATTGGCAGTTTGATTTTTATGTAAAGATTTATTTTTGGCACGGTATAGTGCACTGACAAGCAACATAGTGAGATGTATAGTCCTTTATTCTGGTGAGTGAGTGAAAAAAAGAGGAAGAGACAGAGACGGATAGAGAGAGAGAGTGGGAGTCAAAGACTGGAGTCAGCATCTATTAGTAATTCACTCTCTACTGGCCAGAGGGCAAGGGAAGACTCTTAAGGGCCACAGCAGAAAGGCTGTGTAAACTGTTTAACAAAATCACTGTCACAAACACTGCGTCCAACTCACACTCTCGCTCTTGTTGAACAGATAGATTGTTCTCCTTTTTGCAGATTCACTGTCCACACTCTTGGAATAGAAACTAAATAGGTATTTTTTTCTAAAGCTGCACTGTTATTGTTAGTGACAGTGTGCAGCTTGAATTCTTATTTGATCAGTGGAGAAATGCGCTGGTCATTTTGTACAGATTTTGGTTTACGAGATGATTCTGTCTTGCTTTGTCTCAGCTTGTCTTAAACAACCGTCAGAGATAAGCGATCTCAGCTATTACCAATCTGAAATCGTTTTTTTTTTTTCTCTCTATAAAATTAGTATAGCATGGAAGATTACCTCTTCCTCTTAGTAGAACGTGACACACTGTGCTGGCCTTTATAACATTATTTGCGTCAATCATGCTGTCTCTGACAATCCTCCATTCATGCTTTCCTCCAGGACAGAAGAGGCTTTGAAGAGACAGTGACAGAATAGAAGTAATCCGGTTAGCGTTTTTGGCATAGTGTGAATCCATCTTTTGAGAAAGAGCGCGCTCTGAATCCACCCCGAGAGGGCAATTTGGAGCCGCCGCAGCCTGGCCTGCGTGAGGCAATCGCTGGGAGAGCAGTAAATAACGTGTTGTAAATGGAAGAGGTTTCTTCTGAAGTGTCAGGCAACCTGAGGGGAGATCCCTCGCGGATGTTTCCTTGCAATTCTCACAGCCTCTGTTTCAGAGCTGATTTGTCAATATGCAGGGGAGAGGAAAGACGGTGTATATCCACAGAGCTGCAACACACTCTCTCTCTCTCTCTCTCTATCTCTTTTTCTGATGTTTCCTCTCTGATCTAAAAGCTTAATTTCAACCGAGTAGTAAGGGAAAAGCGAGAGATAGAGAAGCAATATGTCTGGGAGAGAGCACCTCGGCGTTGATGCTGCCTTTGCTGGTGTTTGTTATGTCTCATTCTCTGCTCTGTTTTTATTAGGAGAGCTGAAGACAATAGCTACACGAAGGGTTTCTGAGTAGTCCTCTCTCTCTCTCTCTCTCTCTCTCTCTCTCTCAGAAATGGGGTGGGGGGTGTTTCAGGGCTCTACTGGAGACAAAATCTTCTCTCAAGTTTGCCTTAATCTTAGATATTGACTTTGCGTCACCCTCTGTTTTAATTCTTTTTGAAAGCAACATGCTGCTTGAAGAGTTTCTGTCTAAATCACAGTGTGATGTTCTGTTAGGGATGCATGGAGTAGAATGGGATTGCTCAGCTTCTCTAGAAGGATGCTGTGAAAAGATCTACATGCTAACAAATCATTGGGATGGTCTGGTAGACTGTTCATTGCCTGCCTATGCTGTTTTCTTGCTACGTAGAAAAGTACCTTTGATTTGTTGAAAAAAGCATGATATTGTGAATCTCTCTCTCTCTTTTTTTTATCATTCACTTGAAAGCTATTTCTTTGGATGCATTAACATTGAAACATGATGCTCTGGACAGTGTAACTGTGCTCTCTCAAAAAAGAACTCTTGATGGGGCAGTCAAGTGCTGTGTATTCATTAAATTTAACAATCCGTCAACACACGCTGACAGCATGCACAACAAGCCAGTATTCCTCCTCCTTCATCTCAAAAAGACGCCTTCCCCCACCCCACCCCACCCCAACCCCGTTTGTGTTACAAGTGCCAAAACAAGGGTAATTGGCTTCAGCAGCAGCTCATGTGTCTACTGTTTTAAGATATTAGGCTGACGTTCGGGGCACGCAGGCAGAAATGAGACAGGCCTTCTTTCTTCCCTCTGACATGAAGAGGCTTAGCATATTCCACACCTGCCATAGATTGGGCTGATTGGCATGTGTTTCCTGACAGTTTTCTTTCACTCTGGAAAATCGTGAGAGTCATGCAAACATGTCCCACATCATGTTTTATCTCAGGCTTTAGTTAGGTATGTGAGGGAGAATGAGGGAGAGGTAAGGAACACAGATTTGCTCTCTGAATGTTATAAAGCTAAATTCATAAATACATTCAGAGCTGTTTCATAATAACTTATGTAGCTAAAGAGTTGTCTTTTTGCATTGTTTAATAATCCTTTGGTTTGTTGTATTTGAGGAATTTTTCCAGTACGTGAACAAACAGGCGGTTGTGTGCCGCGTCGTACATCGTTGTTGACAAGAACGCTCAGTCTTTCAAAGTCAAGGTCTTTGTTTGTCTGAATTCCTTTCCACACACAGGTCTGCCTGCCGTTGAATGCAGGATGGTGAAAAGGGCGCGAGGAGAAAGTTTAATATACCTTTAACTCTGCGTTCAAACCTTTGACGTCTTCACATTAGTATTGTGTGACTTTTTTTTTTTTTATTTGGACGTGTGATTTTAATTGCGGGTGCGTTTTTAAATGACACGTCTGCTGTTAGGTTTTTGGCATAATTTAAGCGTAATATGCGACCAGACTTAGTTAAAGCTGTCACACAGCTCAGTGCCAACAGTGCTTTAGGAAGGAAAAAAAAACCAATGAGAGAATTCTGGAAACCTCTCCCCAGATTGTTACAAGATGTTGTCCCAGATCAGACAGAGAGCGTGCTCTTGGAGTCCTCCTGCGGGATTGGAGGGGGAATGTTCGTAATTTTGAAGCAAAACCAAAGCAGATGTGGGGAAATGAACGTACCATGGGATTACTTTTTGGGGCCGCCACGAAAAACTATTAACAAACTGGTGTTTTGTTTTAAAAAAAAAAAAAGAAGAAAAAAAAACAAAAACAAATCGCAGCCGTTGTCTCTTTGTCTGTTGAAGAGTGGAAAATGAGGCAATGTCTTGCGAGAGAATAAAGCCATATTGGGCCGGTGTCCCTGTGGACCGGAGTGAAGGGTTGAATGTGACAGTGCTGATTAGGTAAGAGATTGCCTGCTGTAGTGACACGGCATGGTGCAAAACGAACAGAAAAACACATTGCATACCACTGTTTTATTACATACACACACACACACACACACACACACACACCCAACCATCTTCTCAGCTGCCTCGAGTTGTTTATGTAGAGACTCTTGTAATATTGCACCATCTTTAGATAATGCCCGTTTTCCTAGGCTCAGCGAGCTGCAAAAAGGAGAGGCATACACACTGGTTCCAGTCTGGTTTGTCCATTTGTAAGTGCATCAGTGTGAGGTATGAGTCAAAGAAGCAGCAGAGGAAAAGATGTATTAGTCAACCAATACAATTTTCACCCCCCCCCCCCCCCCCACACACACACACACACACACACACACACACACACACACACACCACCACTACCACCACCACTGCCCTGTGACTGCACGCTTTTACGCTTTTACAGCACCCACATTCTTATTGGCTTTGATATGCATTTTTCTCCCCAAACCTTCTGCTGCAAAACATCTTTGGCACATTTTGAACACTGAATTATAGCTTTTCGAGAAATTTCTTTAAATGACATGCCTTGTAGATTTCTACACTGAGTGCCATTTAAAACCTCATTGCCTTTTTTGTTTTAAATAGCAAAGCATGGATTTAATTTTGGGAATTAAATTTAAAAAGAATTAAAGTGGCAGTGCAAAGATTAAAAAATTGGGGTTCTTACACAAAGATAAGCCTTTTCTTTTAAATCTTTTTTTTTTTCCCCGGACACGTTGAGGAAAGGTAAATGAAAATCAATACTCCATCAGTGATTGCTTGTGGCCCGTTTCCATGATGAGCTGTAGAATTGGGCTGTGTACGCAATCGATTTGCACCATGGGGAGGAATCGATGGGAGAGACGTATGCACTTAATTAAGAGACACTGGGTCACACAAACACTGTGTGCTTTTTCTATCATCATATCAGTAATATTAAAATCATCTTCATCGACAGCCCTTGGTCCTCTCTCATCCTATGATATCTCAAAGAATGCACCAGACTGAGCTTATTAGCAGAGATAGGTGTGAACGTAGCCCTACGTAACAACCCCCCCCCCCCCCCATTTTTTTAAGAGCCGCAGTATGGATGCTATGGAAGACGCACATAAAAAGCAGACATCCTGCAGGATTGGGTCGTAAAGCAGGGTAGACAGTCGTTTGTGCTTGGTGGACCAGTGATGCGGCTGGCTTTTTTTTTTTTTTTATGGTACCACGTGCCTCGCAAAAGAGCGGCGATCAGGCCCCGACCGATGTTTTAATGGAGAGCATGCGAGGATCTAAGGTGTGAATTATGTGCGGGAGAGAGGGAGAGATGACCTTGCTGGCTTTGTGTGCTCTCATCAGCTCTGAGTCATCAGAGAAAAGCCTGTGGCATGGATTGGCTAGCATTATGCCCTTGCTTTGACCTTGCTCTTTTACCCAGCTCTTTTTTTTTTTTTTTAATGGTATGAACAGTTAAGAGGACAAAAGGCGTGGAATGAACACCTTGTTTTAGCGCTAAGCTCTCCTCCTTCTCTCGTTCCACTAGAGACAAAATGAAGTGTGCAGATGGATATGATGCCCCTGTGATAGTTTCCCTTTAATACATGCTGTCTCTGGAGAGTTGAAGAAGAGAGAGGGAGAGAGAGAGAGAGAGAGGGAGAGGAAGAGGAAGAGAGAGAGAGAGAGAGGGAGAGAGAGGGAGGGAGGGAGAGAGAGAGAGAGAGAGAGAGGGAGGGAGAGAAAGAGAGAGAGAGAGAGAGAAAGGAAAAGCGTAAACAATAAAGCACAGCAGTGGTATCTAATGGATCAATTTGTAATAAATCTGTAGCCTGAAGCTGTTGAGAGATTCAGCACCGCAAAAGGTGACTGCATTTTTCTGTCTTAAGGAAGCCAGTTCACACAGGTTTGACAGATATATCAATGCTTTTAATGAACCCAGTGGCACACACAATGCTTGAAAATTTAGTGCAGACCAGTAATTCACTTATCAAAACAAGATTTTCTCATCCTACTTCTATAATAAAAGCTTTCTCTTATTGTTCTCTCTCTCTCTCTCTCTCTCTCTCTCTCTCTCTCTCTCTCATGTACACACGCACACTCTCACGCGCTCCCTCTTTCTTTCTTCTGCTCCAAAGGGATGTTGTATAACAAACAATAACCATGCCATCATATTCTCACTCCATGAAGAAACATAAAACAATGATGCAAGATCATCACCGCAAATGTAATATCATACGTGATTTCTTATCATTAATAGAGCAGAGGAGAAAATCCACCAATCGTTGAAATTTCCAATATTGGCTACCAGCCTATTTTTTCCCCCTTTTTTTCTCTGATGGAAATGCTTTTCCTCCAGATTTATACCAGCTACTCAAAATTTAGTACCTGAATTATTAGTCATGATATTTCTCCGTCTAACAGCGAAATGGGAGGGTGACAAGAGCTGACTGGAGTGAGGACGTTTAATTCTACGCCCACCATTTTAAGTGATCCTTCTGGGATTTCACACGGCACAGAGCGTGTCACCAGGACTGGCTCATGAAAGATACATTAACAGGCAAGATGAGACAAGAGAAATGCAATAAAGTCTAAGTCAACAGAAGTATTGATTTTATTCAAATGGCAGCAGTATTTTCAGTTAACAGGAATGAATTGTGGTCCTTTGCACTGGTCTTTGCCTCAGTCTGCCCCCACCCTGCCTCCTGAACAGGTAGAACAATCACCACCTCACCAGGTGTCAGTGTGTTGGTTAAATAGTAATGAGTTGGTGTGTGTGGAATGCTGTTTCTTATTGACAGGTGTGTTTGTGTGTGTGTGTGCATGTGTGTGCATGCATGTAAGGTGATGCTTTTATTTGTACTAATTTCATCGACAAAGGACCATAACGAAAGCAAAACTTCAATCCAGTCAAAAATTGTTTGTTTCTTTGGGTTGCCTGCGATTATTTAAATGAGGACCATTTGCCTCAGTGAAACAGAGGTTTTATTACATATGTATTTGAATGAACGTTACGATGCCTATCTTTATACCCTGCTTATCTCTCAACACTGTGTCAGTTTAACAACAACAGAAAAGAAAAAAAAAAAAAAAGATGACCAGGCATCTCAATCTACAAGAAGATTTAACTCCCACTAATGCTTTTCAAATCTCAACTGTAAATTCCCCCAGAAGTCCATCTGCAGCGTTAAACGACATAAAAGGTTTTATAGTCTTACTAGGTTTGATACGACGCATCTGTAAAAATCCAGGAGATGATAATGCGGAAAAGCATCTCTCTCATTATGTTTGCACGTGATTCCATATGGAGTTCATCATTACGATCCTCTTTGGACTCAGAGGTGTTTGAACATTAATTTGTGATGTGATGAGAATGCTCGCGTGCGTGCGTGCATGCGTGTGCGTGTGTTTTTTTTTTAACGTGTCTGTCAAGAAAAAAAAAGGGAGAAGAAAAAGAAAAGATCATTAAAGGAGAAGATTGCCATAAAGCGGTGCTTGTGAAGAGGGATGAGAGCCTGCGGATGCTCTGGCTAACAGTTTCTTGTAATTATTGAAATTGATGTTTGCAGTACAGCTCTAAATCTGTAGGACCTCTTAGTAATAAAAATGGCTGAGCGATGAAGCCGTAAGGCTGGGGAAATAAAAGGCAATCAACCTTCCACTTCCTGCCTCTCTCTCACACACACACACACACACACACACACAAAAGAAGCGGCTGAAATACTAATTAAACGTGCTGAAGAGAGATGCCTGACGACTAGAGCCTTTCCCCCCTCCAAGCTGAGCTAATGAAGACACCACCAAGCTGCAACGTCTGCACTCCAAAACATCCTCTCTGCGTTCCTTCCCCTCTTTCTCTTCTGTTTCAGGTTTCTTTTCTCTTTCTTCTTATTTTTTATTTCTCCTTCCTTTTTTTTTCCTCAGTGTGGCTGTCTGTGAGGGGTTATGGATGTGAAGGTGAAAGTGATGAAGAGAGAGAGAGAGTGCCTAAAGGCAACTGGGAGTTGATTTCAGTGAATGGATGAGCAGAAGGTGGCCCTTTTCTGATGGTTATCAGTGCTTATGTAAAGTGCTCTGATCTAAAGGGGGGGGGGGGGGGGGGGGGGGGGGGGGCGGGGGGGGTGAGGCTCGCCATTGATCTTCCAATTGATTTCAGAGATCACCGCCCGATTCTGATGACGCCCACCCAGTCGTGGCTCTTTCTCATCTGAAGTGTTTCTTTAAATTCCTCCTCGACTGTTAGCCGGGCATCCTCCTCATCTCGTCATTTAGGCAGCATGCTAACCTTTTGAAAGAGATTAATTATAGCCCAGTCACATGCAATTTTCTCTCACATTTTCAGCAAATTACAGAGGGGAGGACATGCAGGCTTTCTCTACATAGTGGTGTCCTGTTTATTCTCCACGGAGCTTTGTTATTGCTAGATCTGAAACCAGAGCTTAGTGAAGTTTTTTTTTTTGTGTGTGTGTGTGTGTGTGAGAGAGAGGAGAAAGAAAGTGAGAGACTGTGTTTGTGTGTGTGTGTGTGTGTATGAGTGCCAAGCAGCCTCTTTTCCTCTGTTTACCTGTAATCCCGTTTTATCTGCTCCTCTCTGTCTGGGAAACAGTGTGGAGCCGCGTGCTCCATCGCCTCCTAACCGTTGCTGCTCTCTTTGTTGTGTAAAAGACTGGAGTGCCTGTGAGGTTTGGCAGACTGAAGGGAGAAGAGGAGCTATGTCCCTGGGTTTCTACCTTGCCTCTTAAGCACCCCTGTGAGAGCGCTCTAACACACAAGTTTGGAGGTACTTGCAGCTGCCTGCTGAATGGCTGTTGAGTTGACAGTCACCTGACCTGGGTGTAGCTCACCACGAAACCACATGTTCCCAACTGTTCTCCTCCTCTTAGCAGAATACTAATTATCACAGGGTGAATTTTCTCCCCCTCTGGCCGCTCCATTCAGCACTAAGCAGCTTTAGGGTTTTCACTGGCAGCACAGAGTCATATGAGCTTTTGTTACTCTTGAATCATCAGCATTTTAATATCAAGCATGAATTTGTCCTCTAAAAAAATGACCTCAGAATTATCATTAGCCGCTTCTTGACCATGCCCGCACAGACACAGATTAAGCCTGTTTGTGGACTACATATGACACTTTAGTGGCCATTTTAGACTGGGACTAAATGTAATGTGTTTTGTGAAGGCTGACCCATAACCTTTTTTTTCCCTCTCCTTAATGCTTTAGAAATCCTTTTTGCTACCTATCCTCAAACAGGCTGATGTGTGATATCGACAGTCTTCCAACAGCCACATTTTTTTAGGCTTTCACCCGCGCCCTTATCATTTACCCCCGGTGTCAACTGCACGGCGCGGAAAGCAAGCTTTCTGTCAGTAATTATCATGTACGGGCCCTGTGCAAACATGAATTAATAAAAGCAGGAGGCTAAGACGCTGGGGTCTCGTTTGCCTCACGCAGAGACAGACTTGTCTCTGAGAGCACATCGTAATGAAAGACAAATAATACTCTTGACAGGAGCAGTTTAAATTTCACTCCTCGACCAAGCAGCTTTGTCACATCGTAGCGATCAGCCACTCTACAGTGTGCCGGAGTGAGAGAGAGAGAGGCATACAGAGTAACCCCCCACCCAGCCTAACTGCATGCCCCTCTAATCAATGCCATGCGTTGGAAAGCGTACATAAAACAATGCACAATGCTCTCTCCCTCTCCCTCTCTCTCTCTCTCTCTCTCTCTCTCTCTCTCTCTCTCTCTCTTTCCCCTCCCCAGAGGGTTTTGTCTTGCCTCTGCAGCCGTGGAAACGACAAAAAAAACCAGAGGGAATAAAGGAGCGATTTCCCTTTTTATTGTCTCCTCTCACTTTACCTTCCTGAGCTTGTGCCAGAGGAAGGCATGTCTGGCTTGTAAATGGCGGCGCAGAGATAACGATGATGAAAGGAACCAATAAGGGTGACCTTTCCTTGGATAGAGAAATGGTGTAGAGAAAGAGAGGGAGGGATTGGAAGAAGACAGAGAGAGGGAGAGAGAGAGTGTGGATGAGGCACGGTGTCTGAACCATGCGGTGGGGGGTGGGGGGGGGGGGCAGGAAATGACAGGCATGCCTTTAATTGTGTCAGACACTTGAAATAAGAAACAATAATGTGGAAGCAGTGGACTCATGAGATTAGAATCTGTTTCACCAGGAGAAGGAGTGACAGTAGAGAAATCAAACCGCAAAAGCAGTCCAGCCATAGGGGGAGAGAGAGAGAGAGAGAAACACAAATAGTGTTTATCTTTTTTTTTCTTTTTTTTTCGGTGGCTGCCTGTGATGGTCTGGTGTAGCTGGTTGGAGCTGCCGAGCAGCGCGGCTGTTTTTTTTTGTGTGTGTGTGTGTGTGTGTGTGTGTGTTGGTTTTCAGCAGTGTTCTGCAGCAACACCTGATTTGACTTGGTAATGCAGCATTGATGAGTCTGGGGGGAAATGAGCTAGAGGAGCAAATGTGCTGAAAACTGCTACGTTAAATATGCTGTCAGTTCTCTCAGCACCGCTGATAAAACAGAGAGAATGGAGTGGAGAGAAAAAGAAAAAAAAAGAGGAGGTGTAAGGAGATATAGCTGTCAAACATTGATGCCCGTAGCCTCCTGCTGTTCCTCGAGGACGGAAAGAAGGGGCTAAGAGGTGTGGATAGGCTTTGGTGTCAGAGCTAAAGTAATAATTCATTTTCACCAACACGGGGAGCAAAAGGTAGACTCATGCTTGAAAACTGTGGATTATTTACATCTTGATTAGGCCTCTTCACGGGGGGATGGGAGATTTAAAAAAAAAATGCTTTCATTGTTCAAAGTCATTTTTTGAAAGAGAATATTGAAATAGTGTCTGAAAACATAAAAGGGAGGCTAGGAGCAAAGTGTAGATAATGCTAAGCTTTTAATTCCTGTGATGTGTGTGTGTGTTTTTTTTTTTTTTTTTTAAAGAACACTTTTTTTTTTTTTTTTATTGGTGTTGTAGTCTTTTTCCTCTGAAAGCAGCTGAAAGAACACACACACACACACACACACACACACACACAGAGTAGGTTCCTGAGGACAGCAGGGGTGAGACTATCGCCTCTGAATGAAGATAATTAACTTAAAGATTAGCAATAGCCGATTCACCACACTTAGCTACTAATGTATGCACCTCCAGCAAACAGCCCTCTCCCAAGGAAAAGGATGCACAATCCAAACAGCCTGAAGGACATCTCATCTGCGTTATCACATGGGATACTGCTGCAATTCATATGAATGTGTTTAAAGGCAATGCTCCCACTGTGCAGCCCCTGTGACTTGGTGGGAGAGGAGCAATAACACAAGTGTAGGATAAGGATCAATGCAGGATATGACAGCTCTAATGTGATCTCACAGAGACAGAGAGGAGCGGCTTAGCAGATATTATACACAACAGCTGTAGTAGCCATTGTGAACGGCTGTGTTTATTTAGTTGTGTGGTAATGATTCTTGACCTTTCCATTCAAGCCCTTGACCGACCTTCAACATGTGTCGGTCTAAAGAGAATCTATATCAGTGTGTGGTCTGGTTTTTGTGTGTGTGTGTGTGTGTGTGTGTGTGTGTGTGTGTGTGTGTGTGTGTGTGTGTGTATGTATGTAAGCTGGTCCTACTGTTGATGTCTGTGCTTGGTACCAGTCCTGGGTTTTCTCAGTCTCTTCATGGTCGGCCAGCCCCAGGAGTGGATTGTCTCAAATTAGTATGCATTAGCTGGTTAGTGCAAAGCACTTAATTATGCAAGATTGCACTAAACTGTCCGTGTTATGATTAGCCAGTTTTCATAAGTCAGAGTCGAGGCAAACGCTACAACCTTAATCTCTTCATTTCCTCAGAGGGAGGGTGAGGGAGTGGAGAGAGAGAGAGAGAGAGAGAGAGAAAAGGGGAGGTGGGAGTGAAAGGATAGAGGGAGTGGATGAGGAGGGGAAAAAATGGTGTCTGAAAGGGAGATTGTAAATCACCTCACATTAGATGAGCAGTGTTGTGTGTTTGCAGGTTGTATTTTCACAGAGAGACTTAGGCTTTTTTTTTCCTTTCTTTTTTTTTTCTTTCTTGTGTAAAACCTCAGATATTTTGTTCTATTACAGTGAATTGAGTGTTTTTCTTTTGTGTTGCTCTGTTTGTGCTGAGTGGCTTTCATCTCTGAGAAGGTTGATTTTTTTTTTTTTCTTCCTTTTCCATCTTGGGCAGTGTGAGTAGTGAACACTGCAGTACAGGCTCCCTGGAGTAGACCATTATACAGCAGAGATATCAAACCATGAATCATTTACAGCAGCCTCTCGCCGAAGCGCTGCCTGCATTTTTAATGAAGGATTATTACGTTTCATAAACAGAGGTTTTAAAAATTCAAATAATATTGATCCACCCTAGTTGAATCAAAAAACATACACATACACACAACCTGAATGCACCTTATCTTTTTCATCATCATTCCTTCTCTCACTCTTCATTCTCTGTCAATTAATCTTTTCATAGCTGGGTATTGTGTTTAGTAGCCCTTTTGTGTGTGTGTTTGTTTAAATCTCTCATACAGAAGCATTCAGGGGACATTTTGAACAATTAAAGTGGAGGGACAGAGACACCTCGGTCTGAAATGGTGGTAGCAGCTTTTGTTTTTCTTGTGGAGGTGTTGTTTGTCAGGGAGGTGTTTGGGGAGCCACTGAGGTTAATGTGCTGGAAAAGAGTGATTTAGGTCAATGGTGGTGTCTACATCTGTCACTGAGAAGCAGGCAGTGCTGAATGCTGAACAGAGAGACAGAGAGAGAGACAGAGAGAGAGACAGAGAGAGACGGCTTCTGCACACGTCCTGCATCCAAACCGAGTTCTAAGATTCTCACATGGCTGCTTCAGTCTCCTGTAAGGCTTTTATCACGTCTTATTGGTTACAAATAATCAGTTTCACCTTTGCATTTAAAGAGCAGACTGTTAAAGCCTTTGCCGATTGTGAGTATATGACCCCCCCCCCCCCCCCCCCAACACACACACACACACACACACACACACACACTCACTCTCTCTCTCGCCCCTCCCTCTCTTGCCCCTCCCTCTCCCCCTGCTCTGTCTCTCTTGAGTGCACTTCAGTTTCTGTGTAAATATCACACTCGCTGATGAGGAAAAGGTGCTTGCATCTCCACTAGGGGATTAAAGGAGCCATTTTGTATATCACTTATTAATGCATGTCTATCTCTCTCAGTGACTAGTACTGTTTAACTTTTAAATAGGATCTTCTGGCTTAACAGTCCCTCCACTATTGTTTGAAATTATGCCATTATGAGTCAGTTATTTACTCTGACAATAAATCTTAGCTTAAGAGTAAGAGATTTTTTATTATAATATAAAAAATGGAATTGAAGTGTAAGCACATTTATACAGCCTGGGCTGATGTGGTCCTCTTATCATCGGTGAAATATGTCATTTACTGTATAAGTAATGCCAGTGAGAATAGCAAAATGCCACTTTAGGTCATTTTAGGTGTAGATTTCTTAAAGTTGATTTAAGTTCTGTTAGTGCCTCATTTTTGCTGAAGTCTCATACGAGGACATAAAACAGAGATTTCCCAGGCCTGACATTTATCTTGCCATGTCATACTTCGCATGTATATAAAATATCTTTGGCGTGCATTTATTAAAAAAAAAGAAGTAGAAAAAGAGATTCCGCTAGAAGCTATTCATAACGCACTGTACACAATGAACACAGTTTCCCCATCCCATATAATTATGACGAGATTTAAAATGGTTCATTGTTCACAGTTTTGATTTAGACACATTGGCAGCTTGTAACAGAGTCTTTCCTCTCTCTAAATTTGCCTCCCTTCCAAACTTCTGTCAAATGGCAGTGTCGTCTCTTGGCGTAATGAAAGGAGTCATACATAATAATAAAAGTGGATCTACACGGGGGCTGCGTAAAAACAAAAGTGGATTAACTGGTTTTTAGAGGTGAGCTGACACAGCTCGCTCAGGGTAAACGCTAATTTCCACCAACACTCCGATGTCCAGGTGGGGTGACTTCCTCTGTCTCTTTGACTTAAGACTGGTGGTGTCATGTGGCACTGAATGGCTAGGAGTCCCATCCTCTGGGGCCGTGGCCTGCATGACTAACCTCCCTCTGCGCACCATTGAGCGGAGAGGGGAAGGGGGGGGTGTGGAATTTTGGGGGGGGGGGGGATTGAGATGGCTGTTTGAGTCGCTGGTGCTTGAACTCTTCTGCAAGTGACAGCTGTGTGGGGTCAGAACAAAAAGCTGCCTTATTTCCTGAGAAGATACTCCACCTCCCTTCATCCCTCCCTCTTTCCCTTCCTCCATCTTCCCTCACTCTCAGCTCACAGGGTACCGGGCCTTGGGTCACAGCTGTACTTTTGGGGAGTTGGGGGACTAGAGGAGGGGGCCGCAGGGGGTGGGGGTGGGGGTGGGCGGTCTCTTTTCAACTGTCACTACATTGTTCTGATGAATTCTTCAGAAGCCCCAGCGGTGTTCCCACTGATGCATTTATTTATCTGTTTATGGTAATGGAGAGCGTGGAGAAGGAAGGGAGGTAATTAATTGCCTCTGACGGTGTCCGTAGGCCGTGGCTGAGCGTCTAAAGACACCGCAATGACGCCACGGACCGAGGCGGACCTGCTTCTTCACCACACACGCATATACACCCACACACACACACACACACACACACACGCACGCACGCACGTTTTCCCCCTATGAATAATTGGCTCTGACGGCTCCTGGTAGGTGTAACGATACAGATTCCCTTTGCTTGCGTGAGAGGCATAATGCTGGCTAATGCCTGAAGGAGTTTGCTCCCATCAATATGTCCATGCTGCTCTCTCCTTTACTGCGCCCGGCTCTAACTCTGACACTTTATTAAAGTGAATACTTGCTCACTCTGTTTGTTTGATTCCTTCAGCAGCAGTTCTGTCATAGCTGATAAAGCGTTGTCCTCCAGTTTGGAGCTCAGCATCTGTGTTTGCTCTACTGTCATCCTCTGGGCTACTGCCAGGGAATAGAGCGAGAGAGAGAAAGAGAGGGAAAAGAAGAGAAATAATAGAGAGAGGTAGCTCTGTGTTGAGGGCACTGAATCACGCCCTCCAATAGACACCAGTCAGCAGTGGAATTGTACATTACAGTTTGCTCCTGCTATGTGCCATGAATGTTGCTTTTACTTTTGAAAAAGGACACATTTTTTCCTGTCAAAAAAAGCTACCCTTTTTTTTTTTTACCACAGATAGATATTTCCCTCTGCATTTCTGTTGTTTTTCAAAAACACACGCTGCATTTGGTATTTCTTGCAACCTGATGGTTATTCCACTTCGACTGAGTGGCTTTGGTCGCTGAGTACCGTAGAATGGCTGCAGGTGCAATGTTATTCAGTAAAGTGAGAATACAGTATTGGAGCCAGTTTGGTTTCAGCGTAACATGTTGTGAGATGTCCTTACGGGTCATGTGGGAGGGAGAGCAAGGTGAGGCACTTAAAGCCTTCTACATTTGGCCAGTGAGAGAAACTAATGAGCTAGCAGAAATAGCTTCAGAGACCAGCACGTAATTTTGGTCAGGTTGAGGATCCAGGTGATGCGTGTGGCTTACTGTAATGGAGAAAAATGACTCTCCTTGATGTTTTAAAACACGGCAGTTGGTAACAGTGTAATTTTGCACCTGCAGTTTGAAGGTAAAAAAAGAGGGGGGAAAGGGAGTATGCCCTTCCATACACTAGGCAATGGATTTTTCTGCCAAAGAGATGACAGCTCGCGTAATGTATTCAAGGTGGCGCTTCAGAAAAGGCGTTACTTTACCTTTGCTTAATTGAGGGGAAACTCCCCCGACACCTGCTTAGCACAGCGTTTGTGACTGTTTGAACCGAGGAGAGAGCGCTGAAGCCTGACTGGGAAATAAAGCCACTAAAGGCCACGCAGGGACTGCAAAAAAAAAAAAAAGAAAAAAAGGAAATTATTAAATAAAAGTAGACAAGGCATTACACCCCCACATCCTGTCATCTCCTTACTTGTTCATAGAGGCACAGTGTCTGAAAGTCAGCCCCGAAGCAGCTGTGGAATAGATGTGCTAAATATTTCAGAGTTATCAGAAAGAGAGAGAGAGAGAGAGAGAGAGAGAGAGAGAGAGTGTGTCTCAAAGGAGGGGAGGGGAAAGGAGAGGAGGAGAGAGCGGGCGTGCGGGCGGAAGGTTTTGACACCCATTGTTTAGGGAGAGCAGCGAGCACTGGGAGACCAGTCAAGGGCAGGAGGAGGCTGCATTCTCATTGGCTCACGCCGGCATGAGCTGTCTCTATGTTTGTCTCTATCTGCCCGAATGCTATCTGAGCAAATGGATCAGTCATCTTCAAGCTAATGGCCCCTGCGTACGAGAAAGCTAGCACTCCCTTAGCTATTGTATAAATATTGACCTAACACACATGGAGTAGAAGCACCCCACCCCCACTGCAGTAATTATATTATCCACGACTGCAAGCGTTTCAGACGTTAATATAAATAATCGTCAAATGGAACATGATCTTTGGTGTTATGACAGATGCTATAGCTCTGCCCCCTCCACTCCTGCCCCGCCAACCCCCTCCCCCGTCCTCCACTGTTGTTAATGAAGTAAGGCCCGCGGGTGTTGGCCTGAGGCTGCCAGGAGGCGGTGGGCTAGGTGGAGGCATCCCAGCCTCCCTCTGGAGCACGGCAGAGGAGCTGTCAGGGACAGGTGCGGAGAGGCGCTGATGAGTGAACACAGGGGATGATGGGAAAGAGGTACTTACACGGTTAACCCTCCCGAAAGGGTAAACACACAAGTCATATTTTATTTACTCTCATCACCTTTAGCACACAAATACGCACATAGAGCTAAGTGCATTTACTTTTGTGCATTAGTAGAAGAAGGGCTGTTAGACAGAACCAAGATTAGAAGCTAGATTAGAGCCAAGTGGCTTAGATAACTGACAGTATTGGCCTTACGCTAGACCAGTTTTTGGCTGCTACGTGCTGCAGAAGTCTAGCATGAGGTTTTAAATGACAACATTAAATTGGTATGTTTAAAAAAAAAAAAAAGCTCAGAGCTTGAGTTTTAGCCCTCAGTGTGTCTTTTAAGTGGGTAATTTACAAAGGCATGCTCTCCTTCCTCTCGGTAAATAGCTGCCAAAGAGAAGAAAGCCAGAGGCCCCAGGTCACAGCCAAGAATTCCTCTCTTCCTCTCGAGCCGCTTCATTCATAATCCTCCCCTCTCTCTCTTTCTCTCTCTCTCTCTCTGTCTCTCTCTCTCCCTCCCTCTCCCTCTCTTTCTCTCTCTCTGTGCCTGTGTTACAGTGAACAGACTTGTGTTGCACAGGTCATGTTGGTGCCTGTGTTAATAAAGAATTGTACAAAGGTGACAAGCCCAGTGTTTTGGATCTTTCATTGAAGTTTCAGGTTGCTTTAATTAGTTAGCCCCAGTATGCTCTCCATCTGCCACTGTGTTTCAGTGTGAAATGGAGGTGGAGGGGGTGGTGGAGGACAGAGCACTAGTAACAGAGGGAGGGAAAAAACAAAGAAGGTGAATGAGGGACAGGGAAAGAGAGAGGGTAAGGGATTGAATGAATGAATGGGAGTATGAAAGTATTCGCTCCTTTGGTGAGGAAGAGAGATTCACATATTTATTATTTGAGTCTCCTAAACTATCTATCCTTTTTTTTTTTTTTTCTTTTTTTTTGGTGGGGTGGGGTCTTGGTTCCATGCTTTTACCTGGTTCTCCCTAGAGTCATTGTCCCACACCACACTCCCACCACAAGATGGAGAGGATCCATTAAACTCCCACCGAGCTCCTGTGTGTTCCCAGTTACAGCTCTTCATCTCATTCACCTCTCCCTTTCCTCTACCCGATTACACTGCCACTAGAAAGCCCAGAGCAAAGCTAGAAGCACCCCTCATCTGCTCTTATCAAAAGAAGCTCTGATTTCTACTTTTTTTTTTTTTTTTTTTAGCAGAAAATTAATGACCTGCATCAGTGCTATTATCCACAGAGTGGGTGGAATGCTGGGTTTGATTGATTTTTTGTTTGCTTCTTTCACTGCCGTCTGTTTAAACGTGAAGACTTAGCCATGCTCCTATGGCTTTGCAGCACTGCGCTGGGGAGTCGACTCTTGCTAGGAGTAAATGAGGTTGTGATGTTAAGTAAGTTTGCTGTAGCCTAAATGTTATTTCCCTAGGCTCTTTGGATGTTAACCTAGCGTGAAGCACTGTGATGACTCCAGAGCCTACACACGAATGAACACACACACACACACACACACGCACACACACACACACGCACATCTGCTCAGTAAAGCAGTCAACATGGGTGCAGTGCGTTTCTGTACCAGTACTTGTGAGATTTGAGCACAGTAGCGCTCTGAGTTTTACGCTGCACTGAAACAACAACAACAACAAAAAAAAACATTGGTTTGCTTTTGCGGTCACAGAGCGTTTATCATGTTAACCTTGACTCAGAAGTACTCATATGGTGGTGAGTACATATCTGTCACTGATTCCTTATTGAAAAAGCTGCTGTGCATTTTCCTAGTCGCACAAGCTGACTCTGCTGTACTAAGCTAAGACTAGCCTGACCACAAACCAAAACAGGATAACACAACTGTAACGGCTCTTGTATGTTTTGTTTTATGTCTTCACACAAATCTTTAGATCTCATTGCAGAAGAGCAGGGTTTCTTTTTTTTTTTATGAAACTGATTGAGCCTTTTTCCTTTATGAGAATTTACCTCAATATTCATTACAGCTATAATTCACCATATGGTCTGTTTTTTTTTTTTTTTCCACCCAGTACCTTTCACTGGTGTCACTTTCACAAAGAGCGAATAAGACGTGAGATTGGAAATGGTGCACTGTCTCTGATACACTAGATGACTTTCTCCCTGTAGATGATTTTTCTTCTTCTAACCATCTCTCACTCGGGCCCCCCCTCTTCCTGTGATAGTTATTGGAAATAGCATGTGTAGGAAATGGAGCTGACCTTGGCCAGGGCCGCCGTGCTCTGAGCCTGATGTATGGCCCGGGCTTTTAGGTCTGGCCACTAAGTGAGAGGCATGTTTTTATTTGCCTGCACAGGGCACGGTGTCAAGATGCATAAGCGGCTCCATTTCTTCCCCTGCCGCGGCTCGGGAGCAATGCTAAATGTCAGCCATTCAACCGGCTGCTCGCACGCCCACAGATATTAGTTGAATAGAATCAGTATCAGGAAGGGATGATTTGAATTTATTTGCAGCGTGTCGCCGAGAGAGGGGGGGGGGGGGGGGGGGGGGTGGTATCAGCTTGTAGTCTCTCTCTCTCTCTCTCTCTCTCTCTCTGTGCGTGCGTGCGTGCGTGCGTGTGTGTGTGAATGAATGTAACAGATTGCTCTGATCTTTGTCCCTTTTGTGTGTGTACTTTTAATGGCTATTTGTAATCCTTAAACAGAATCCTGAACAGCATCTGCTTCGAGTGTGCCACATTAGATTAAGCAAACAGGATTCCACAAGAGAAGTCCGTTTTACTCAATTTCCACAACACAATAGATATCTAATGGCTTTAATATGGCAACACGTAGTCTTTATTTATTTATTTATTTATTTATTTTAATAAGCATAACCTGCCAAGTTATGTCTGTCTCCTTCATTTGTTAAATGCCACAGCATAGCTGGCTATAGAGAGAATGTTACTTTGATGATATGTGGACAAGTTGTGTTGTTGTTTGTCATGCAGTCTGTTGTCTGCTGTCGGTTTGTGGTGTTGTGAAGTGGTGCTGTGTAGCCACTGGCTGGCGCTTTAAGGGACAGGGAGGCAGACATGGTCTGTGTACTCTGTAAGAGTCAATGCTGTATACCTCTCTATGGCCTCTCTGCTAGTGGAGCAGCGAGAAAACATTTTTAATGTTTTATCACATATCACAGTGAACTAGTATTCACTGCAGGAGATGTGTCTTTTGAAGTTTGGTTTTGCAGTCAAATGTCCTGTACTTAGTGTTTCTTCAGCTCCAGCCTGCTAAACAGAGAGAGAACAAGGACAATGCAATGCAGCAGAAAAACAGAAACTATGAAAAAAAAAAAAACCTGTTCTCATTTGGCCAGTGGAGATTCTTGTATGTCATTATATGTTACCACATCACACAGAAAAAGGTTTTATTTAGACACATGAATTCATAAGTCACCTGTTGTGTTGCATACACACATCTTATTTATAGGGTTTTTTTTACTGTACAAAACCAGTGATCAACAGCAAATGAACCATGAATAAAATCCATTTTTCCTCTCTCTCTTTCTCTTTCTCTCTCTCTTTTTTGTTCAGTTGGAGCAGACTGGCCATATTTACCCTGTAATGAACATTACCAAGCCTCTCCGTTGAGTGGAGAGAGAGGGGGGCGGGGGCGAGGGACACTTTGTCGTGGGATTTGTGCTGTGTTGATGGATATGCTGGGCTGACTGCTCACTGTGCTTACCTAATGGGAGCTGGAGTCCTGTCACTGCACTTCTCTCTCTCTCTCTCTCTCTCTCTCTCTCTCTCTCTCTGGCTCTGTCTCTCTCTCTCTCTCTGGCTCTGTCTCTCTGCTTGGCTAAGTGCAGACCTTCCAGTCCATTTCTCAAAGGTTAATAGAGCTGCCTCATCACGCACACTAATCAGCAGCTAATCTGTTTTTGTTCTATTAATATTCACCAGAGTCAGTGGTGACCAAAGCATACGGTACAGCTCCAAGTCCTGTTTACCTGTTCTCTTTAACAGTCACACTTAGATTGCCAGCAGGGCTGTTGTGTTTTTGTTTTTTTTTTTCCCGTTCCTTTCCTTTTTTTTTTTCCCAGCAGACTTCAGTGTTTGGTGGGTCAGTCTGCTGATTGTCGGCAGATGAACTGTAGTGGATGATTTACTGGACAGTAACAATAAGTTTTTGTTTGAAACGACGTCATCGACAAATCTGATCAAATCTGTCAATATTACAATTGGTCTTTGTCAATTTGTTCTCCACGGTTCGCCCTAACATATCATTTTTATCACTGCTTACAGGATTTGAAAGACTAAAGAAATGATCATTTACGTTAAATCAGATCAAATCTTTTGAAATCCCAGTTGGCCTCCCCCCCCTCACCCTTTCAAGCTTATTCCTTCCATGTCGCTGTTTTATTTATTTGCTTTAAATCACTCTTTGCTTTGCCTGACTTGACTGAATAAGGAACCGATCAACAGCGTGTGAAGTGCTTTAAAATATTTGTCCTGAGAGTGAAGAAGTAGGCTAATGAATGTACAATGACACAGTGCGTGGCGTTGGAGACTGAGCCGTGAGAGAGCGGGAAATGCACTTTGATGGAGCTGAAACATTGAGGGCGGCAGCAGCCAGCGAACACTAGGGATTTGAGCACTAGATGCACTGGGCTTCACTTTCAGAGAGGGGGAGGGGGGCTGGGGAGGGGGAACTCCAGCAGGGTGCTAAAGCTTGAGTTGCATAATAAGATAGAGGCTGCTAAAATGCAAAGGCAAGACCTTTTATTGCCTCTCTCTCACGCGCACACACACACACACACACACACACACTCACAGTGACCTAGTCTCATGTAAACTCTATCTGTCTATGAGTATCAGAGCGTCAGGCCTTTGACTCCAGCGGCAATCGGTAGAATATCTCAGGTTAAGATTTAATCCTGCTCTGGTCACTCCGTCTAAGGCAAAGAGCCCGAGTCAGTTCTGTGCTTGAATCATTGTAGTGGTGTGTAGCCTCACTGTAGTCACCATACTGCATGTCAGTGGCAATAACATATATGTTGACAAAGACTGGATAAGACATAGACTACTTCAGACAATTTGTTTTGAAGCCTAAGCAGTTGGAACAGACTTTTTTTTTTAAAGCGTGTATTTTAGATATGGTCAGCATTGTTGTTGTTTTTTTTTTTCCCCCACTATATTCTGTTGTCTGTCAATGTGGAGCTACACTAGGTGGCTGTGCGACTGTGGGTGGATACTGTGACGCAGGCCCTGAAGAGAAAGGCAGTCCTTTAGCATCATGTGCTATTGAGTTGGCTGCAGCTATTCCCACGCCCTGCTGCTCTGATGCATGGTCCTGCTGGAGATGGAAGAGCTGCAGTAAAACTGCAGCTGTTTAAACGGAGAGAGAGGGAGAGATAGAAGGGAGAAAAAAAAAAATCAATGTTTTAATACAGTGATCTAATCCTCTGAGTTAATAACCTTTATCTGCAGTAATTGCAGAGGTCTAAATGCTTTAATGCTGTCTAACAGATGTCCCTCATGGCCCAGTGGCCATTGGAAAAGCATGTCCAAGTGGGCGTTAGCGTATTAGCAGTTTAGTTATGAAATGTGCACTTAGGAAATCAGGCCACAACATGGGACCCACGCCATATGACAACACTAAGGCATTTCAGCTGCACTGAGACAAGCGGCCTAGCATGCATAGATTCTTCACTCACACCTCTACAATAGGATTTGGTTTGAGCAAACGCCTGACAGGGCCATAACGCACGCACGCACGCGCACACACACACACACACACACACACACACACACACAGAATGTGAGTGTGTAAAGTGAGAGCACTCTCTCTCATGTGAAATGCAAGAGATTAGTTGTTAGCGTGTGGCGGCACTTGTAAATCAGTCTGGGCAGCTGCTTTGTGCTTTAGTTGTGAAAGTGCAGGAAATGCAGTGAACCTGGGCAGTTTGTGCATTCTCAACATGAACTATCAATGTTATTGAATAGGTGCTGTGTGGCAAGATTCTGAGGAGGATTTTTTCCCAGAGCTGTAGCAAGTGAAGGAAGAGCTGCAAGTATAACAGAGTAAGGGGGCCATAGGGAAATGGGAGCAGGTGGGGGGGTGGAGTCATATCCTGTATTTTTGAGCGAGAGACGGTTGAGATGTGAGCATGGACAGAAGGTGGTAAAGGTGTTGGATTCAAGTGACAGCATGAAAAAAAAATGCCATCACCTGGGTCATTTGAGCATTTATGTAACAAAGCTTTGAGAATCAATGTTATGTAAAGCACACTTGTAATGTAACCATGCTATCCATTTCATGACTCTGTATGTGTTCCATATTGCAGAAAACTGCCACCACTGGATGTTATCACTTCATTTGTTCCATTCATCCTCTCATTCATATATTCATGTTTTTTTTTCTTTCTCTTTCTCTCGTGTTCTCCCCCCCCAGAGTGGCGTAGTGTGTGTGGGTTTTTAAGAGATTGGAGTCCCGTGGTGAAGTGCTAACAGGTGAATGCAGTCAAGGTTAGTCAATGCATTACCATGGAAAATCTAGACCTTTCCTTCCTGAACCCACCCCCCTCCTTTTCCCTCTGAATAATCAGAAGAACACTAAGAACACACTCTCCTTTGCCCAAGCCCTATCTTCCTCCTCTGACACCCCAGAGCTCAGCACCCTGTGTGTACATTCAGCTCCCTAACCCCCTTCTTCACACATTTACAATGACTAATGACTAATGCACTGTATTTATGTTCATTCCATATGCTGCAGACAGACCCTGTACCCACCTTTCCCTCACAGTGCATGTTTCTCAAACCTTGGTTTGCCCATGATTTCTTCCTGTAATCAGCAGACTCTCTGTCTTTCTTTCTCTCTCTCTTCCCCCCCCCCCCCCTCCTCTCTCTCTCTCACCCACACACACAGACACACACAGACACATGTACACACAAAGATGCACATAGACCCATTCTCACTTAGAGCTTATCTGAGTATGATGCGATTATCGTGCTTTGACCTCTCCTCTTAGCCAGTTAAAAAATGTCAGAGTGAATCAGAAGATGCAAATGACAGTAATAAATCCAGCGATGATACGGAGGTGCTGCCTCTCAAAGCCAGGGAGCAGCTTACTTAATGAGTTTAGTAATTGGCTTTCTGCAGGCACTGCGTCTGTGCCCCCCCCCCCCCCCCACTCGTGTTGATGCGTGCAGGAGAAGGGGGATTGAGGCAGATCTGGGCATTCCATGACGTCTTTACCTGACTTTAGTTAGCCTGTGTGAAAAGGAAAGCAGTAGAAAATGATTGTGTGCCGTCCTCTGTCAGTACTGTAGAGTGAACACAGCCCATCGCTTCATTTCACTGAGCTCCATCTGAGGAACAGCCAATGTGTCTAATGCATTTTGACATTAGGGTTGGAAGAGTGAAACAACTGTCATGATGTTTTTGCTTGATTCTCTCACACTTAAAGACAAACACACACACAGACACAGACACACACACACACACAGACACAGACACACACACATTCAGAAGCATATGAATATCCTTATGTGAAATGAATACCAGCTATCCATAATTTTCAAAAAGCAGCTCTATGGATATAAGACGCCCAGATTATTCAGTACAGCAGTAAAAAAAAAAAAAAAAAAAAAGGTGTGTGACATTGTTTGTCTCCGTGCAGTTTGTACTGGTAGTGTCAGTTTGTTTTCTCTGGTTCACGGAATGTACCTGCTGTTAGGGAGAACAATGCAGTGTATTCTTCAAACTCCACCTCTGAAATAGACCTCCACTTTCATCTCTTTGTTTACATCCCCCTTTACACTTCCTTCACACGCCGGGAAGCCGGCAGTTAGTGGCCTGCAGGAGGGCTGTTAAATTTAAGGATGCCATCAAAGTCATTGCAAATAACTTACTTTTCAACCAGAAAAATGCCCAAATGACTATTTAAAAATTGTAATATGTTTTTGTTGGCTGAGCGGTTTGAAAAACAGCGCTCATATCAGAATAGTTTAAAATACTGACCCTGTTAGTATCTCTTTGTCACTGTGGCCTCTCCATTAACCTGTGTTTACAGTCTTTGACTTTGGTTCAAACATACAAAGCATTTCACTCTAGAATTGTATTCACTGATGTGGACAAAAAATCCAAATTTGTGGTCATAATCATTTCTGCTAGAAATGCATATGTACATAATAAGTAAATTAATACACACACACACACACACACACACACACACACACACACATATATATATATATATAAAATGTCTGAGGGAGTGCCAATCTGCAAACAACATGTGCTGTTTCCAGCCACTTAATAACCTTATTATGTAATTCTGTGTTATTCATTAGATAGCCTATTCACAGTGGGTCAAACCTTTGTGGATAATGTATTGATGAGCAAGGAATGGTAGAGCACTGTGATTTCTCATAATGGCCATTGGGTGGCAGAGTAAGAAATTAAGTCATGCAAAATGTGCTTTCTCACACATGGCTGCCTCCAGAGCTGTGATCTAATGGAGCTAGAAAGAGGAACTCTGTTTACAAACTCAGTGTTTGACTCAGAGGATTTGAGAATAAGGAAAAAAAAAAAAAAGAAACCCCTCCAGACTTTAGGCACAAAGATTATGGATTCATTGGATATGTGATCTGTTAACGTATAATATGTGACTGCAGACCTTTTATATTGCGTTAGCATTGGATAAAGATTTTTCATGATATTCAGATAACGTATTAATATTTTTCTTTTTTGCTGTGATTTATGCACTCTGCCTCTGGATCAAAAAGAATCTATTCCTCCTTTATGCTGGTAACCGATGGCTGCATATGGAAATCTCTCATTGTATTTCACCGAAGATGAAAAGCCTTTTTTACAATAAGATACATGCACTGCCAGTGTTTACACAGAGAAAAAGACCACTCAGCTGAGTACTCTGAATATACTGAGAGTCTGAGGATGTGTAAAATAACACCTAAAGAGGTGTGTGTGTGTGTGCGCGCGCATGTCTCGTTGCCCTGATGGTCCATTTACGTCTCACAAAGCGAAAATTCAAGGCCTTCACACAGCAGCTTCACAGCTACTTAAAAATCTGGGTGAGCTTGTGTGTGAATTTGGGTACACACTGGTGTTTATTTTCAGAGGTAACCGCTCATTTAGATCTATGTATGAGGTTGAAAAACAGTCAGCTGACAGACTGTTTGCCTCTCATCTCTCAACAACCTCTTGACTATGTAATTACACGAAAGAAAGGCGCATACTACAGATTCTCCCCTCACATAGTATGATATAATTTGTTTACCAGGTGACAGTTGCGCATCTGGAATTGTGAGTGCTTACGTTTGCGCTTTTTTTTTTTCTTTTGCATGCGGAATGGTTTGAGCAAACGGCTACGTGAAAGATTAATTTTCAGGAGTCTGTATAGCTTGGCAATACAATAAATAAAAGCAGGAGAAGTGGAGCCTGGTTTGAGGGTTTGTAGGCCTGCCAAATGTGGCTCAATGGCAAAGCAAACAAGACAACTATGTAGGTCCTTCCTCAGAACCATCTCTCAGTGAAAACGGGTGCTTTGCATTGCATCAAAAGAGACCTCTGTAGTGTGTTTATATGGTGAAATAACAGGTTGCTAGGGTAGTTAATTATTATTTAAAATGGGTAATCTTCGTTTTGGTTGATGTTTGTCTGTTAGGATTGTCTAAGAACAGAGCTTATTTTGGATGTGTTTTGGAAGAGATTATGTAAGAAAACGTATAAGTAAAAAAAACATCCATGGTATTTATTTATTTATTTATTTATTTGTTTTTACTCGATTTGTTCCGAGTCAGTGTTTTGTAATGTGTGCACTGAATCATCGTTTTAACAATAAAACTAAACAATGCCGTTTTCACAACATGTGGAGAATTTTATTCAGACTCTTAAGAACGCCAGTGTTGAGCTGCCATGTATTATAATGTCTACCCACTGTATGTTTAGTTCTTGTGGAAGATTTGTCTGGTATTGTTTTTCTGCCACCTCCCAAGTCTTCCCGCAATCCTTAAAACTTTAAAAAAAAAAAAAAAAAAAAAAGAAAAGAAAGAAAGAAAAGAAAAACCCAGCTCCTACTAAAAGTGCCTGAATGCTGAAATGGCAGTGGGTAAATTGAAGACAAGTTTTTCTCTTCAGCTTGCGCAGAGAGCCTGTCAGTACACACTGTGTGTGTGAGGGAGAGAGAAAAAGTGAGTGTGTTTGAAGGAAAAGTAAATGTGAGTGGAAGTTGCTTGCGTCTGTTGAAGGGAAACATGAATGTTTGTTCCTGACAGCAGGCATCAGAGTGTGAATTTGACCTCTGGCTAAAAGAGAGAGAGGGAGGAATAAAACACAGCAGCACTGAGATCATCTGGACTTTTTTTTTTTTTTTTTGGCAATCTGGACACCCATTGTTTTTTTGTTTTTTTTTTTCTTTCTTCTCCTCCATAAAATACCTGTGGGCCACATAGAGGAGAAAATGTAATTAAAATCTTTCTATGTTGGTATATGCTTTACCAAAGGAATGCTATTCTATAGAGGAACTTGTTACCGAGTTTACAAACCGCTAATTACTGTTTGTGTTTAGGAAGAAAAAAAACAAAAAAACGAGTATCTTGTTGTTCATTCTCTTTTCCACCTCCTTTTATCAGCTTGTTTTCTTCTCGAGATTCTTCTCCCACCAGTGTGTCTGTTCATCCCTAGTGAATGTATTAAATGAAGTTAGTAGATATGAGCACTTCTGAGTCTGGGCCCAGAGAGACTTGCTAAAGCGCTCAGAAGCTTGGCTCACTCATCCGTGTCACCTTTTTTTTGGTTGTCGTTGTTGTCATTGTTGTTTCAGCTACTGCTGGACTTATTTGTGTTGAAAGGGAATTTTCTATTTGGAGTGTATATGCACAGATTGTACTTCTTTAGTGAGGGATTACTGGACAGAAGTAAACATGGTACACCAGTCTGAAGTAGTTCATATTTAATGGGGCTCAGTGCAAAGAGGTAAAATATCAAAACCAAAGCAGTTTAGGCATTAGGGACTGATAGGCTTAAAACCCACTATTGTTGATTCTTTTATGTCTATACAACATGTTGTCCTTTCCTAAACTATTAATAATCTTTTAAAAATATGTAGAAAGATATTCTGTGATGGTGTAAGTAATCTTTTTTTTTTGTCAGAATGCTTGTTATTCATGGAGACAGATTTCTTAGGTGTAAAATGCTAAATGAAGTAACAGAGTGGTAAAGTCGTTTAGAGGGGGAGGGAACTGTACTAGAGGTATTGTGATGGGGTGTTGAATACAGAACGGAATTGAATAGACACAGTCAGCTTCCCAGATACATGCTTAGGCCTGTAGAATGTGGAGTGCTTGGCTTGTAACTGCACCGGTTGTCTCCTTTCATTATCGGTTAATGGTGCCCAACTTGACAGGGCCATGTGATAAACAGAGGAGCTGTGAAATCCTGGAGGTGGAGTTCTCGTCTGCCTGGTAATGGGATCTCGTATGCTGTTGGAGGCTGCCTGTGGAACAGCCATTTGAGTGCAGGAAATGCAAAGCGTTTACCCTTGAAATAATTTAGCTTCCGATTTGATCCTATAAACGAAAACCAAATGGCTTACATTTATCCAAATTCTCTATGTACCTTTTATACCACTCTATAAATCTGAACAAGTATTCAGAATTTTATAAGCCATTTCAGTTTAAATGGATCATAGACATATATACAGATTTTTGTTCTCTCGGTATTCTGTGGAGTGTATTTAAATGTTTTCCTTTACGCTTTTCCTTTATGAATTAGATTAGTTATTCGTTCAAATGTAAATATTTGTGAAGGCATACCATTATGATTGTAATCTCAACAACAGAACACAGCCTGTACATTTTCTCACCGTTGTCCTTCGTGTTTGAAAGTAGTAATTAACAGTTTGTGACCATGTCAAAAGCACATTTGCGTGTTTGTCTTCCAGCCAGGAGCTAATCTGTTATTGGCAGTCTGAGAGATAATGATTTGTGTCTTTGTGAGAGCAGCATTCTCAAAATGTCTTTCTCTTTGCAGTGTGAGAATCTGACATGAGCGAGGGAGTCAGGTTTCCTGTCAGGTTGTGCTGCATGTGCTATCAGGGCAGAGCGTGGGGAGAGGGAGAGAGAGTGAGAAATAAGGATGCACTCAAGTAAATATAATAAATATGCCTAAATGTGCAGCTCAAACGTTGGCTGTCAGGGAAAGGGGGGGGGGGGGGTACTGTGTGTGTGTGTGTGTGCGTGCGTGCGCGGGTTGGTGGGTGTGGGGCTGAGCAGAGGATTGTCAGGAGAAACAGGAGTCACACTGTCTCTGGCTCCCCTGGAGCTGGAAAGCATTTGCCAGCTCTGGGATCACTGGGGACACCTCCTCCTTTTGAAAACCTGACAGGCAACATGGTTTGCAGCACAATAAAGGGTCCACACTACACCAAACTCAATTCTTATTGATCCTCACTGCCTCTTCAGATATAATGTTTATGTTTGTTGGTAAGATAGCCTTAAATGCAAAGTACATTTGTTATGATTAATTAATTTAGGTGATATCAGAATACTCTTTTTTTCCTTTCTTTTTTTTTTTAAAGGCAATTAAAGTAGGCTACATTTTCGTCTGTTTAGATAATCACATGGTTATTGACTTGTCTGTGATCTGCATTGCAAATTGGAGTTTTCTTATGATAATCAGATTTAAGTGAAGTGGCCCACGGGCAGTTCCTGTAACTGAAAGAACGTCTTCATGTCCTTCTAATCTTTCAGATATTAAAAGTAGGATTGGTTAAATTATTTATTTATTTATTTATTTATTTTAATTGCAGCCATTTACCCAATAGCAAAACAGGGATGTATTTAGCATTTTTAAACAGCCTTTTTTGTTCTTTTGAAACGCAAAAAAAAAAAAAAAAAATCATCAGTATGCAGCCACATCTAACACCGTTTTATTACTCTTAACGTTGTCAATAGGAATAATGTAGGCTACGTGTCAATGGCACATGCTGAATTTATGAAAAATGTACAATGCAGTACTCATGCTGCCGTCACGCTGAATGGGGTGATGAGTGAGTAATTAATTCATTATCTGAAAATGCAAATGAGAGCGACAACCTAGAGCAAAGTGCAGCAACGCAGAGTGTATGTCTAATTTTCACCAATTGTTTTGTCTTCAGCCTCTCATCATTAGCTGCCTCACGCACAGGCCGGACCAATAAAATCGGTTCGTTCATTATTAGGCTACACACTGAGAAATCAATACACGTATTCGTTGGCCTACACGGTCAAAATAAATTGTTTCATTGATGGGGTCTTTTATTGAGAGATTTTACATGTCCTCTCTTGATTACATATTTGTTTTTTCCCCCTCTGTGTGATGGAGGCGCTATTCGGTGCGGTATTAATATTCCTTACAGCAGCCATGTATATGAGCGGTTGATATCGCTCGGGATACAGGCAACATCATCTTGCTTACCGATGCAGTTTCGAGCAGACTATATCCCAGCGGTTTACCATCAGTCACGATCTCCCATACGCGCTTCTTTGTCCCGGCAATAATTTGAATCCAGTCCATGTTTTTGTTTTGTTCGTTTTTAGTAGTGGGGGGTGGGGGGTAATTCTCCTTCACTAGTGTCTGGATAAAGAAAGACTAGGTCAGCCATGTGGATGCGTCTGTTGAACAGCTGAAGGGGGGGTTATAGAGACAGAGAGAGAGATACAGAGAACGTGGTGTGTGTGCATATGAAAGAGAGGGAGAGAGAGAGAGAGCGAGAGAGGGGGAGAGCGCGTGTGTGTGAAAAAGGAAGCGGAGTCTGTAAACGGCGAACTCACTGATTTCCTACCCTCGAACTACTGCACTGTATCAAGCTTATACTTCTTTATGTGCAGAACATCGGGATTTATTACACGGCGAAAGGGAAAAGAATCTGCCGTGTATTTCCAGAAAGAGTCCCTTGGCGATTTGAACGTGAATAAATTAGCAAAGCGAGGTCGTCTTTTGTTGAGGCAAGTGCCCGTTTCCCTCTTTATGGACAGCGGCTCATACAGGATAAAGTGTCTGCCTCTCATTGTTTAGCTCCGGTACTTGGATTTTGGCCCAGGCCAAGAAGTTCGGCAGGGTCATTTCATAGTAGCTGGCGAGGATTGCGTTTGAAGTTGTTTGCAGCAGTCGATTGGAACTTAGATCATCAGACTGGCGGGTGAGTAGTTCTTGGCAATATTGAATTAAAAAGATAGAGGGAGTTTGGGGAGGGTGAGTGGGTGGGAAGGTAAGGGGGTTAGAGATGGAATGTTGGCAATTGCTACGGGTATAGAAGTTGAAAGCACAAGTTATGTTTGCACTTTTCAATACAATGGTTTTCATTCTTTCTAACTATTGTTATTGGAGATGTGTTTATGATTGCAAGGAATGCGAAGCCTTCCAATAAGTTGTTCTCGAAGTTGAAGACGTTGTTTCTAAGACGTTACATTTTTTTTTCAAGAATCTTCTCAGTTTCAAACAGAAGCCACATGCAACCCCGGGACCTCAAGTTTTACCCTGTGTTAAATCTCTCTTTTTCCCCCCTTTTAACAGGAATTTCAAGATGTACTAGAAATATGCTACTTTTGTGACAAATTAATAGTACTTCAGACAGATTCATTCAATCCCTTTCTTATCTGTTTTTATCAGCAATTTTATGAATCTGTGGTGTTATCTAATATTTAAGTCTCTTTAAATGACTTTAACTGATCTTCCAGACTATGAAAACAGATCATTTTCCACTGGGGAATCTACCCCTCCTCCTCCACGAGTGCTGTTCTCCAGAGGTTGATTATGATGAGTTATAAGCACTTGTTTACTGGAAACCCTGTGAAGCAAAAGAGTGAGGGTTTTTTTTGTAGAGTTGCCTGACCAGTTGGAAGCTGCCCTGGCACAACCAAGTCAGCTTAACTTTCTTTTGTTGAGGAGGAGTATATGAAGCCTGGCCCCTGATGGCTTGTGTGTGATTAGTCAAGCTCATAGTGATGTTGTGGTTGTAAAGAGCATGAGGGCCTGTTTAGTAAGGGGTGGGGAGTTGGGGGGTGGGGGTGTGGGGGGGGACTTGTCTTAAATAGTATTTGTTTCACAGTCAGCTTATCTGATTTTACTATGCCATGCTCCATGTGTGAGCAGGGAAGTGTCTTGTTTTCTTTTCTCAGCAATCACTGTTTTATTGCTCATACTTAGTTTTTCATGTGACTCTAGACTGTGTTGACCTCCTAAGGGTATCTTTTTACAGACTCATAAGGATGACCTCCCCTTCCCCCAAGACAAGATTTGTTCATTTAAAATAAATCAAGAATAGAGCCAGTCATTTTTTTTTGAAGAACCAAACTGATCTTTCCTCTTCCCCCTCCACGTAATGTATCTCTTTCCCCCCCTTAATTTGTAATGTAATGCTGCCCTGAATGCTGAGAAGTCGTTTGCAGCAGAGTTCTAGGGTTAATCTAGACAGTCCTCACTTTCCCTTTGCATATTTTCTTTCTGTCCCCTGTTAGCTGGGAAGTGACCTCTAGATTAATGATTCAGATGTGATTAATTCACTGCAGTGGGAGGTCACTGGTTGGCTAATTCACAGCACCATGACTGTACATAATAGGTAGAACATCAAGAGGAGAAAGCTGTCTCAAGAACACACTCTTCTGTCATTCACAACACAGTTTCATTTCGAAGCTTTTGTCTTGTTAAGACCAGTAACCTCTCAAAGTCTTTTTTTTTTCTTCTTGCCCTTTCATAAGAATCGTGTTTTTTCAAATATTGAGATGAAAGGTATAACTGTAGTTGAGTTTTTTCCAGAGGAGAAACAAGCTGAATGTTTTCTTTCTTTTTATCACAGCACTCAAAAGCATCCACTTGTAGTCATATCCTGTAGTCAAGGAGTTAAGATTCAGGAAGTTGTACTGAAAACTGTGGCACTGTCAACAAGACATGATGAAAAAGATAGGTGCTAAGCATCACTAAAAGATGAAATTCTTTAGATATCTTGAGTTTAGATCCCAAATCCCTCGTCATAACAGCCTTGTACTGACTAGCTGGCCTAATCCTTTAGTTTATACAGAATGTAGAGAAAACCCTTTCATGAGCCATGTTTCTCATGTCATGGTTTTGAGGATAGCCTGAGGTAAAAGAAGTCAAACATGTAAAGAACTATCTCCCATGGAGGAGTGAAAGATTAGCACAAGGAACAGTATGTTTTGATTGTCTTTTGTAACTGTGGGGAAGGTCTTTAGGAGAACCAGACACGCGCGTAAAACCCAAAGACGACCCTAGCACTTGTGCACTATTTAAGAGCAGGGTATGCTTTAATGTTTGAACCTGCCGTGTTGCTTTTGTATCCTCCATTGACCTGTATGGGGAGGTTTTTGAAGTTTGAGGCTAAGCTGTAGCCTGTGAGAAGAGCATACCAGCTGGTAGACCATAAATAAGAAGGAAAGTGGTGTTCCCAAATGCTCAGTGATTTTTTCTTTCTTTCTTTTTTTTTTTTTTTTTTAATGATTGTGTTTCAGCTTTGTGTATATGTGTGGGCGAGAGAATAGATGAGTCCCCCCCCCCCCCCCCCCCCTTTTTGACTCTTGAAATGACTAGTGTGAGTCTTTGTAGAGTTATTTTCATTATTCCCACTCAATATTGGTAGGAAAAGTATGAATATAAAGAGCGTGTAATCAGTCGATTCTCTGAATCATTGGTTCTTTCGAGCAACAGTTGTTTTCACTTTGAATGGCCATGCCTTTGAGAATCTCCCCAGACATTTTAAACAGCAGTTTACTCGAACTGAATAATTAAATTTGCAGGTCGTCGTGTTTCTAAGGAAACACTCAATCTTTCTGATGTAAGATGTATTTACAAAGAGCATCAGAACACAATATCCACGAATAACTAGGTTTCATTAGGCATGTACAACTGTAGGATCGATTAATCTCTGTTAATGATGCAAACGTTGCCTGTTTTAATGTCCTTTTTTACAGTACATCTGGGTACTGGGGTTTCACTGTCACTGTGTGTGGGTGTATGATTAACAGTCATCTTTTCCTGCCATAAGAAGAATTTGACAGCATGGTAGTGTGCTGGTGAAAAGCCACTAAATGTTTAATCACTGAATACACAACATGAACACTATATGCAGTCATATAACTGCAGCAATAAAAACAATGGTTACCTAACGCGTCGTCGCGGTTGTTTTAATTATTCTGTCGGCGAGGTGCGCATACTTTCCTGAGACAAAGAGAGAGAGAGAGAGAGAGGGAAAAAAAAAAAAAACGTGAGCGCAGAGAATGAACACATGCTAAGCATTCTTTACACAGCTCTGTACGCTCCTCACCTTACAGAAAAATCAAACGGCCGATAGACGGATCAAAGGCAGGTTGCAGGGGCTGACAGAAGGGATTCTTCATAAAAATGTGTTGTAACGGATCAGTTGGTGCACACAGGGGGCTGAGCGTTTGACAGACAGTGGAGGCATGCTATTTAATCTGCTTGCATGCTGGAATTCACCGGGATTATAGCACATGTCTCTTTCTCCTCCCTTGTTTCATGAATGCCAGCATAAGGCTAATGCGTTTGTGATCTGATGGTCGCGCTGTGGCAGCTTCAGTGTCAGCTTTGAGCAGAGCAATGTTATGCTTATTGAGTTGGAGAAAGGGCAGAGGTAATTAATGTCATGTTTCAGCTTTTCTTTTCTTTTAGTTGTGCTGTGCTTTGCTTCATTAGAATCAGACCTGGGAAAGCATTTTAGATCTGAAAATGCTCTTTTTTTCTGTGTGTGTGTGTGTGTGTTAGTGGAAACACATTTGAATAGTAGCATTTTTATTGCCTTTATGTAAAGAGAGTTACTGTCAGGGACAGTAGCTATGGACATTTTTATGACTCTTGTCATGTTGTAACATGTTGTCTTTATTCAAATATGGGTTTTACAGACAGGACTCATTTTGAGTCATTTATACTCATCTTTAGTGACTTATGCAAGTCTAAAGATGACTTATGTAAGGGAAAAAGTCATATGTAGAGTAACTCATTGGTATTTGGTTACACACTTAAGCTCTACCTATATTAGTGTTGTCTGGGGAAGAGAAAACCTATGCGGAGTTTCCTTTTGTTTACTAGACTATAATTACTGCTTTCTTCATGACTATAGATACAGTAATGACAGTCGCCCACTCGTTGCCTCGGTAACAAGAAGCCCTGACATGGGTCACGTTGTAGAGTAGCCCAACAGCTGAGTCACTTGAGTGCCCCCCTCCCATACTTGTGGAAGACTGAAATCTGACACAGAATTGGCAAGACTTTATTTGGCTCATGGTTTATCTCTAGAGCAGACTCCTGCTTGCATGTCACAGATATCTGACTGAATAAAGACGGAGAGGGGGGCAATGATGGAGAAACGAGTGTTGCTAGGCTAATATAATAGCTGTATTTAAAACAAAGCAGAGGTTTGATGGCTTGTCGGTTCGATTAGCTTATTGAACGTTTGTCTAGGCAGGGTTGCGGCTCGTTCACGTTAAACGGCCGTAAACCTGAAGAACGCTGGTGGGAAATTGGGATAATTGAAAGTGATATTTTTAATAAACTCTAAAGCAGCTGAGTCCGTGGCCGAGGTCTTTCACACGTGTTAAATGGGGGTGGAGGCATCTGGAGGCGTTAATACAGCGCATGGCCGTAAAGCGAGGCCGGAGTCCCAAAGGCTCTCCTGTTCTCCTTCTCTGTTAAGACTGTCAGATGGACATTTTATCCTCCCCTGCCTGCACAGTCTTGCACGTAATGACTCTGCTTATGTGTCCCTTGTCTCAGGCTTGTGTTGGAGAGATGAAAAAAAAAACAGCCTTCATATGGTGGCTGACAGACACATCCAAAAAAAAAAATTGAAAAAAATGTGTTTCCCCTCAAGTGCTTTCATCTCGCAAAACACACACACACATGCACGCACAGTCGAAACATGGTTTATCCCAACAACGCTTAATGATGTTTATATTTGCCGAACAGAAACCTGTTAGCATGTACGCGCCTGCCGAGGATTTTGTCTTAATGATGATTATGATCCAGTTTTGGTTAGGTTGAATTAAAATAATAATTTTGATCTTGTTCTACTTTGGTTGAATGGGTTATGGTAGTCTTTTAATGTGCGTGCATGCATGCGTGTGTGTGTGTGTATTTCTGGTTGAACAAACATTTCCAAGGCCGCCACCTGCTAACCATCATGGTTAGTACATGTTGTCTTGAACAGCTAGCCAAGTGACATGTTTAAAACTTTGAGAGGCGTATAGCCAAAGTACTTGTAGTTTCAAATCCTATTTTGGTGAGTAAACATTTAATGTGTATAAGTGTATCACATCTTTATTTATGCATTAAATCTGCTGTCGGCTCTGAATTATACATTAGGCTGTGAATAATGCAACAGCCATGCTCTTGAATGATTACTGGCTAAGCTACAAATGGTGATATTTACCGATAGCTGGTTCATTTATTATTTTTTCTGTATTTAACCAGTTGTAGAGGAAAACCATGACTGTGAAGATATACTCTGACAGAATTGCTACTGAATGCAGTTTGACTTATAGGATCTTTCTGAAATGCATTTGCTTAGAATGTTCTGATTGAATGACCAATCAATGAAGTTGAAGTGTATGGATTTTCCTGCAGTGCTAGGCAGTTACTAGAAAGGCAAGAAGCAGCAATAACAATTAGCCCTTACACTGTTTGTCACCATCAAAACGTCCCTCATCAATTACTCGTCTTTATGTAGTTTGGATTGTCATAATCATTAGCTACTTCCCCACCCCCTCCTCCTGTAGATTGACCCCCTTTTTTTTGGAGCGTGCCTGAGCAGAAGTCATAAGAAATAGTGGTGTGTTTGATTTGATCTACTTCATTTGCCATCCTGTCCTGTGGAATAATTACAGCGACGGCAGGCTGAGCCCTGGGGAGTACTCAGGCTTAGGACCTTTTTTGTCCCCTTAAAGATGAGCTAGAGACAAAGAGAGAGGTGGGGGGGGGGGGGGGGGGGGGGGGTATGCTAGTCACAAAGTAATGGTTTTGACACTTTAGATTAAATTGTAAACAGGCAGCAAGATGTTTCGAAACTTAGTGAGGTAATTGATTTGGCAAGCAGTGTTTTTGCCTTGTTAGAAAATGACTACAAACACTGTGTTAAATAGAAACATGTGAGACAAAAACTTCAAATTTTTTTAAGCTTTTTTTTCCTTTTCTATCCACATAACCTTCTCTGGCGAATCACATGTATAACGAATCTTTTCTATCTTAATTCGGTTCGACAAGCCTAGAAGATGCATCCTCCGTTAAGAAAAAAGAAAAAAAAAAAAGGATTTTGAAGATTTGAGATGATTGGTAGTGGGGCAGTTCTTGTCTTTGATATTAAAAGGACAAACATGAGAGCAGAGGAGGAAAAAAAAATACAGATGTGTAAACATGGCTTTACAATCAACCTCATTTTGGTTCATATCATTGTGAAATGGCTCTATCAGCTCAGGAGAGACAATTATGTTCTCTTGTGGCAATATACTAGCTTCACGTTCGTGATGCCATTTAACTGTACAGTGCTTGTAAGCATTTGCATTTCCACTTGATGCAGCTCTCCTCCCAATCTGCTTTAAAGCTCACATCAGAGATACCTCTATTCAAATACCACTCCCTTTCTTATCAAACTTCCTTTATGCTTACCCTTGTGGGCAGATAGGAATGTATGTTAAGTCCTGACATATGTGAGTTGACATGAATGTTGTGGAGAGGGGGAAAAAAAAAGAAGGTGCTTTGTGTGGGTGTGTGTTGGTGTAAGTGTGTGTGAGGGGAGGGTCAGGCAGGAAACGTGTATGTGTGATTGTGTGTGTCACTGCGTGGTTCACTGTCAGGGCAACGTTAGTGTTCTGTGTAACATACTGCAGTAATCAGTTAAACACACAGCAGGCCATTTCTCCAAGGAGTTTGAAACTCAGTTACTACAATCGAGCAAGATTATCCTCTGCTAAACCATCCCCTTTTCACTTAGATTAACTGTGGTACCATTCAAGTTCTTTTGTGCTTAGATGTTGATATATTAGTGACAACTGTCTCTGTCCAATGTGTCAAAATATGGTACACACCACTGGCTCACTCAGGTTCTTTTCCACTCGGGAGTTTTTGCAGTTTGCCTAGTTTCTAATAAGTGTTGTTGAAGCAAGCAGTGCTGTATTAAAGAGGTTGATTGAATATCTGTAGTAAACGAGAAGAAGTTTGATGATGAAAACCAGCCACTATTAAGTCTGAAGATTAATAGAGCACTCATGGGGTTAGAGAAAGGGTAGATAAAAATCATTTCAAGCTTCTTTTTTTCTTTTCCAGAAAGTGGTCCATGATTTTTTCCCTTTTTTTAAAAAAAAAAAGAAACCAAAGAATGCTTAACGCTGAGGACCAGTTTACTAGCTCTTTATTAAACCCCCTTCCCTTGTCTTGAAGAGCTCACGGACGTTATGTAGACTTGGTTCGGGTTTTGGAATTTCGCCTGTCTGCTTTTGAGCTGCCATTCCATTGGCAGACTGTTCCCTGTTGAGTCTCCAAAAGGATGTTTTTGTTCTGTGTCCAAGAATACCTGTGAAGTAGTGTAGGTCAACCCCTAGGAGCTTTTGAAGCACACAGGGTTCACTGGAGCTGCATTCACACCCAACAGTAACCACCCACAACGCTAAGGCATGAAATCTTTTTAGCATTCTCCAGCGTAAGATGCCAAATTCAGAGAGAGCCAAACACTTAGACAAGCAGCAGCAGCAACAGCAGTGATTTAGTTGGCTTTTTGTACATAGAAACGACGATAAATACAAAATAGATTTACATTGTTATGGCTCTCATTTTTGTAGGAATTTTAAACCTAAATGCCAAATCACTTGGTGAAGAAGTTAGACGTGGCATTAGAAACAGTGTGTCTGAGTATTTACAGTTAAGCTAGAGAAGTGCAAAGAATTTGGATTAGCTTAAGCTCAGCCATCAACACACTTTGGGTTTGACCAAGTTGAACCTCAGAAAAGGCTTCTAAACACCAGAAAAGGCACTTTGCACTTTCAACTCTTATGCTTGTCTTTGGTGTTTGAAGATTTCCCTGTGTGATAACGGGAACAAAAAGGTTTTCCTTAAATGTCGTTGGGATGGCTACACCTCTGGCTCATGCTAATTAAAGGAACACTTTCAGATAATGTAGGATCTGGTGTGAGGTAAAAAAGACAGGAGAGATTTAGATTCCTAAATGCTTATCACCTCTGTACGATCTGCCACTCTGCCAGGATAAATATTTAATGATTGGGAAGCTGAAATAGAGCCGTGACAGAGGCCTGGTGAGAAATGGAGCGGCTATTTATACGCAATACTGTTCCGTAAGGACGTGAAACTGCTAGACTTCCCAAGGTTAGTACTGCACGAGAGATTAGCTGCTCATTGTAACGTGTTGGTATGTGTAACTGTATTTGTGCTTGAGATGCACACAGTTCTACACATAGACAAGTGAGAGAGGGAAAAGTCCTTTTCAACCAAAATATCAGGAGAGGCTCTAGATTGACAGCGACGCAAACACCAATGCTGTAACCAAACATAAAGCCGGTGGGGGCTATTCTCTTACGCTTCTCGTTTTCCACAGCTAAAGTAGGGGATATATGGTCTTTGGCATTTAAAATTGTTGGCAGGTGACTGTTGACTGTGATTGTTGTTAGTAACACTAATGGTTGCTAATGATTCTGGTTGCTGGTGTGTGTGTGTTTTTTTTTGACTGTGTTTAGTTTACGTAGCTAAGTCTCATGTTTTTGTTTGGCCTCCTACACTTACTCCTCTGGGACCAACTAGAGTGGTCACGGATAGCTATTAAATATTATACGAAATAAAACTAACATTATCATAGTTCTTTGCTAAGTCACCCGCACGCGATCCGATTGGTCGGAAATTTCCAGACAGCAATAATGTTTTGACAGTTGCACATAAAAATGGCTTTGGTGCATGCAAGCATTTGGTACATGTACAGTCACTTCGGTAGTAGAGACGTTGGTGAAATACTAATTTTTTCACAAGTCTAGTTTTAGGAGCACATTTGAAAAAGGCTCACTTGCAGTCTTTCATGTACTTATTTGCTGTTAGCATTGACTTTAGGCATTTTAGTGTAATCGAACAGGAGAAAAATGCCAGGCAGTCTGTCTGCTGAATGAACACAATGGATTACATTGTGGACAGAATGTTTCTATTGTAGAGATGCAGTTCTCCCAGGCACTTCCGAATGATGGGATTGGATTACCATCCTCTTTTCATGCCCAGTTTAGATGAGTGCTGAGATCAATGCAGCTTTTAGCTCAAATCTAATTTGTTTGTGACTCACTTTGTAATGCTGATCAGAGATTATTTCTGCATAAAACCAAATTAATCAAGTTACCGATGTCCCGTGTATTTTCGACCGCTCAAATTCCAATAGACATTAATTACAGTGGTTTCATATTCATTATTGAATTTTTGATCTGCTGTTATTGCTGAGTTGAGGTAAAGATGTAAGATGTCTGATTAACTAAATAAACTGATGCAATCTCTCCTGCTGCGGATTGCATTAAGAGATTTTTATTTTTGTTGTTTCACTCTGGAGAGCTCCACAATTTTCATTCAATTTTGTATCGAGAGGGGCAAAGATTACTAGACATAACCTGCATAGAGAGTGTATTAGACCCTGGAAAGGTTTGAACGATAATAACTAGATGCCATTATGCATGCGGAATTACGCGTGGCTTTGTCTGTCAGAATCACCCATGAATGTGTGTTTGTCGAACAAAACACTCGAATGCAGGGCTTTGTGTTGCTGTGATTAAGAGCTTGTTTGTCAGTAGTGGGAGAATCTGCTGGCTTTGGAGCTCGTGGTGACTAAAATGCCCCCCAGCCTTTTAAGGATGGGACAAGGGGAACGGGGGAGGGGAGCCGGTCACAGACATGATATATTGGGGGGGGGGGTGTTTGAGGTATATGTAAGTAGCTGCTGAAAGAGAGACAGGCTGAGGTCAAGCTTACATCTCATTTCAACCAAGTCTTTTTAAAAAAAAAAAATCTATTATTAACAGAGCACAGTAGACAGTTTAGTGAAAACACAGTTGCTACTGGATTCAATGGACTACACATTGAGATTGACACATGTGTATACTGGTGAATGAATGGTGCAGTGTGGTGAACTGGTTCTTACCGGCTGTTTATAAGCTTCCCCCATACATTTGCAAGCTATTTTAACCAGACGCACACAACCTGCCCTCAGAGGTTGGACAGGAGGAGGTGTTTTTGTTGGTCCCAGTAAGGATATTTAAAAGGAAGCTCACAAGCATGAAGGTAATAGATTTGTCTCTTATTAAAAAAAAAAAAGACCAAAATCAGCAGGAGCAGGATAACATTGTTTTCACCGGTGGATTTTTATTTGTATATATGCTTGTATGTATGTGTGTGTTTATGTATGTATATGTATATATATCTTTAAGTGTAGATTTTGGTTTTCCATGACTGAGTATGTCATGGTATCTTGTCTTGCTCCATTGGCAGAAGGCACTGAGTTCAGCGATGGCAAACGCTGCCAAAAGCATTTTGCCAAACGGATGACCTAAAAAAAAAAAAAAAATCACTTGTTTTTGGAACCTCTCGTTTGATTCTTTTGGAAAACGTCCCAGCCTCACCGTAATGGTGTTATTTACATTATTTGTCTGTAACAAAGTCAGTACATGTCTTTCTTTCCCCCTTCTAAGTCAGCTATTACAAAGCCCTGTTTTCTTTGCTACCTCAGTGAAATGTTTTGGCAATTCTGGTTTGCCAATGAGAAATGCATGGTGCATGGAGCAAACAGTACACCCAAACCATGCTTTGTTATAAAAACACCAGGTACTGTCAGAAAGGCATTCCGCAAACGCAGTAAAGGATGTGATATTGTAATTTAATATATTACAGTTGTTAGGCATTATGAAATGGTGAAAAACAATCAGCCTGTGTTTTGCTGGAGGCAGGGTGTGCTATCAGTTAAGGATCAAGTCTCCATTTCACACATGAATGGGCAGAGTTAATCTCCTGATTGCTACTGTACACTGCCTGGTTTTTTTTTTAGGGGAAAAAAGAGAAAAAGAGAGGGAATGGGCTTGTGCTCACACAGCTCTGGCCCATTGTGTGGAGGGTTCCCTTCGCTCAGAATGGTTTCTCTAAACAGCTGGTTGCAAACATGAAAATATGTTTGCCAAAAAAGAGAGAGAGAGAGAGAAAATGAGCAGGACAGACTGGCTTATTTTGTGAGTGTTTGCTCTCTCTCTCTCTCTCTCTCTCTGCTTGGGCACAGGCAGGGATGCACTAAAAACGCTGGAGCAGTAATAGTCCTAGTCAATGCATGTTTTATGAGCTGTCCAGAAAGGGTAGGGGAGCTCTGATCCTGCTTGTTCCTGCAGCATTTTCATTACCCCCAGTCACTTCCCCTCTCGCCTGCCTGCTTTAAGGGGGGGGGGGGGGGGCAATCTAGAATGATGTTTACAGCACAGGCTAGTTTGACTCTATTATGGAACAAGAGACTGGTTTCTTAGATCTGTTCAAAGCTATGATTTGATGTTGTCCCCACCTCCCCCACCCTCCTCGTGAACGTTGGAGTGTATTCTTGCCCAATGGGCTTTGAACTAACAGAGACATCATGGAAGGTTGACTCATGATGCTACGCAGGCTCCAGTCCCTGCAGCGTCCGCGGCTGACCGTCTCTCCGCCGCGTCTCACCTAAACGTCTGCACGTGGCCTCCGCGTTTAAAATAGGACTGGGATGCGACCAGGCCGGGCTTTTTTTCATATTTATATTCCAGTCAACTTGCCTTACATGGCGAGGTGGAGCAACAAAGAGAGTGTTATTCACAGTAGACTGCCACCTCTTAAAGACAGTCAGTCTGTGTTCTGTGGGAGAGAGGGAGAGAGAGAGGTGGCTGATCCAGAAACAAAAGCTGCTCCTAATTAGAGGTAATGCCACCCTGTGGTATCTAGGGTGGAGGTGCTTTTGGCAGAGCACCATGGGGTTTTTTTTTGGTTGTTGTTGTTTTTTGTGTGCATGTGTGTGTGTGTTTGAGGATGTTGCTTATTCCCAGACCATCTGCCGCAAGTTGCCGGGTATAACGCCACAATATAACTAAATAATTTAGTCGGAAAACGCTACAGCGCGCTGACCTAATGGCTTGGCTGCCCGAGTCGTGTTATCCATAACCTCTCCCGCCTGAGGCTGAATCTAGAATAATGCTGAGTAGAGATGGAGACAAAAAAAAAAAAGAAGAGAAAATGAAGATGTTAACAGTATTTTTGTGGAGAGACTTCATCCTTTGGTCTGGTGTTGGATATAGAGATCAGCAGAACCTCCTGCAGGTCCATTGCCCTCCACAAGCCTTTCACTGGAGATGCTCAGGAATCATCATGGGCTCTCTCAGCCCTCTGCCTGTTTTTACAGTCTCTCTGCAAGGCTTCTGGCAGTTCTTTTTTTAATGTGTGCATACACATACCACTGCCTACTTGCTGTTTTGTTGCTGGAAGGATACTGAAGGATAAGGATAAATTTGCGCTAAATGAGTATCAGTGTAAATGCATGAATTCGCTTTAATTGATTTTTTTTTTGCAATTAGGGGATTAGCTAAGCATGTATGAATAATATTCACTATTAAGATCTTATATAGATTTGAACAATGACGCATGTGTTAGGCCGAGATTGATTCGGTATTGACTGAGTTTGCTTGAGGTGAGATTTGGCCATGAGTGCTATCCACTGGGAAGAGTCTAGTGAGTAGACAGAGAAGAATTCATTTAGCCCTTAATTACCTTCTTTTCTTTCCTATCCAAACTTTATCACTAAAAAAGTAAGGAAAAAAGTAAAAAAAAAAACAAGTCGTCAAATTTAATTTATTGGGGAAAAAAAAAGGAACATCTCTTGATGTGCCCTCAGGGTGGGCGAGCGCTGAACCTTCTTAAGTGATGTGACGTTAAATAAATTCCACTGGTTTGACGTAAAAACCCAATTAAAAACCCAGTTTGGTGCTAGTGCCACTTATTGTCACATGCCAGACATTTTACAACCGTTTTTTCTTATCAGTGACACACTCTGAGAGCTCCTCTAGCACACACAGGATGAGATAACACTCTCTAGAAACTGCTCATTTACTGCCATGGAAAGGCCCAGCATGTCACTGTATGTGGATGACTGTATAAAACAAAACACACAGGCATAGTCTGTCACTTCCCCTACACACAGACTGATCCCAATGGTGGTGTGTGTGTGTGTGTCTCAGCTATTACACTGAAAAAAGCTGCTCTCAGTCACACCTATGATAATAGATGAATATACTAATGGCAAGCTGGATCTACACACACACACAGCTGCAAGTAACAGACTTGGCCAACACAAAATAGGTTTGCACACAATTAATAGGAGCTTGACTTTAGCTGTGAGAATTTGTATAACTCCCCTAGTCTCATTTGATTAGATTATGTTCTAGCAAAATGGGTAATACTGATTTTTGTGAAAAATATTTGCAGTTGCTATTATGAGGTCAAAAGTGAAGACACAAATGAATAAAAGGTTTGGAACATTGTCTTTACTCACCCCCCAAAACCAGTCAGTGATGAAGAAAATTAGAATGTCAGAGTGTGAAATAAACATGGTTTTCCACCACCCCCATTACATAAAAACTCACTAAAAAAACCATTTCTCATTGTCGTTTCCATAGCACACTTAAAAGATTCTAGGCAATCCCCAGTTGTCTTATTTGTCCCCTAAACATATAAATAACAAAGGTGAAAGGTTCGTGGAAACACACAAGCATTGTTTGTGCAGCATTGAACTGAAGGAAAGGGTAGTCTGCAGGGGTGCGTGTGTCTGGTCGCGATACATGCTAGCTTGCCTTAATAAGAAAAATACAACCAGCTTTCAGTAACGCGGCTGAGTTGGTTGGCTGGTGCTGGCTTGCAGTCTTAAGGGTAAACACATTGATACGGAATTCCACAAAACATGATGACCGTCCTCTAGTCATTTTCACTAGCGTGTTGTATTCAAAGCTCATGCAGTATGGTTCTTCCAAGAAAACAGAGAACAAAACCATTTCATGGAAGCGTATAATTTAGCAGGAGACCATGGTTTATTTGTAATTCTGAATTTGCATGAATAAATGTTAAAAAAAAAAAAAAGAATCTAACAGCCTCATTTCCAGAAATGCCCAAAACCGGTTTGTGTAGACAGGTTCCCATTAAAAAAAAAAAGAGGTTGTTTTTACCAACCACGCGCAAATGTGTAAAACCTGGGAGAGATTATTACCGCTCTTGTTTTGAGGGCATTTCTGGAAAAACATTCCAGCCTTATCTGTAAAGACTGTTTTTTTCGAGACTTTTTAAGAAGAAAGTGAGTCACATTGTCGCTGAACGGTGTGGAGTAGCTAGCTGTATTTTGTCGCTTCTTCATCGTTGTACTTCAATATGAAGCTCACAGAGTATTTTAATTTGGGGAGGACCCAGCTGAAAATACTGATTACTAATACTAAAATACTAAATATTTGTTTTTCTGCCTCTGTCATTGCTTACTTTATACAGAGAATAAGAATCTATTTAATGTTGGCTTTTTTTCACTTTTGAAGGAAAATTGAATACAGAGTTTGGTCTGATCATTTTGAGTTAGCCATATTGCGGATAATGTGGTGTGTTTTGAGGCTAATCTTGCTTTGACTGAATGTAATCATATGAGAGTATTTCATTGCTTTCAGTCCCTCTCAAAAGCCTCCTCCCTGAGTGCTCTGCAGTCGGACTTCTGTCCTTCCATAATGCACTGATTGAAAACTCATTTGTTGCATCTGGGATCTCTACATTTGCATATATTACATTTTTATATTTTGGAAATTTAAATAGCTCTACACTCAGGCAGACTCTGTCTCGTTTTTTGATTAAACTGTACGCTATTGAATATTAACTTCATATGACTGAAAATTGCCTCGCCGCCGCTTTATTATATGAGAAAATGAAAGGCATTGTCTTTAAAGATTTAAATGAGCTAAAACATTAACATGTCCTGCAGCTATTTTAAATAGCCTTTGTTTGTTTTACCCTGTCAGGTTTTGGTTAAAATGGCTGTAAGATGTAGGTCTGTCAGAGTGACGCGAGAGTGATTTACTATGAATAAAACATAATGCATAAAAAAGTAATGGTGAAAGGAGAGTATGATTTGTAATAGAGACCTGCTGTGTGCCCTTTGTGAGGTGATGTGTTAATAGTGAGAGAGCAACTGTGTGGTTTGGGGTGCAAAGGTCTAATTCATATGTTTCTTTGAAGGAAAAATGTATTTTATTTAAAAACCTCCCGGCTCACACCCCTTGACTTCATTGCGGTAATGGAAATGGTAAAATAGGTGCTGTTGGCAGACCCCCCCGAAGCCTTTTCACTGGCTTTTTACAAATGGCTGATTTTTTTTTTCCCTCCTTCTTCTCTCTCCCCCCCCCCTTTCTTCTCCTTCCCTTGCTTTTCCATTAAGACAGCTGCTATCTTTCAAAGGTCTTGCTCTGTTGATTGATGTGTAATGGCTCCAAGCCTCACCTGCCCCTCAGCACACTATTCATCTGCGAGCTCTCTTCGCGAGGTGACTTGTTTCTCGACGATTGGCCTCAGCCAAAATTAAAGCCGCGGATGAACTAGTAGCCCAGTATTGTTACCGCTGCCTCATAGTCCAGACAACCTCATACAAACAGTAGACATGAGGTCATTCCTGCTTTATTTAATCACTTACTGTGTGTGTTCCGCTCTAACTTCACATAAAACGGCGGGACGCGCGTTGAGCTGACGTGACAGAGTGTAGATGTGTGGTCTGATGTGTTGCAGCACTGTGTTTATCGGCGTCTCATCCCTTTTGGCCGTAGCGAGGTATTCAGTCACACATTATCCAGCTGATGTAAGAGCCAAGTGCCACACACTGGCGCGTGAAGGTATACACGCGTGCGCAGGCCAACGTGCGCGCGAGTTTGAGCACAGGCGCAGCTCGGTGGTCACCGCGGTAACTCATCATTAGGTGATTAATAGGGCCGTGACGGCCGCGCACCATAATCAGCCATAGTGTTTGTGTTGAGTCTGACGAGGAGAGCAGCTGCCCTGTCAGTTGGTGTCTACTCACTAGATGACAGGCTGCCGTTGACGAGCCTAGTTGTCAACTGCGCCGCTGTGCCTGCCAAAAGCCATTCCATTTTCCTTTTTTACCTTCTCTGTAAACGCCTATCTCATGCTGACAAACCACCGCTGTTCTCTCTCTCTCTCTCTCTCTCTCTCTCTGCTGTGTCACAGCCTTTTCCCTCCAGGTTCTCAGATTTTTGAAATTCGCCCATAGTTGCATTCATGTTCGATTGTCAGGTTTAGCTGCTCTGAAGACTATAATCTAAGCTTTTAGTTCATCTAAAGAGGGCTGAAAAACAAACACTGTCAAATACAGATGCCTCTGAGTAGTCAAAGAGCAATTTCACACCATCTCTTTTTTTTTTTTTTTAAGGCATTCGTTTTGTTTTCATGTCAGTTTTTAGAAAGTGAAGATTGGCCGTTATTTTCATGAACACCGACTTGAGGGGAAGAAAAAAGTCAGGGAACAGTAACCGGCCTTTTAAAAAAAGATTGTTAAAACAGGATTTTGGCCAGAGCTGTTTTATTTTTTTTTCTTCTCTTCCCTGTCATTTTCCTGCCACATTATTTTCGCCACAGCTGTCTGTTTTGATTTACACTAGCCAGTGTTAGCTGGGTTATCTCATATCTGCCCAGAATGTCCTTAGCTTGGATACATAACCAAATACACTGCGGCCTGGAGCAAAAACACAATCCCTGTTCTTGCATAGCTTCTGCCTTCTGGGCCCTTAACAGGTTTCATTTTTGTATTGTTCAAGAGGAGCAGAGCGATACTCTAAGGCCTGAATACAGCTTTTCTCAGAGTCTTACTGTCTGTAAGCCTAATATCCTGTAAGATGTGCAGTGGAGCCTATTTGTAGATAATGCAGTAGGGAATCCTGTTTAGGTCATTGTGTGGGAAAACATTGTGGCTCTCTTTCATTGCTCTCAGAAATGAACCAGGGAATAGAGGAGGCAGCTTGAAGCTGGTGTTCTTTTTGATATAGCCTTGCTCAGAGCTCTCCTGAGGAAAGCCACTGCTGTAGGAGGAGGCTGCCAATCGCTGTTTCCTTTCTGTGTACAGAGATTGCAGCTCGGCTCAAGCCCGTGTGATTGATTAAACCGACTGCATGTGCATTAATGGGCTTTTTCTCGTGTGGTTTTGTATAATGATTAATTTTATGAAGAGCAAACCATCTAAGCTTGTCGATTTTAGATGAAGAGCATCTAATGCTAATATGTCATTAACACTGACTTGAAAACTAATTTCTTCTTCTTCTTCTCTACCTTTTCTCCCACAGCTCTTCTGAAACACTGGGGTTGTTGGTGTGGCAGAATTTTTCCTGGATTTGATTGGTAAATTCAGAAGACTGAAGCCCAGGCTCACAGTCTACCTTTCACGGAAGCCCAGCCGTGAGAGGACAGAGGAAGGCACGTGGCGAATCATGACTGCCGACAAAGAGAAAGACAAGGAGAGGGACAGGGACCGCGACCGGGACAGAGACAGAGACAAGAGGGACAAGGCACGGGAGAGCGAGAGCTCCAGGCCCAGACGGAGCTGCACCCTGGAGGGCGGAGCCAAGAACTACGCCGAGAGCGAACACAGCGAGGACGAGGACAACGATAACACCAGCGCCACCGCCGAGGAGGCCACCAAGAAGAGCAAGAAGAAGCTCCCCAAGAAGAAGTCTCGTTACGAGCGCACGGAGAACGGAGAGATCACCTCCTTCATCACGGAGGATGACGTTGTTTACAGACCTGGCGGTAAGGGCTTTAGCGTTATCCCCTTTGGGCGTTCGCTTGTGTTTTTTCAAAACCTTTGGTCGCTTGAGCTTGTCTCCTTTCTCAATTAGAGCAGAGGTTCCACCAATGCTATTTCAACGACCCACATTCTTGTGACGTGAACCTCTGGGGAACCTGAATCAGAAATTAAATATACTCTTTTTTTTTTTTTTTGCCACGTTTCATTAAAACCTTGCACTTCAAGTTAGACGCTTCATTTTAAGTTGACAGACTGTTGTCAGGGAAACTAGTCAGCCAGGTAAATGTGCCTCAGCTTTTGAGAATCTCAAATGAAGAATATTTGAGCTGACTTCATGAAAGGCAAGTACATATCCAATATGATCACGCCCACAAGATAAATGTCAGTCCATTGACCCAGTACAAAGAGTAACTTAAATCTGCACCAGTCAGGGATGCTGGGATATGTAGTTTAGTCTTTTAAGCGTAACGCTGGGTGTCATGTGAGAAATGCAATATGCATTTGGACAAGAACCGTGGCACACTGGGTTTCTTTGCTCTGATTTGACATACAATGACTCCTTCCCCTTATATGAAAACAGAAGGGGTTTAAAAATGCGTGCAGCAATTTTCACTGATTATTAATAAATAGCTCTAATGAGAGAGATATACATTCATTTTGTATCTCAGCCTAAGCCTGATAAAATGATACTTTGGGCTGTTGCTTAAAGGGAAGATAAAAGATAAATGTCCACAATGGTGAACATTCAGAGACCTGTAAAACAAAAACAAAAGAAAAACAAAAGAAAAGAACAAAACATAACAAGAAGAAACATGTTTTTGCTTCTACACTTAGGACATACACGTGCGTAGACAGCCATCTCCTTCCCCTGGTTTTTTTTCTGGTCTCTCCCTTTTTTTTTTCCCCCTTCCGAAAAGATTTGAAATGGGCCCATTAGATCTTTATTAAACAGCCAGATTGAAAGCAGAGAGAGTGCTAACCTTTTCCCTGACTGTAAACATGGCCCCTCTTTCACCCGCTGTTTATAAATTGGTTGTACATGAGACTGGGGTTGGTGGTGGGGGGGGGTGGTAGGAGGGGAGGGGGAAATGTCAACACTCCAGTGGATGGTTGAATAGAGCTGCTGCCTTAGCTGCTTTGCTCAGTGCCATTGCAGGCGTAGCCTGTAGCTCTAAATCATCACCGCCTCGTGTTTCATTTATCTAGCACCAACGCAAAGGTCAAGTAGGAGCGCCGTGGCAATGCTTAGTTATTTAATGTGAAGACATTGAAAATTATAGCCAATATGTAATTTTTGCCCCCTCCCTCTCCCACATCTCTGTCAGTTACCTAGCAGCGAAGTCTTGCCCTAAAGAGGGTAAGGTATAGCAATACCTCCCTCCTCTTTCTCTTTCTCTGTGTCTCTATCTTTTTATTTCTCTCTCTCTCTCTCTCTCTCTCTCTCTCTCTCTACCTCTCCCCCCCCCCCCAACCCCCAGCCTAATCTGGTTGGAGGCATTATCTCTCTAAGGTCCTTGAGAACGCTGTCGCTCCAAATGAAGCCTTGTTTCTGACAGGGATTCCACCGCTCCACTCCTCTGTGTGTGCATTTGATGTAGCGCTGCTGCTTTCCTTTAGATAACAGCCAAGTGAAAGATGGAGGAAGCTTCGTATCCATAGCATTTTAAACCGTTACACAAACGCACGTTGGCATATGTTACCATTTCTAGCGTGCACAAACAGCGAGAGACGTATTGGGGAGCGGAGCTGTGGATGCATGTAATGTTTCTATCCCTTTGTCATTTTCAAGTGAAACAAAGCAAGGCTGTTGAAATCTGTTTTGATTTTTAATGCTTAAATAGATAACAGGCATTATTTGGCCAGGATAAATCTTCCGGATTAAGAATTTGCATTTCATTAAATTGAATTTGCTGCAGAGTCTTTTGTGTGACAGTCTCTTTAATTTACTTGCAGTTTCCTCTACAGGATATTTTTTCTCTCTTTCTTTCTTTCTTTTTTTGATCTCCTGCAGTCTCCACTGACTACAGCCTCTGATTTTTAAGACTTCACTTTGTATTTCTTTGTCTGTCTGTGTGTGTGTGTGTGTGTGTGTGTGTGCGTGCATCTGTGTGTGTGTGTGTGTATGTGTGCTTGTGTAACATGCTCAGCAGTTGTGGTGCAATCTAGCCTTCTTTCTCTTTGTGGTCATTTACTGCAGCCCTTATTGCAATCAGATTTGATTCAAGTGGCTTAAGTAGGCACAAAGCCTGCAATGGATTAAGCCCTGCTAAATGTTAAATCCTTTTATATTCGTCTAGTGACACACAATATGTAAAACTGACCACCCTTGGAGAGGATATTAAGTAGAGAGAGAGGGAGAGAGAGAGAGCGCGCCGAAAGACGACATTAATTGCTTTTGTCGCCCAAGAGAGACTGACTAACGCATGTGAAAGGGCCTGTAAAGACAATAAGAAAGTGTATTGAAAAGCTTATACACAGATCCTGTCTTCCCACTCACCTCTTTATCCCCTGGAGATGACACTATATTTTCCGTGGCTAGCTTAGAGTGCATTGATTAGGAAGGAGGGAGAGAAGAGGAGAAGAGGGGGGGGGGGGGCGCGATGCAGCATAAGATGCATCGGTGCTGGTGTTTCAGAAGCTTACAGGGGGTGGGAAGAGAGAAGGAGAGTGGGAGTGTGATTATGGGCGAGAGAGAGAGAGCATTTGTATTGCAGGCAGCCTGGGTGGACCGGGGGGCAGGCAGAGCAATGGCATCGATCGGGTCTTTGAGTGGCGTTCTTGTGTCCAGGCTCCCTGTAGCTTTGCGGATATTCGCTACACACAGGCAGCTTATGGATCCAGCCAGGAGATTATACACATGAGATCAATAACCCAGACCTCAGTCCAGATCTCTCTCTGGCTATGGCTATCTGCAGCCCCTCTCCTCTATGTCAGTGCCCTCCACAAGCATATGCCTGCGCACTTGCAATATGAGTGCAATTTGTCTTTCTCCTACCAGGGTTCTTTTTTTTTTTTTTTTTTTTTTTAAAAAGATGAGTTCGTATAACAAACCAAGCTGTTACATCTGCATTAGAGTGCGCTCTCTCTCTCTTTCTCTTTCTCTCCCTCTGTCTCTCTCTCTCTCACACAGCACTGTGACTCCTTAGCTCAAATGAGCTGACATAGGCTGTAGGCACCGCTGATCCTGTGTAAGGGTTTTCGTTTCGTTTCTTTCTCTTTTTTTTTTTTGTCTTTTGTTGGCTGGATTTGGAAGGTGTGGGAGCAGGGACAGGTCCTTGGCCGGGTAATTTGCAGAATCCCAGGCTTCCTGAGCTGAAAGTCCTCCCGACGTCTCCCAGAGGAACGGCCTCTCCCCCTTGCTCTGCTCTTACTCTCGGCCGCCTGTGGCTGTCTGGACAGCTGTCACCTCATTATGCCGCCACCCCAAGCCTGCCAGGCTGTCAGCGGGGCAGGCAAACGCGTGAAATCTATGGGATGAGGTTATGGATCTCTCCTCCTGCATCCTTTTTTTCCCCTTCTTCTTCTTCTTCTTTTTTTTTTTTTTTCTTTTTTTTTTGGGAATGTGTGCAGAGCCTTCTCAAGCGTGTAATGTCATTTCAACATGGGCTCTGTCTCTTGTGCGGTTTTGGGCTGATTAGGAACTGGGGTTTAGGTTTCAGGTTTTGTCAGAGGATACAGCTGAGAGAAGGGTTATAGAAACACTAGCCCAAGCCTGTTCGGAGAAAGGGACTTTCGTAGCTTACTGTGGAATGAAGTCGGGCGTCGACATAAAGCCCGCTCCTTTTGGCCGAAAAGGAACGTTTATTTAGAGAGATTTATATGTTTATTTCTTTGTGCCTACCTGTTCCCATTAGTCAAGCTAGACTTCAATAAAAAAAAAAGAAGAAAAAACCCTATCTTTAGAGGCATTCATTATTCATTGAGGTGAAGCCAACGCCATTTGACCACCTGAATGACTCATCTTTTGGGAGACAAAAACCATCTCTCTCTTGCTTTGCCGTCTGCCTTAGTTTCCTTCACTGGTATTGGCTCACGTGGTGCCATGGTCTTTCCATGCCTGTGTGATGTTGCTCTCTCACTGCTCTTAGCTGTTTATGAGCTAGAGAGAGAGAGAGAGACAGGGCTACCATTGAGAAAACTTCAGCACCTGCACAACCACAGACAACCCTCTCCTGTGTATACAATATGAGAGCTGGTCTCAAACCATCGTACATCAGTCCCTCGTGCTTCTCTGTTTATTCGCGTATGCATGTTTCACCTAGCAAGCCTCAAAATGATTTAAAACTGACGTTTAACATTCCCATTACGTAAAGCTTTAATAACCTGCCTTCATTAATCATGCTTTGTCTTTCCAAACAAAAAGTACTTTGACTCTTTTCAAATACAGCTATGCTAGCAGGGAACCCTCTGTTGTGTTGTATGAAATTTAGGTACGAGAAATGTTACTCTGTGGCAAGCTGATAAGTCAAAATAAAAGAGTCAGATCTTTTTTTGGAAAAGAAAAAAGAAAACAATCCTCCAGTGTAGTGTGGCGTGACAGGGAGTCTTGAAAACAGCTTTTGTAAAAAAAAAAAAATCTAACCACCTGCCAATTACAAATGAGATGTCTGTTAGTCACACAGGTCTATTCCACTCCTCTGTTGCTCATCCAGGGGATAGTCAGCTATGATCTTGTCTCCTCTGTCATGGGATGGTTAACGAGAGGTTTTGATATAATCTTCAGTGAAATATTTTCCCCTTCTACAGCTGGGGGGGGGGGGGGGGGTTAAATCCATGCTAATTATAGCAAGAGTGAACAAGGACCGCAGTGAAGTGTCAGTGGTGAGAGAAGGTGGGAAAAGGTGTGATTTTTGATGAGTTTGTAGCGCTAGCATGAAGGGGGGTTGGGCATGTGATCAGACTAAAATGGACGAGCAGGACAGTACTGGGCCTTTCTCTCTGACACAGGAGTGTTTTTTAGGTTGGGGGAGGGGGGGGGGCGCCTTCGCCCTCCACTGAGTCCGAAAAGCTCCCAGCAGGAAGCTACATGAGCGGTGCAGGTCAACAGCCCACGCACGCGTGTGTGTGTGCCTCGTCGGTCATGTGGGAAGAAGGGGAGTGTGAATTTGGCGCCGAGTGGCCTGTCGACGACCGCCCCTGCCCCCTGCAGTTTCATTATTGCATTCCTCCTGCTCTTTCATTTAGACAGCAGCACACACACACACACACACACACACACAGGGAACTGGGAACTGTTTTTTGCAGCCACCAGGCTTGGCTTGTTGCAGCTCTGCTTACCACCTTCCACAGCACAGTTGTGTAATTTGAAAGCATGCAAAACAGACCAGCGGTTAACACAGCCGAAACACAAGAGCTGCCACATTTTAACCATGGCTTGTCCTACCTTACGCCCGTCATTAAGATACTGTTGTTTGTCGCGGTCGAATAAGCCGAACTCGTGTGAAACCTGAACGCTTTGCCCTCAGCTCTCTGTGCGTGCGCTTGTTGTGGTGTTCCACGATAGCTCATTAAAAAATAAATTAATAAATAAAAGCCTACCATTACCTAACAAATGTCTATGTCATTTACCCTCGTCTGTCATGCTGTAGTGAATTAAAACAGCAACTCATTTGACATGGCGGGCAAGGAAGGGTTTTTTTTTTCCACCTTCTTTTATTGGTAAAGGTGTGTTTTAAATTAGTCATGCTTCACAGGCTGGAGAGAGTGGCTGAGTGAACAATGAGCTGTGGGTTGAAGAGGAGGAGGATTGGATGAATACTTACCCCTCTTCTCTTTTTTTCATGAATATTCATGCTGCTAAGTGAGGAGTGACGATACATTAAGAAATAATAGCTGCAAATGAATCACTTTTAAGTTATGTTTAGTTCCCCTCTCTCACACTCTCTCTCTCTCTCTCTCTCTCTCTCTCTCTCTCTCTCTCTCTCTCTCTCTCTCGCTGTGTGTGTGTGTGTGTGTGTGTGTGTGAGAGAGAGGGAGAAAGAGTAAGTGAAGGGCTATTTCACCAGCTCAACAAATCTCAATCCAGCGATAAGTTCAGGCTGCTCCAGCAGAGTGGTCGATAATGGATCTGTGGTGTTTGCAAAAGACCCCCCCCCCCCCCCCCTCAATGGTTCCTCCCTTTCTGTCTGCTTTAAGAAGGGTGGAACCTGTAGCCTGGGGGAGGCATTGGGAAGTCTACAAAGCCCTGGAACACCACACATCTCCACACTTCAGCCCTTCAAATCCCCTTTATACCCATCCTCCCCCGGTCCTGTCTGCCCCCTGCCTCTCCTCCTATCCCCTCAGCCATGGAGAGGTGCACTTCTGAAAGCACAAAATGGCCGGAACGTCGAAATAGATTGGAGTCTTGAAGGTCTGCGCTCAGAATGCAGCTCAAATTAAAACCGAGCAAATCTAAACTGAATGTGAGCTTTCATCAGTGTGGAAATTAAAACCAATTTTGATAAGGGCACTTCAGATTGAAAATGGATTTCTGCAGATTCAGAAATGTTTTTTTGAAAGAAGACTCAAGGGGGGTTTTTTTGTTTGTTTGTTTGTGTTTTTTTTTTTTTTTTTTAATGCACAGAGGAGTACAATGAGAATTCAGGAAAGCTCAAAATTTGAGTTTACCCGTTCACGTTACATTTCATGTGCAGTTCAGGGTTTTTTTTTTTCTTCCTGAAAACATTTTCCATCTATCTGTTCCCCTCATTTGTTTCTGTTTTCTTTATGGATCTCAACACACATATATTGGCTTTTCTAGAGGTTGATCCATGCTGTCTAAATGAATCTACTGCCTGGGTTAAGAGACTCTAAGCCGCAATTCTCTGAGGTAAATCCCCTTTGACGTGCCTGAGACTTTTCTGAAACATGTCATCTCATCTCGCCCAGATTTGTCTCTTTTGTTCTTCAGCCTCTGCCTTCTTTTCATGGGCCCGCCCGTGACAAACACCGTGTCTCCCCCACAGGTCTGGCTAAGCGCTGATGGATATTTTCATTTATGTTATCTTGTAAATGAGAAGCTGAACCCAGGTGGTGAAGAAGCCTTCGCTCTGAAGCTTGGCATCAGTCATCGAGCCGACCCTACGACGCCGATTAAAAAAGAAAACCGAAAATAAAAAAAAACCCTCCAACCTTAGAGCAAGTCATTCAGTCTTGTCCAGATAACAACCTTACCATGCCACACAGAATCCAGTGAAAATAGCCTCCCCCCCCTTCTCCTTCTAACAAATGACATACATTGTGCCCAACGTATTAAATATCTCTATTCTGCTTTCTGCTTTGAGCAGATAAACAGCGCAGGATCAATAGCTGCGGCGACATAAACAAATAAATAAAAGATGATGCAAAGGCGGTTGGAATAGAACAGCTCTTCTTTTGTCAGTGATGGCTTTTTAGTCTCAATGCGCCCACGCTACAGAAATCCACCACGGGGACGCTTAAGTGTGTGGATAAACATTGCTACCACGCAGTTTTAAGTCCGCGGAAGCGTCGAAACTTCAGCCGTCGGGTTACCAGCGTTCGACAAAGGTTTTGCGTAACCGTTTGAAGAGCCCTCTTCCGTGACTGTGCGTGACCGCGTCAGCTACGCTCCAGAGACCGTGCAGTCATTTGTGGCAGTGGATGCTGGGTAAAGGTCAGACTGTTCTTAGCCACCAACCAATGCAGCACTGGAGCCGTCATGACTTTTGCCTACAGATTGAAGCTCTCCAGTGTACACACAAGACGGTTTTCCCCCCATTACCCCACAAGTCACCACCGCATGCGTTTCTTAACCATACGGCTAAATCAAGATGTCTCGGCTAAGATGACCCACGTAATCTTCCATTCAGTGAAAATAACATTTAAAAGAAAAGAAAAGAAAAGCCCAAACACATCGTATTGATGCGTTATGTTGACTGTAGAACCCCAGACGTGCTGATTTGCAGCTTCACTAAATGGTACGTTAACTCAGAGCTTTGGTTAAACGAGATTGTGGGAGAGGTCATGTCCGTTTTTACATTAACCGAACCGCTCTGTGTTTTGGTGTATATTAACCGAGCTGATGGCTCATTCCTGCTGAGGCGTTTTCATGCCTGAAGTGTAGTCAGAGTGTTGAGGGGTTAGTGAAATGGAGCTTTGTCCTGCTGCTGGCAGAATGGCTGCTGTTTACTCCTCGGTTAGCGCGGTCCATGCAGGCAGCCCTGATTGTCGACAAACACTCAAACAAACCCCCGCTCCCAACCCCCCTCTGGTTCTTGCTGAACGACCACTGCCCCTGTCTTTTGTAGAGCACCACAGGGAACAATGCGTGTCCATTTTGGCAATGTTGTCTATAGGCTGAATTTGACCTTTTTTTTTTTTGGTTCTCCAATGCGGAGCAAGATAGCGTCTTTAAATCTAATCTCATAGGTGCCTCAGCAGTTTCAGATTGGTGCGTCATAAAACACTCCCGCAAACGCACCCGTGTAAGATGGATTTGAAGTGTGTAACCAAAGTATAATGTGATAAAGGGTGTTTTGAATTTGTAGGGGGGGGGAAGCAGCAGTAGCTGGTTTTGGCTGGGTTGTCGTGTATTGAGAGAGAACTTCAGTGTTACTGAGTCACTTCACAGGCTGCTTTGTGTTCTTGACACGTCTGAGCTATCAAAGATCACTTGTCCTCAAACTAGAAACTCATGTCTCTGTGTAAATAAGATTTTATCTGCATAACAGCAGGATAGCTGTTGCATAGCACACAATGTTCTCTTTTTCTAATGCAACATATTGTTCATAAAATGGCAGCATTCCTTAATTCTTGACATAGTTAAGTAAGAATGTTTTCCATTTTCTTTATAGATAACTCGGATTTGCTTAGGTATTCTAAAGAATGGAGAGTAATCTTCTTGTCTTTCACGGTGTGTGTGTGTGTGTGTGTGTGTGTGTGTGTACATATGCATGCACTCTGTCTCTGCAGCAGAAGTGGCTGTCTGTTCCTGTCCTTTGCAGTGTGAATGTTTTTGTTAAGGAGATGAGGGTTCATGACCCATGCCATACCACCAGTCACATTCAATTTAAGAGCACAGACACTGGGCTTTGCCCTCATTCACACACACAATGGGCCAGGGCTCCACATGGGACATGGAAGGTTATGTAATTTGGCCACAGTAAAATTTGGTGATGGTGGGGGCCTGGGGGGGTGGTGAGGTTGGGGGGTTATGCTTGTCCACTGAGCAGAGATTAAGGGGCTCACTGTACACTGGACACAGTTACTTGGCTGCCTGTGTCTCATCTGTTTTGTTTTGTTTTTGTTTTTTTTGTTTTTTTTGAATATGTCTAATATTACACAAGTGCTCCCCACCACTGCCTGAGTGGTTACACTGGAACAATGCTTTACCCTCTTATTTAGGCCTCCCCCCTGAGAATTCTGGGAAGGCAGGCCTTTGCAGTCTCCAAAAGCCCTGTAATCCTATTACTCACATTCTTGAATTTGACTAAGCAAAATGGTTTTTTTATGATGATGATATGAGTTTGTATGCATTACATTATCATCCAGTCTTCTGTCATATCTCATTTGACTGTGAGAACAATTGTGTCGCTAAACATGTTTTTCTCTCCCTCTCTCTCCCTCCCTGCCTCCCTCCTCTTTTCCCTCCCTCCTCTTTTCCCTTTTTCCTCCTCTTTTTCTCCCCCACAGATTGTGTGTATATAGAGAGTCGCCGGTCCAACACTCCCTACTTTATCTGTAGCATTCAGGATTTTAAACTGGTGAGTGAGTTTTTTTTTTCTGTTTTCCCCTCTTTGCTCAGACTGAGCTGGCTTTTAGTTCACCGTCAGTTTCATCTATGAGCCGCCATTGTTTTCAGAGTTGAAATGAAAGCGAGATCTGACACCCTTTGATGTCAAGTAATTGGCTGTCTTCATATGTTTGTGAAACCAAAGCAAGTTTCACTTAGCCTGTATGTGGAAGAAAGGGCGGGAGGAATTGTTGATGATGTCACTGAACGCAATAAACAGGAACGGGGGTGATATAACTTTATAACCCCCCCGCTTTTTTTTTTTTCCCCTCCCCACACTGTGGACCTCCTTACAAATGAAAGCCAGTTCCCGGTAGATCTTTCCCAGTTGAATAAAATAAATAAAAGCCACAGTTAAGAGTTTCCTGTAAATCTGGGCGGAGGCATATTTAAGGTTAGCTGTACCTTTAATCCCTCTTTAATGATGAGTACTTCAGTCATAAATGACTGGGATCTCTCTTGGCTTTAAATGTGGACACGATCATAAATTCAACACCTTTTTTTCCTGTCTTTTCCAGTCTAGGTTTATATGATTTATTAGTCTGTCAAGTACAATAACAGATCTGATACAAAGGGCTGTTTGACTCACTGAAAATATTTACTTTGTATCATCAGCTTGGTTTTTACATGGTGTTAATTAATCATTTGAAGAAGAAAAAAGACTGCACGCAAAAGCACATCTTGCGTTTCGCTCGTTTTGAGTTGCAACTTATTCTGCTTGAATTGCTCTTCACTGACACCTTTTATGTAGATTCTTAATCAGCTGCTTAAAAAAAAAAAAAAAAAAGAGACCTGAATCTTCAAAGGGCACAGCGGGCAGAGAGCAAAAGCTCCTTGGCTCCAATCACCTTTATTAGAGCAGTAAAATTTCCCCATTCATTTCTCACTTGCCTCTGCATGTTTGAATGGCGTTTAAGCTGGACCGAATCTGCCCGTTGCCTGTGATTATGTCTAGGTGGAGATAAGGTTTTGTCATAACCAAATAAGCAGGTTATCGCAGTCGGAATTGTAAAATAACTACAGCAGGAGACAATTATTGGAGAAGTCAGAGGCCCCTCTGCAGAGTGGGCCTGTGGATCCCCAGGAGTCTTGGCTAATGACATAGAACAACTAAGGTGATGATGTGTGTGTGTGTGTATGTGTGAGGGAGTGTGTGTGTGTGTGCGCGCGCACCTGTGTCTGTGCTGCAGAAAGCGACTGAGGGGTTCTTTGCTAGAGTGAGGCATGCCGGAGCACCTGGGACTGGCTGGCTGAGTGTGGCCTCTAATCGGATTGCTGGCAAGACTGCTGAGGGCGGCAGGGCGGCCCTCTGGCCAACACTAATATATAATGTGTTTTTGTGATAATCTTCACCTTGATTAAGTGCAGATCAAGGGGGCCCTAAGTGTCAAGGGAGAAAATGCAATATCTGTTAGCCTCTCTCCTTTCTTTTTGTCCAACAAGCCTGTTATAGTGAATGAATGGCCATTTGAATTGTTTCCTGCACGCAGTTTGGATTTATGCCCGCTGGTTTGGAATTTGACCAGATTGTTGTGTGCAGAACATTAAGTTCATGAAACCGTTTGTTTTTTTTGTTTTTTGTTTGTTTTGTTCTGTTTTTTTTCTCTGGACACTTAGAGGGTGTGGAACAAAGCATATTGAGTGAAAACAGAACACGTGTTCTGCTTGTATTTGCTGCTGTTGGCAGGATCTGTGGTTGTGACCTCTCACCTCTGACCACAGTCTATCACCTTGTGTTTTTAATTGGGACACACACATCTGTCCACAGAAAAAAAAAAAAAAAAAAAAAAAACCCCACACACACACACACACAGGAGCTGGAGTCTTGACGCACTCCTCTCTCTATCACCCACAGTCACTCGTTCTCCAACCCTCCGGCGTTTTAATGCCCGGCTCAGCCTGATTGATTCAGTTTGAGGGGCTGTCTGAGATCTCTCTGAAATCTCCCAGCTCATAATGGTGTATGTAGGTGTTAGTTATTGGCAGGTGCCACGCTTGTAAATTTACAGAGTATATCTGGGTATTAACACGGCCTGATAATATGCGTGATGAATATGGCTCCCTAGAGAAGGCGCGGAGGGAGTGGGGGAGGGGGGGGGGTGGATTTTTCTCCAGTGCCGCAGCAGCAGAAACCAGATTTTGCTGGCTGCATTCGCTGGATCTTAGGAGTTATTGACCACTGTCTTTGGTGGTCAGATATGGCCCTTGGCTTACAGTATGGGGAGGAAATGACATTGCTTCTGACCAAACAACCTCATCAATACCCCCAGCCCCTCCCACCAGTCACAGGCCTTAACAACGTCATCCGTGTACTTTATCTCATGTCCTGTGAATCCAATTAGCAGCAGTGTGTAGAAAACCTGGATGCAGGCATCAATCTGTCCCCACAGTGAGATGAGCAGAGCTGTTGCTCCTCCTGTGTGTGTGTGTGTGTGTGTGTGTGTGCTGTGGGAGGCACAGCCCCTCAACGTCAACACACTCCACTCAGCCCAGACAGCCATTAATTGGCATGCTTTTCACTCAGCAATTTCCTGCTTTGGGAATCATATTTATATTCCATATGAGCCACTCTGCAGGCTAAATGGGCTGAGAGATGGACAGACACATGCGCGCGCACACACACACACACACACACACAGTTTTTAACAAATAGATCAGAGCATTGGTCTCTGCCAGTGTAAACAGCTTCTTGGTACAGACAGAAAAACAATAGATCATGGCAGGGGGAGAAAAAGGGACTAAGGTGAAAATTGTAAATCATACCTACATTAGTGCTAAATATTTGGAGCAAGCTGTTTCGGGTGCCGGCGACCCCACCCATAACCCTGCTATATTTACCTAAAGAGGCTGGGTCTCCGTACGACCTCCCACACTGCGGTCAGAACAAATTGGCTTTTCTCTCTCTTTGCTCTCCAGCTCAGGTGTGATAACATTATGCTGTTCTGCTAAAGTGAGCAAACCTAGAACAGCATGTTGTGTAAGTCTGTAAAAGGTTAGTGATGCATACTGATTGCAAGAGCGCTGACAGTCTCAATATTTTTATTTCTTAGCCGCGGACCATTAGCGCCGCGCCCCAAACACACGTACCATATTAATATGGCGAGATGTGTATGCTCAGTTAAGCGTCTGTTTTGTCCTTAATTTTCATTTCTCGTAGAGTTTGCTGTATTCTTTTCCTTTTTTTTTTTTAATCCTTTTTTTTTTTTAACTTCTGTGTATGCTGAGTGCTATCAGTGTACTGGAACTGGAGGGTGTGTGTGTGTGTGTAGGGGGGGGGTATTGACACTTGCTGTCACATGCTGCTGTGGAGCAGAGCTTTGAGACGTTGTCGGCTCTGAGATGTCTCAATGGGGGCTAGGGGAGGAGGGGGGGGGGGGGGGCTGTGCCACAAAGACAATACGCCATCAAATCAATCAACACCGCCACCTTGCTACAAGCCTTTTCTCTGCTCTCTACACTCAACTCCATCTTTTCTTTTCTCTCTCTCCTGTCTGCCTCCCTGTCTCCTCCCTCAGGTTCTCCTTTTCTATACAACCAACGTGTTCCCCCCACCCCCTCTCCTCTCCATCTCTCTCTCTCCATCTCTCTTTCATTCGGGCTGTTTCTGTACGGCTGATGACTGACACTGTTGTTGTCTGCGCATGTTGCAGCCCCTCCCCCATCCCTGTGGCTAAACTAATTTGCCAATATTGGCCACCTCAGCTGCAGCACAGCTCTGCTTCTAATAGAGTGATTGCTGCTTTTCTCATGGGGCGCCTGCTGGAGGGCAATACGCCCTTCTCCTCTTGGTATTTTTGTGCTTATGGACATTTAATTAGATGCAATGTACATTACAATTATCTGCAAGGGCTCACAATTTTCAATGAAGCGTGGGGACGGAATGGGGGGTGGGGGGGGGGGGGGGGGTGGGGGCAGTGGTTTTTTTGTTTGCTAATAAACTACTTAAACGATTATATATATTTTGATTTTTTTTCTTCTGAAGAATCTCCTTTTGCCTCCCTTGTTACAGCGTGTTATACACTAACAAAAATGTCAGCAGTTAAAGGCTAACGGTACAGGAGGAACAATGTGGTCATATGTAATAATTGTTTCCTCTCGACAGTGAGTGGTAATGGAACCAAGCTGTACATAGTCAGTTTAATGATTCACTGGGAACAATAGCCCAGCAGTGAACCAGATTTTGAGGACGTAGGAATCTCAACTGGCCCTGAGATGACCTTAACTACTGAATTATATTCTTAGCAGAGAAGCAGTAATTAACACACACTATTGATTATTGTTTAATGTGTGTGTGTGTGTGTGTGTGTGTGAGAAATAAAAGACTGTTTGAGAAGACCACGGGTTGCCATCTCTAGGAAGCATAAACAGCATCATTTGTTCCTGTATGTATGAAATGCTAATTCTCTCCAGTGTAATTCTCTCCTGATGGTTTTAATGCTTATCACCCATCCCTCCAAAGCTAATGATTCAAAGCCTTAATTAAAAAAAAAAAAAGGCTTTCATAAAGATGCAAATATATGTGCATAAATGCGCGAGCGAACATAAGTGAAAACTGGGTTTCTGTAGACTGCTCTGTGCACCCCGCCGTACGTCAGCGACATACGGATGGTCTCTTTTGTTCAGCGATCTTTGAACATTTAGCCTACGTAAGGGTTCACGCTGGAACCACGGGCTTTCGTACGCCAACAGCCGTTCGCCCCGTTTTGCCATAAAGAACGTAGAGCACACCCCTCCTTCCCATCCCGTCCCTCCATCATTTCTCAATTTACATAAACAGGAAAAAATAATGAAATGGCCTGTAATATGAGCAGCCATGACCATGTGAAATGGGTGGCATTCAAAATGAAATGAATGGCTAGTGTCTCTATTAAACCTGCTCTCTAGCTGTGATTAAATCCTCGTCGTAGTGCTGGCTGTGTGTGTGTGTGTGTGTGTGTGTGTGTGTGTGTGGTACTGGGGGCTTCTCTAGTCCAGGAGCCACTGCTTACGAAGCTGCCCCCCCCCCTTTCCTCCCACCTTCTCGCTAGAACATTTTGAAATGCAATTATGGATCAGTGAGCAGCGCCATCAGTCGCAGTTCTTGTTAATATTTATTGAGCGGAGAGGCAGTGGCTGCCATCTTTACAACAGGGAGCCTGCAGTCATTAAGAGGGACTGAGTGGACAAGGAAGGCTTACTTTCTCTCTCTCTCTTTCTCTCCTGCCGGCGTTACACTTGATGGTCTCTCTCGCTCGCTCGCTCTCTCTCTCTCTCTCTCTCATTTCACTCTCTATTCCCTCCCTCCACTCTTTTTTTTTTTTTTACGTTTTCCACACACTGTTCAGCCTCTGGAAATGAGCCGGCAGATTTGCATGCATAAATATGTAAAGGTGCATTGCTCACAAGTGGCTTGCAGGTTTGGTGTGGGGGTATTGTGTGTGTGTGTGTGTGTGTGTGTGTGTGGGCCTTTTGGTCCCACTGAGAGTGTGCCCATGGCAGCAGGCTGTGAAAGCAGCTGGGCACATTGCGCTCAGAACCGGGCTTGTGTGATTGAAGCATCCTGCTCTCCCCGTGTCTCAGAGGCGGGCTGATCAAAATGAAGCAGGAATACTAAGCCCAGCGCCCCGGCGCCCCTCCCCCCACAGCCCTACCTCAGAGCCTTCGCCATTGATTTAAAACAGCATAGGCGGGAGTCAGTGTTTAAAGAGCCCCCATTGTTCAGTCTTCACGCATTTGTTGTGCGTCCTATTTTTTCTTTTCCCCCGGCTTTGTGATTTTGTCATCCGTAGCAGTGTTTTATTGGTGTAAAACTGGAAATTAAGACCTCTTTTTTTACATTTCTTCTTTGCAGTTAGTAAATTTTCTGTGAAATAGCGGGCCTGGCATTTAATAGGCCTTCCGTTTAATGCTCTTGAATGGGGTGTTCGGCTGTTTGGTTTTTTATTATTCTTATTTTTCATTTAAATCCTCCTCTACACTTGACATTTCACTGAAGGAATCATTAATGATGGTCTTGGTAATGACGTTAGGTACTTAACGCAGTGCAACACACTACCAGTGCAGCAGCTGCTTCCAAATGGGCATCCTTCCAAAACTGGAGAAGAGTGGAGCTTGTATCAGTTTGCCTGTTTGTACATTTTTAAAGACACTCATTTCCTGGGAATGCTCTACTGCCTCTCAAAGGGGAGGCATTGTGATTGATCGTAAACGTAGGCACAGCAATGGATAAATAAAGAAATTCACATCACTGGGTTCAAAGAGCATCTAGAACATTGCTAACAATTTAAGAAAAGAAAAAAGAGAAAAAAGAAAATAGTAAAATGATCAGTAAAATCAAACACCAATCAAGAGCTATTCCTTTGTTTATCTTTTTCCTCCAATGATTTCCAGATTATTTTTGTCTGTTCAGCAGCTCTCTGAACTCTATAAATGCTGCTATGGAAACCAATTGTGTGGCTAGGAGAAGAGTGTATAGAATGGGTGAATATAAAGGGGGGGGGGAGTGTTTGGCAGAGGGAAGCATGAGGAAGAATCAGAAGGTGGGGGGGGAGCATGAGGAAGAATCAGAAGGTGTGTGTGGGGGTGGGGTGGGGGGGCGAAGAGGGAAGCATGAGGAAGAATCAGAGAGGGGGGGGGGGGGGTTGTAGGGTCAGTGATGGGCTAAGATAGAGCGCCTTGCTGATTACATTCAAAGATGGAGCAGGGTTAGCTTTGCTGGGGGCTGTAGGACGGAAGATAACATTTTCATAAGTCTCCTGAAAGCACAATCAATAGCAGCTCCTTGACACCAGGCTAAATTATTGAACAGAGCCTTTTTCTTTTTCCCTGTCATTATCCCGACTTTACCTTCTCTGCCTGCCGCTCCGCTCGTATTCGTCAGGTTACACCCCCCCCCCCCTTTTTTTTTTTTTAATATCAGAAATCATTTGAGGAGCCTGGCAAATTTCTGTGTTAATTCCAGCCCTTGTCTTAGGGTTGTTGAAATATGCATGTTGTGCCACAGTGGCAGTTTTTGGCACATCACAGGCAAATTGCCTCCTCTGATGTCTTCACTAACATCTGAAGCAGTGAGCTCTGAGCCCGGTCGTTCAGCTCACTGTTTCATGTGGAAAAGCTAAAGCTGATTCTTCTGTTCTTTGATGCTTAGAAAAAGAAAAAAAAAATATATATATATATAAATATATATATATAGCGATGCCACAGATACAGACAGGAAGATAATATTTGATCTGTTCCAGTTAAGTTGTAATAACACCAGACATTGTAATACAGTAATCTAGTGTATTTTAATGACTGGTTTGTAACATTAAAATACCGTGTCTTTCGGGGGGTGGGCGATTATAAATCAAATTTAAACAGTTTTGATCTCTTTGAAGGAGGTTTGCTTCACATAGCATAAGTGTGTATTGTTTTAATTGTGTTTTTGTACAAATGCTATTTGTCATTTGGGCTGGTGCGTCCTCAAGTCTGATTTTATATTGAAGGTATGCTGTTATTAGCTCGATTAGACTATTACAAGATATGTATAGGTGGAGTGCCCTTTTTTTTTCTTTTTCTTTCTTTCTTTTTTTTTTTTTTGACGCCTTTGCTCACACAAAAGACAAAAGCTATTCACTTTTACAAACAAACTGGTTTGACTTGGGTGTAATTGCTTGAACTCCTCCTTCCATCAACTATTTATTCTTCCTGCTCAGAATCATGACACCTTATACATTTTTTTTTTTTTAAATGTGCCGCCTTTTTTCTCCTTTGCTGTGCCTTGCAGAGTTTCTCAGCAATAGTTCTCTGCTCACCCAGTGTAATTTCCAGCTTGTCCAAAGTGTGACATGCCAATAAAAAAAAAAAAAAAAAAGACTCGAAGTGGAGATTTACTGTGGTATCGGATTCACAGGCCTCCATTGGCCAGCTTTCTCCATTAAAGAACACATGTTGCAAATTAGCTCTCACAAAACTCCTCTAAGGTGGGAGTAGGGAGTTTTGGGGGCAGCTTCACTGGCCAAGGGGAGAGGGTGAAATTCAAGGCACTGTTAAAAGATACAGGCTGGAGAAATTTCTCACCCCTGTGCACTTCAGCAATCTCTTTTCTTCTCACCTCTGCTCTCTCTCTCTCTCTCTGTCTCTCTCTCTTTTCTTCTTCTTTCTTTACAGATTGCATTTGAAAAAATGTCTGTTTGTAATATCCCCCCCCCCCCCCCCCCCCAAATCTAATTTGAGAAGATTAAGCGTGAGTTTGCTTTGTGGTATGGACAGCTCAGCATTGCAGTTTGGATGACACAGTTTTTCCTGCTTGGTTGCTTTAACCATTGTCTCTGTTTGTTTTACCTCAAGGCTTATCATGCATTCCTAGCATGTTAGCGTGTTCCTATCTCACCTGCGTATGGCTCTAAAGTGGGGGGGGGGTATCTGTGTTTCGTGTGTGTTCATGGCTTTAGCGTGGGCTGTGTGAGTTTGGCAGTAACCAGCGGACGGCTGCACATAGGCGAGGCACGGCAGTGTCAGAGAGGAGAGCAGGGTGGATTTAAAGAGTCCAGAGAGTTGGGGCTGTAATTCTGTAACCTGTCAGAACAGACGTAAGGCTTGAACACACCCCGCAATCCTACCCTCATTATACTGCTATAGTGAACTCACAGAGACCCCCACCACAAGAAAGCCTGCACTCCCAACCTCCACGTTCCTTTAACCCCAGTGTTCTGGAAAACCCGCCCCTTCTCCATCTGTTAATGGCAAACAGAGGAGCCATTTTCCACCATTCTCTCCATACATCACATCTCTGAACATGTTGGCTTACCAGCTGTTAGACCGTCGTGAACTATCAACAGGGAGTTTCATTTCTTGTAAAAATTTGTCATGTTACACCACGCAAGTGCTATGGTTAAAAGACGTCGCTGATGTACAAACAGAGAAACTCTGAGCAGCATTGTTTATCTCTACTGGATGGGGCGAACATGGCGCTGTTCTCTGTTTGTATGGGAATGCTCAATTTGCTTCAGCACTGAGACAACCTTTCAGTTTAAAGGGAGACTTTCAGCCCCACAGTAACATAAGGCAGACTAATCTTAATTGATTTTTTTTTTTCCCCCCTTTTTTTCCCCCCTAAACTCCACTTTTTAGAGCACGGTTAGACATGTTTTTATGCAAATCCATTTGTTTGATTAAATGAATTCGCAAATCAATTACGCGTAGCTCCGGCAGAAGAGAACCGAGGAGCCGTACGGGGACTCTTATCAAGGACAGAATGTTTTATTTATTCTCTTCTCTCCCTTGCTCTCTCTCAGCCGGCGCTGAATTCATAAACAGTGTCAGGAACTGGCACTGCGCTTTGGAGAGTTTTCATCAACGCTCTATAAAGAACAAGACAGAGGCCAGTGAAGTGCGCTGGCAGACTGGGCCGCTAACCTTGGGCTGTTGAACTTAACATCCCATTTATAGATTGCTGTAATGCTTTGCCCATCAGCGGGACAATAACTCTTTATAGGTTTAAGATAAAGTAACGAGAGAGGAGAGAGACCAGATCATTTTCTTCACTCGCATTCATATTGAGAGATTCTTTCTCTCTCACTCTCTCTCTCTCTTTCTCTCTGTCTGTCTCTTTCTTTTTCCATCCCATTCCATCTATTTGTTATTCCTCGACCGTGTGGTGAAATCTACGCCTTTGGCTAAACTGGGAGTAAAGAGGATGCCTTTCCTTCATAATCTCGTCCATGCGGTGGACACATACGTCAAAGACTGATCCACGCTAGCCAGGGAAGACATGGCGTTCTCTCACTGCAGGTGAAATGGGTTGATTTCACGTCTGACCCTGCCGGAAGGCGAGCGTACGCGTGTGCGCGCGCAGGTGTGTCTGATTGAGACCCTGCTCTGTCTGTGTGAGCAGTTTGAGTGTGACATTCGTACACTCTGCTGTCTGCCCTGCCACTCAGAAATATTTGCACTACATAGCGGCGGCATTGACAGGTGCCTCGTACGGCGCATGAATATAAAGTTCACGCGCAGACACAGGTGAAGCAGGCCGTACGTAAAGTAATGTACCTCCTAGTTTGTTCAGGATTTTACAGCCAGCCTGATATTTATGTGTCAGTAAGAGTTACTTGTTAGGAAGCACCAGCCACAAGGCTGAGATTAGATTTCTCTATTAGAGGGCTGAAAACACAGGTGTGTGCAGTAAAAGGGTGTAGGTAGGTAGGAGTGAGTGTAAGCCTGCATGGCAAAGAAAGGAGATCCTCATTAATATTGCATGGGTGGATGTGAGCGCTCTAGTTGCCGCAGATAGAGAGGTGGGGAGCTGTGCCTGAGCGAGTGCCCTTCATCAGGTGACATCGCCACGGTGATTTATCCCCTCCGCTCACAGATGAGCCTGCTCCCTCCTCCAGCCAGGAGACATCCAGCTGGAAAACCCACAGAAAGGAATTCTAATGAATTCCGACGTGATTGATTTCTCTCAACATCCTAAGTGTGAAGCCGAATTTCTGGGATTTTATTTTTTTCCCTCCCTCCCCTTTCTCTCTCTTTTGTTAAGTCATTTGGTGTGTGTGTGTGTGTGTGCGTGTGTGTGTGTGTGTTATACATTACGTTGTACAGTTATCTTAATGATATATTTGGTTATTTCTCAGAGATGTGTCAGGTCATGCAGTAGCGTGACTTCACTGCGAGTCACCCTTGGTGGTAAACTGTACTATGTCAAAGCCTTTATTTATTTATTTTTCAACCCCCGTGCTTTTCAAAGACTGTTTAGTAGCTCTGGAAGAAGAGATGCCTCTATTTGCTCCCAGTGGAGCGAGCGCATCTTTGCAGTTTCAGAGCATTAGACATTTTTATGGGTGCATGAGAGAGAGAGAGACTGATATCCACCAAAGGAGAGAGAGAGAGAGAGACTGATACCCACCAAAGGAGAGAGAGAGAGAGAGAGAGAGAGCTGGCTCAGCCCTGTGGAAAGGCCAATTGATGATGGAGACCGCTGTGACAGTGGAGCAGACTGGTGCAGGAATGTTTGAAGAGCGTCAGAGCAGGCTGGTGATTCAGAAGCCAGGGAACCCTTGCTGAGATGTTCTGAGCACCACGCCAATTTAGTATTTAAAAGGTGAGCTCTCCTTTAACAGCATGGCAAGTTGAAAGGGCCCGTGCTGGCGGCCCAGCTTGCCTGCGTGTGCTAGCGACGTCCGCTGCAGCTGCCTGACTGCTGTAATTAGCCCACGAAGCGTTTGTCGCCGCAAATGGCATTTAAATGCCAAATGCTGGCCAAGGCCAGCATAATACTGGAGGTTTGCTGCTTTACTTTTTTTTTTTTCCCCTCCTTTTTTCCCCCCTTTGTTTTCCATTCACCGGTTGGGTGGACAGGGGGGTTGAAAAGGTTTAAGTGAGAATAAAGGATTTTGGAGGAGACTGTGAAGAGGATTGCTACAGTATGGGGAAGGCGGTGTGGTGCACTGGTAGCTCTTAGCGCTGCTAGCAGAGCTGTGGAGTCTTCGTAGCAATCAGCTGCACAGCTATCAAAGTGCTATCAGGGACGGCCATTAGAGAATCTTCATCGCCTCCATCAACGCGCATGCAGCTAACACTCACTGTGCTTGCCTAATGAATCTAACCCTTAGGCTTCATTAGGAGAAAATGAGCACAAGTTGACAGTAATGGTAGCACAGGTTTTGTTTAAGAAAATAATTTAAGTTCTGCTGTCTGTGCCGCGTGATTGGTCCCTCCGGGCGGGAGATACCTGTAGACTAGCGAAGTAGACCTCATGAGCAGAGGGATTATGTGGATGAGAAAGAACCTTTAGAGAGATGAAAAGAAAGAAAGGAAGTGTAGAAAAAGTGTTATTTTATCTTCCTCAGCAATGGTGGATCTCCTGTGAGGCTTTTTTTTCCCCCCCTTTTTGCTGTTTAATAAAGTCATCAGGCTCTGTTGTCTCCTCTGTTGTGACACTTTGGTTCTCTCTCTCTCTATCTCTCTCTCTCTCTCTCTCTCTCTCTCTCTCTCTTTCTCTCTGCTGGTTTGTTAGATGAGTAGAAATAAGCACAGGCCGTTGAAAAAAGGAAAGCGAACAGGAGCGTCTGTGGACCGTTAAAATGTGTCTGCAACCAGGCTGTGAAGTTTCCACTCTCTCGTTATCACCCTAATGAAAAAACCCTGTGAGAACAGGCTTTTGGTCCACAGCTGCGTGCCTGCCTCATCTGAGGGAATAGCAGCATAAGACCACCTCCGCCGCCAAAAAGGAGGGGGGGTGGGGGAGCAACCCTCGACGTGTGTTAAAAGGGCATTAGCTTGATGTTGTTTGACTGCCACAAGATATGGTCTGGCCACTGGCTGACCACCATTTGATTTTTTCACTCCCTTGGAGCCTATTTACATGAGAGGAGACATGCGTGCGTTTGTGTGGTTGTGTGTGTGTGTGTGAGCATGAGCGCGATGTAATCATTCGTAGAGCCAGTCTCTCAGCAAGCAGGTCGACCAGTGCTGCAGGAACACGAGCTGAGGAGCCTAGCAATCAATATCATAGCCGCGTGCATGCATGCAGCATAAGAACAGTTTGCAGGGAAGAGGAAAAGGCAGGGGGGAGAGAGAGGCGGCAAGAAAGAAAAACAAATGCAGGGAGGGGCAGCGCAAATGGGTGTAAATCTCAGGCGGCGTGTAAACAAACGCTGCGCGTCAATCAACAGAAGGAATGCTCAAATAGCGTTTCATCTCCTTGCACAGCAATCATGACTCGCGAACATTCGCTGAGCAAAGCTGTATGTTTGGTTAGCCGCATGCCGATTGGTTGCATCAGCAGGGGTGGGTGGGTTTTAAGATGGTGGAGAGGGTGGGGGGAAATGAGTGGAGCTGTGATAATTTACTGACTGCTGTGCTAATGATGCTCAGCGTTACTGAGCAGAGTGGCATCAGTAACCACACCCTGTTCACAACACACACACACACACACACACACACAGACACAGCCCCTCACATAAAACCAAGCTGCCATTCTTGCTTAGCCCCTTCTTTTCTTTTGTGTGTGTGCTTTTCAGTGCTTTGCAGCCAGCATCGTGGGCAGAGGATGGAATACTCTTTGCTTGCTTAATTTGACATGAGTGTGGTTACACTGCCAAAGGCATTCATCTGCCAATAGATATCAGTTTACCCCACATGCAGAACACGCTCAGAAAGACATTGTAAAATGGCTGGTGTTTTTGGAGCCTTGTTCTAACCATATGCTTGCAGTTTGAGTTGGAATGGAAAAGTACCCCGTGCTTTGTTGTGTGCGCGTACGCACGCGTGTATGCGCTTGTGTGTGTGTGTGTGTGTGTGTGTGTGTGTGTGTGTGTGTGTGTGTGTGTAAGCCTGCCTGCCTGTGCTCATGTGTCTCTGTGTGTATGTGTTTGCTGCAGCCCATTACATCTAATTAGATTGACCTTGGCTCTTATCTGACCAGCCTCTGAAGGCACTCTATTAAAAAGAGAGGAATTGGTGGCCACTGGTTGAGAGCAGTGCTCTGTATGAGTGTGTGTGGATGTGCACGGTGCTCACCTTGGAAGGACAGCAGCTGCCATGCGACAGCCTGAGAGGAGAGTGAAATAGAGCTGAAAGACAGCATGAGGGGACTAAACCACAGCCTTGACCTTTGACCCAGGGCCACCGTCTCTGCTCTTCCTCTCTTTTGCTCTCCCCATGTCCTTTCTTCTGAGAGTAAACACTCCCTCCCTCCCTCCTCACAGACAGTTAGAGCTGAGACAAGTATTTCCCTTGTCTGCAGCTAAAGGTTTCACCTCCCCTATCTGCCTGGGCTACAGACGTCAAATGACGGAGAGAATGTGTGTGTGTTTGTGTATGTTTGTGTTTGTGTATGTTGGTGTGTGTGTGTCTGTGTGTCAGTGTGTGGGTTTTAGCACTACACTGTAAGGTTGTCTGTCTTTGATTAGCACAAAACCATGCATCTACACCAGCCCTTTTTTGCACTTTGACCTTCTGTGCAGACAGAGATGGCCCTTTAACCACTTTGTTTCTAATTCAGCGTGTGTTTGCCGAGCCTCTGCCTGCGTAATGAGCCTGGAGCGGTAAGGTGGGGGGGGGGGGGGGGGGGGGGGGGGGGGGGGGGGGGGGGGGGGGTGGGGGGGGGGGGGGGGGGGGCAGATGAGAGGAGCAGGAGGAGTGCAGGCAGGTGATCCTGTCCTCGTGCCTTTGGAGCATTATTAGCGTGGCAGTCCTGTCAGGCTGGCAGAGCTGGAGCAGAGATAAGCAGGCTCCCGCGGCTACTCCTCTCACAGGCCCGCGGGGGTCAGTTTCAGCTCCGCTCTCTAGCCGTTCAGCATGCGGAGAGACCAGCCGTGACGCTCTTATTAAAAATCGGACTCGAAGCCCACACAGCTAAACGCGTTGCTGAGAGGGAGAGAAAGAGAGAGCTGTCTACAGCTAATAGCCATGCTTCACGTAAACTGTGGATGTCTTAGCGATGTATAGATATTTTCCTCACCTCATATTATCTCCTGTGCCAGCCAGAAAGCCACAATACTGCCCTCAGTTCTCCGCAGAAGGTTCAGCTCTCGTTCCTAGTTTTCGTCTAGACATTTACAAACACGTGCATAGACAGCTCGCTGTTAAGTCCCTGCATCCATTGCTACTACCATGCCTCCTTAGATTTGTCTTACGATTACCGTAAGACAATTCTACATAGCTTTGCGCGTGTGGAAGGGTGGTTTTTTTTTTGTCTCTGATGTGTGATTTAGAGGAGTTTTAGTTTATGGAAATAAACAGTCAGCGTTTATACTGATAAATGATCATGTTAAAATACCAGAGATGTTGCTGCATCACAAGATAAGCAGGGTCACCTTGAGTGCAAGAGCGAGACAGAAAGAAAGATTGGTATCTTAAAAGTGAAGAGATTAGAGAAGGAGAGGGAGACAAGCTGGAGCACATTTTTTTTTTCTGTTCTCTTGCTCTCTATCTTTGTTTCTCTCTCTCTTTCTCTCTCTCTCATGCTCTCTCTTTCTCTCTCGCTCTCTGCTCTCTTACTTTCTCTCCCACTCTCCATCAGGGCAACTGTGTTTATCAGGGGTGGTTCATAAAAATTCCCATCAGCTGTGCTTCCACTAGAGAAAACTGAGCAGACAGTACAATCACAGTGGCCACAGTTAGACAGACAGCCAGCCTCAATCAGTCCCTGTTACATAAAGACCAGAGCTTCTCGGCTGTCTCCCCAGAACCCATCTCTCTCTCTCTCTCTGCCATCTCTGTCTGCTTTCACCCCACATGCACACCCACAAATGCCAAGTATAGCCATCAGCCCAATCAAAAAATCTTGACCACAGAGCCATTAAAACCTTTGCAAAAAGCAAAACTCCAGCAACAAATCCAATTGTCCCTGACTACCAGGCCGAGCCACACGGCAGACAGATGTGGAAGTTGAAGGCAGGCCTGGGGGGTGTGGTTGGGGGGGGGGGGGGGGGGGGTGGGGGGGGGGGTTGTCTTTGCAGAGGTATTTGATACCTCCAGAGCTGCTTTACTTGCAGCTCAGCTCACACTTGACTGAATACACTGATCGATTAGCTGTGGCTTAACCAAGACTTCTCATTTCCTGCCTTTCATTACGGCGCTCTATCACGTTGGCCGCTGCACCGGGGCCCAGGCGGGCGAGACTGCCTCTGCCAGGATTAGCCACTCAGGCATGGTTCACATTTTAAAAGCCATCAGCCTTCCCTCTTCTCACTCACTCACTCTCTGTCTCTTTCTGTGGACGCTCGCTCTTTTCTCTGGCTACTAATAATTCATTCCCAACCGCAATGGCTGTAACCTTATGCCTACACATACACAATACACATGCTCTCTTTTGATCTGTATTTGTCTGTCTCTCTCTCTTCATTATTTCACTTCTCCAGAGGCATCTTCTCCTCCCTCCCTTTTCACTGTCTCATAGTTGCTGAATCTGAGTGTCTTAAGTCACTGATATGACTCAGTCATTAGATGACACTGACAAGGTAACACATTGTCCCTCTCCTCCTCTAGTCAGAAAGGGGAAAAAAAACAAAAAAACAAACCAGGTCTCCAGGAAAGACAACGAGGAGTGCTTAATGACAGATTTGATATGTCTTGGTTGAAAGCAGCACTGGTAGGCAAATTGAGCTGTTGACATACTTTACTGAAGGGCTCAAATGTTTTGAAGTGTCTCACATTTCTTTTGAGCACATCAGATGCTAAGGGTACACTGTCTTATTGACTCGGAAGTCTGGTTGCCGTGGTGATGGGAAGGATTATGAAGTAATTGAAAACCAGTGGCCACAACAGGGTCGTAAACAAGCTCGCTATGTTTCAAGCTGTCTCCTAGGCTGTGAGGTATTTAGCCTTACAGGTAAAATACCTGTGTGCACATGTCAGCTGTGTTAGCAGATTATCTCAGCAGCTGTAGTGATTTGTACTTTGAGTTAATGGATAAGTAGATTTCAGAGGGACAAAGGAAGAAAAAAAAACTTCCTTAAGGAGAGTTCTTTTCTCTTTTTGCCTGACCTTCAGTTGCACTTTTGCATGAAAGTAGCCATGCACTTGATTTCATCTCTCTCTCTCTCTCTCTCTCTCTCTCTCTGTGTCTGTCTCATAGTGTGTGTGTGTGTGTGTGTGTGTGTTTGGCCCCCTGTAGTGCAGGTTTTTCGGACATGATGGCTCTTATGGTATAGGTTACTAGGTGACTGTGTACTACTTGCCAGTGCTGAAGAACACGCACTTAAAGAGACTAAGAGGAAGTGAAAAGGGAAGAATATACTTTGTCAAGGATGTGAATTTTATCACCTCATCAGAGTGTGGTCACCTAACCTCTAACTTACTGATCCTATCTGTCATGTACAAATTGCTTGTGGTTAATAGTAATAATAATAATAATAATAATAATAACAACAGCAGCAATAATTTGTATAGCAACTTTCCTGCAGAAGCTAGCAGTTCAGATTGCTTTACAAGCAGAAAACAGATAAAAAAAAAGGTCAAAATTTTGAATATAATCTGTCAGACACAATAAAGTGTATGTAGCATGCTATAAAAAAAGCTTGAAAAAGTAAAAGATCTTTAAAGTCACAACTAACAATAATGTAAAGATGCTAGACAGGGGCAATGCACTGTCTCTTTTAAGATGCTATCTGTACTTTTTTGTAGCAGCTGTAGCCTAATTGTAGTTCTTTGGTGGTAACCCACTCAAATGCGTTTTTGCAGTAGTTTATGGGTAGAGAAGAGCAGGAGTCCAGTTTGAAGCGTGTTATGATGTGAGAAGTTTCTAACACGTTCTGCAGTGTTCCTGAGGTGAGAGAAAGCAATCCAAGTGACTGTCAATGTGACACTTAAAACTCGAATTCAACATTAGCATTCTCTAGCAGCTTTAGGAAATAACTGATTCATGTGATTAACAATGCAATAAATATTGGCTTCAGGTCATTTTTGTCACTGGGCCCCAGAGAGGACAAAACCAAATGTTATACAAGGTGACATGGTATTCAAAAACAAATCTACAGAGTGCAGGCATTTACAAGGAGAATACCAGTGGACCTAGACTAGAGCCTTGCAGAACACCACCGAGTTTATCATGCCTTCTTAAAACATGGTCAGCAAGACTGAAATAGCATGATCTAATGATAATGTCTGTGAGTTAAGTGTGAAACCGGTTCAAGAGTAGTTCAGTTGTCAAATTGATTTACAGGTACATCGTGGTCTTAAAGTGTGAAATGCAAATTCAGAAGTAGAGGAACTGACACACAGTTTTTTATCCACATTCAGTCTCAGATCAATTACTTCTGTCAGCGTTGTGGCCTGAACTGAAACTTTTCAGGAATGTTGTCATTCAGCGGTCATTTAACTGTTGGAGTACTGCCTTTTCTAGAACGTCACTCAAAATAACGATGTTGGAAGTGGGTCTGAATTTAGTCAGAGAATCTTGATTACTTTTTTCTTAAGTGTGTGACTAGAGCAGTTATGTGTCTGGTAACACACTTACTTCCTAAAAGCAATTGACTATACCTAGCACACTGTCAATTAGACTGTCAAAATGTCTGGAGCAAAGAAAAAAAAACCCAGCCATTGTAATTGGATCCAAGGAACAGGTGGATGTGCTTTTTTTTTTTTTTTTGCTTTTTTTTTTTTTTTTACTGTGAAGCAGTTTTCGAAAGCAGTATTTCATTAATTTTGCACAGGACTTTCATTGTGCCCCATGGCTGTCGAAAGTGGTCCCATCTCTTATCAAAGAACAGAAAAATCCTCACATTCTCACATAGTGGAAGACCGGATTAGCCAGTCAGTGAGTTAGAAGGAATTTGAAAGATCAAGAATAAAACTATAGAATTCTCGCCAGATTATTTACTTAAGCGCTCAGATTTCCCAGCTATAATACGTGCCACCTTTCTGCATTTTATGCTCTGCTTTTAGCTTGATTTGTCTTCAAGAATGGGTTGGGCTTGCTGTAGTTTCTTTTGAGAAGGAGGATTTGCCTGTTTTTCCATTGCATGGCATTATAGTTTAGTTCTTTTTTTTTTTTTTTCTATCTGGGGTCACTGAGAGAGCAGATTTTTATCTGGTGTTAACGTGATTTACGATGATTTTCTGTGCTGTTTATTTGTGCTGTACTTCAGTTAGACACCGATCATATATGACATTTGAAAACATATGTGACGTTTGAAAACATATGATGTCTGATAACCATTCTTTGTGATTCTCTTCATGTAATTTCCAGCAGTGTGGATAACTGTCAAGAAACAATCAATAGTAAAATCCATAAGACTGATAATAACATCAACATCAATGGTCAACCGCATGAAATGACCAGATTTAGTGTATGTCCACAGCTTTAAGTTGGATCAATAACATGTTGAGAAAAATCCACTGAGTGTAAAAGATTTATAAATTCCATACACTTGGTTTTGTGGATCTGTTAAACCTCAGAATACAGATGTGGTCCGTAGTTTAGTAGTCTTACTTTAGTGTGGTCTCACTCAAATTATTTCAGCAAATACAGTGTGCACAGACTGGGGTTTGTATAGTTAATCAAAATCCTTAAAAAAAAAAAAAAATAACCAGTGTATATGTACTACCATAACCCTACACATTTTAGCTATCAGTAAAACCACTGTTGCTCTAAGAATTCTGTCAGTCATTTCACTCACTACGCACCCTTCTTTTCAAATGCGGTCTCACAGTATTTTTGTCATTAGCCGCTAAGTATTTGAGCACTTGGTGGGAGGCAGCCTTTGAAACGAAGGAGGGAGGAGGGGAGAACAGGGAGGGGGGGGGAGACAAAAGAGAGAGGCTTGAAGGGGGAGGTGATATAAGCGCCAAGGCTCACCTGCTGTGTGTGTGTAGCAACCAAACACACCATGATAGACATCATAGCATCTGCGTAGTCTCCTCACATTAAACCCCGGCGACGTGAGCGCACAGCCAATGAGGGCTGTTCCCACATCACAGGCACAGGAAGAGTGGAAGATGAGGAGAAGAGAGCTGTATAACCCTCTGATGATTATGTGAAGTGCTGAGACTCTTAAATGTTTTAAGTGTTGCCGTCATGTTGAATATGATTACAGCGGCACGTCTAATGGATTCGGCGATGGCAGGCAGATATTAATTAGCATTATTTGTGAGTCACCCGCCATCCCCCCACTGCCAAAAGGACAAGAGCTGCAGATAACATCTTCAGAACTGTCTCTCTTACGCTCTGTCGCAAACTGTGTAAGGTGGCACAAGACTCAATTTGAAAGTGTGTGTGTGTGTGTGCCTGCAAGTGTTTGTGTGTGTGTGTGTGTGTGTGTATATGTGTATATGTGTATGTGCGCGTGTGTGTGTAGGAGGAAAGGAAAGGGGAGGTGGTTATATTCTGGTTTTGTTACACTGAAAATCTCCCACTTTGAACTGGCTAATGCTCATCAAATCCAATATAGAGTGCAGATGACAGATGGGCAGACTGTGTTCAAAGTGAGTGGAGATTTAATATCTAAATAGCACAGACTGTGAGAGAGCAGCTCTCTGGTAGAGCAGTGTAAAGGTCCTGACTGCACCGGCATCACAGCTGTGACTCTCCTCCACCACCACCACCCCTCCTCCTCCTCCTCCTCCTCCTCCTTCCATTTGTTCTTGTTGACGGGTGGAGGAGGAGTAATCTGTGCTCAGGCTTTTGCAGGGAGGAAACATGTCATCAACACTTGTTTACCATTATTAGTTTGAGTCTGTGAAAGGTAGGGCAGCGCAATCGCACTCCCTTAAGCAAATCGGAGAAAACGCGCATTGGTGGTTGTTTTCTCTGCTCTTTTTTTTTTTTTTTTTTTGCACACCGATTTACATTGGCTTGTCTTACCCCCACTTCAAAAACCTCCATTTTGTGGGTGGCTTGGAACATTTGCACAGATCCCACCGCATGTGCATGCGCACACGCATGCACACACACACACGCATGCACACACACACACACACGCGCACACACGCGCACGCACACACACGCACATGCACACACACGCACGCACACACACACACACACACACACACACACACACACACACACACACACACAGGCACTGGTGTTTGCCTTTGTTCACCAGGCTCATTTAGTGAACAGTGCTGTGGGGTTGCATGGGATGTTTTCCCTGCACAGACACAGCTGTGTGAGTCATTGTGTACAGGGGCCCAGATGGAAGCGCTTTAGTGTGTGTGTTCGTTCATACACTTGAACAGCACTGCCTGGACTCTATCTGTGAGTCAGAGAGCGCAGCGCTGGGCGGAAACACTACCTCAGCCACATCCATCATTCGTGTGTGTGTGCGTCTGTGTGTGTGTGTACGCACATGCGTGCGCGCGTGCGTGTGTGTGTCTTTTCTCTAGGCCAGCCCTTCCTGCCTGCTCCTCACTAATCATATCATGTTTAGAGAGCAGATTAGGACTCATAGATTTGTCCTCCTAATGCCACAAACATTGCTTTGTTCTGCTCTGCAGCCTCCCTGGAGCAGCAAAAAGCAGGGCCCCTCACTCTTACAAAACCAAACCCTTATTATCTCACATCTAGCTCCTGATTGGCTTTGGCGTGGGTTTCAGCTCTTTGCTTTTTCAGATTCCTGAGATGGTTACAGTGAAACACGATAGGCGGTACATTGGAGCTTTCCTCCATCATCGAGGTTTAAGAAGCCATTTCCTACGGCCACCCTCCAAAGGAATCGGTAGATCCAGCCTTTCCTCCCAGTCCTCCACTTCTGTCTGGAACTGCAGCTTCACTCCAGGGTCAAGAGTTTGGATCCGCGCTGCGAACAAGAAGCACCGTATAAACAGTTGAAAATAAACACACATTTCCTGTTAATGTGCAGGGGGAGGAGAGGCTGACAAAGGTTCTGACTTTCTTTCACACTGGTCGGCGGCGTAAACGGAGAGAGAGAGAGGAAAATCTTGCCGGCTCCTGGCCTGAGCTGAGGTTAACTGTCACTTTTGTCATTCTCGCCGTGTTAATGCGCCAGTCACGTGACCGCCACAACCAGCCCACGTCACGGATGAGATCCGCGGCTGTGGCCACCATGTTTAATGATTACATTAAGCAGACATGAGTGCTAGCTGTGTGAAACGGCAGCCGACAACACGAAGGGCAGGCATCGGGCAACTGTTAGTTACACGAGAAAGGGTCTATGGAGATTTGAGAGCTATTTTATTTATGGTCTTGAAATTTGGAGCTTTTAGTAACGCCGAAGGTTTTATGTCTCTATTTTGTCTTTTGTTTTGTTTTTTTTAAATGTTCTATTAGTGTCATCGCTGTTTTCCAACCTTATTTGTTTGGTTTCAAATGTTTTTTTCAGCCAGGAAAACAGAAAACTACTTGTTTATTTCTTTTCTTCAATTCACACGTCTCTAATGAATTGCCCTCACACTTTGTGCTTTCACAAATGCGGTGTGTTCTGCTGATTGAGTTATTATTAGCACAATAGCTCCCTTGTGGTACTCCCAACTGAAGGAGTTCTGTGAGATTTACAACTGAGAGACAGATGAGAGAGCTTCAAACTAACTACTTGTGATTATGTTATCCTGTTATCCCTTTAGGCACTGATAGTACAATTCTGTCAAGGGTTTTGATAAAGGTAATCTGTTTGGATTTGTGGGCCTACTTGGATTGGAACTTTAGAACACTGCATTCTCTTCGGTCGGGCTTGAACCAGTCTTTCTCCACCTTTTTTTTTTTTTTCCTTCCCCTGTGGTGCTTGTGAGGCAGCCATACGGCACTGCTAACACCCCTGTAAAACTCCACCCTGCTCTGCTCCCCCTCCAGCACTGCATTCCCAGCCTGGCCTGGAAAGGCCAGCCCTGCAGCTCAGCTCCTTCTGGGCTGCTGTCCGGACCTAACATGGCTTCCCTGTAATTACCACCCACTCTCTGCTGTAGTCCACTCCAACCCCCACACTCTCACAACGCTTCAGTTTCCCCCTTCTCTCACTCCCTCTCAGGTTGTGTTTGTATGTGTGTTTTTGTGTTTATTTGTGTGTGTGTGTGTGTGTGTGTGTGTGTCTGTGTGTGTGTGGCAGTTAGGAGGTAATTCCTCCCCGGCAGTGCACTGTGACTTGTACATTCAGAGCTCTGTGCACAGACAAAGGAAGGCCATTACAGAGTACAGATGAGTATAGGAAGAGGGGCGGGGGGGGGGGGGGGGGGGGGGGGGGCACAGCACAAACCAGCAACTCTTCGCCCCAACCCCTTCACTTCTCCCAGCATTTCTCCATCCAGCCCTCACAGGGACTCACCAGGACTCTCACACCAACCATTGTGCCCAGCTCCAGTGCACGACTGCCCCAGTCTGTTTCCACCAGTGAATAGGGCCAGTCAGGAAAAATGGTGTAAAATAGTCCTGCTTTATTGAGTAAAAGGGGGAGGTGTCAGGGCCAGCTGCCTTTCCCTGGCTAACTTCTCTCTTCTCCACTGAATGATAGTGTTTATGTTTGCCTGCTGCTGTGCCGGCAGTATTGGGGTTTTAAGGCAGAGACCGGTAGCATTGCAGAGAGAGTGCAGAAGGGTTAGACCCGTGTCTCTCCTGAGAAGAGACACTGTTGCACTCGAGAAGGGAGAAGGGAGAAAAGCCAGCGTAAAGCCCCACAGCTGCAAACGTAGTTTGGAATGTCACTAATCAATTCAGCATTGTAATTCTAATGGGCTGCCGCTGTTGCTGTGCCTGTCTCCATTCTCCTCTCTCTCTCTCTCTCTCTCTCTCTCTCTTTCTGTCTCTCTCTCTGTCTCTCTCTCTCTGTCTCTCTCTCTCTCTCTGTCTCTCTCTCTCTGTCTCTCTCTCTCTCTGAGCATGCTTATCTTGATCATTTGATTCTGTGCAGTGATCTGCTTGGTGCAACATGCAAATATAATTAGACTTTAATAATGAAAGTCATTTCCGGGCCTGTAGACTAGCCAAAGGAAGGGTCACAGGTTTTAGGTGTTTTATTTTAACGTGTTTTAAATAGGTGATGTATGTGCGTGTATGTGTGAAATGTGTGTGTGTGTGTGTGTGTGTGTGTGTGTGTGAGGTAGGGGCATGGGATGGTTGGGGGCTGCTGTAACTGTACAGTCAGTTGAACTCAGAGAATAAATCCCCATTCTGGAGCTTGTCGGTACATCTTCTTGGAAACAGTGCATGTTTTATGGACTGTGGAGGCACGTTAATTTCGGGTAATGTAAATTAAAGCGACAGATACCGACTGGCTCCAGAAGCTGTGTTTTATCCACAGAAAGCTTTAGACACATCCACATTCACAGAGCCCAAGTCGAGAAGCTGAATTACCAAAATAAGCATGTGCTGGGGAAAAGCATAGGTTTTCTCTGTATTATAAGTTTAACAAGCTCTGACAATGCCTCTGATGACTCAAGGAACTGGCCTAGTTAAAGAAAGACAGATAGGGAACTGCCTTTAATCTCATTTTAAATAGGCTGGGGTTTTTTTTCTTTCTTTTTTTTATTCTCCTCTCCTCTTACTTCTCAGGTTTAGAATTGAAAGCAGAGAGCTGTAGTCTGGATCTCTTTAATATTTCCTTTAAGCTTGTGTATCTGATCTGCAGTTGACTTTTTCCTCTTTGCTCTTAAAAGAATCTTAAAACTCCTGACCCAAAAGGTTTTAATATTTCTGTTGCTTTCTGTGTCAGACAAAAGCATTAACTGAATTAAACATCCTGTACTGCTTCTTTCTGTCCAGCACTGAGCCACTAATTCTTACTCTTCCATAGATTTTCCACTGACCTCTTGAAGTAAGAGAAGTCTTAAAATTTCTTAACAATGAGCTCACACTTCTATGTGTAATGGCCAGGGAGAGAGAGTGAGAGAGAAAGAAAGACAGAGAGCAGCTAGAGTTGTATAATGCTGTCTGAAAAAGCCCTTGGCTCCTTGATCCACCCAGGATGTTTTTTCTTCCCTCACTGGCTCAGTGGCATAGTCCGCTTTGTGGGGAATGTGGTAATCTGTAGTCATGTTAAAGATGGCTGTGATTTCTGGCTGCTGTTTCTGGTAGCCCTGTCACCCACTTCTGCTGAGCTGTGGTTTCTTTAATGCTCTTTTAAACTGTTCAGATGGTCAGTTGGGTTTGTGTGAAGGGATAATAAATATTTCATGTCGGTGAATAAAAACAGTGTTTTGCCCTTTTTCCTTCTACTCGTCCTGGCCCCTGTTGGAAAAGAAAAATGCCTTTGGGTGGCCTGCGCGCCTCAGTGCTGCCACTCGGTGTTAATGCGAGGGTACTGCGGCCACGCCATCACATGCAGTCCCTCAGTCTGACAGCGGGTGGCAGAGTTCAAAGTGCAGCTGGGAGAGAAGAGAGCTGTTGTGTTATCCCCAGAATCCTTTACAGATGTACGTCTGGACTTGTATTTACGAGGACATTTATCACATGTTTGAAATAAAGGGTATATTTCAGCTACAGAGAGTTCCTCCTCCACCTCCTCTCAATCTGACGACCAGATTTCCAATCTTCCTGCGCAAGTTTCAACGTTGCTGTTTATTTTATTAAAATAAAATGAAATGCTCTCGATCCCTTTTTAATTGACATGGTTCCACTGTGGGCTTTTGGCACGGATACGGGGAATCATAAACGCACATGCCGTGCAGTGCTGTGTTTGCTAAGAGGCCAATTTGTGATGCTGTTAACAAACAAATGATGTCTGTTTATTTTATTGGATTTGTTTTTTCTTTCTCTCCCCCCCCCCCTCCCTTCCCTCTTCCCCTCTCTGTTCTTCCAGAGTAAACGGGACCATCTGCTGATGAATGTGAAATGGTACTATCGCCAGTCTGAGGTGCCCGATTCAGTGTACCAACACCTGGTACAGGACCGGAACAATGAAAACGGTGAGTGTTCCCGCGTTTGTGTGTCCATGACCTTAAACAGACAAAAAAAAAAAAAAAAGCCTCATGGTGAAGAGCTAATCTGCACAGACCACCAACCCTACCCCTTCAACATTTACTTAACCCGAAGTGAGAAAGAGAAAAAGAAAAAGCGTTTTCAAATGGAGGAACAAACCCACAGACCTCTCCCTGCCTCGTTCCCTCGGTAACGGCCCCTCAAACGAGGAAGAGAGAGCATGAAGTGTAAATGAGCTCTACTCTAATATGCCCCTGGAGCTTCCATTCCCTGGCTATCAGTGCAAATCTGAGCTCTGATATAAACATCAGGCCTTAGTGGAGGCTGTGTCGTAATAACAGGCTGACTGTGTGCGGCTGGACTGGTGGCGTGGCCCCTTTGATTTCCTCTGTGCTATAATAAAAGCCCCAAAGGCCACACATTCCTGTCGGCTTCAGCATACACACACACACACACACACACACACACACAATGTCTGACATTGCCATCGTCACTGTGGGCAGGAGCGGTCCCATTTTCGGGTGCAGGGATGACAAACGCTCATGGAGAGAACAGCAGAATGGATCACTGTAATGACATTTGTCAGACTAATGATTTTTTTCTCTCTCTCTTTCTCTCTGTGTCGAACCTCCTCAGCCAGAAGTGCTAACATTTCCAGGGTAGCTGTAATAAGCTTTTTGTCTGAGATATCTATTCCAGTCTCACTAGCAGGCACAGGCATTGATTTCTCTATCTGAGGTCGTGTCGGAGTGCCAAAGCTGTATGCCTGATGCAGCGTGTGTGTGTGTGTGTGTTTTTTTTTTTTCTTTGTTTCCTCTTGGTTTAATGTCTTTTCTCGTTCACTGAGGTTACATTTTAATACACTCTTACTTTAAATGAGGCTGAGGTCCGTTTGTCATAAAGGTTCCTTCTCAGCTATAGCTGGGTCATTTGGGTTTTTTATGATTGGTTTACTGCCACTATCGACTTGCCATGATTGGCTCCTCATGGTAATAGCGAAAACAGATGAAATATCAATAACTGGAATCGCAGGCATAGGAGAACTCATTTTAATGGTAGCATAAATCACAACAGTAGGAGATTCAGCAGTAGCAAGCGTATTTTTTTCCACCAGCTCTGAATATGTTTTACAGTTCATAAAAATATTGCCGTTTTTGCTTGTGTATTGTCTCACCTGTCCTCTTTTGTCTTGTCCCTCTCTGCCGTCTCAGACTCTGGTCGAGAGTTGGTCATCACTGATCCTGTGGTCAAGAGTCGTGAACTATTCATCTCAGACTATGTGGACACCTACCATGCTGCTGCCCTCAGGTAATTGGCTCTCGTGTCTGACAGGCACTTATAATTGGCTCTAACTGAGATCAATCATTTATAAACATGTCTGCTGTTATGTTTTTGTGTGGCTGCTTGAAATATTTTGTTTTTGCAAAGCCCATTAAATTAGTATTTGGATAAAGTAAAATAACCCAGAGCTGTCACCTGTTTTGTTTTAAATCTTGAACTCCAAACAAACATGCACAAAGCTCAAATGGCTGTTGTAGGAGGGTTTTCTTTATGTAGCTTTTCATAATGATTCCACATGTGGAGCATAGCTGAAAGCAATTGTACTTTCCTTTCCACGGAGAAGTACAGGAAAAAAAAAAAAGAGGACAGGCATGCTTATTGTCGAGATTTGAAACCAGATCGCCTGTCTCTTTTCACTCATGTGAGACACCCCCCCCCCCTTCCCTCCTCTCACCCACTCCCCCCTTTTCCGCTCTACCCTTAACAAAAGCCATCTGGAAGCAGCATAGCAGCAGTCTAAGCCGCAGCTCTGAACCGCTGATTTCAGGGCAAATTAGCTGCACCTTCTACTGCACAGAAAGCTCTTTGATTTGACTTATTACAGGGCTGTGGATAAACTCTGTGAATTCCACTGGGATGTTGTAATGCCTTGAACCGAACCTTTAACGGTCCTTTCATCTTACGGAGATGATATTGTCTCTCAGCAGAGCAAACAGACCAATGCGGATGCCTGTTATATTCATTTTCCCATACATTTGAAATGTGAAAATTCAGGAACAGGACTGAACGTGAAATAGTATGGAGCTGTGGTTAGTTCCGGCAGCTTGCCCTGTGTAATGTTTTAAAGTGTGTATATCTTAGGGTTTCATCAGAACATGCGTGGGCTCTGCCACTCATTATCTGCCATGCAGGATGATGGAATCATGACACATTGTGATCAGCCTGCAGAAATCCAGTCAGATCTGTGCACTGATAAAACACCCTGTGTGTCAGCAAACGGGGTTGAAACTGTGTGTGTGTGTGTGTGTGTATATATACACACACACACACACACACACACATATATATATATATATATATATATATATACACACACACACACACACACACACACATATATATATATACACACACACACACACACACACACACACATATATATATAATATATATATATATATAGTTACATACACACACGCACATATATGTATGTATGTACACACACACAGTTTTATATATTATTTTAATTTTATATACATATATAGTTTTATTTGTATATATATATTTGGTTAACAGGACAGCTACATTAACAGAATTGCATTTTTATGTTTGTATGTTCAAAAGACACTCACAAGCATGCTTTCCTTTTGTTTCGCAGAGGGAAATGTAACATTTCCCACTTCTCTGACATATTTGCTGCCAGGGAGTTCAAAGCCCGAATCGACTCTTTCTTTTATATATTAGGATACAACCCAGAGACCAGGTAAGACATCATTCTCACATTTCTACCCTTTTAAATTGTCTACCTCCAGGCAAAGAGCGGTGTGACAGAACTTGCTTTATCAGTTATAACACGGTTAAAAAGCAAGTTGGTTGGCTGTTCTTTTGGTTGTTCTCCAAGTTTCTTCCTATTTTAACCCAGGTGAATTTTGACTTGCCACTGCTGCCTCAAGGCGCGTGCTTTAGTTGTCCCAGGCCTGGGCAGTTCAAAGCCGCTTTGTGATTATGTCTCTTGTAAAACACGCTAAACAACTGAAATTGAACCGAATGTTGCTTATTTATGTAGCCCAGATTTGGTTTAGTTGAACTGCATTGCAAAATGCTAGGGCTTGATATACATCTAGGGTTAAACACCAGCGTTTCTCATTGTCAGAATGACGTCGACGTCGATTCATTGTCAGAATACATGTGGTAGTTATGGGGTTTTTGTTGTCTCAATGGTAGAGGAAGTATAGAAAAAAAGGTACATTTGATTTAGGGTCTAACTTTAGTTTCTACCATGTAACTGGTCCTTTGAGATGCAAGTTTTTAGACACTGGGCTTTCGAGGACATATAACAAATAAAATACGAAATGTTTTAAAATGTCATTCCCTTTTTATATCAGGAATTTGCAGGGAGAAAAATATTAATCCAAAGACTCTTATATGCAGTTTGAACTGTGTGGGAACATAATGCGACTCTTTGTGTGGCCTTTAAAGTCATCCTGTTGCTATCCTCCCCTGTGCATTCGGTACACTGCATATTTTGTTTGAATACAGATGAAGGTCTGATGGTTATTTTCACACATTGTGGATTTGAGAGTTTAAAAAAGCAAACATACATAATTCGTATCTCAGTAATGCCACAAAAGCTTAGCTTCTCAAAATCCCATCTCTGTTTAAAATTAGAGATCGTATAGGCTATGTAGTAAGCAGTGCACGATTCAGGGAAACTTGTACTATATCATTATGTTAATGAAAAGTTTGAAGTGTTGGAGACATTGCTTTTAGTCTCGTTGTTTCAAGTTGCTCCATATAGGGTGATATTACATCCACATGTACACATCTGTGTCTGCCTGTCAAACTGTACTTAAACAGATCATCAAAGGGCAATTTTTTATTGTATATGTTTTTGGATTATGTGCGAATATTTAATTAAAGCAATGATTTGTGTAAGATGGTTCAAAAGTGGTCTTACGATCAAATATTGGTGGATGTGGAGTGCTTAAACTTTTGTTTGGCTGGAAAGCGTTTTTCAGCAGTAGTTTTCAGTGATGATTGGATCCGTAATTGAACAATGTTTGATCCGTGTTTGTGGTCCACACTGAATTCAGTATTGTATGTTGAAGGTTTTGGGATAACCCTGCACAACGCTAGCATAGCCGTTTGTTAGATTTAGTTGTGACAGTTGAACAGTATTGATAATAGCCTTGGGTTTGAGTCCCCATGTTCCATGAGCAACTTTTCTCTTTAGCATTTTTTTTTACGGGAAATTGTCAAACAGTACATGAGTACAGGATTAGTGCTGTCAAATCTTTGGCACTGAAGTTAGGAAACTTGTTCCCAACTGAAAAGTTATCACATTGTTGTGAGTGTTCATCAAGGGACATGGATTCCTTCTGTCCGCTGCCTTTCATATTTTGCTGCTGTACTGAATACTTACATTGTATGAATGTGACTGAGGTTGGGTAAATAGTGTGTTCCAAGTTAGCGATGTATATATATATGTGTGTGTGTGTGTGTGTGTCACTGAGAAGTTATGCTGAGTGTTTCACCTTTTAAAACTGGGTCATGTGAGGAAGCCCAGTTGTAACCCTCAGGTGTATTTAACTTAGACACCTTTGTCTGGTTTTTGAAAATGACTGACTTGTAGAATGATCTCCAGCAGTATTCACTGACTAGACCATTAATGCTATATGAACCAGAGATCACAGTCTGTTTTTTTCCTTGTTTTTCCTGAGCTGATTGTGAAACGGTCCAAAGAACATTATAATACGGAAAACCTTGGGAGTTTGTTTTATATTTCTTCTTCTTTTTTAATGTAAAAATCTTGTTGCTTTATATTACAAATCGCAGTAAAATTACTATTGGGATGCTGAGATTTAGGTCATCTGAGCCATCACAAATATCATTGATCTGTTTTTTAACACATCTGACCCGATTCCTAGAGTGCATTTAAAGATTCTTAGAATGTACATTTAAAGACGGCTGTCTGCCTCTGCTCTTCAATTTAAATAGTTTGACAACTCCTAAAATCTGATCAGCGTTCCCCACTTTAGCCCAGTTATTCATGAGCACACCTTGCAAAGCCATGGGCTACAGCTTGTATAGTGAATATAGAGAATTACAAGTCTATAAGCCGATTATAGTAGAATGCAGTACTACAGTCATGTGATGCACTGATAATGGGGTGCAATTGTAGCCCAGAATATCACGGGAAGGGGAAAGAACGGGGGGAAACCGATATATACACAACAGTCGCTTGTATTCAACACCACTGTTGTGTATTCTCAGTACCCCTTATTGGGGCCCCACTCAATCACAGTCTATCGCCCGCTTCGGCTCCCTCCCACTTCAGCTTGTTTGGTATGCTGTGCGGGGCGTCAGCGAGCCCTCGATTCGGCCTTGTTTATGTAGCAGACGTGCAGAGGAGATGGATTGCGTTTCTAGCGTGTCTGTGTGTAAGGTCGTGGCACATGCTCAGTTCTGTCTGTCGGAACGGGAACTCTGTACGCTGCGCGTGAAAGCTGAGGTCACAGCACAAGCTCAGTGAAAATTTCTCCGAGAGATTGCGTGAGCCTCCATTTTGAGCACCTAGAAATAAGGTGGGATAGGAGAGTTTATTCCGGCGACCACGGGCATGCAAACTGTCAAAATAGAGCGCGTTAGCTCTGTCTCCGATATGGACGACTTGTTCAGTCCGCGAAGGTAGGCTTACATTGTCGACTTTACTTGTTAAGCAGTAGATCTGCGGTGTAGATTGTAACGTTAGCGTCTCTTTCTGCACACTGATACGTGTTTACCTTTTACAAAGATCCGATTTCTCCAGTATCTTTTAACTGTCAGTGCAATCTGACTAGTTGCTTGTGGTGATTAGCAGCATTAGCGGTGTAGGCTAGTGAAGTTATGGCATTAGCTTTCTTAGAATAAGCAGAGCAACGGTTTGCAGTAATCAACCTACCTACGGTGTGCAAAATGAACAATGTCAGTGACTGTAAGGGAGAGCGAAAGAGAGAGTGATGCTATGAAATATGCCATTGTGCTGGCGTCTCAGAAGCACCCTAACTTTTTCCCTCATTTTGTTGCCTCAGGAATATAAGCGACGGCTCTTATCAGGACTCCATTTTGCAGTACTTTATGTTCTTACATTTACAATTTAGATGACATGGCTAAGGAAACTGTTGGTAGATGTATTGCTCTCTTTCACAAGCTGAGAACCCTCTGATTACCAGTGCCTCTTGATGAATTTTAAAGAAGTTGGGACGCTCTCTGCATTTATCCAGTGTTATGACAGTGTTACAGGCGGGCAAGGATTGGAGGATGTTGATGGAAGGGGCGGGGTTTGTCTTGATTGCTGTACCCGTGGACGAGTTAAAAAAATTCTTGAATGTTTTGCTTGTTTTGACAGCACTTCCTGCGCCCTAGCTTCTCTCTATACTTGTTACAATTAATTTTAAGCAGCTAGGATTTCTATAAAATTGTATGAAAACATCTGTATTGTGTGAATATTAAACATATAAATTAAGCTTTACGTATGTCTTGTACACTGAATATCATAGTGGGCATTATGTCAACATATATGCTCTATTCCATAATTAAATGCAGAGCACTGATGTAATACCTGAGACGAATGAACACCAGTGCTGTGGATATTGTATAATTTCATATATTCCTCTTTAGTTTAAAAAACAAACAGTTTGTTTTGTCAGTGCTGAATTTGTGTCATTGTAACTTTCTAAATGTCAGCTTGTGAAAAGGTAAATAAATTTACAGAATAAAGTCTGTCTTGCATGTTATTCTGTACGTGTCCACATTCACAGTCATATTATTCTCAAAAAAGAATGCATTTTATGACTGTGAGGATCCTTTTAGTCCATTAATAGGACATTAAGAGAAAAGGTATATCTGTAGAATATTATAGTTAGTGTATCATACTTATTATATAGTATCAGAATGTATTGTGTCTAATTCTTAAGCATATAACCAAGACTTCTTGGTGTCTAACGTATTGTATGCTGATACTTGACCGTTAAGGTCCGAGCAAATAAATTGTAGTCATCCTTCTCATTGTAGTCATGTGTTTATTTTCTTTCTTCCCTCAAATTGTTACATACTATGTAATAACAGTCTAAGTAGTTGCTGACTTTGTTAAACTTTTGTAACACTGTAACAGGAATATGATGCAGTTTTATTCAATACTTCAACCTGACAACCAGTGTTTATACATAGGCAATGTACCCCAAACACTCAACCATGAATTCATTATGCGGTGCTATTAGTATACTATTATCATATCATGAGATATGACAATACTTTAACTAATGTCAGATGTTTGAAACCTGAAAATCTGTGTAACTTGGTTATGTCTGCATGTTTCCTAGTGATGCGTTCCAGTTAGCTTGGCATGTAATACATTCATTTGTTGGTTAGTTGCACATCAAAAGACATAGACTCTTTCCAGTGTGTTACTCATTTTTTGGCCAAGGTTAATAATACCCACGCTGTAAATTATCCCTGTGAGAGTTACATTTGTACTTTGTAAGTCCCCTTCCATCCGTAGTCCTAACTCAGGTAATGTACACTTCAGACTGCGTTTACAACCTTTGTGTCTGTTGCCTCCACAACTAATTTAGTCAGTTAGTCTTCTCTGTATATTTTGAAATGTCTGCCATCTCCAGATTCCAGATTTTGGGATTCAGACTTTGAGATTTGGAGATGACCATGTGGAGCTAATTCAGTGTGTTTGAGTTCACTATGACATGGCTGCCTACAGATCACTTTCTCTTGCCTCTGTGTGCCGATGTCTAATTCAGTCTGGCTGAAAGTGCAGAGTAGGCAAAATGTTTACGAGCCCAGCTGAGAGATCTCTCTCCCCGACTGGAATTCCTCTGTGCTGTTAGAACGCACAGTTTTATTTTACTTCGTCTGACTCCTCAAAAGTCAGCATAGTAAGTCATCAGTTACGTTGTGCTTGTAGTTTTTATTTTCTTTGGATGCGAGTTTGATTGAGTGTCAGCATTCTACGTCTAGCCTGTAACAAAAGGTGTATATGTACCGTACTCTCCATATTCACCTCTGCTTTTGTTATGTTTACAGTGGCGTTGCATTGAGTTTTGTTTCATGGGTTTTTTTCTTTTGTTTGTTTGTTTTTGTTTGCTTGTTTTGTTTTTTGTTTTTTTATTTTAAGAGAACATCTTAAGAGAAGAGGCAAAAGGGTGCTTGTGAAATGTACTCATATGAAAGCTTGTGATTTGAGGACTTGGAACAGTCACCAAAAGCCCTAACCTCTCTCAGGTTTCCAGCCAGGTTCAGCCAGACAGCCCCTGTGATGGAGTGAGAGTTGCTCTGGACGCAAATCATAATGACAGTTTCTGGGCCGCTCTCTGCCTGGCTATATGAAAATCTGCACTGTTGCCGTGGCAACGGCGGGGAAGGCTTTTCAAAAGGAACATCTTGTCATTTTCTTTAATCCACTGCAGCTGGAGATCGGAACACTATTATTAAATTGTAGTTGCTATGGTTACCGACGTTTGTAACAGCAGCCATTTCAGGGCTCCTCTTTCCTTGCGTGGTCGTTTTGGGGGCTGTTATACTGTACCTCAGCATGAACAATGAGCTTTCCTCAAACACACACATCGGCTAGACTGCTCCTTGACTTTGTCCCTTTGTTAGCATCACTGCTGAAAGCCCATAGCTGAACATTGCATTGTACATTTATACTACTTTTCTTGCCATCGGTAGCTGATCTATAGTTGTTTTTATCTCTCTGTGTGTGTGTGTGTGTGTGTGTGTGTGCGTGTGTGTAGACAGATAGATGTAATTATAACAGCATTTAGTAAAAACGATCTCTGTTTTCAAACTTGAGTCTGGTGTTTGTCATAAATGAACAGTAGCATTCTACTTACCCTTTATGTGAAAGTGGTATCTGATATTCATTCAGAACTAAAGGTGTCTGAAAACCCGCATATGTCTGATATAGTTTTCAGATGGATTCTCTCTCTCTCTCTCTCCACAGGCGATTAAACAGCACACAAGGAGAGATCAGAGTGGGCCCCAGTCATCAGGTATGTTACCATACTGTACATACATTCTCTCCATGCCTTCTGAAACTTTCTCTTCTTTCATGACACTGGCACAGATCTGTGTGTGCCGGTGCTAGCTGATGGACTGCAATCTGTTGATGGGTACAGCCAGTTCACGTTAATCCTCAGCTGACAAGACCGAGTTTGAAGAGCACAGAAGAATAACAAAACACTGTCACTATGTGCATTCACACGTTTGCTATGCTAAATATAGGAATGTTCTCACACATTCACAGACTCCAATAAAAAGAAAAAAAGTCATTTGAATATTACTAGCATCTGCTGATGTTGTTTGCTTAAAGAAAAGTATTTTTCCAACAGTAAACGAAGCTCATTTCCAGCCTGTGTCCTCCATGCACAGTTCAAAACGATCGATCTGATATATTTGTATGTTGTCTTGGAATCTAAAAAAAATAAATAAATAAATTAGCACAACTGATCACACGCTTTAAGCAGCGGTCATCGAAAATTGGATGTGGTCCTTGTGGTTACGTCTATGTATGACTGAAATCTGAAAAGTGAGAATGGGAGAGAAAATGTCAGAAAATGAAAATGTATGAACAGTCCCGTCAGTTACGGTCATGTGGCGCTGCTTGTCTCACGCTGGCTGGGTTCTCAGGAGAAACGATCATGTTACTGGGTCTTCAGCCTAGAAAGCCCTGCCTCAGATACTGTGCTGTAAGAGAGGATCATTTAGACCAAGAGGCTGAAGCAAGTCTGTAGATAAAACATCACTAAACACTGACCAGTAGAAAATTAGAAAGGGTCTGCAAGATTCAACTCTAAATAAATCCCCTGTCCAGCGCTCCATGATCTTCCAGACCATTACTGTGAAATAATAAGTTACAAATGGGGAGTTAGTTATTTGAAGGGCCCCACTGAATTACATCACTCTCATTCATTTGACTGGTTAATATTGCCCACTTTAGCTTGCCTGCTGTGGTTTTTAGTGTTTACCGAAAGTATAAGTGCACAGAGGAACTTTCACTGCAAATGATCCTTAAAGTGAAAACGCTGGCCACTTTCATGCATTGGGCTGAGGTCCACGAGATGGACTCCATTGTCTGCAGACCTTTGAATTTATTTCTAAACGATGCCATCATAAACCCACTTTACCTCAATGCCAATTTAAGTCTCTTGTCTTCGCATATCGCTTAATGTGTTTAGTTTTCCTTAATTATTTAAACGGGTCCTGCAATATTAATTCATTGTGATTGTTTATGTTCTTGCGGTTGCCCGGCTGTCTTGTCGGAGATGAAATGGATTTGGAAATTGATATTTTCCACTAGCTTGTGTGCTATTTGTAGTCTGACACCAGCTGTCTGTTCCTGTGCTCACTGCCTAATTAGGCCAAACTCCCCGAGCTGCAGCCCCTCCCCTCCCCTGATGGCCAGGCTGTGACCGAGAATGAGGAGCTGGTCTGGATGCCTGGGGTTAATGACTGTGACCTGCTCATGTACCTGCGGGCGGCAAGGTGAGTAGCTTAGGCTGTGCCATGCCCACAGAGCCTTGGCGTGAAGTTAAATACAGTTCTCATGTGGAGTTCTCACTTTATGCAAAGAGCAAAGGCCTGACTTCATGCCTCTGTAACATACCGAATACATCACAAGCTGGCAGAGTTACTTTGACTTTTTTTCTATAATGACACTTTATGGAAACAGCACGATCTACGTGAGGTCCTCAGATGTATTTGCTTTAGTCTTTTTGACGAGATGCGTGCTAACGACTCAGCCTCCTCTCTTGTCTTTTCAGGAGTATGGCAGCATTTGCTGGGATGTGTGACGGAGGGTCGACAGAAGACGGGTGTCTAGCTGCCTCACGGGATGACACTACACTGAATGCATTAAATACTGTAAGTGGCTATTCGTCTGCACATGAAAACAATATTTCACACTGCTCTAAATACCAAGATTCACAAAATCATATCCCAAGAATTTCACTCATAATGAATCACGACAGGTGATTTGTCTGGAACACAGAATTTGCACAGACTTCTAAAATGGACACACACCCCCCTAAAAAAAAAAAAAAAAATCTATAGCCCCCGTGTCCAGACTGTAACAGGGAGGTTAATTCTATCAGGTCGAGACTCTAACCCTAAAGGCCCCAGATTTGCACTTAAATTGAGACCCCAGTCTCAGTTTATACAGCATATTTTTCTTTCTCTATGAAAACCATTTGAAGCCAAAGTAGCCATGAAGCTGTATAAATCTGAAAGTCTTGGCTTGACCCTGCTCTGTTAAATCTTTGTATTAATATCCTCCTGCTATGTCAGTGAAAAGCAAGGATGGATTTATTGCTAATTGATTTTAGCTAGTTGAAGCAATAAAAAGAGAAGTGGAGCTTGTGATGACTCTTTCAAATATAACAGCCCGGACACAAGCGTGTGTTAGCATTATAATCATCATAAATTGAAAAGGTGTCAGTGTAACTCTGCAGTGTTATGGCAAATAAAAACAAGAGCGTATTAGCGTGTCATTGAAACGTGTGAGGAATAGCTGCTCATATTGAGGAATCTCTGAATCGCTCTGTTGAAATGATATACATTTCTCTGTGCTGCTCAAGTCCCACTCTAAAATAAAAAATGTAGCTCCTTCAAAACAGCTTGGTTTAAAAAAAAAAGAAAGAAAGAAAGAAATTGTGTCGATAGACTGAGAGATGCTGTTCCATGTAACACAAAATTGCAAAGATTTGTCTGTATTTTAGCCATCTTTGTAGAACTAGAGCTATTACTATTGGTATAAAGCTACATTAGTCTTTTTACAGTGCAAGTTAATATAACCTTTTTCATGAAGAGACATACGTAACACTGACACTGATAGTGATTATTAAATGTTCATAGACATATTTAAGTCACTGTTGCTAATGAATCAGCTTGAAGTCCACACCAAAGTTAATAGACGGCTCTAGAAATGAATTCCTATCTTCTCTGTCTCAGTTGCTCTGTTAGGTTGATTTTTGGTGTCAGCTGACACACAGCATTACTTTTGGAGAAGTGTTAGAAATCTGCATGTGTGCAGAGTTATCTGTGATGGGATTCAGCCCCTTTTCATCTTTAATAAGTTATCCGGCCGTTTCTGTCCAAGAACTCCAGTTCTCAGAAAACATGTTCCAACTTTTCCAAGTTCTCACTCAGCAACAGCGTTTTTTTTCTTTTTCTAATATTTTCTTTTTTTTAATTGTGTTTGATGATGAGAAGACTGATAATTGTGTTTTGTTTGTATATGGATGGTTGATCCAAAATATTGCATACAAAAAGTAATAAGGCTAATTAAATTAGACAATTTCCAAACTATGAAATGTGTTATTGCGTGTGAGGGATGGTTTTTTAGGAGACCAAAAGTACCAGGAACAGTCATTTACTCTCTAATTGATCATGTGGGAGATGTGTTTTTTAAAGGAAATTGCTTTAGCAGGATACTGCGCATTGAAACTGACATTCCCCAGATATTCCACATCCGCTAGTAAAGAGTTTTCCAATCAAGCTAAATGGTTCTGAGAAGTCCTAACCGTTTCAACAGGAGTCACCAACTTTTTCACTCACTTTTCTAGTGGGTTTAGGATCCAGATGAGTTTGGCTGGGCGGTCTTAATAGTAAGTGACAGGGTAGTTTTGTTATGTGCTGATATGGCTACAATTGCCTTTGAATTTGTATCTTAGATGGTTTGCTAGAGTAGATCAGTTGTTTTGCCCCTTTCCCTAGTCTCGAACAGCGTCGTGCTTTCCCTAGTGGGATCCGGCTGCTCAGATCTGCAGATAAAAAGCATAATTCATCTTTGCCAATTAAGCAGCCCGTACTATAGCAGTAAAAATAAAATCTGATGTCCCAGGCAGGCTTCACGCGTAATTGTAGATGATGAAAAATCCCTCTGCGTTCTCTTTTGAATTTGTGTGTATTCTCTCCGGTACACTGCCGGCTGTGATACCGCGAGCAGGTCTCGAGGCCGGGCACAGACGCGGGGAGCCGACGGCCGGAGAGGCGCGGCCGTAAATTGGTGTTGAAGAGCAGCGCTGTGATGTGTTAGATGTAAAGCCGTCTGAAAGAAAAAAGGTGTAATTCATGGCTTCATTAATGCACAGTGGACTCTGACAGCCGAGCAGAGCCAGGAGCTGAATTTATTCAGCGCCGACTTCCCCGACCGCCCAGGGCAGAACAGACGAGCTGTAGGAGAGAGCATCAGCAGCCTGCCTGTGAAGAACGGCAAGATATGCTAATGTAACCCTCTCTGTGCCCACCCCAACCCAGCCCCCTTTACACCCAACGAGCACATGATGTGGGATGATAGAGATTTCTTTCCATTTTTTTTTTTTTAAACAAATTCAGTGAAAAGCATGTTGCAGATAAACTAGAGATGCAATAAATACATGACATTTGGACTGTAAAGGGAATGAGTGGAAATTTGAATGCCATCCATAGTTCCCTGTCTCTTGACCTTTCCCCTCCCACTCATCTGCAATTCAGATTTGTTTTTTTGTTGTTTTTTTTTTCTGTTTTTTTTTTTTTTTTTTTTTTTCTGTTTTTTTTTTTTTTTTTTTTTTTGTCCTCCCAAAGGATTAACCTGAACCCACTCAGACAGATACCTGCTTGCCTTTGGCAAGACTGCTTTGTTTTCAGCTTCTCAAGTGGTAATGGTCAATATTGTATTTAGTATTTTGTGTTTATCATTGAATTTTAAGGTTATGGATACTCATTGTGTACCAAGAACAACACACACAGGTAATAGCAGGAGAAGGCCTGTTCTGCTCTAACCCGTCACTAACACATCCAACCTGTTTGCAAATCAACGTGCCTTCAATTTGTTAAACGAGGGGTGTGGGGACAGGACTACACTGAATATGTCTTTTCCTGCAGTTCCAGAGGACTGAATTTGAAAAATACCGTTCTTTGTTCCGTGTACGTTGTGTGTTCATAGGAATCTTAGTCTTGTGATCCTAATATCATTGATTGTACACAGTATTCATGGTTTCCTGGTTGAACTCCAAGGTTATTTTAGTTCAGTCTCCCCTACAGCCACATAGTGTTCCTCCGTGGCAGCAGCCTGTTCCATGGCTAATAGCTTTCAGATTTTCAGCACAGCTGTCTAAACTCTGTGACTGACACATTCAAAGGAATGCAATCACATAATCCCTGTTCAAAACCAACATGAGGGTGAAAAAGACCGATAAGCTCAGCCCTGAATGGAGGAATATGTTTATCGACGTGTCTTAGCACTAACCGTTCTTATTGTTTTGTCAGTAGTGGTAAGATTGGAGTCGACTTTTAACTTTTGGGCTGTCTCCCACAGCTACACGAAAGCAGCTACGATGCCGGGAAGGCCCTACAGCGCCTGGTGAAGAAACCGGTGCCCAAACTAATTGAGAAATGCTGGTCGGAGGATGAAGTGGTAAGTCACGAGTTAACTTTGATTTTAAAAGCAGAGAGGGAGTGTGGGATTTATGCTTTATCACCAGTATGGTTTTTTTCTTTTCTTTTCTTTTCTTTTCTTTTCTTTTCTTTTCTTTTCTTTTCTTTTCTTTCATAAGTCCATTGAAAAGCACTCATCGGATTGCTCCTCCAAGAGAGAGCAAACCAGCTGCATCCTGTTTATGACCTACAGAATAAATCTTCTGAGTGAAAGAAAGAAAGGAGGGGGGAATAAGAAACGAGGGAAGGAGGGTTAAGCTTCAAGATTTTTTTTTTTTTTTGCCTTTTTTTTTTTGTATTGTGTTGTAAATGAATTTAGTTTCTGATTTCATTCAAGCAGCTGGAGGCAGTTTGTTTGAAAATTTGAGATTGTGCCCAATGGCAGGATTGGTCAAGGAAGCTAATGAATAGTGACACAGCTATAAATAGATCTGCTTTTTCACGAGGTTTTTGGGATTCCATGACAAAACTTTGTAAACCTGAAGCTCTCTATTTGCGAAGCTCATTGTGCGTGTTGTGTTAAGTCCACACCCAGCTAAGGTAATCCACTCTATTCATGAAGATGTCCTGAAATGCCCTTGCTTAGTTCTTTTCTTAAATTATACTGCCTCTGAAAACACAAGAGCAGTCTCTTTCAAGTATTACTTTCCACACAGCAACAGTAAATGACCCCAGATGTTCTTATCCTTCATTTCCAACAGCATCAGGTTTATCAGCTCTGTTAGATGTGCCATCTTCTTGACAGTTAAAACCAACCATAAAATAAAATTAAATTGGACTTGCTAATAACATCACTGATTAAAGTTGATGAGTACATTCAAATAAAGCTGGGGCCCAGGGCAGTTCTGCGGCTAATCAAAACAGATAAATGCATCCGTCCTTTCTCAGGCATTTCATTTATTCTGGTTTTGTCATGCTAGCTGTAGGCGTTCTCTGATCCGGCTGTTGCCCCAGGATGCTACCTAGCATTCAAGCTCCACTGCTGGAGTTCACTTGGCCAAAGTAGATAGTTGCGTTTCTGAACAAGCTCCATTATCAGCTATCTCCCTCCAAAGGCTGCCTTCATTTCATGATTCTGTCTCATTTTAAAGGCAGTCCGGTTAAGATGTGCTTTATATTAATGCCAGTAGTTAGCATCTAAAAAAAAACCCCAATGTCTTCTTGTTGTGTCAATTTCTCAGTAAACGTCATTTTGTATGTGTATGATGCGAGATTGTGAACTCAAGCGTGTAACATTCTGTCCCAGATGAATAATAGAAAAGCTGAAATGAATTCTGCATGAGAGCAGGCCTTGATTTCCAGCTCTGTTGGTATTTTTCTCCTCCGTCTGTGCTCTGCTGGAGGGAGTTTGAAACAGGCCACTGTAGCCATAGCCTTCCCCCCCTTTCCCCCCCGTCTGTAAGGCAGCCAGTCTCTCAGCCGGTCAGCCAGGCCGCTGCCGAACAGCCAAGGACACCACTCACACTGATCTGATTTCAAGTTGTGCCTTTTCAGCCCTGCAGCCTTGAGGGACAGGTGTAAATGTACCCCTGACCTTGGCGTACATACCAGCCCTGCTGCTCTTCATTTATTTATCATCCCTTTTTCCCTTCCCCGGTCCCTCTCTCTCGCTCTCTCTTTCTTTTTCTTTCCATCTGTCTCTCTCTCTCTCTCTCTCTCTCTCTCTCTCACTCTCCCTCTCTTGCTCTCTTGCTGTGGAACAACCCCCAGGACCATGGCCTCATTATTCCTGCTCTTTTTCCACCCGTTCTGTTTGAAATGTGAACAAAAGTGACAGTGACTGCCTCTGAAATGACAGAATCATCTTCTCTTCAGGGTCACTTGTCACCCTGTCACTGCCCAGCCCCTACCCCCCCTCAGTGCCTGACATAGCCTACAGCTTACCACTGTTTGAGAGATTCAGTCATCTCTTTAAGCTGTGTTTCACTTCAGCTACACTTTCCAACTTGGTGCTTTCTCTTATCTCTCTCACTGAGTGTTACTCAGTGCTGTATAATACATTCCTTCCTGGAAATAGCTAAAGGACTTTTTTTTGCTCAGTTCACTGTTCTAGAATTGTCTAAAAAATCTGTGTGTATTAATGTCAGTGAAACACCTGCATTGGAACAATAACCAGAGACACAGAAAAGTAGACCTTCCCTCAGACTGGCTCTTATAAATCAGAGGTCTGAGATAAATTAGCAGAGTGAGAGCTGGTACCTGCTTCTCAGCCGTGCTGTGTTATCTCAGCACTTGTCAGAATGTGATGAATGATAGTGTGAAACCTCAGATAGCACAACTACCCTGGGAGTCATCAGAGTTTAGACTCTGGCAGCACAACAGCCCCCCAGTGGTGAAAAAAGGGCCTTACAGATCCTTGCCCAGCCATTTTCAGCCCACCCCCTCACACTCCCCTTGCCCCCCCCCAACCCTCCCCAGTATTACCTCAGGAGCCGGGAATTAAAGCAGGGTCGCGAAGCCAAGAGTAGCATATAAATTCACCGCTAACATAGAGGCGGCTGAAAGCATTTTCTTCTGGATCGCGGAAACGCCCACCCAGCCTGAAGTTAATTTAGTGTTTTATTACACAGATATTCTCTCTGGAGGCTATCCGTGCTGAGTTATTGTGTATAACTTGCAATCACTGGTTTTGGGGCTCGGATTTAGGGATTGTTTAATCATAGTTTTATGTTTAGTAAGGCGGGAAGGGTGTGTTTGAGAATTTCCTGTCACCTTAGCTTTTTACAGAGTACACAAGGAAACTGCGGCTTTGCTGAATGTATGCTTATTTATAGGCTTTTGCACTAAGCACTTGTATGTGTGGAAAAGTGTGCCTGACAAATTGCATTGACTTGAGTGAGTACAGTCCTCTGCACTTCATATGAATGTTTGTATGTAAACGTAGCATGTTTGATGGTTTTGCTGTTTGTTCTTTTGTGTGGTTTTTGTTTTACATAAAACTCTTAATGGACAGGATGTGGGCTTGTCGTGCATCTGCCTCTTGTGGTTTTGTGTGAGGTCGTGTCACCGTTTCTTTTTTCTAATGTCAAATTATAGTCACCTGACATCATTTCTAGTTTCAATCTCATATTTCTGTCCCTCTGTTTTCAACCTTGCAGGTCAGGTTTAAACTAAAGGTCAAGTACATTGCTTTCACAAGCCCCGTGTGTGTTTGTGCCCCTGGTAGACACATGGCTAAATGTTAGACATTGTTAACTGGAGTCATGATATTTAAGGACGTGCAGTTCTATGAAGGCCTGTGTGTATGAGCCAGATGCTGTGACTGTGTCGAGTAAACCCCCCCCCCCCCCCTTTTTGTACACGCTGGTATGATCTTAACCAGTTTTGCAGCTTCTAATAATTATCACTTGAACAGGAAGTACGCATGCTTTACAATGGCCTTTTGAGTTTTTTTTTTCCCCCCTTCGTGCCCTCCTCTCCTACAATAGTGCAGTGTTGAGCTTAGGAGGGGAGGGAGTGTAGAGCAGAACCAGGGAAAAGATCCAGCGCCCTGGAACAATTTCTGACAGAAAGAAGCCTGTTGTTTCAGTAGAGCAAGCGCCTGGCGATTTGGTAGCGCTGCTACCCAACACCCCCCACTTCTTTTCCCTTTAACCGCCCCCCCCCGCCCCCCCCCCCCCCCCAACATCACCACCACCAGCGGCCCCTCCTTCTCCTCTTCCTCCTCCTCCTCCCGCCTGGTCGCCTAGCAACGGAGGGCTGGAGCAATCGTAGCAGGGGCAGAGCGATTCACGGAGCAGATTGGTGGATGATTTATTAGCTGGGCTCAGAGAGCATTGAGCTCAGGCAGCTGAAATGGAGCCTTAAAGTGGAGCCGACATGAGCGGAGGAGGGAGGGAGGGACGGAGAGAGAAAAGAAGAGGAGAAAGGGCGAGTGATAGCATGAGCGGAGCACGTAGCACACACAACCTGCAGTGCAGGCAGTGTAAATATGACAGTGGGGAGAAGATAATTAGGATGACATAATCAGGACACTAACACAAGCTTTGGCTGGCAGGTGTAATTGATTTTAGGTTGTGGCAGTTGGGATCTAAGACCCTGGATAATGAAGGTGGGCCCAGACCCCTCCGGTGTTAATGTATTAATGGGTTAAGAGAAGAGACCCTCAACCTGTAGTCATTGTTCCTAGGATTAATTAACACATGCTACTGTTAGACCCCCTTCTCACCCACCCAGTTGAAAGTAGAGCATTTTGTTGTTTTGTTCTGAAGACTCCAGCTGTGGAGGGCCAGAACGCCGCAGACTTGTGTTCCCTTTGACAAGTGGTGCTCAGCTCCCCGGTCAAGGGGAGCATTAAGTAGGCCTGCGGGGCAGAGGGAGGACATGGACACACACACACACGTACATGCAGGCACAGTGAAGTTCTGCTAAGACATTTCTTTAAAATGTCTGACTTGACAAAGCTGTCTTTCTTCTTAGTGCTTATCAATTGATATTAAATGCAGAAAATGATTAGGTGAGCCAAAAGCCTTGCAGCATCGAACGTTAATGAATCTGAAGCTCGCAGCAGTAGCACAGAGGTTTAATTTGATTTCTGACCTACTTTTTTTTTTTTTAATGGAAGTACATCAGAGGTATTAAAAGGCCTTTTCTGTTCTTAACCTCCAGCATGGCTTACAGTGTATAGAAAACAGAGGTACTTGTCTTGAACATGGCTCCACCTACTGGTTAATCAACCATAACTCCAGCCAAGTAAACGAAATAACACTTGAGTTCACGGTCATGGATTAACTTTTTTGAAGCTGAAGAGTTGTTGAACTTGTCCAAGCTTTTTTGCTTTTAAGAAATCTCAAGTTAGTGGAAGAGTCACGTTAAAAGAGCCGTTGTTTAATTTACTGTATTAGAATTTTTAATTTTGTTCAAAAGATGCAATTTACTGCAAGTTTTAAGACCGCTTTGAAGAGGAATTCTTGTAAAAGTGCGTTTAAAGTCATGAAAGGCTCCCACCCCGACTTGCCTCAGATTGTTCCTTTAAAAGCCCTGTGTAAACAATCTCTCAGTTACATAAGCACTGCATACTGTATGTTCTAAAGGGGGTGGGGTGGGGGAGTAGCTCCCTTAAAGAGAGAACTAGAGCAACTCCATGTCTGGTTTTCCCTCTGCCTCATCTCTTTTTACTGTGTCCAAGACCTTTCTCCACACAAATTGCCTGAGCCTTCCTCCCTCTGAGGCTGGCCGCTGTCGTAGGTGTGTGTGGATCGCAGTGCTTTGAATACATTTAATGAAACCGTACTGCTTGCTGTTGAAAAGTGGGATAGAAGTTGGTGTTCTTTTGAGAAGGAAAGGGGGCCAGTTGGCGGGAGTGCGCGGCGCGTGAGCGATACCCACGCGTAAAATCCTGCTTTGGTAGTTTAAATGCACTCAAAACGTGGTCCGCTGACAGAGGAGCCGGCATGCTGGAGCCAGTAGCTCCGCTCCGGGTTTTCGTTCTGGCCACAGAGCAGAGGCTCTCTAGCAGAAAGATCACATGTAAAGCCTTCCCCTTTGTAGTGGAGGAGCAGAGAGTGACAAGCTGTTTCTTGCTTGTAAAAAAAAAGCTACGTACCTTTGGAGACTTTGTGGATTTGCGTTGTAATTTTTTTATATATATATTTACCTGTGGCTGGACGTCGAGCTCTGGGTTGTGGATCTTGTGGACTTTCCTTGGTTTTTGGTGGAGTTACTTGGTGGAAAGCGTTGGCTAAGATTACAGAGGAACGGAGCTCGCTCTCTGGAACAAGAAAGTAAATCTGCTGCTTGTCTGCTTCGTTGGTTATGAATGTTTTCTGCCTTGGCTTTTTATGGCTCACAATGTGTGGCTCTTAAAGGAGTAGATATACATTAAAGCAACACTCGTTTTCTTTTGTACCTCAGTTATTTGTTTTGAAAACGTACATTTTAGTTTTTCTTTCTTTTTTTTTTCTCCAGCTCTTTGGGTTTTGATTCGAAAGTTGTTTTTCAGCTCTTGGTAAAGTGGATATTTTATTTATTGTACGTCTCTTTCTCTTTTTTTTCCCCCTCGGGATTCAGTCTCGTATTAGTGGATTTACACATTTTTAGCTTTGGTCGTGTTGCTTCTTAGTGACTTTATGTGAGCAAATGATTTTGGCAAATCTCTCACTTTACACGGGAATTAAGCTACTGTTTGAATTGTAAGCATGGCCAATGTGTGAATAAGGGGAGTCGTTTTGTGGTTCTCTGTTACTTATGGAAGTTCAGTCTGTGCTTTGAACTCGAGTGCCATGTTACTGAGATATGCATATTGCCCCGATGAACTTGGTTTAAGAACTGCCGTTATGTTTGCACTTTGCTGCGGTTGAATCTCGGCTTCTATTCCTGCTTTTGTTGTCGCTTCCTTTCATTTTTAGCTCTAACGTAACTCTACTAGTGCTTAGGGCTTTAAAGAGAAGACAGAGGTTTTTAGATAGAGATAAAAATGTTGTTTTCTACTTTTTATTTGTTTTATGGCTTCCAGTGTAAAAAGTCAAAAACCATATTACAGTGAAGTAGGTGAAAAACTGAACGATGGTTAGTTTTTAATATCCTTTTTTCCCCCCTTTTATTTAAACAGAAACGATTCATAAAAGGGCTTAGGCAGTACGGCAAGAACTTCTTCAGGATTCGGAAAGAGCTGCTACCGAACAAGGAAACGGTAAGTCATTTTCTCTCCATTGTAAATATTTGTCATCTGCCCAGGACACAAAATGAGGTTCTTTTTTTTTCTCTGTCATTTTCCATCTGTGTCCGGTTTCAGTTGGTATATTGCAGTTACATCGTAGTGGTTTGTATTTTGATCCTGGAACTACTGAGAAAATTGATTGAAGAAAAAATTGTAACTTATTTGTAATGCACACATTGACAGGCAATATTTTCTTTTTTTTAGATTTTAGAGACCCATTGACATTTAGATAAAATCATTGTGTTTTCAGTCAAAGCTTGATTTAAAGACAGAGCACTGTGCATTTGGTTAAACACTTGTGGAAAGGAGGGTAGCACGTGCTTTGTACGTGTACATGCTCACTGATAACCTGTGTCTGAAAGAGCAGGAAAAGCCATAAGGTTTGTACACACACATAGCCTGTCGTTACATAAGTTTTCTTTGAGGTTTGACAGGAACTGCACATGGAAGAACATTCTGTCTGAATTGTGTTGCTTGGGCCATTTACAAGAGCCATATAAACAGTGCATATAACAAAATTATTATTAACTTGGATTTGGCTGATGATGTGATATGTTTGAAATATTGAAAATGTCCAGCACACATTTTGTCGTATTTTGCGATGCGTATAGCAGAGTTAAAAATATTTTGCCCTGCGTGTTATGCACTTATTTGGTCAATGATCAGTATTAATAATTGAAAATAGTATTTTGACCCTGCTAGATGCCTTTTTTTTTTTTTAAGAGAACATTCATGCAACACTTGGTAACTTGTTGGAGCAATAAGTTTGTTTTGTTACCAGCCTCACCGGACATTTCACTGTGTCACCAAAACATAACAGTAGCCAGGTCTTTTCTACTGTGGACGCAATGATGGAAAATTCCTAATGTGGTTCGTGTTTTTTTTTTTTTTTTTGTTAAGGAAACGAGGGCAAATCCTCTTTAGTGTGCACTAAACTCACAGATTAAGATTATAACTTTAGTCTTGAAGTGAGGTAACATTTAATGAGATTACAACTGGGCTGTAACGTCAGTCAACCTGTGGAGTGCACAGAACGATGGCTTAATGAGTAAAAGCAGGCAATTCACACACATCTGTCTGTACAGTACATATTTAATCACATGTATATTAATACCTAGAGTAGATGCATTGTAATGCACTATTAGTGTTGTTCATGGCTTAGGTAAGTACATTTTCTTTCTTTTTTTTCCCTTTACTGTGTTTTCAGTTCTTCTTCCCCTACTTATCTGTCCTTGATCAATGCATTGCCATTCTCTAAACAGAACAGACTTTTTTTGTTTATCATCAGTTATCAGATATCAGTTTTTCATTGTTCTGTATTTGTGGCTCCAATCACACACAAAAAAAAGGGACCATGCTACTTGGTATTTTATTGCTAAAACAAACTTCCGCTGGCAGCCAGTGGACATGGAGTGTTTGTTCACACTGGAAATCATACAAATGCGTATCATATCCAAAGAAATGAGTATGCTAAAAGGCCATTTTACTCTTAGATACGTAGAGGAAGACATGCTTTCTGTGTCACCATCAACCATGGCTTCTACAGTGCTTGTCATTTTAGTATCAGATTTGGGCGGAGTTGGGATTCAAAATCTGTCAGAACCATTGAAACGTGTGCCCAGTTTGAAAGCACAGCTATGAAGTATGCCCTGAAGTGTATTGATTGAACTAAAAGGCTAGTCAAGAAAGAAAATCTCTCCCGACGATAGGGGGAAGAAAGAACTGACATCTCTCATGCTTGTACAACTGCACCATTTGATTATGGAGCTATAACCTTTAACAGAAATCAACAGAGGTGTTGTGTTTGGGTTGGTTGGGGTTTTTTGTTGTTGTTTTTTTTTTTTTTTTTTTTTGTGCAGGCGTTAATCTGTGTTAATCATCAATGAGCAGATGTTTAGTCACTTTCATTACATAGACAGGTCAATTTTGCCACAAATAATTATTAACCAAGAAAGTCAGAGCCAGATCGAGCAGTAGTGGAGCTGCATGTCCAGATGAAGTTTCTCATTAGATATGACATTTATTCCTTACATGATACCAGAAAGAGTGAAATTAACACGCCGGTTTAGGTCACATACTGAAAGCGCTCGTAGTGGAGCTCTCTGATCATCAAACAATTTGGATCCAGTTTCATTAATGCCTCATATTTTTGCTTATGTTTAATATAAGATCGGTACATTGTATGACAGATAATGAGGATGATACATGTTGGATACATGTTGGAGTCTGTACTCCTGAGGGCTGAACTGAAGGAACTGGTGATTCACCAGTATCTTAGTTCATTTTTAGCATTTGACCAGCTTGCCTGTCTCTGCTGTGATTTGTCAGGTTCTGTCCCCACAGTCACGTGACACATGCGACACTCTGATTGGACAATGTCTTCATAACATGAATGGGCAGGGAGGGCACCTTGTAGAATTTGCCAGTGTTGACAGGGTGTCATATGTGTACAAACAATGCAAAGAAATATGAAGTGAACATTTCGGGGAAATGACCAGTTATATCGATTTAGTCTTTGCGCTTATGGTAAATTAAAAAAATGAATATATGTACAGGAGAGCAATACACAAACCCTCTTGCATTATTTGAATAACGTCTTTGAGTACAGCGTAGATATGCTTCATCTACAAAATGGGCCAAATCAGCTGGCCTCGTCTAAATCCACCTCGTTATTTTGGCAATGAGATTTCTGCTGGCTCTTGGCTCTCCTCAGCTCAAATGCATCATACCATCTAGTCCGTCATTATGAAACAATTCTTTGAGTGATTTTATTGTTTCTTTGATTGTATAACACAGTTAAATGGGGGAGATTAGTGACAAAAAAGCAAAAACCTTCAAAGTTTAAAGCAAGTCAAACTGAAGCAGTTTTCCATTTTATAGGGAAGTAACAGACGTCCCTTTAGACTAAGTCTTCCAGCCGTGAGAGATGTGAAGATTTGTTTTCTATTTTCGCCAGCAAATGGAAAATAAACTACCCTCTAAGCCTAAGAGAAGAGAAGAGTAGAGTGTTAGGGTGGGGATAGCAGATGTATTGAAGGTGAGAGAGGTTTGGGGGTTAGTTGAATATAGACACTGAGAGAAGCCCGTGTTCTCTTGCAGCTAAAAAGCCCTGTCTTTGCTTAAGATTGAACTTGTTTTTGTGCTGAAAGCTAGCTCTCTGTGCAAGTGCCAGTCAATACCCCGAGGAAAGCTTGATTTATTTCCTCAACAGTCTTCCTCACTCTGTTTCTCCCCCCCCTCTCTCTCTCCCTCTCTCTCTCTCTCTCTCGCTCTCTCCCTCTCCCTTTTCTCCGATCTCTCTCTCACTACCATTCAAATTTTCATATGATTTCCAAGGCCCTGAATGAGGTGCGTCAAATTCCCTTTATTTCCAGTCCTTATCTTGTTCGACACAGAAATACATGTTTCCGTTCCCTCTCACACACACACACATACACACCAAGCACCCCGTTCAAGACCTTGTGTGTCGGCGTTGTTACTCTCCGTTAAGGTCCGGGGTGCGATAAGCACAAGCTAAGTTAGAGGGACGCTGCTGAAACTCTTAAGCTGGTAGACGGGACCAGAGAAGACAGCAGAGTGTGTTTGTGTCTCCCTTTGCTTTGTTCAGCTCTTATTAGTTGGCTTTCTCATAAAGAGCTGGTGCCAAGGGTATGCACCCACCACTGTGCAAACACACCAGGCCTGACTGGCTCTCAGGAATGCTTTATATGAAGGCAAATAAAAGGGGAAGCTAGGGAAGTGGGTGTGTCGCTTGACCGTCTCTGCTCTTTTTGCCGCCACCATTTCCTCCACATGAAAGACAGCGTCATGGAATAATTTGTGTACTTGTTCTAGATATGTTCCTAAACAACCAGGCATACAGAGTTTACAGATCATAGATAATCCTTTGGCATTTCCACTTTAACCCTTTCAGTGAGTCTCCGTAGCAGTTTTCTCATTTTCTAAGCCAGTCCACTGTTGAATACTTCACACTTAGTACTTGTAGGATCAATTGAAACTGTTGGTTTATTTGAAGTGTTGGTTTTAATCGGTGTTATAGCCTTTCTTAGTGACATAATTCCAGTGCGGAGCTGCAGCAGCTGTTATGGGGCGTGCTGCTCTTTAGCTGATTCAGGAACAGCAGTTAAATTTGGTAGAAGAAAGAGCGCCATCGTGATCAGTTTCATTTCAGTTTGAGGTCGTTAAATTACACCTGCTAGATGACAAGAGATGGGAAAAGAGAATTGTAGACAGACAAAGAAAGCTGCTTGGGGCTGAAAGTGAGTGTTTGTTTGTTTGTTGTTGGGGTTTGGGGGGGGGGGGGGGGGGGGGGGGGCTTCAGAAACAGCCTGTGAGAGAAGTGTTGCGGTGAAGCAGTCCAGAGTCGTGACCGTGTGTCAGGGACTGGTGTTGGAGCAAGGTGAGGCTAGGGCAAATCCTACAGTGAGACCAGTCGGCTCCCACCCTCAGGCCCTGTAATTTTCAGAGCAAGATGGCCAAGATGATAGAAGTGATCTCGGTCCAACCTTGGAGCAGATGTTTGCCCTGGTACGATCTGTACGAACGTCAAATTGAATTCATGGCAGCGTTGTCATCCCTACGGCCAGAGACCCCCACCCCCCGAGAAGCGTGCGTGTGATTAGATGCAACTCAGGGTTGGGCGCTAATTAAAATGGCTAAAAAACTCCGAGGCCTGCTCAGTTGGCAGCAGCTGTCTTTGGTTGACAGAATAGCTTACTTGTTTTGGTAAATGATGATGATGTTGTTTATGGAAACACTGCAAATGTCATTAGTCGGGGGATCTTCGACCATTTTCATGCTTTTTGAACCGGGTCCAGTGGGCTACGGCCAAATGTGCTTGTTTTTTTGGGAGTTTTTTTTGTGAAACTCTGGAAGAGCTCGTACATAAACCGCAGAGCCGATAGCCCCTGATCGAAAACTGCCCCACAGCCTCCGTTTCTTTTGTGTTTTACATTAGTTATACGGACAAAGCTGAGGCCGCACAAGTTGATCTTTTGGATTAGAGCGATCGACCCCTCGACGTAAGCGCTCTCTGTTACAGTGCATTTGCTTCCACTGGCAGAAGCGCTTACAACAGGGAAACACGACTGCTGATTCTTGTGCTTGTGCATCTTTGACCTGTGAAAGAAGAGCTTATTCATTCTTTTTCCAACAGAGAGCCGCCGCACAGCAGGGATCTGCTGTCTATTTAACATCCTTTCACTCGCTGCTTTACCAGCCAAGGCCATTGTAGCATTCATTTTTCCCTTTGCCTCTCTATCCTTTAGCCACAGACTGTGTCTGAACTGGACCAAGTAAAGGAAAAGAGGTGTGATGCAAGGTTGTGATCTGTTGACCTTGGAACAAGGTTAAAGTAATGCATACTCAAAATGCACTTGCGTAGCGTTTTTTTTTTTTTTTTTTTTTTAAGGCCGATTACAAGGTGGCATTAAACTTGTGTTTACTGTCAATAAGCACTTGCTGACAGAGTTTGTCCTCTAACATCTCTTTGATCTCATATAATTTGTTTAGTTTTTCTCTCTAAAAATCTTGTGTCACCGGTACCAACAGAATTGTTTTTAATATGTTATAAAGTGAAGAGTATCATTTCTATGCGGTTAATATGTTTTATATTTTGAACAGTTTAATTGTAGATTTTCTCACTGCACAAATCAGAGAAGCACAGTGCCACCTAATGACCTGGAGGCCATTTGATATAGCCAGTGCTGCACTGTAAAATTAAATTATTAAAAAAAAAAAGAACTATGGCTGGATCAGTGGTTTTATTTGCAGTTTTGCGATTATATTTTTTAAGATGAAAGTACTTCTCATTGAATTTATTAAGAATGGGCTTTGGAGAGGGATGCTAGTCCATTTTTGACTTGAGTGTTAAGTTCGTCAGGTCACTAAACGTTCGATGTGGCAGAGATACGTGGAAAGTTCTCTCAGTCCAGTCTGTCGCTGGAATCCCATTCTGCCTTTCCTCCCACCTTCCACATATCCACCAGCGTTGACTATAAGCAGACACCCACTTCCCTGTGACAGACTAACATGCACACAGTTCACATTCAAGTAATTAATGTTTACAAGCACTGTTCAACCGTTTGCACCACATGTTCACGTGGCCTTTCAGAGTTTTACGTTCCACTGAACAGAACGTTAACACGTAGACACCCCCCCCCCCCCCCAGTTTGATTGTTCACTGTTATATGCCATTTTCTCTCTCTCTTTTTTTTTTTCTTCCTCACTGCCTCCATTTTTTCTCCTCTCTCTGTCCTCCCCCTTAAATTCTCTCCTGTCCTCCTGTATTTGCCAGCTATAGCCTGAACTGTTTGGCTCCCTGTCAAAGCAGGGGCCTTTTGTGGCTTCATCACAAATCTGCCAGGAAAAACAGAAACCATCTGTTCAAGCCCAGGCCTGAGCGTGGATGAGAGTGTAAATACAGGAGTTTAGCCTTCACACCGGTCCTGTGTGGCCACAATCTTGTGCTTACAATCACACACAGAGGAGAAGAGTGTCCAAGAAAGCATTTAATTCTACACCGCAGCTTAAGCTAAACACCAGGATCTATATCCAGTGGAGAAGACCGCATTCTCTCTCTCTCTCTCTCTCTCTCTCTCTCTCTCTCTCTCACACACACACACACATACACACACACAACTGTGCAGACACCCACCCGGCTGTGCATTGACAGAGTTTCCTAAGGCAAGAAGAGGGTGGAAAAAAAAAAACAGTGTAGTGATAGAAGGTAAGCCTCTTCCTTGTCGGCTAATCCACCCCCTAGAAATATCCAGCAGATGGAAGCATTCTGAAATGTCTCATAATTCCAAGCTTATGTTGTCAGTTGCACACACTCTGTAGCACACACTGCTCTGTGTTCCTCTCAGCTTAAAGGAGATATGGAGGAAATGCTACAAACACCCCCCCCCCGTTAATCATGTTTTAAGTTTAGAGGACTGTGGCTAAAATCAAAAATGAGTTTGTCTGTTTTTTTTATCAGCATTTTACTATAGGGTTGATAGAGTTTGATAGTTGCGGTTAGTTTTAATTTTTTTTTTTTTTTAAGGAGGAGGAAAAATCAACAGCAAAACAAACATTTTATCCTCCAGAGCACACAGGAAAAGATAGCATGAGAAAGTTTGACAGTTTGATTCTTGTGAAAGTTTCAGAGGAAGAGATCTCAGTTTGGCTTCAGACAAACCCATCTTGACACGCAGACAGGTCGGCTTCGTAATTCATAGTGTCAATCTGTCTCGTTGACGCTAACTCACGATGTGAACCCATCTACAAAGAGCTCCCAGTCAACAGGAACTCAGGGGAGGCATTTCCTCCCTCAGGTGTCATCTTTTATTTTACCTCACTGCAGTACGCTTCCATATAAAAGACTGATAGCCTCTCGTTTGTTCATCTTCCATTTCTGTGCAATAGCGAAGAGAGAGGTGTTTTATTTTTATCTACATTACCAGGGCGAAGTCAGTTGAAATGAATGGACATTGAGAGAGAGGTGGGGGGAGGGAGAAAGCCAAGGAATACTGCGGCTTAGCACAACCCCTCCACGCTTCCACTCCAATCATATTTTCCTCTTCCCATCTCCTCTCCGAGGCATGAAAGGAGGATTTTTCTATAGGTCTCCATCGGGTAGTCATCACCCACAGAAACTTGTCATCATCACAGATGATCCCCCCCACCCCCCCCAAAACACATTTCATCTGCTATTTTTTTTGCCCTCGTCCACACTCTCGCTCCTGTCACCCTTTTAGATTGTATTAAACGTGATGTTTAAAGCTAGTGGACTAAATTATTTTTGAATGACTGTGTAACAATTTCTATTTTACCATCACATTGTCCATGTGTTAGTCTTAGCAGTACTGAACAGTTTTTATTCTCTCTTTTGCGAGAGTGAGTGTTTTAGAGCTGTTAAATAGCCTGTTTTAGGGCTAAACTGACCTTTCCTCGTCTCCCACCGAATGAAGTCTGGGCTTCATGGTATTGGACCCATAGTGAATGGAGGGCAGAAAAAAAAAGAGGGGGGGGGGCGGGGAGGTATGGTGCTGTGAACAGTCATTAGGCTGTGAAGAAAGCCAGCACTCTGTCCCTCTCAACAGTTCTGATCTGCACATTTCAATTAGATTTCACATCAGGAAGCCTGCCATCCCTCGTCCTGCACCTGCGCCCTGCCTGGCCCCGCCAAAACCCTGCTCTCTGACACACACACACACGCGCGCGCGCTCGCTCACGCCTCTCCACAAACCCTACGCCATTATATCCCCCCCCACGTCATATTAGATATGAGTGTGTATAAAAATCCTTGAGGGAGTTGAAGTAATCTGTTGTTTTAAGGGTGGTTTTTGGGGGAAGCTGGCTTTCGCTGGTATTTTCATGGAGAAAGTGGAAGCGGTTCAGCTGTTGTTGCTGTATCATGAGCTGAATGTGATGTTGCTTTATTTCAAAAAAAGACAAAAAAAACAGAAAGAAAGAAGGAAAAAGAAAACGAAAAATGTTGTAAGACGGTGTCATTCGAAACTTAAGCAAGTTGATTTGTTGCACTTGTGTTTCTCATTTAGCTAACACCAAAACCACCCAGGGGTAATTGATGTAATTGTGATAATTGATATTTCTGCAGTTCTTGACGGCCAGGGCGCTCAAAGGGAGAGCTGTGTTCTCCTTGGTTCTACTGCTGATGTGTTCTTAGTGAGCAGTGAGTCACACACATGTGGTAACTATTCCATAATCCAGATGTGCTTTCAGAGCAAGTCTCTGGTGTGGAGCAGTACAAGTGTGTTTTGATAAAGCCAAAGAAAAGGCCCTGCTGCAGCTCAGCTATTACAGCACCACACCTTTATTGCATTGTCATTTATCTCAGACCGTCAAAGCTTTGCGCTAGTTTTCCACCGTTCGTTTCACATTTTCATTGTAATTTAAAAAAGGTGCATGATTTTAGAGTCTGTTTTGAATTTTTTTTTTTTTTCTTCTTTTTTTCCATTTAGCAAGAGGGGTAGAAAAGAGGATTTGAGTTTAATATACTTAGTGTTGAGCTGTGTTTGAGGATTCAGTGTGCCATTTGATGAGGCAGTATCGTGTTATACCTTTATGACTGGATGTTAAAGAGACTGCCAAAGCCTTTAAGAAGCACAAGCCACGTGACTGTGGCTCTTGTGTTTACCCAGGACAAACACTGTCACAAGCTGGCCGAGCACTGCAAAGCAAAGCTGCGCTCTGTTCTTCTCTCGCCCGATAAAACGCCTTCTCCCTCCGTCAGCTCGCTTCTGGAGGTATTCGGTTTCACAAAAAAAAAAAGAGAGAGGGAGGGAGGGGGGAAAACATTCAGCATTTTGGTGTGAGAGGCAACTGAAAACAAAATTTATTATACTCAGTGTATAAATATATAACTGTTTTTGTATAATAAAAATGAGGGAGGTTTTTGTTACATTGCATATTTGCTTTGCTCTGTGATTTAAATTCTGTTTTCAATAGACACTGATTAAAACATTAAAATGAATGTTATAATCAAAAGATATTTTTCCCTTCATATTTGATCGCTCTCTGCCAAGAGTACTACAAAGCGTTTGCCGCAAAGCTGTTAACATTTTGAAGAGAGCAACGTTTTAATGACCAATTTATGTCAAGTAGCACAGCTGAAGCGGACAGGGAAAGCAATCAATACGCATTAAAGACACCAAGCCTCGTTCACCCTGAGTTTAACAGACCTTGTCAACCCCACCCCAATCAGTCCCAAAAGCCCCACAACATCACAGAGTGGACAGAGCTGCGCCCTTGATGGACAGTGGACTCAATTTCCTGACGTGAATATCTAGGAAAAGATAAACGGTCTAATTGGCATAAGTGGAAAATGTAAAGGTGGGGTGGGGGGGGGGGGGGGGGGGGGGGGGGGGCAGGAAAGCTACACGATTGTTTGTTTGTTTTTTTCCACCAGAAACTAATTTGATGGCATGTGTATTATTTGGAGTGTGGGAGGGAGATGGTGTTAAATTTGTGCGAGCTGCCTCAGCAAAGCGTCTTCTGATCCATGATTGCATGTGTTAATGTTTCAGTAGGGTATTGATTTCCTGGCTGGCTTTTGTGCACTGGATTTATACGCCCTGCTCCCTGGCAAGCGCACCCTCTGAATGTTTGATTAAAGTTCAATTGACTCTTCCAGCGAAGGGGCTCGGAGCCATTTCACTCCCTATTTGTAGCGCCAAAGCTCTCCCCGACATGTTCTTTTGTTCCCATTCAAGCGCCTGCCACCCAGGCAGCCACCAATGTACTGATCCTAATACCCCAGCATTCAGTCAGCTTCACGGCCTAATCCTGGGACAGACACGGCCGCAGCACAACAAGCTGGCCTACACGCAAAACCTGGCATGGACTCTCTGTCCAGTTCCTTACTCCAACACACACACACGCGTACACATGCACACGCACGATCTAGAGGCAGGCGATCCCTCACCAGCGAGCTGATTCATCACTCTTTCTGTTCTTATTATTTTTGTTTGTTTGTTTAAAAATGTATGATTGGTGTTTTTACAACATGGTGGATTTATCATTTTAGTTTTTTTGTTTGCACAAAGGCCAAAGATGTTCTTTTGCCTTTTGCGCGTGTTTTTGTGATTATCGTTGTTTTGCCCTGTTTTTATGCATTTAATCTTACGACACAATGTACGCAACAAAGACTTGGAGTATTTCATCAGATAAGAGGAGAAATTTGTCATGTTCTGAAGAATGCGCTGTTGTTTTAATTATAATAATAATACGCCATGGTGAATTAAGTCTTTTGTTGACTTAAACTGTTAGGCAATAGCACTAACACTTGACATGTTATTTTACTTGCAAGGCTTGACATTTCATTTTACGTGCAAGGCTTAAAATGTTTGTCAACACCCGGAAATCATTGGATTTGTTTTAGTGGTGTTGTTTGATTGTTGTTGTTGTTGTTGTTGTTGCTGTTGTTGTTTTCTCCTTTTGAGCACCCTTGGCTGATGTGCACATTTCTTTCTGCCACCCAGGGAGAGTTGATTACGTTTTACTATTACTGGAAGAAGACTCCAGAGGCTGCTAGCTCCCGAGCCCATCGTCGCCATCGTAGACAACCAGTCTTCCGTCGAATCAAGACCCGCACTGCTTCCACGCCCGTCAACACTCCCTCCCGCCCCCCTTCCAGCGAGTTCCGTAAGTGCACTCTACGCTCCCTGTAGAGACTTAAAAAAAAAAACAGGGTCTGTCACAAGCAGACATGGTATCTAAACCTCCCAGCACTAACATGGCATTTCAGACCACCAAGGTACTGTTATTCTCAAACATAAACACTAAAAACCTCTGATCCGAGAGAAAGCAGAACCGGGAGAAGGCTAATTACATGTGCTATGCTTATCTGCTTCAACACAGCTGATAATGTCCTAATTCATCTCACTGCTTTGTTATTAAAAAAAAAACCCAAAGAAAGACGTAGATGTTATCGTAGGTGTCGCAATCGTTTTAACCCACTTTTGCTGATTCTCTCTCCTTGACAGTGGACTTAAGCTCGGCCAGTGAAGATGACTTTGACAGTGAGGACAGTGAGCAGGAGCTGAAGGGATACGCCTGTCGACACTGTTTCACCACCAGTAAGACATCAGTTCACATTTTTATACTTGATCCTGACCAACGCTTAAGCAGTAATGTTAAATATTGTACAGTATCAGTATTTCACCTCACATTAAATGTCACTGAAATGCATAATTACTAACATATCTTTAAATCAAATCATTGCCATGTCACAGTTTTTTTTTTTCATCCTGTCAACATGGTTCTCTGAATGTAAATGTTTAAATTTACACTACAAGGGAAGAAAAAAAAAAGTGTTTGAACGAACAGCTGGGTAATGCAGCCAGCTAATTTAAATGTGTACTCGCATCATAATAGTATCAGTGAAACATTAGCTTGTCTTCAGGAGCACTAGCAAAGCCCAGCGCCCAGTTGCCAGGCTTTGTGGCGTTATGCCATAATAGTAATGGCAGGAGACAGGTGGAGACCAAACAACTGCCCTAACATTGCAGGACCTTCAGAACAATAATGATCCCCTCAGCAGGGCAGGAGATGGCTGACTGTGTGAAGGAACTGTGTTGTTCACTGAGTCCCTCTTTTGGCAGATGGACATCAGAAGATGGCATTTGCTAATTTGATCAAACCTGACACTTACTCATTTGTTCTTTGCCTCATTAAACCTCCTGACTTGTTGGACGCAGTTGGTCCTCATATTGGTTTCCCATCTGGTACAGGCTTTCATTGCCGCCTCTTAAGTGTGCCTCAGCTCGGAGAAGCGCGAGACGTTTGACGTCCGCGACTCCGTCGCTGCCTCCGCCGCTCGTAACTGTAGAGAAATGAGTCGGGAGGGGAGGGGAGGTTTCCAGTCGGCTTCCTTCGGCGCGGCCGCTTTTGTCCTTGTGTGAGCCAGAACTCATCTGGAGCTGTAAATGTGTTTGTAGCCTCTAAGGACTGGCACCACGGGGGCCGCGAGAACATCCTGCTGTGCACTGACTGCCGGATTCACTTTAAGAAGTACGGCGAGCTGCCGCCCATCGAGAAACCGGTGGACCCTCCGCCGTTTATGTTCAAACCTGTCAAAGAGGAAGAGGATGGACTCAGCGGGAAGCATAGCATGAGGACCCGACGGAATCGCGGCTCGGTAAGCCCTCTCCGACTGTCTCCGCACGTTTAATGGTCTGTAATTGCCAAAGGCTTTGATCAGTCAGTTTTATTAGTTGGTGTAGGTCCCATTGCTCCCACTGTAGACTCACCACTGCATGTGTAGCCTGTATTAGTATGGTGTCAACATTTTTCCATGGAGCCATTTGTGAATTTTCGCTGTTATCTCCCCATTTGGTTCAGATGTCGACGCTACGAAGTGGTCGTAAGAAGCAGACAGCCAGCCCAGATGGCAGAGCCTCGCCGACCAATGAGGACCTGCGGTCCAGCGGTCGCACCTCCCCCAGTGCTGCCAGCACATCCAGTACTGACAGCAAGACTGACACTATGAAGAAACCCAGCAAGGTTAGTGTGTATGCCGCACATACTAAAACACTGAACACTGAGCTACTCATATTAAACACTGAGCTACTCATATTAAACACTGAGCTACTCATATTAAACACTGATCACTGAGCTACTCATATTAAACACTGATCACTGAGCTACTCATATTAAACACTGATCACTGAGCTGCACATTGTAAACACTGAACACTGAGCTACTCATATTAACTGAACACTGAGCTGCTCATATTGAACACTGATCACTGAGCTACTCATATTAAACACTGAACACTGAGGGGGAGGCTTCCTAAAGGATGGAGACTCTTAAAAATGCCATTCAACCTGCCTTTCAGTACTTAGCAGAGGAGCTTAAGTTAAATTATTTTCTTAATTATGATTACGTACTTTTATAGCATGGGCCTGTGAGTAGGAGTGACATTAATATTGTTTTGTTATATCAGAAGATTAAAGAGGAGGCTCCATCACCCATGAAGAGTGCCAAACGTCAAAGAGAGAAAGCAGCCTCAGACACAGATGAGCCTGAAAGAGCCAGTGCTAAGAAATCAAAGACTCAGGTGAGCGTCATTAACTACGGTCATCAGTTCTCTGTCTGCACCCAGTTTTTACTGCGCTCTACCAGTATTCTCATCTCCCTGTTAGTTCACATTGCATAGTACACCAAAACTGCACAGACATGCCACAGTATCCACTGTAAAAGGTCCTGTCATCTCCAGAGCATGTCATTAGAGCTCTCGCTGCCTCAGGGCCATGACTGGAGGTGCATTTACTCAGTTTTGTTTGTGCTATCTTGCGATAAGGGTGTGTGTTCTCTTGGCGGAGATAAATGCCCTGGAATGGGTTCTGGTATTTTGTTTAGTTTATTAGTCTTCCTAATCCCTGTTGTGCTGCTGGACATCCCTTAATGAACAGGGGGCTGGAGACCAGGTCACCGACCTCACTCTCTCCTTTCTCCCTCAGGAGCTGAGTCGGCCTGACTCGCCCTCGGAGTGCGAGGGTGAGGGTGAAGGTGAGAGCTCGGACGGTCGCAGCGTGAATGACGAGGGCAGCAGCGACCCCAAGGACATTGACCAGGACAACCGCAGCTCGTCCCCCAGCATCCCCAGCCCGCGGGACAACGAGAGCGACTCGGACTCGTCCGCTCAGCAGCAGGTCCTTCAGGGCCAGCACCCTCCAGTTATTCAGTGCCAGACAGGGGCTTTGCCCCAGACCTCCACCACAACCTCCACCCCTGCCACGTCAGGAGCACCGTCTCTGTCGTCCCAAGTGTCTCCTTCTGTCCCGCCCACCTCCATGCCCCCTCAGCAGTTACCGCAGGCGGGGCCGCACTCCCTCATCCAGTCAGGAGCTTCCCTGCACCCACAAAGGCTTCCCTCACCCCATTCACCTATGCAGGGTATGCCTCAACCTCCACCTCCTTCCCAGGCAGGTGCCCAACCGCTACAGCCTCCACTCCACTGCCCTGTGCCTCCTATGGGTCACCCTGTCCAGGCAGGGCCGTCCCATCACCCTCACCCCATCCCACAACAGCCTTTCCCTCTGGCACAGTCTCAGGTTCCCCCTTCGCCCCTCTCCAGCCAATCCCAAACGTCCTCTCTGTCCCAGCAGCAGCCCCACACGCCCCCATCCCAGTCCCAGTCCTCCTCACAGAGCAGCGGGCAGCCCCCACGCGAGCAGCCCCTGCCACCGGCGCCCATGTCCATGCCCCACATCAAACCTCCACCCACCACCCCCATCCCACAGATGCCAAACCCCCAGTCGCACAAGCATCCTCCGCATCTCTCGGCCCCTCCCTTCCCAACAATGCCTTCCAACTTGCCCCCGCCGCCAGCCTTGAAACCCCTCAGTTCGCTCTCCACGCACCACCCGCCCTCCGCCCATCCGCCTCCGCTACAGCTCATGCCTCAAAGCCAACAGCTGCAGCCTCCGCCGGCTCAGCCTCCCGTGCTCACACAATCCCAAAATCTCCCTGCCTCAGGCGGCCACGCACCACCTCCGGCTCCGCCTCTTCCTCCATCCGCCTCCTCGCACGCAGCGCCCTCCCAGTCGGCCTTCCCTCCTCATCCCTTCATCCCGGGGAGCTCACCTGTTATCCCCGCTTCCTCCGCCACCCCCTCCACGGCGGGCTCCATGGCCAGCCTGCCGCCGCCGCCTTCCTCCTCCATCTCGATGCCGCTACCGGCGTCCGTCAGCACCCCTTGCCCCGGACCCTCCACTGTGCCCCCGGTCCAGATTAAAGAGGAGCCTCTGGACGAGGCAGAGGAACCCGAAAGCCCACCACCTCCTCAGAGGAGCCCCTCACCAGAGCCCACTGTCGTCAACACCCCCAGCCACGCCAGCCAGTCAGCACGGTATGTCACCCAACACCTTACTTAACCCAGATTCATACGGAGTTCTTTAAACACCCAACTCACAAAGCCCCCCCCCCCCACGTGACTCTCTTTTCATTCTGTCTTGCCGCAACTTGGTAGCGCCAATAGAAATTGATCATAAAGCGTTTCACATTAAAGCACATTTACTTCACCGACCGCTCTCTGGAATCTAAGCTTAGATTAAAGTCAATAAAGTACAAAGGTTTTGCAAATTGACATGAAATAGCCTTGGTGAAGATTAAAATTGTAATGTCTGCAGACAAAACCTCTATTATGAGCAGGGATTAGCCTTATCTTCACTTACACTGTGGCACTTGTAGTCATCAGGCCTGGCTGGAGCTGAGATTAATGACTGCATCATTAGAGTGAATGGCTCCGTCAGAATGGGAATATGTCATGTTAGGCCCACTGTGGCTCTGTCTCTAAGTGCTGCACATACTGCCTTTGAATAGCAATGAGCTGCTTAATGCACCTAGGGACAATCTCATTATGGCAGCGGCAATGAAAAGACCGATGGAGTGGCTTTAGTATAGAATAATGAGCTGACACGCCAAAGGTTATTTATTTTGGCCTAACTAATTGTATTGGTTTTTACATGGTCATAGAGGAAACAGCAGATCCACGGCCTGCTACTTTACCATTTCTCGGTTAATTCAGTCTGATTTTATTAAAGCCTGGATTTCATGTGATGAAAAGTACGTTTGGTACTGTGTTTTGGTTTTTTTTCACCCACAAATGTTTGTTTGTTAAATGAGATGAGTGCTCTGCAAAGTATGTTATATGAATCATTGTCCTATTGTTTGTTGTTTCAGTTTCTATAAACATCTGGACCGAGGCTACAATACATGTGCCAGGACAGATCTGTACTTCACTCCTCTGGCAGCGTCCAAGCTGGCGAAGAAACGGGAGGAAGCTCTGGAGAAGGCTAAGAGGGAAGCAGAGCAGAAAGCACGGGAAGAGAAAGAAAAAGAGAGGGAGCGAGAGAAAGAGAGGGAAAGGGAACGGGAAAGAGAGAAAGAGGCTGAGAGAGCCGCTGTGAGTGTTCTTCTTTTTGAATTCATTCATTTCCTGTATTTGCATCTCTACAAGCTAAAAAAATGTTTGTCCCGACAACCCCTTTTTTGAAACGAAATCTTTTCTGCGCCCTCACAGAAAGCATCCAGCTCTTCCCACGAAGGTCGAATGGGCGAGCCTCAGCTGGCGGGCTCCGCCCACATGCGGGCGTCCTTCGACCCTCCTCCCACCACCATCGCCGCCGTGCCGCCCTACATCGGCCCCGACACGCCCGCCCTGCGCACCCTCAGCGAGTACGCTCGACCCCACGTCATGTCCCCCACCAACCGCAACCACCCCTTCTTCGTCTCACTCAACCCCACCGATCCCCTGCTGGCCTACCACATGCCGGGCCTGTACAACGCCGACCCCGGCATGCGAGAGAGGGAGCTGCGAGAGCGGGAGATGCGAGAGAGGGAGATCCGCGAGAGGGAGCTGAGAGAGAGAATGAAGCCGGGCTTCGAGGTCAAGCCACCCGAACTGGACGGCCTGCACCCCTCGGCGAACCCCATGGAGCACTTTGCCAGGCACGGAGCCATCGGCCTGCCCCCCATGGCAGGTCCGCACCCCTTCGCCTCCTTCCACCCGGGTCTGAACCCGCTGGAGCGGGAACGGCTGGCGCTGGCCGGGCCTCAGCTGCGACCGGAGATGACGTACCCTGAGCGCCTGGCCGCCGAGAGGCTGCACGCGGAGAGGATGGCGTCGGTGGCCAACGATCCCATCGCCCGACTGCAGATGTTCAACGTCACACCGCACCACCACCAGCACTCGCACATCCACTCGCACCTCCACCTGCATCAACAGGATCCTCTGCACCAAGGTAAAAGAAACTCCGATATTCAGCTGTGTGTTAACTGTGGCAGCTAAGCTAACGACAGTTTACTGAGGAAAATATCAAACTTAGCAATTTGATTCAGGTTTATCACTTGGAAAGATATATGAGAAAATGTATGCAAGGAGGAAAATGGGAGTAAAAAGGATTAAAAGAGCTTCATTAATTAAAATGATTGATAATGGATATTAGTGTCAGTGTGGTGAATACTGAGTTTGTACTGTATAATATCTGTGTACCTTTATGAAAACACACTGACACACAAAAGTATGTCTGTACTGTATAATATCTGTGTACTGACACACATAAGTGTGTCTGTACTGCATAATATCTGTGTACTGACACACACAAGTGTGTCTGTACTGTATAATATCTGTGTACTGACACGCACAGGTGTGTCTGTACTGTATAATATCTGTGTACTGACACGCACAAGTGTGTCTGTACTGTATAATATCTGTGTACTGACACGCACAAGTGTGTCTGTACTGTATAATATCTGTGTACTGACACGCACAAGTGTGTCTGTACTGTATAATATCTGTGTACTGACACGCACAAGTGTGTCTGTACTGTATAATATTTGTGTACTGACACACATAAGTGTGTCTGTGCTGTATAATATCTGTATACTGACACGCTGAAGTGTGTCAGTACTGTATAATATCTGTATACTGACACGCTGAAGTGTGTCAGTACTGTATAATATCTGTGTACCTTTACAAAAACACACTGACACGCAGAAGGTGGTGGTGAATGTCTTGTGTGTCCCCCAGGTTCTGGGGCCCACCCGTTAGTTGACCCGCTGGCTGCCGGACCACATCTGGCCCGTTTCCCGTACCCGCCTGGAGCCATCCCCAACCCTCTGCTGGGACAGCCACCCCATGAACACGAGATGCTCAGACACCCTGTGTTTGGTGAGTCACGTTACCACCCTCAACACGCACTGTGTTCTCAAAACTGTTTACGGGGTTTCCTTTTCTTTGTTTCTGTTTAAATAGAAACAGGTAGGTCAGCGAGTTTTCAGTCGGCTCCTGTTTTTTGTTTTACAGGCACTCCATACCCCAGAGACCTGCCTGGAGGTTTGCCTCCGACCATGTCAGCAGCGCATCAACTGCAGGCCATGCATGCGCAGTCTGCAGAGCTGCAGCGGCTGGCCATGGAGCAGCAGTGGCTGCATGGACACCACCACATGCATGGAGGACCTCTGCCTGGGCAAGAGGACTACTACAGGTCAGTGCTCCAGCCCCTGCACAGCAAGGCACTACACAACCTGAGACAGAGTCTCACACTCACTTGGCTGCACGCCTACCCCCCCCTAACAGTTCTTCAGCTCCGTAGTGCTTCGTGTTGAAGACAGTAAGGTTATCCTTCCCATAAAAGCGTCCTCCCCGTTGTTAGTAACTTTAACACGCACTCATACGGCCTTTGGAGAAATCATCTCTTCTCTCCTGTTTGAATTATAGTGTTTGCATTCCTTGCTGATCGCGTTCTGACAAGCTTATCTTCTTGTTTTTCAGCCGGTTGAAGAAAGAGAGCGATAAGCAGCTGTGAGTGGCCGAGACAACTCACAGAGTTCAGCAGGACACAGGAAGTCGTACTAGACCAGTCACAGAGAGGAGCCCTGACACGTCCCTCAAACATTTTCACTTTGCAAAAACAAAGGAAACAGAAAGGAAGATCATCTGAAGACTTTTTTTTGTTGTTGTTGTCAGTTTTCTTTACCGTTATGAACAATTATATTTTTTCTTTTTTTGTTTTTGTTTTTTTTTTTTTTTTTTAAGAAATTGACCGTTTGGTATATAGCATAGTGACAGTGTCCACAGACTGATTGTGACTCTCCTGCATGAAAACTCCTCTAAGAAGCTTCCCCAGCGTCTTTTGTAGGTGCTAGAAAATAAATACAAGACACTTTGTCACTGTGCTTATGGAAAAGAAAAAAAAAAAGAGGAACTGAATGGTTTGGCCATTATATTGGAAAAGTGCTATCTTAAATTCAATGTTTATTTTAATACATTGTAGGAGGTTTTCATAATTTTAAGGAAAAGCTGCAGCATGGCATTTTTTTGAGTCTGTAAATAGTATATATATATATACATATAATTATTATTATTATAATTATTATTAGGTGTGGATTCTTAACCAAGTTGTTAGAGCTCCAGTATATAACAGTTGTGAGGCATCATCCCTTGTTTCAGAGGGGAGAGAGTTGGCATTATTTGAGCAGATATCGGTTTCAGAGGTGGTTACAGTCCACAAAACGAGGTTACTGGGAGAATGGTACCAGATTACAGTCTGAATGCTCTTCACTTCAAATGAGGCTTCTTTTTTTTTTGTCATTTAGACCATCACTGACATAAACACATACGCATAAACACACACACATACACACTCACAACTTGACCATCACTGACATACACACATACGCATAAACACACACACACATACGCACTCACAACTTGACCATCACTGACATACACACATACGCATAAACACACACATACGCACTCACAACTTGACCATCACTGCAGTTTTCATTTTGCTTTATATTGAAACTCAACATGTTGAGTTGAAGATTTGAGACACTTGAAGAGGAGAGCTGTGTGTTTGCTTCAGAGCGCGCACACACACCAAGCCCCTATAAAGACTACATTGCACTGAAAAACCACAAAACGCTCATACGTCATTGAACTCAAATTGGATTTAAAATGCAGTGAATTAACAATGCTTAAAATCCTGGACCTTTTTTTATATTTCTGTATGCTAAAAAAAAAAGAAAAGAAAAGAAAAAAAAAACACACCTCAGTTCCTTAATGTGTTATTTGAAAGTACTTAAAAATGGATAATGCAAAATGAATCTTGTTTTTACTGTAGTTTCGCAATGATGCTGCAGAAGACAGCTTAATAGTTATAATATAACTACGTTTTGTTTTGTTGTTTTTTTTCCTATGTGTGCTTGTACTCTTTTTTTTTTTTGTTTGTTTGTTTTTTTTTAAATACATGTCAGTGGGTGCTAATGGAAAAAGATGGCAGTTCAGCATTTCTCTCCTTCACTACTTCTGTCATGTTGCACTTCATCCCACAGGTAGCTGGGTTTCATGCTGTCATTTTAGAGATTTACTGTAATAACTCGCAGTACCATATACACTGTGATGTTAGAATGACCTGATCGTTACTTAAAGAAAGGTTAAGAGCTTGGACCAGCATGTCTGTGTGTATGTGTGTATGTGTGTGTGTGTGTGTGTGTGTGTGCGTGCATGCGTGGGTGCGTGCGCGCGTGCGCATTTGTCTCAGTGTGTATCTGTGTGTTTGCTATAGTCAAGATAAGCATTGCCACTCCAATTTTCTCTGCATTCCTGAGACTACATTTCCCATGATGCTCAGCCTCCCGCTGCCATTTGGGGCACTGACATTGTTGACTGTTACACACACAGTGGGGTTTTTGTTTTGTTTGTTTTTTGTCAGACCACTTTGGATCATTCTGACGTTCATCATGGCCACTCTGTTTCAGTGACATACACACCAACAATTCTTTTTTTAATGCCAAAAAATGTTCTTAGCCATTGCTGCATGGTGGTTTTTGGATCCCACCATTTGATATCGTCATGTTAAACAGTTCAGTTTGAGCTGATGAATATTGATATTGTTGAAAGTTGAGCAAATTTGAAAGCAGATGCAAATTTGTCTTTCTCTTAACTTAATCTGGAATTGCCATGCATCAAAATGCGATTTTGCTGGAAAAAAAAAAATCCCCAAGTCAATCAGTCACATCCCTCACTTGGACTCTACCATCTGCCTGTCTGTCTCTATGGTGTATCCAGCATTTTCCTTTGCTTTATTTGTCATTCCCTCCTATGTCCCTCTCGCGTGTCTCAAACCTTTGATGTTAAGTGTTGTCAATGGTTTAGCTTCTTGTTTCAAAGCGGCAATAGCAGAATGTACATTCTGACTGCTAAGATTTATATATACTGGTATCTTGAAGCTTATTGTATATATTAGTAGTCGCCATGGGATGACACAATGTAAACAAAAAGTAGAAATAATTAAGAAAAAATTGTGAGTCCTGTGTTCTCTCCATTTGAGTATTTTGTAATTTTTTTGAAAAATTTGTGGAATTAAAATAAAACTAAGTTACACCACAAGACAACCTGATTTCTAGTTACTATCAGTTTTTTGTTATGGTGCAGCTGAATACTCATGTTGTTAGCAGTATGGTTGAGAACGGTTATTTTATGCTTCGAATCACAAATTTGTTATTTACAATGATTTGGCAGGTATCAATGAATTACCTCAATTACTAGTCAGACATTGCTTTCAGATTACATCTTAGTTGAAGCTCTATAATGATATTTCTCCATTTAATCATCCTTACATTTGTATATAGTAATAGGGTCGAAAATATGTACCACAAACATTGATATGAGCAGGCGTCTACTAAAGTGTGACTGTTTCTTTTTGGCAGAGTGTTTGTTAGAGTGAACGACCCTGCCCGTATGTTTGCTGTAGCCCACAATCCTGAAAGGTGTAGTGTTTTATGTCATGCTTAGACAGCACAGATAGAGAGAATGATTTACAAAGCTGCACTTCTCGACCTGCACTGAGCCTTGACACACAGGCTTATCCGTGCGTAGGAGACCACCCATGTGGGGAGGGGCAGCAGGATGGGAGCAGGGGGCTCCTGTCTTCATTATCCTTCCTCCAGAACGTCAGCCGGCGGCGCGGTGGGTCGGCGGGCTTTGATGAAGCCTGTTCGGTCGGCGTCGGGGGGGGGGTGTGGGGAGTCCGTTGCTGCCGAGTGCTGTCAGGGTTGACGCTTAGTACTGGACTCACCGCGGCGACATCGAGCTCTCTCCCTCTGTGTGATGTCTCGAGCAATCATGTGACATGAGCTTTGTGAGGAGATGTAGCAGCATGTCACCCTGTGCTGGGCGAATCTCCAACAAGAGGCAATTAGATGACAAACATCAATGCCATACACTCTGCAGGGCCGGGCTTAATCACTTAGCTGTGAATCCTTCGTCCTCTAAGCTGTGCCGTCTTTGCGGCTAGCGCATCCCACGTACGGGTTGGGTTTCCAGGCTCAGTCACTGTACAACTTGTAGACTGAATAATTATTTGCATTTGACATTTTTTATTTTTATCTTGCACCATCACGACATAGAGTGATTGTGATGTGGGGATGAAAATTTCAGTCAAAGGAGAAAAATCATTTGATTCAAGATAATGGAATAAAATCCTGTACTCTCCATTTAAGAAATAATATTGGTTGGTCACATTAAAATTGGCATAGACTTGACTAATGCATTTTTTTTTTTTAAGTGAAATACATTTTGGGAACACAGCTTCTTTGCTGCCTTATTCTAATTTACATGAAGTCAAATTTGTCTATGCTGAAATGCATTTTAAAAACTTGCCTAAGCTCAGTTAAGACATTAATCCTACTGTGTGAAATGTACTTTTCATTACTCTCGACTAAAGGTTAATTTAGTCTGTAGTCGGCTTAACATAAGCGAGCCTATCCATACATGTTTATAGAGCACAGCCTGTGCTAACAGATAGTGGAAAATCAAACAGGATTTCACTTCAGTACAATCAGACTATGAAAACACAGCATTGTTTGGCCACACTAGTTTTATGGCCTATCTATTTTGGTAGAGTATTACATACATCTCCTCACCATAGACCAAAGCTCTCTACATTTACATGCCCAAGGTCATGAACATTTTTCCAAGTTTGAATGTGAAAAATCTCTGTGGTGAGAGACAGGCATTGTCTAGACCCTATTTAAAAAAAAAAAAAAAAAAAAAAAGATCCAGGACATTGTGTCTCTTCCTTCTCTCTCCGTACGGACCAGTGATCACATGAGATTTATACCCTGTGTCAGCCTATAGCCTCCATGCTATGAGCTTGCTCAGTCGGAAAGGTAGCTTGTTTCTTCCACGGGTTCTGTCTTGTCTGCCCTGTAGCGGAGCTGTGTTTAATATCTAAAGGGACACTGCTGGTGCCGTAAAAAAAAAGAAGAAATTGCTTGTGAGGTGAAATCTCATCAGTGAATAACCAGAGACTGAGCATCGATAAAAAAAAGAAAAAAAAAAAGCAGTTTTTAGTTCAGTATCTGCCATCTTTTCAGCTTGTTTGAGGTTTAGGTCAAATGCTACTTAAAAACCCAGCAAGTGACTTCAGATGTTTCAACCAATTTAAATTATATCATCTCTTTTCTTTTTATTAAACAAATACTATCAAAAATGATACAGTCTGTGTTAGTGAAGGGAAGTAGTCACAGTGATTAATGAAGTGTGAAAATGTTTTTTTTTCTGAGCGGAGTGGAGCAGTTGGAGGCTGAGAGGCAGACAGATGAATAGGTTAGTGCTTGTGGAATGCCATTTGGAGGCCTGCTCTACGAGACTGACATGTGACTGTGGGTTGTGCCTGCGAGCTGTTTGACTCAACAGTGGAGAGTCAACACATTACATCCCTCCTGCACCGTGTCTGCGTAGGACTAACAATCTCTCACACACACACACAACTGTTACATCAATGTGCACGTAGAATTGATAACAAGACATATGTAGAATTTCATAGTGCTCTGTCCAAAATTAAACTGAAATAGGATGCACAAAAAAATTGTTTCTTTATCTACTCATACTGACTGGTGCAATCAACTGTTTTAATTGCAGCCTTCTTCACAGCAATGAGGCCGTGATGCTTGTTTTAAACAGGTAATTTATTTTTCATAGAGTGAGAAGAACATGCCTGTGATGAGCAGTCATGTCTAAGCTTGTGCAGACTTAACCACCCAACTCATTTCCTTTCCCCAGCCCTCCTACTTCTCACTGCTTCTCCCGGCCTTGTAATTATGTGCCATGTTCTAAGTCCCTGATTATATATTTATCAAAAGCACAAGGACACTCCAGGTAAAGCATCTGAGCTTTAATTATAAGAATATGGAAAGAGTGTGTGCGTGTTAGGGGTAAGGAGTTCTCTTACATGGTGACAGAGGAAAAAAGGAAAGAAAAAAATTGCTCAAAATAAAAATGTTGAAAAATTTGCTCCTGTATCTAGTGTTGCTTTTCTTTCTTAAGCATAGACCTGCCGATGATAGCCAGAAAGGACGGATCGAAACTCTGTCTAGGTTATTGTCACTTGGTCGGTTTATTTTCTTTGCGGTCAAAAGCACTCTCAAAGGAAAGGGAGACAGGAAATTGGAAAGCAGTGGAATTTGGCATATCATGACAAGATCCTGCACCTCCTCACTCAAACCTTCGCTTCGAGACGGGGGGGTGGGCTAGAATCGTCCCTTTCCTGACGTCCATCTTGAAGGAGACAGGAACACCAATGCACTCCTAACACGGTAATGAGCTGTTCTTTGTCTCCACCTCCCCGTCTGAGAGAAGAATACGGTTTAAGTGTGGACGCTCAACTCCTGGGAGGCAGCCCTTGCAGGCTGTGAGTGGAGTTATTAGACAGCTGTTGTTTTGTGTCCCTGCTGTGTTAGGCGATGTGTGTGAACAGGAGTCCAGCTCCCAGGCTTTAGTGTTATCCCACTCTAACATTCCTGTCATAGTCTATCTCCATTTCCCCTCTGTCTGCTCTACAGCACCACAGAGATCTGAATTTGGCCTGCACCGCACATTCCACTTCTAAACGAACTTCATGGGCGTAGTTTCTTAGTATAATTGGTACGGACATGTCTGTATCACTTTTCTTTTTATGTCCTTACCGTTTTCATTTTCATGCTCAAGTAGGTTATTTCAGCCAAGAGAACACAAAACATGTCTCCAGGACCGTATGAAATGCGGCTGTGATTTGGAACTGAAGGCGCGCCCTGATCCTGTCACAGAGGCAGAGATTTGTTGATGTAGGCTTTGTAAGCTGAGCAGGCCTATGTCCAATTTGAAAACTGGTGTGGGCATTTACACAGCTGGCATGCCGCTGTTCCATTTAATTTCTTGTAGGTTATTATTTCGTGATATGACAGCTGCACTCCCATTTTCTGTTATCAGAATGAATCACTTTGCATTCAACAGAAATGTCTGAAATGTCTCAGCTGGTCAATAAAGTAGTTTTTTTTTTTCATATAAAATATATTTTTCATATTTTCAGTGCAACTCAAGTGATGAGTCAACATGTTTATTTTAACTGACATGTTCTGTGGTATTGAGCTAGCCACACTAGAACTGCGTTTGATTTGTAGGGAGACTTTGTCATATCACAATGATATATGGACTATTTTCTGAGGCAGACAGCTGAGGACAATCTATACCCAGCCAGCTGTCAACCTAAAACCGATAATTCTTACCAGTTAGCATGGGGAAAGTAGCATAACAAAAAATCGTTAAAGCTAGAACCCACTAAAAAGATCTGCTAGTCTGCAATAGGTGACAGGAGTTATGCTAAGTATAAATAGCAGGAAATGCCATTTAGTGAGTAAATATTTTTCTGGGGGAAGACATCCAGTAGCCCCCACCGACAATGTCCTTAACCACTTCTAAAATTGAAACTACGCCCCAGACCAACACTGTTCTCCCTGACACACTCAATCTCTCTCTCTCTCTCTCTCTCTCTCTCTCACACACACACACACACAGCTGGATTACATTGTGGACTTGTGAGATATGTGAAATCTCCATTTCACATTGACAGGTGTCAAAGCTCAGAGTCGTTTGGTTTGTGAAAGTGTCTGTAATAACATAAGCCTCTTTGGGCCACAGGGACAGAACTCTCAAATTCATATAGCCTCTATTATGAAAACAATGACTTCATCATAGGAATATAATGATTATACCCCCGGCATTTTTGAACAGAAAGTCTTATTCTGAAAAGATCATACTGCAAAGGCATGAAATTCAATTTGATACTCAAGGCACACTAATGTCTATGAACTATTTAACTCTTTCTAACCTGAGAACCACTGATACATGTTATATAAATTTAGTTTAACAAATATTAACAGAACACTGGTACCATAAACTACTAATCTGAACTCTTGTGTCTATGGATAATGGAAGTGGCATGCATACATGTCTACTGAGGGCTGATTGATAATGAATCAAAGCAATACTGTCTGAGGCCTGCAGAGGTAGTTGGGAGAGCCCTTACAGTACTGTGGAAGCTATTCCCAAAAAGTCCTTATTTATTTATTTATTTATCTTAGATGGGTTTTCCCCCTCTTAAGACATGAACACCAATCACATGTCTCTGGTAGAACTGATAGCTCTGTCTGTTGTGGTGAGTATTTTATGGCTGTTGGTGTCGGTTGCTCAGCTCCAGTCTACCTCCTGATGCGGTTAGACCTCCATTTAAATAAGCCGGGGCCTCCAACATGCTCCCATTGATTTAGGGTTCTGGGGGTGCAGGTTGCTGGAACCCCACTGTTGTAGCGTTGGCTCTGAGGGGTGCGGGTGAAACAGTGTGGAGAGAGTGGATGTTCCCTCAGGGCACGGAGACGCACAGCACCCTGACCTTGTGTGTAATGAGTATCCTGTGATAGATCGCCATGCCAACGCGCTCACTCGCCTTTCTGTGGGGCTGTCCGATTTCCCAGACGCAGATAGATTGCTCTTTGTTTTTCTCGCACCTCCGCAGCCCAATTAATCTTCGGCGAGTCCATCTCCTGGCTGGGCTGGACTCCGGCGGAGCAGACACGGGCATGGCTGGCAGGTGATAAACTCACACGCACCAGGGCTAAACGCACAAAGAACCCAGCAGAATACCTCCACCTGGGAGAGAACTGAAAGAAGATGTTTAAATGCATAGCCGCTGAGGCCTCTTTCACCTTGGATCTGGAGAAAAGAGCACATTATTTGTCCCAGCCCTTCTCTCAGTGTAATTTATCTTGGCGTAAAAGAACAGCTCCGCCAATAATAGATCGCTATATCACTTTGCATTGTTCTGGAAAGTTGATTTTGCCGCCCTGCCAGCTGCTCATACATTTGAAATTTCTTTAGATAACAGACTGCACTGAGCAAATTGTCATTTATAAAAAGCTCTCTGAGGCACCCAATGGTGGTTTGCGGAATAAATGTTATTCTGAGTAAAGACGAGACCAAAAACCTGTCCTCCATATTCTGCCATCCCTCTTTGACAAAATAACCTTACTGACCCTGCAACACATGAAGGATCAATAAAGTCCGTTAGGTGTGTCTTCACCTTGTAATGGTAGCTCTGATCATAGCTGTAAAGGAGTATTAGTATACCATTACAACATATAAAAGCTCCTAGTGATGTCTAATACCAGTTTATATTCCAGACCAATAACTGTGCTTCAGGATTAGAAATGGCAACATGGCAGTAATCAGATGCTGCACTTAATCCTTTAGATGTGGGGCTTTTCTCTGGCTCAGTGCAGCAAGTCTGTGCAAAACACTGCCTAGAGCTCTTGAAGATGTATGTGTCAAATCTTAACAGCTTGCTGGGCTGGGAATGATGAGGACTGGGGAGAAAATGTCTGCTTTTAATATGGAGTGCCCTGTGCTTTTGGTTCCATTAAAGCTGGCTGAGGGAAAATAGACTCAGAGAGAAGTGAGATGGAATTGGAAACTGGTCCTGCATTACACTCTTTCTCAGAGTGGGGTGATGAAAGCTTGGGGGGATGAATGCACATGTATCTGGGGATATCTCGGGGCTGTCTGAGTTCCATACGTATCAAGAACATTAAAGCCCTTGGACACATATAGTGAAAATGTTAACCACTGTATTATCATCATTAGGGCTAAATGGGCAAAATATTGCCGGATAAAATGACTATTCGCAAGATTAGAACTTAAAGAAATTTGTACAATTCTGATATTCTTTCTTGCTGTCTGTCTGTCTGCCTGTCCTTTTTCTTTCTTTCTTTTGGAAATCTTGCCGTGGGCTCGTGTTGGTACTTCACTTTACCGTTCCGTGTTTACCAGGGATCCATAATCTTTGAACAGATTAGATATTTAGTGCCTTATCTAGAGCACAGTGTCCTGAGAATATGATTTTCCTGAGAACATTCAGCGCAAGCTGGTAGCAACAGTGTCTCCTTTCAAAAAAAAAAAAAAATTGTTGGCTCATCTTGCAGAACGCTCTGTAGCTACCCCTGGGTGTAGCTGTATGAACTGCATAATGTAGAAAACACACATTCCTTCATGTTCCCCTTGCGTCTCTGGTGGCTGCACATTTAACGCGCTTAACAGCTGTTGCGGAGAGAGAACCGTCCTGTAGCCTGTATTTGACTTAAAAGAGCGTAAATAGCATACCAAGTCGCGGTGCCTGGATTTAGGAATAAAGACACTAAGTTTATATTTATATTTATATATATATATTCTTAGAGGAAAGTATTTAGCGTAAGATTGCAGGCATTCATCACGAATAATGAATTTTAGAATGAATCACTTCTGATTCTCCAACTCTATTACCTCGGCGTACGACACAGCAATGCAGGCCTCAGCAAAATATTCTTTACTCGTTTCAACAATAACGTTCTGTTTCATAGCGTCGAGTATTGTCTAAGAGCGCCCTCTAACGGCTAAAATATTAGATCACGGAATAACTAGGCAGTTTTTCATTGCGGGTGTTATACTGGTGCATAGAAATATCTAGTACCATATTCTCTCATCTTCGTTGATAAATTTATGCTGATTTTCGTATATTATATTTGTCACATGTCATAACAAAGCTGTTGTTTGTGTGACCCTTACTTTCAAAAGGTTAACATACCTCTGATTTTTGGTTGTGTCAATATTCTGTTATTAATAAGATATTAAACACTATACTATTCACTATTTATTTATTAAGGCTATTGCAATATATTTGTTTTTATTGTTTTGGTCTGTTATTTCCCTTTCAAAACCACAGTGTAACATTTGCAGCCCATGTAAAGAAGGTTTCATATTCAGCGATGATTTACTGTTATTCAGGATGTAGGCAGAGTGTAAACAGTGTCAGGTAAACATTATTCAATAAGCTAACACCTGACAAGTTCCAAGAACCAGGTGTGTAAATACTGAGTAAAAAGGCTAGTCTCATATTTCATGTCAAACACACAATGGTTAAACAAGCCTAATTTACTTGTCAGAAATGAACTGCAGAGATACCAGAAACAAAAGCTTTAAACCTTCTCAGATTAATGTGAATGGGGGGGGTTGGGTGCAAATTTATTGGGGCTGTCTGCCCTTACATTAACATTTACCTTTATGGCTGGTTTTTAGCATGGGCTCCATCTAACTTAGAAGGGGAAGTAATAAGGTGTAATACTGAACCATTACAAACGCATTAGGAGGAAGGATTAAATGAGTGCACTGAATGGAGGAGTGGGTGTAAATGAGAGTGACAGAGCTTCTCACACAGGCTAAATCAGTAAGTTAAAAGCTGCTAGTGTAAACAGTGATAACGGCTCCTTGCTTGACTAAGCTAAACCTTTAGTAAACAGTACGGAGATGTGTGCTATGTACTTTACCCTGCTCAGCAGCACTTTGAGTGTGAGAGCCAAAGCCTCTACTCCTCCATCTGAAATGAACTGTTCTCAGTTTGTGTGATGAGAATACAGAGGGAAACAGAGAGAAAGAGAGAGAGAGAGGACAAGCATTCTGCATAACTGCATACCGTAATAATTTAGAATGTGTGTGTGTGTGTGTGTGTGTGTGTGTGTGTGTGTGTGTGTGCGTGTGTGTGTGTGTGTGTGTGTGTGTGTGTGTGTGTGTCTACGTCTGTGTCTGTGCTTGTGTCTCTATGCATGTTCAAGTGAGCATACACACACGTGTGTGAAAGAGCACAGTGGAGGAGTGAGGAAGTATTTTACAGTCATTCCCTATAGTATCTGTGTATGTGTGTGTGCCTGTGAGTGTGTGTATGTGTTTTCTGGGTTATTTCCCAGGCTGGCTGATTTGATTTGATATTGGAGGGCTTGTGCTGCGTGAGTGGAGTGCTTGCGGGAGGATGTGGCTTTAATGAGTGCAGGTCGGCCCTGGAAAGCTGCTCCTGATGTGTCTTCTCAGCACAGATAATGAGGCCTGGGTTTGCTCCAGTCCCAAGGCAGGACAAAACTGCCTGCAAAACCTGGAGAGGAACCAGAACAGGCAGCACTCCCATACTCCCTCTCTACCACTTTTATTTAACACAGTGACTCCATAGCCATGCAGGAGTGGAGTGGAAGATGTGATATGTAAATATAGTTTGACTTGATAAGGGTTATGATTTCTGAATATAGCTGAGGTGCAATGGATTTGCTGAGGTTAAGTGTCTGTTCTCAAAGGGCTAAGCTATATCATGTGTACTTGAATTCTATAGCTGTTTTAGCATGATTATTTTATTCAAAGTATTGATCTAAGAAGTGTGCTATACCAAAAAAAAAGGCTTTTGTGGAGAAATGTAAATTGATAGATGAAATGAGACGTTTTGAACAGAAAGGAAGGACAAATGATCAGATTTTGTCATCCTGTTAGGAATGTTCTCCTAAGAGAAGAGACTCACACCAGGACAATGGAATAAACTGCCGTCAACCACCCTTAATTCATTATGCAAATGTGGAATCCTATGACACATCCACTCAGACCACGTAGGAAAAACCTCAACGGTTTTCAAATCCACTGCCGCTGCTGGCAGAAGTTTAATTACATTACAGATAAGATACATGACACAGCAAAACAACAGAGCTGATCAAAGAATTCGTTGACTTTCTACCATGGTGCGAATGATATGTGGTACATGAATACAAGACATGCACAACTGTTCTCGAGCCATTCATGTCATACATTAGTCACATGTTTTGGTTACATTCATGAAGACTGTGGTATGTGTGCACAATAGACAATCATCCAGAGAGAGAGAGAGACAGGGACAGAGAGAGAGAGAGAGAAATAAATTGCAGACATGCAGAAATACATTTATTTGTGCCTACGAGATAGACAGATGCACTAACCCAGAAGTGACTTCGCTATCCCTGAACAGAGCTGAATAGAATAAGTTTTATGTAATTCTATAATGATAAAACAATCACTGGAAACTCTCCAGTCCTACCAGTGCAAACACACCCAATGAAATACGTTATGCCCAATGCATGGAGCTAACAATGTAATCCACTTTTACTCTGACTAAGTTACTTCTAAATTTGGACTGCAGCGACAGAGCTGGTAATGATCTATGTATGAGAGAGCAGCTGAGATAGCATTTTAGCATTGTCCAGCCCAGTCAAGCATTTACTGCATCTCTGTCTTACCTGTACAATCTATACAACATCAGTTTTAAAGCAGAGAACATTTTAGATTTATCCAAAAGACAACAAATACAACGCTCCACTTCACAAATACTTTTAGGTTTTGAAAAACAGAACGTGAAGATGTGTTTTTAAACCTGCTTTCCATTCCCTCATTCTCTCCCTTTTCCTGTCTGCCTATTCATCTGGGATCGTTTATATGGTGAAAATGGTCCTTTCCTTTCAAACCAGTTCTTTATTACCTCATGGCTGTAGGTCACTTCAAACAGCAGCGTGAATCTGGCCTTAAAGTACTTGCTGTGGGAGTTGCAAAATAAGACCAATGTGAAGGAAATTGTGAATGGAGTGTGGGTAGTCTTTTATTAAAACTGGAGAAAAACTGCTTCGTGGAACATTTTGTATGGTCTTTACAACCATACTCAGAATACCTACACTCAGAAAGCTTCCCTGCTGTTTTCTCTTTGCACAAAAAACCATCTGTTTAGGAACACTGGAAGTCATAATGTGTTAAATGCTCATTTTCTGTGTGTGTATTTGATGTAGTGGTGAAATACGTGCAGACATATTTAACCACGTCTCTCTAATGTTTGTGTTTGTGGGGAAAAATGTAATCTGTCACACAAGGTTGGTGCGGAAGGGGGGGGGGCGGTGTGGGGTGCACTGGAAAGATGCACGCATGACATTAGAAAGTCTGTAATTTGAAGTGCGCCTGTCTCGTTGCAATTCATGTTCACATAACAAATCACATTCATATTTTATAAGTATTGCTGTGGAGTCATTATGGCGTGCTGTAATTCATAACCGATACAGAGAATTCACAAGGCCTGTGGGTTTGAGCGAATAGGAGAAAAGCTGTTCCTGATACCACTCTTGAGGTTCACATAAACACATCACTCATAACATATTGCATGAGTTAATGAGAGATTGGATGTTTTGTCTGTCTCTCAGTTTATGGTTAAAATAAGGACTGACACTGTCTTTTACTCATTCATTTCATTCCCTTACATAAGTGTGTCATAAACTCTGGCCGCCTTTTCCCCCTCATCACCATGGCCTCTCTCCCTACAAGAGTGATTAAAACTGTACTGTAAATATCAACATACAAAAACATTTGTGACCTTTAAGATTTTGGCTCTCTAAATAGTTAAGGATCTGAAAGCAAACACTTTTGCAGAACATATTTGTCATCACTAGGGGGCAGTGTATGCAAACCATAACACCTGAAAAATATATAACGTGTAGGGGCTTATTTAGTGAAAACAGTACTGCATAACTGTGTTATTGTTCTCATCACTTACTATGTATCTTCTTGAAATTCATAATTTGAAATTCATAAGAGCTTAAATGACCCGCCATCAGATTTGCTCAGAGCGCACAGAAATAAATTAAATTAATAACTGTTTATAGTTTGCAAACAGATTTTAATGTTTGTACAATTTTCATGCCATTGCGAATTAATAACTTAAGTAGTTCTCAGAACTATAACAATATAGTAATTATTATTATGTATTATTACTATTATTATTATTATTATTATTATTATTAATAATAATAATAATAATAATAATAATAATAATAATAATAATAATAATAATAATAATAATAATGAAATATATTTTTAGTCAAACTTAGCAAAAATATTCAGACATGATCAGTGGCTCCAGTTTCAAGAGGCCAGAGATTATTTCAGATCTCACTGAAAAGAATTTATTTGAAAACTAAATAAACAAAATAAATAAAAATGAATCTGCAATGGACTGGCGACCTGTCCAGGGTGTTTCCCTGCCTTTCGCTCAGTGAGCGCTGGGATAGGCTCCCTGTGTCACAACCTGCACCTCCATTTTGGACTTTTAATTTGATATGTCTCTGTGCTCTTGTTCTGTGCCTGTCTCCGCCCCTCACCTGTTCCCATTTGTCTGATTATTACCTTGTTAATTTCTACCAATCCTGTGTTGCCCTGTTTTGTTCTCCTTCTATTTAAGTCCTAGTGTTTTGCCTTGTCTTTGTCTATCGTTGTTTGTGTTAGTTTGCACAACTGTTACGCTGCACCTTTTTGTTATTGGCTTTGCTTTTGTTTTGCACTTGTATTTTGATCTTCATTTTCAGTAAAGTCTTCCGTTTTTGTCACTTCAACCATCGTGTCTTGCACTTGGGTCCTGCACCACACCACCAGCCGTGACACCCTGCCACCCTAATTAGGACAAATGGTTTACAAAATAAATGATATGAATGAATAAAAATAAATAAAAATTTATTGGATGAAACAAATGAAACAAAATTTGGGAGTAGAGAGCTAAATTCAGTAGTCCTCCAGATTCTTCCTCAATATTATTTGTCATTTTGTCTCTGAAGAAGCCCTAACTGACTCCCATTACATAGACATGTCAGACTGTGATACTATTTGTCTTCCTTTAGTCGTCATTACAGAGACATGTCAGACTGTGATACTGTTTGTCTTCCTTTAGTCGTCATTACATAGACATGTCAGACTGTGATACTGTTTGTCTTCCTTTAGTCGTCATTACATAGACATGTCAGACTGTGATACTGTTTGTCTTCCTTTAGCTGTCATTACATAGACATGTCAGACTGTGATACCGTTTGTCTTCCTTTAGTCGTCATTACAGAGACATGTCAGACTGTGATACTGTTTGTCTTCCTTTAGCCGTCATTACATAGACATGTCAGACTGTGATACTGTTTGTCTTCCTTTAGTCGTCATTACAGAGACATGTCAGACTGTGATACTGTTTGTCTTCCTTTAGTCGTCATTACATAGACATGTCAGACTGTGGTACTGTTTGTCTTCCTTTAGCCGTCATTACATAGACATGTCAGACTGTGATACTGTTGGTCTTCCTTTAGTTATCAGCAGAGATCATTCCTGACCTTCAAAAAAAGATCATTTTGATGTCATGCAGTGTTTGTGGCTATAACTGGGTCTACGTGATGTATTTCACATACTCACCTCTATTTTTGCATGTTCCAGCTGTTCTCAGTTTGATTGTGTGTTTTGAAAAGTGATCAAGCTTTTCCAGTGCCTCCTCTCATTAGAAGAGTATAGACCCATATATAAATGCTACTTGTGAAGGCTAAATGAAACAGTATGAATAGTTGAGATAGGATAGAAAAAACAGTTGGTGACTTGTGAAAAACTGATGTAACTTGAGGTAAATGTCAATAGGTGGTGCTAGAGATGTATGCAGTTTTCCTGTACTGTGACAGTTTTTGAATTAACCTAATTTGTAGAAAACATTGTAAATACAGATGCTACTGGTGGGTGAGTGTGGAAGCTTAACTACATGCGTGTTCTCATTTTCTTAAGATAAACCTATTAAAATGGGTTTAAGATATAACACACACACACACACACACACACACACACACACACACATGTTTACGTGTACATTTTACATATGGATAAATGGATACAGCAGTACAGACTTTGACCTTTGAGGACTGTGGGATTCTATTACTTTCAGGAATATATCCTATAAGACATTTTGCAGATAATTCATTTTACTTTGAGTTGTTGAACAATGACCCCTTCACATTTGTGCCTTTTTTCCTCCGGGGGGGGGGGCTGATTTTTGTCACGAGCCATATTTGAGAGTGTTGTCAGTGTCCTGTGACGTTTTGTGGGGTTGGCCATAGAAGGGATTGATAAGAGGCCTAGAGAGTGTAGAGGAGAACGGAAAAAGGAGAGAAGAAAAGAAATGGAGGGGACTGATAGGTGCGTGTAGGCGGCCGGGGATAAATGAGGGTTGAAACACAGGTGTGGAGGAGTGATTAGGTTCCACAGGCAGATCAGCTCTTTTTCATGGCTGTGCTCTCTTCCTCCTTTCCGCTTGCGTGAAAGTTGTGAGGGCACCCTCTGGATTGCTTCACCGGCGGAGCATGCCGGACCCTGTTATCCAGCTATCCATCTGTGTTATTGATTTTTTTTTTTTTTTGGAGTTTCATCTTTCCCCCTCTCTTTGCTGGCTGTTCAGAGGAGAGATAGGGAGCTAGAGGAGAAGAGGGGGGGTAAGGGAGCAGAGATCTGAGAGAGAGCGCTTGTGGGGGGTGGGGAGGCAGGGTGGGGGGTGCCCGACCAAGCTGTATTCACACAGGACTGTGGATGAGTGGAGAGAGAGGCTCTTGAAGTTTGTATATAAATGTGTGTGTGTGTGTGTGTGTGTGTGTGTGTGAAATGTGTGTGTGTGTGTGTGTGTGTCTGTGTGTGTTGGTGCGTGCGTGTGTGCGCGCTTGTGTGTGTGTGTATGTGTGTGAGTGTGGTGTGTTTGTGCGCATGGACCTATGTGGATGGAATTGTGTGTGGATTCTCATCTATTCTCTCTCTCTCTCTCTCTCTCTCTCTCTCTCGCCTGTTCCTGCCTTCTCAAGGGACCCCCCCCCTTCCCCGCCCCTCCTTCTCCCCCCTCTCCAAGGCGCCCACACTGCACACACTCCTCGCGGCGCCCTCCCTCCTCCCTTATCCCTCTCTCCCTTCCTCTTCCCCTCCCTCTCCACCCCCTCACTCCCGCCTGCCTGCCGTCTCCTCTCCCAGGGGGCTTGCACAGCGCTGCCGGCTCACCCCTGATTTGCAGAGACTGGTCTAAGTGAGAAGCAATTAGTGTGGCGGGGCCATTAATGTATTCATGCTCCGTCCGACCCCCAGTTTGCCGAAGGAGAGCAGAGGTTTCTCCTAGACATAGACCAAAGGAGCCCTTTCCTCTCCTCTTCACATCAGCAGGTACATATGAAAGTGCAGAATCTTCCAAGCACCGCTCATATTAACTCTCATAGTCTTTGATTTTTATTAATGAGGTAATTGCTGATGCTTTGTTATACTCTGAACTGCTGTTGTATAAGAACAAAACGCATCAAATACTCTATACTCAACCCCTCTAACCCCAAAGAAAAAAAAATATACAGGCTTTAAGGAGAAGTATCTCAACTCTGAACAGATTCTAGAGATTGAGACTACCAGACATAGTCAAAGGGTTTCCTACAACCCCACACACAGTTTCCATTGCAGATAATTATCAGTACACAACAGACATGGAAATACAGTGGGAGGGGGATGTGGGAGGGTTCCCTCTGAAACCTGTGATGGTGATGATTTTGCGTGGGGGCTGTTCCAATTGCTGCCTCTGCTGCTCTGCTTCAATGAAACTGCCAACGTGATGCTATAGCTACGACTCATGAAAAGAAATTTTAAAAAATGCATCATAATACAACACAACACAACACAACACAACACAACACAACAAAGCAAGCACAACACAGCACAGTACAGCACAGCTTAATGCAGCAAAGCACAGCACAGGACAACACAACACAACACAACATAGTGAATTTGTACTCTTGGCTTTTCATAAACCAGGCCAGAGTTTCTTTTGGTTTTGAAGCTGCTGGGTGGTGGGGCAGAGGTGTTTGTTAATTAAAGATAGAGTAATTAGAGACAGTTCTTACAACAGCTTTTAGGAGCCTGATAAGGCGCTAATCCTCTGAAGTAAGGCAGGGATAGATGGAAGTAGTCCCTGGTGTAAGCTAGCCCACCCCAGTGCTGCCAGGCCGGAAGGGAAATCTCTCCTATTTAAAGACAAGGATTTGCCACGATGAAAATAAATAATAAATAAATAAATAAATAGAAACAGCAGGCATCACCAAGTAGGCCAAGCATCACTGAGGAACCTAAGAGGGGTGAGGTACTTTTCAGTAACCCTCTCAGCCCCCTGTTGTCTTAAAACTGTATGCTAATTTAGGTGGCAAAATGCTTGAGTTTCAAGGAGCTTCTGCTGGAGAAGAAATATCTTTGACTATCCTGGATACATGGCATGAATTAGGGATAGTTTTTTTACTGATCCAAATGTCAACATAATAAATGATTGATTCATGAATTAATGATGTGAATGTGATCACAATTGACTGTATGAGCTTGTTTTAGTAGATGCTTTTTTTTGACACCTTCAGATGTGATGTTCTCATTCTCTGTGGTAGCTGGAAGGAAAAGCCCTATTGTGAAAACAGGCAAAATTTTGTAATAGTAACACATGGCAGTTAGTTCCCATATGCTTCACTTTGGATAATCTATAATTCAGTGGCGGCAGATGTCGGTGTGAATGATTCATAAGTGTACTCAAGATTGCATTCTTCATGGTACATTGGTGTTACTGCCACCTTCCTGAATTTGATAATTCACCATGACTGGTAAACCCCCAAACTTATGTTTTTAGCACTATGATGGCCTTTGACACCAGTCCCTTTGCCTTATCCAAAATGTCCATTATAAAGCTAATTATATCAAGTTATTTGACCTCAGAAAGACAACACACTTCAATGTACAGCAAGCAGTCCTGTTCATTTGCAGGGGCCATTTTCTTGACTGTCCAATGAAATTAAACTGTTCACCATTAGACTTGTTGTAAGATGTTGTAAATATAACCAACAGTTTAGTTTAAGGTGGCATTTTGGAGTGAAACATTACAAAGAGGAGACTTCAGAAAGAGAACTCAGAGTCGGGTCAGACGTGATACGGGAAAACTGCTGCAGTGATTTGAGGAGCTGAGGGCCTGAGTGAAGGAGGGTTGAGGTCCTAATGTTCGGTAATTGGCCTGCGGCGACGGCGGCGACAGCGGCGGTGGGGATGGAGGCGACGGTGTCTGTATCCAGGTGCCTGCACACCTTGCTGTTTTTTTTTTTTTTTTCAAAAGCGTGCCTGCAGCGATGGTGGGGAGGGGGGGGGGTGCGTGGGGTGGGGTGGGGTGGGGTGGGGTATGAAGCATTCCTCAGCAGGGGGATAACGCAGCCGCCACTCTGCCCCAGCGCCAGCCATAAAGCAGCCGCCGCAATCTGACACCTCAGCAGCGGGAGAGAGCTCACGTGGTCTGCTAAAGACACACACACACACGCACACACACACACGCACGCACACACGCACACACGCGCGCACACACACACTCTGGGGAAAGATGAGACGGGGTTGCACATCAGCGCTGCCTCACAGTAAGCCTATCCGGGAGACGTGTCTGGGCTTGTGCGCTGTCGCTGTGCTTGCCTCACGCACGCTTGCATATGCTCACACATTTTTGGGGGGGTGGGGGGGGGCAAGGATTCTCAGCTCATAAACACAGCTATGAATGAACACTCTTAGTTACCATGAAAGAGTTCAGAAAACAGCGTCCTTTCCCAACCCTCTGTCCTCTTTGTCCCTCATCCCCCATCCAACCAAAGTTTAGAGAGGAAAGAAGCAGAGGCCTAGGACACTGCTGAACTTTAGAGGTGAGTGGGCTTGCTAGCTAGCTTGTTAACCACTGATCTTTGGGATGTACCATCCAAACTAAACTAATTCCTTTTAACACTCTTTGGGTGTAGTATTTAATGAGGAGGGTTGGAGTGTTGGTGTATGTGAGCTTTGGAATTAGGTGGCATTATGTTTGTTAAATTTTCAACAGTGAGTCAATCCCGAGATCAAACTTCATTTGAAGTCATTTTACCTTAAAATGAACATGTGTTTTTAATGAGTGGATTCAGCTTCATCACTGAGGTGTTAAAGAGTTCTTTGAAGGCTGTACGGAACGATTTAGAATAGCAGTCCTGAATCTTTACCTCACACAGCAATGTGCCCATCAATTTTCTATTCATTAAAAAATCCGTCTGGAAACAGCGAGTCTTAAAATAATGTTGAATAAATGGAAAAGAAGCAAGCTCTTTTGGAGTCTGTGGTCCATACACAATAAGACAGTGGAAATGCGTCAGTGTTTAAGGAGTAGAGGCTGCAGAATGGCCCCAGTCCCTGAAGAGGTTAGCCAGGTCACCGTGCACTGCCATGCCATGGAGATATATTGACAGGTTGAAACCTAGAGGCTCCTGCAGGTGAAGAACACTGCTTTAGGGGGGGAGAGCAGAAGTGTAGTCTTTCTGAGAGAAAGGGAGAGAGAGAGAGTGAGAGAGAGGGGGAGAGAGAGAGAGACACAGAGAGAGAGAGAGAGACACACAGAGAGAGGGAGAAGGAGAGGGAGAGAGAGAGAGAAACAGTGAGTGAGACAGATTGCTTATCTACTTAATATCTCTGATGTGAGCTCTCTGTGTCTGTGTTGAGTGTTTTAAGCAGGAACTGGGATGTTGGTGCTGGAGGTCTGGTGGTCTGGGTGAGGAGAGGACTCACTGGGCAGTGCTGTCAACTCATAGTGAGTTTTGCTGATAGTCTGATATGACTGACCATTGTATGATTCTGACACTATGTCCTCCTTAAATTTTCATTTGTCCAAATGTTCAAATGTTTTCTGTTCAAATGTTTTCTGTCTCATTTGAGGTAAAGGAAGACTAGGCCACTTGAGGGTGATTTTTTTTCTGTTGTATTGTGAGACCTGAGAAATATATCTAGACATACATTCAGGGTAAAAAAATAACCCTGTTGTGGAAACCTCAAAAAAGTAAAAACTCAAAAGGTCTGTAAGGTTACACTTCACTGAAAATGTTTTGAGGCAGTCACTAGCCTAACATTTTTTACTCACTTTAATGCATTCAGGTTTATAGTCTACTGTTTTTTTTTTTATTTTTTACTGGCATTATTTGGCAATCAGCTGCACTAAGAATGAATCCACTTGAATCTATGTAAATAAAGAGGAACAACCCGGCGTTTGTTTTTGGTTTTTCCTTTTCCCTCTCAGCTCTGTCAGTGTACAATGAACATCAAAAAATAGCATAACCAACACTTAAAAATTTGCATAACACAATTTTGACAAAACTCAAAATATTTAGTGAAGAATCCATACTGTAAACTTACACTTTTCTTCAAAGTTTCAATTTTGTCTCTGAATTGTTATGATAAAGAACATAAAGGATTGTTAATTAACCACTGTGATTCTAGAAGTTCCACAAAGTATTTTGAAGAAGCACAGCATTTCTTACAAACACCTACTACCATAATCAAAAGTCAGCATTAATGGAGAATCTTTGGTTGTCATTTGTGAAGAATATCCGATTTAGAATCCATATATAGAAACCAAAACTGCATCTCTGAGGGGGCAATGCACTGTACGAGAGTTTTTTTGTGTGGTTATACTTGTCTGACTCACTCCTAAATTAGAAGTGTGTCTTTTTTAGAAGAAAAGCAGTGGTTGTTATCAGCACTCAGAATTCAGCTGAGGGTCTGCCCGCCTCCCTCCTCCTGCGTAAGATTGGGGATGTATGTGGGACACGACAACAATGATTCAGAATTGCACCATTATTTTTTCCATTCACAAAAACCCTCTGAAGATGTGATTCGAGGACTCCTTGTTCTGTTTAAACACACCCCAAAATGCGTTGCCACACAAATGACACTAGATCTTCTGTAATCAAAAGCATCTCGCACAGCGAGTGGGAGTGTTGCAGGCAAACCCTTCTGTGGCCTACTCTCATTCTATATCTACACTCATGACATTTTCGCTTTTCGCTCATGTCTCTCCTCCTCGTTCTCACTTTCGTTACCCACAAGCACCAGTCGCAATGTGTGTGTGTGTGTGTGTGTGTGTGTGCGTGCGTGCGTGTGTGTGTGTGTGTGTGTGTGTGTATGTGTATGTGTGTGTGTGTCTGTGTGTGTATATGTGTGTGTATATGTGTGTGTCTGCCCACCAACAGCAGGGTTTCCCTTCAGCGTGTGTGTGTGGGCTCACTCATATCTGAGTAGACGTTCCACTCTCCGCATTTTCAAGGGCTCACACATTTCCACTCCTTATCGCTTTGGTAACTCTTTATTCAAAAGACACGATTGCTTAATGACAACCGTTCTCTTTGCTACATTTCCAAACAGCAAAGCTGGTAAACTGACTTGCCAGTTTGTCACAGTTGAACTACGCTGATTTTAGTGTGACATAACAATGCCGCAATTCGCCTTAACCACCACAGACATATCACCTCACTATGGTAACAGCTGTTACAGAGTGTACCCAGTTTATGACATATTTTGTTACAGCATCAAATCCAGTATTTTATATGAAAATTCATGAAGCGGTCATTTATTGAGTGGTTTCTGATATTGCTTCACTGGTAGATTTAACATTCATAAAAAGAAAATAAAGATACTACTTCCACACAAAACAATAACCCAGATAAAAAGCACAAACAAACAGAAAACAGCACTGCTGTTTTTATCACGGTAAATGTGTACGTTTAAAGCTTTTGGATCCATGTTTCAAAAGCAAATACGTTTATGAAAAAATAATACTTTTTATAAAACTATGCTCTGTTTCTTAGTCTATTATTAAAACTGTATCAAACCCATCCCTTTCCAGTACCTCTGTGTATGAAAAACAGCTCATGCAAATGCAGATGACATTAGAGTGAGTTCTGTGAGGATGTCTGCGCATGTGTATATTTGTGTGTTTTCTCTCCTCTCTTCAGTGTGGTGTTTGACTTGTGCAGGAAGCGCGTCACGCCGCTAACTGGAAGCAGATGTCAGAGGCCGCTGGGGATTGTCACAATGGAACATGCTTGTCAAAGGGAAACTTTCCTCTCCTCCTCTCTCTCTCTCTCTCTCTCTCTCTCTCTCTCTCTCTCTGCAGCACTATCAAAGCCATCGCCTGTTTGGGTGCTGATTGATCGCCAGAGTCGCTACCTCTGTAGGTGCAGAGAGAGAGAGAGAGAGAGAGAGAGAGAGAGAGAGAGAGAGAGAGACAGGGTAAGAGAAAGAGAATGAGAGAGACCAGAAGTATGTTGCCTTGGAAACTGTGGGACTCAAAAAAAAAAAAAAGAAAAAGAAAATAAGAAAACCTCACTGTGGTGGTTAGCCTCACTCTCTGATGGGTCACGGGCACTCTCCACCTGACACGTTATCTTAATTATTTATTGTTTTAATTTGTAGACTCACCAGGCAGGAGCACATTCACAGATGTGTGTGTGTGTGTTTGTGTGTGTGTGTGCGCGCGTGCGTGTGTGTGTGTGTGGGTGCGTGCGTGCGTGCGTGCATGTGGGTGCGTGCGCGCGCATGTACATGTGTGTGGGTGTGTGTGTGTGTGTGTAGGTCTGAGTGGAAGAGAGAGCCAGAGAGAATAAGACTGATGGACTAGAAGAGAAATTTTCAAAACTGCTTCCCTTATATTGATATTAACAATGGTCAGATGGTCAGATCAATGTCCAAAGAGAAAACCCCTTTTTTTTTGTGGAGACCACAGTTTCTTCTCTGCCCTCTTTTCCGCCACACAATCACAGGACGAAAGGCAGACTTGTTCAGCACCTGTCTCGCCCTCTACCCCCCCCCCCCCCCGTTTCTCTCTCTCTTTCTCTCTCTCTCTCTCTCTCTCTCTCTCTCTTTCTCTCTCTCTCTCTTTCTCTCTCTCTCTCTCTCTCTCTCTCCTTCTCTGAGTTGGTCTCTGCTTCCTCCGCGCCCTGAGGCACAGCCCGCCCCCCTCTATGCTTCACTGCGTCTGCTGCAGCCCTCCACTGGGCACACTGCCAAGTGTAAGTGTGCCCCCAGCTTTGCCCAGACTGCCAGCCTGTCTATTCGCTACCAATTTGGTGTCCAGAATGCCCACATGTATTTTCCCAGAATAGAGGCCACCAGAGAGATTTTCATTTTGGGACTAGCACATGCACTGTCGGTGTATGAATATGTAAATATTTCTGATTGCTTAGATTTCAGGTGGTGTGAGAGGAATTGTTTGTGTTTGAATGAATGGTATAATTTTGCCCTGAATAAACTGCTTCAAAACAGGGATATAAGGCACACAGACTTAGCCTGAGGCTGAGGAGTCAGCATAACTACCACCGCTACTATTACTACTACTACTGCTACTACTACTGCTACTACTACTACTGATATAATAATCCATTTATTATTGGTATTATTGTTGTTGTTGTTAAATATTGTTTAATGTTTAGATGTGTTGATTGAGTATTGTGGAGCCCTATGAAAGGAAATAAAACTCTGAGAGATGGAGTGCTCCTGTTATCAGAGCCCTGGCTCCCCTCTGTACAAACCATGCTGCACGTCTCCCTGCCCCCCACAGATCTATTGGCAGTACGTCCTGTGTGTCCCCCCAGATCAATACCCGTCCTCCCAGCCTGAGTCAGGCCTGACCCCGGTGTGACCACACACTATGTGCTGGCTAGGCCTGCTGCGTAGCTGGGTTTGGTGGACTCTGTAATTTGCCACTGAATACTAATTAATGTATCAAGCTATCTGGGTCTCTACGGAAACAGAAATAGTCTAAAAGTCTGTCATCATATCAAGGTCATAGCAAGGTCAACTCTCCTGAGTTCCTGAATCAGGACAAACCGGATGGGAAACATGCTGGAAAATATCAAGCCAATTCTTGTGATTCATGGTCAAATTATTCTTTTCTTGATGAAGCTAGAGGATAGAAACTGTCTTGGCAATTGTGATATTGTGCCACATTTTAGACAGGCTTATGCGTCATGCATATATATATATTATTTCTTGGGGTTCAGCAATCAGTTCATTGCTCCCAAAGCTGGCTGTAAAAGAGTGTGTGTTTTCCACAGAGGAAGCAGCAGTTGTTAGCCATTTTTAACAGTCTACTTGTGAGAGTGTGTTTGTGTCTGTGCATGCATGTTTGTGTGTGTATTCAAAAAAAGAGGAGGGATGATTTGGTGAGTTGGACCCTGCTGGTACCATGCTGCAGGCTCAGGGTGTGAGTTGCCATCAGTGATAATTGAACTCTGCCAGTGAGGTAAGGATAGAGCACGACGGTTGGTGAATGAGAGCAAGAAAGAAAGAAAGAAAGAGAAAGGAAGAAAGACAGTAAAAACATTAGTGAGGTGGAAGTTCCCCTGGGGTTTGGGTCCCTGTCTGTCTTTTTTCTCTTGGTTTAAATATCTAGCCTGGTGCTTGAGGGAGTCCGCTGTCTTATCTGCTGATAATTGGGTTCTGCAATTACAAAGCACACTTATAAACTACAGACCCACAAAAGAAAAAGGAACACCCGCAAAATCATCCGTTTGTGGCCTCAAAAAATAAACTGGGATTTTACATCCAAAACATCTATTTTAGAGTCCATGCGGTTCTATATTACTCATCTGTCCTGTTCAACACTGCTGGAGAGGAACTGATGGAAAGCCATTGAAAAAGGAAAAAAGGCTGTCAGTAAACTCATGTGCAATCTCAGACATGCAGTCAGGAAATGAACATTTATGTCTGACCATATTCTGAGGGGTGTGTGTGTGTGTGTGTGTGTGTGTGTGGTGTGGACCAAATGTCCCCGTGATGAAGTAAATATCTGACAAGTGGTGGTTTTATGGGGACATGTGCTGGTCCCCACAACTTTAAATGTTTTTTTGCCCAAAAGATATTGCTGTTCTTTGTAAAACAAAAAGTGCCAAAACATTTCCTTGGTCAGGATTAAAGTTGGGGTTAGGGTTTGGTTATTATTACAGTAAAGTTGGTGTGGGAATTTCCCACTAAGATATGAATACAAACATGTGTGTACGTGTGTGTGTGTATGCGCGCGTGCGCGTGTGTATTAGTAAGGTTCGTTCATGTCTAGTTATTTTACAGAGAGCCACACCAATATCAAATGCATACCTTTTCAGTACCAGCTATAGGCCTATTATTTCACTGGATCACAGTGCTCTCTCCAGGCAGACTGACCCTTAGGAATCAAGCTTTTCTGGGGTAGAAGAAGAAGAAGAAGAAGAAGAAGAAGAAGAAGTACAGTGTGTCACACACACTGACCAGTGAGCAGTGAAATGCAGCATCTGCATTTAACCCAGTGAGCACACATACACTAGAGCAGTGAGCAGTACTGGCATATCATAACCTGTTCCAGCCCTGATGTTCCTCTGAGTTGCTTTGAAGGCCTAGAATATCAAATAGGCATGTTTAAACAACACTTTTACAGAAAAGAAAAAAAAACTGGCACAGAGAAACAAGCAGCTGAAATTAGGCCGGTAGAGTACACTGTGATCTGTAGGCATTGAGAACTTGAGAAGGTGTGAATCAGGTTATATGTGGAGGGCTGTGGGTTGTGGGGGTTCTAAGTGGTTTTCAGGCTGTGTCAGTCGCTAACACCGTATCGTGAGTGCTGCGACAGTGGTCACAGAGAAAGTGAAGGGACAGAAAGGGCGTGAGTGAAGAACAGTGCTGGTTAAGAGGATTGAAGTCAGGGGCCCTTAAGCCTATAGATACTTCTGACATGACAGCCCCCTGGATGACTGGTCAGTGTGGTGAGGAGGATATGAAAGAGAGGCCTGTTGACAGAGGATTGTATGGTTTTCAACCATCCATACTGTGCCAGCATTTTAGGAGAATTGTTTAGGAAGACTGTTGTCTTTCTGTTGTGCCCCCCATTTACTTGTGTCACATGTGCTCCTGAATTAGAGTTAAACTGAGTTAGATTGCCAGAGACTGGTGCCGTTAAACAGTAAACACAGGTGTTCTCTGCAGCTTCTCCACAATAAAAACCCCAAATCAGTCCTTTTTGGTTTCATGGGGAAAAAATGCTAAGGAGGCTGTGGTGATCAGAGAATGTGGTCTTCTGAGAGGAAGTTCTTTCACTGGGTGCAGTCATCTTCTGCCACTCACAACTCGGTCACATTTAGTTTCAGTAGCAACCTCTTATCAGCATACGTGTCAGTTTTAACATTTGCCTTATCGTTTTAAATCATAGATTCAATCTTTCTCAAAGATCATTTAGGCTGACTAGTGTTTACTTTGTTTTGTTTTTGATGTTTGAAATTGAGTGGGTATATAAGTGCGCTGCAAGCCATCCAAGCAAAAACAGTTTTACATATTCTGTCTTAAAGACCAATGCCAATATACACATTGCTTCGTCCTGCCTCTCATGAGAACCAATGAAAACAGCATAAACAAGGTCATGCACCACTCAAAAAATAAACAAAAAACAACAAAGGAACCAAACTTTGCACACTGACCAGAAACAGGTTATCTTTAACCCATCTGACATTTATTGGAAATCTGCAGCAGCCAGCACTCTTAATGGCACAGTTTAATAAATGAGGTTTTAAGAATGGTTTATGACATTGCAGATGAAAAATACAAAACACTGAAAATCCAGGAATATGATCGAAAAACTTTCTGAGAGGGCCATCAATACCAAGCTAAGGGCTAATTATGGGCCTCTATGTTAACAAGAGTGAAGTTCCTCATTAACACTTTCAAACACTATCAAAACATATCCCAGATCATTTGAGAAGGCAAAAAGTGCTTGCCTGAGTTTGACGCTTCCTGTACATACAAACCATGGAAAACCAGGAGTACCAGTATGGGATCAGTATGGGATAAGGTACTAGATATCAGGTATAAGAGGAAGAACAAAGGAAGAGAATATAAACAAGAGTTATTCTCAACTAGCGAAAGTTCTCGAGGATACACAGGTTAGCTCCTCTGTCCTGTAAAAGTACATCTTACAGCAAGATATAAAGTATGATAATACACTAGAATCACTCACACAACCCATCCATGTGTGGCTCCTTAAATTCGCTGTGGCTGTGCTTCACACAGATACATACAGACCTTGTGATAGATAACCCTGCATGCATTTTCTCTGCTTCGTTTTCCGTGACCACCAAGACTTTGGTCAATAGCAATTGCAGCGTTCGTCCGCGAGCAGACAAATTCATTTCAATTACAATTACCTTAGTGCCGACATTGATTTATGGCATTGTTTTCTTTCCTACGCCGTCCCCATTCCCATTAATCACTACATGCCTGCCCCTATGATCGACACTTCATCTGCCTGCCAAGTCCAATCGCGTCGCCAAGCATTCCTGAGCCGTGCCCCCTGCTCGGGACTCCAAAGACTGCAGGGAATATTACTGTCCTTAATTTACACTCCATCTTCCTACATTTAAACCAAACAGTGCAAAGTTGTGGGAAAGCTCACAAAACACTTTGCAACCTCTTTATTTTGTTTTATTTTGAAGTGAGGACAATCTAATCATCAGTGGAATAAATCTGTCTTCAGAGAGTGACATATTCTAAGCTTTGGTAAAAATGGATAGGTAATCCACATACATCTGGGAAGTTGACTCATTTTATGATAATATTTGTACATGCTGTCTTTGAGGGATTTATGAATAAATGGCACTAAATGATTTACTCTTTTATGTTGCTTCTCACAGAAACAACAGAATAATCCATCTACAGTCTGAGTCAAAGGAGAAATTACTGAAACTGTGCTAGAGTCCTCCTTTGACGCTATTTGGTATACATGCAGGGGGTTTCCTGTCCACTCATATACAACCATTACTACAACATCCCAACCAATAACCACTCAGCTGATGTGATGAATAAAAAAGTTAATCTACATTTACAAGCTTTTGGCCATGTTCAGGGATTCATAAATAGAACTTGCGATTTGGAGGCTTGAACTACTAGTTCCAAGTCCTTCCCTTCCCTAATTCACCATACGGTCAGTTTAACACAAACAGCACCTATTTTAGTTTGTCTGGAAACATTAAGGGCTTGTAAGGTCTTCCTCCTTCATGCTGCGCACCGAGTCACCAGACATTTTCTAAATTTGAGAGGAGGACCAAGAACAGGCAAGCCCATGGTGCCGGCACTACGTCAAATGAAGTGCGGAGGCCACTCCTCAGGGCTTTAGCAACCACTGGTCCCGCTGTGCTTTCCCACTGCTGTGCTGTCTTGAATGTCACGTGGAAAAAGCCCACACACTCAACGGTACTCCTACAATTTGGAGAAGACTCGGGATTCAAGACTCCTGTAAAAACAAGCTGCCGTGGTCTTGTCTGGACAGACTAAACATCTGTTTGGACAACATTCTGGTTGTGTGTGTTTTTGGATGTTGGGAATTGGTGCAGATGAATATGGGTTCTATCCTGTTTGTCATGAAAAGAAAATCTACAGGTACAGTTTTGTCTTAGGAAACCAAATGTAAGAGCATACCTCTTGAAAAAGAGTGAGTGAACAGATTCACACAATTTCAGAAATTCCCACGCCATTAAGCGTGATCCAGGAATGAAAATATTACTTAACTAATTTCAAGTGACCAAAGTAGCCTTTGTCCCCATTCAGAGTTCACCGAGAAAACCGAGAATGCTTTCTGTGGATTGGAGTGTTTGAAGTCTTTGGATTCACCTCAATTACAAAGTTCACGTGTAAACATAGAGAGGAATTTTCAGCTGGAAACATCTGTCATCAGGCTTTCCAGGTTGCCTTTCCCTTCCAATGTATTGCTTCCTTTGCCGGTTAAAGGTAAAAAAGTATTTCCAGGGAATCCTGTGCTTAAAACAACTGGTCTGTCTGGATCTGCTAGAGACTTTGTGAAGCATCTGCATTTCTGTTCTGATATAACTCAACACTTCCATCATCTCCAGTACTAAAGATTATCTCAGGTGTGTATAAATCTAGAGCTTGGACACTGCATAACCTCTAAGGACTGAGCTTTTGTTTGAAAATGCATTCTGTATTTGCCATTCATTCTAATCACATTTCCATACTCTTGATAGTAGATTGCCCATTTGACCACTGTCCTCTTTCACTGTAACAGGCGGCAGCACATCCACTGGCTGCTGATGGGAAGTGTTTGTTTCACACCCATGGGAGACCAAGGCCGGACACTATCAAACTGTGGGAGTAACAGACTAAGAGGCAGGTGGAGCTAATTAATTTGTTTTTGTCTTTGGGGGCCAGTTTTGCCATGTTTTTAGTCTACTCAGGTATCGAAGACCACATCTACATTCTGTTGTAAGTTGATCTACGTTTGAATTGCGTGATTAAGAGACATTTTTTTGCTGATGATACAGTGTATCTGAAGCATTAATTGAATATTAGTCTTAATGGGGTTTTTATTAGATAATTTCAGAGGATCTGTTTTGAGTGTGGCCACTTGTAAGATTCTCCTGGGGCTGTGATCTAGATTTTCTATATAGCTTATCAAATAAGATATAATGACATGATTATGGAAAACTGGCTTAATTCCTCAGAACTCTTTGAACCAGTTCATTCTTGCAAAACAACAAATATCCGTACAGAGTGTACAATATCTCATGCGCTCATCTCTGCATAAGATTATGGTTTTTGGTTTTTTGGCCCATGCCTTTGATATACAACTCACAAACAGACACAAAAAAAAACTCTGCCACCCCTCTGTACCTGAGGTCCACCATGGAGCCAGCAGTGGGCCAGGTGTGAGGGTACTACGCCTGGTTCATTCAGAGTTGTATTGGGTTTTCTCCAGGAAGTGCAGCTCCCCCGGAGCACCGGTCAGATGAAAGGCACAGTGCAACATCGATCGAACTGTGGAGGGGGGAGGGATGGAGCATGGTGAGAGCGATGCAGAGCTGCCAGAGAATGCGAAAGAGAATGAGACTGAGGGTGGCCAAGGAGCACAGAGTGCAGTGGTGGGGGTGGGGGGGCAGTTCGAGTGTTAGGGTGAGGGGAGGGTGGTGGTAAGTGCTGTCCAGTTACACCCTATCTCACTCCACTAGGCCTTCACACTAATCTGTGTGAAGTGTGCAGTGTAATGTTCTTGATGAGGGTTGTCAGGCCAACGCACTGTGCTTTAAGGTCAAGGAAAAAGCTGACCTTCAAGGATGTTATGCCCACACACACACACACACACACACACACACACAAAGTCATCTACAGTATTCCATGGCAGTTCGTACTTTAGAGGACAGTGGTCAAATTTATCTTTTGGGTGAATGAACTGAACTGAATCACATCCATGTAACAATGTGTTGCTTTTACTTACCATTGTGTTGCAGAAGCTTTGCCTCTCTTTGTATTTTCTTTTCACCATTTATTTCTGATGTATCCATGAGCCAATGAGAGCTGTGATCCCATAATTGATGAATAAATGAATGCATAACTGACCATCTACTAGCCAGCAACCAGTTTGAAACCGGGTGGTGAGGGACTCACCAGGATTCAATGAATGAATTGGTGAAGTGTTTTTGAAATCGCAGGTTCTACATTTATTAACCTTTCATGTATTCTCAAGAATACATAATCCTGAGCTAACATATACAGAGTTGACACAAATGTGTGCACATTTTAAATGGACTTGTCTATGCCTCTTACCCTATGACCCTTCATTTGAACTGAAAGCACAAAGGATCAAACTATGGTGAATTTAAGGGTTTTCTTATAGCATGAGTTGGATTTGTCTTTTTATTCTCTGTGCATTTTTGTTTACTGCTCTGATATCAAACCTGTTCTGTTTACTGACTCTGTCAGAGTGAAAGATCACGTCATAGGAGTTAGCTCATTTCTTCACAGGATTAAACAGAGGAAAACACATCTTTTATGCGTCGTAATGTATACTAGCATGACAACTTATGCACCCCCACGTTAAGTCCATGGTAACTGCTGTTACGGATGTTGTTGGCTCCACCAACACTCCTATTCAAAGGTTTCGGATCAAGCAGCATGACAGGATACCAACTCTCAGGTGATGCATGCATCCATGAATGCTCATCCGTTTGTCATGCTGGACAAGTGTGACGTATGTATTTGAAGCATAGAACTAATATTATGGAGATTAGAAAGCATACATTCTCTCCCCACCTACTGGCCAGCAACCAGTTCCTGAAGTGAAAATGGTGGTAATGAATGAATCAGCACATGAATGAGTTGCACATGTCCATTTTTGGAATGTCATTGATTGCAGCAACCTGATTTACAGCTTTATTACTACCTATCTGTGATGAACTGAAAGACTATTTGAGAGCAACGCAGTCAGTATGGTGCTGTGTGATAACTATCAGATGTTAATAGGGGCAAAAACATCAATAAACACTTTACATACTGTTACTAATTACATAATAATGGAAGTTCAACCCATGACATGGGCATTAGGCTCTGAAAGGAGTGACCAAGTCAGACAGCAGTACAGCTCATCTTATTAATTTAGCATATTGTCAGGGACCAGCAAACAAATCCATGTAATATTTATTTTGTGTGTACTGTACAAAATGACCATGTACCCATAGAAAAAACAGTTGTATATCAAATTTCTTGCTGTGAAGACACTTTTTTGCTGCCTAAGGAGTCAAAAGTGGATAAGGTATAAGCAAAAAATCTGGATAAATCAAAATATACGGCATTCCTCTGAACAATGAATCAGTAAAAGTGAAGGAATCGGTTGGTGAAGGAATCTTTCCATTAAACTCAAGCAATAGTCCCCTACTTGATTTGAAAGCTAGAGCAGACTTTTCACAGGCCTGGAGGGAGTGGCAAAGCAGGTCGTTAGACACATCCTGCTATGACTGTTAATTTTTTGCAGGTTGTGATTTGGTTACATGACAGTAGTGTTCCTAATGTGTGTTCAAAACCCTATAGAGTTTTAGAGTTTTAATCTGCTTAAAAAATAGATAGATAGATAGATAGATAGATAGATAGATAGATAGATAGATAGATAGATAGACAGACAGATAGATAGATAGATAGATAGATAGATAGATAGATAGATAGATAGATAGATAGATAGATAGGTGCATACACACACATACATACATACATACAAGACACTTTGGCATTTTCAACAAAACAAGAGTAAATCATTTTGTTATTTTAACACAGATGTGTTCCATAAATTGTAGCTGGCAATATCAGGGGCAATTATGACTTACGGACTACCATTTTCTAGATATGCAGACATTTTACATGGCAAGAAACAATAGCCAACTTATAACAGGTCAGTGATCCATCTGAAACTGCTAGGGCTTGCTACTTCAAATCAGAGAGAAGCATTTTTATTATTTGCCCAACTTGCCAGTGAAAACTGTCTTCTGTAACTTGCTAAAGGTGCAATTTTGATGTTTGAAATATTGTAAAAATGCAGAATAGGGCAAATTAGGAGATATTTTTGGAGGATAATCCTTACAGTGTCATTTCTGAAACAGAAACTGTGCCGTGAGTTGGGCACTAACACATTACCAAGTCATGACTCATGTTTTCAGTTGGTCTTTGTAATTTGTCATGATCATTGAATTGCTGGGTCATCTAAAAATAAGAAAAGTCAGTTAAATTAATTTGAATTTTGATATGGGAAAGCTTAGCCTATTCTGTATTCCCTGTTCTAAGGGAAACACACACAGAAAAGACTTTACCCTTCAAGTGCATTAAAGATAGAAACCACTGGTCCACCAGACTCCAGCTCTTTAACAGAAAAATAATCCTTCATTTTTATCTGTTACAAGGATCCAAAGATCTGCATTGTGCGGGCCTACAAGACCAAACCAAAAACTAAAAATAAAATAAAAAAAAGTGTGAAAGAAATAGCTGACTTACATGCATCATTATTCAGATTTTTTCACTAGTGGTTTTCAGTCCGTATGTCTTGAAATTTCATCTCCTTTGAAGGCGATTTAGGGCGTGACCGGCCGATGGAGACAATGTGCCCCGGGGGACAGATCGGCCGAGGCGGCACGCTAATTGAAACGTGTCGGCGACTCATCGACGTCTTGGCTCTGGTTTCAGGGCTATTTCAAACCACAATGCTGTTTGCTGGTTTCACATCACACAGGAGAAAAATCAATATGGTCAGTGGTATGGAATTATTCTTTGCAAGCGCATATAACTCCCACCGTCACTGGTAGATGCTGATGCCGTTTTTATGTTAAAAACGCAAATCATACTGAAATGAATATGAGTTACAACGTTTCACGTGTATGTTAATTTTAACTATTCTTGGTAGTCTAGAATGAAATCAAGTAATTTTAAGCACTAGGACCAATAGTAATGCTGCATTAGCGCACACAAAGACGAAATAAGAGGGAGTTCATGTGTTTTTCTTGAATTTGCCCCTACTTTAAGGCATCAGCGGCATGCGTTGCTCGTGGGCCAATATGAACTATCTGAAATAGATTGCCGGACAGATAAGGAATAATTTACGTTCCCGTAACTACCTTGGACAAAGATAGCGAGTTACTGGTGCCGATAACTCCCACACACACAGGGAAGCTATCTTTAACTGCAAACCGTAATACACCAGGGGTAGCTGTTGAAACTTTGCATGCGAGTGGCTTCCATGAGCTAGTCTATTTTAACCGTGATCTCTCATGGTAGCAGACTGTGCTAGTACACTATTTCAAATTTGAATTAACCGAGAGAAAACCGAAACTCTGGATGATCAAAATGGGTGACCATAGCAATTAATGTAATGTATGTATGATTAATGTATGATTATCAAATTAGGATGTTTTTCGCATTGGCGTGTGTGTGTGTATGTGTGTGTGTGTGTGTGTGTGTGAGAGAGAGAGAGAGAGAGAGAGCGCGTGCGCTAGTGAAAGGAAAGTATCTGAGGAGAGCGCAAGAGGGTCGGGTGTCGTGTCTTCGATCGGCGCTGCGATGACAGACACAGACGCTAGTCTAAAATCAGTATCCTCCTGGGCTGCCTGCCCGTCCGTCCTACAAGGAAATAAATCCCATGTGGACGAGCCGGCATTTGAGATCAGAGACAGCAGCCTGGCCCTTCAGATCTCCCGACCGAGGCGGAGGGCGCCGGCACAACAACACAAACCCGATGAAGCTAGTCAGGTCTTAGGTTAGGTTACACAGGATCATAACTCCAGCACAGCAGAAACTACGAAGAGGTTTTTGTTTTTAAGTGAGGACGAACAAGCTGTAAAACGGATAAAATTACGTTAGATAGACAGTTAACCTATGAGAAAGAGTTGTTTTGGAGTAGTTGGCCGGAGGAAACTCGACCCTTTTATGCAGATTGCAGACACCTGCCATTGGTTTAATGTTCCGCACACGTTAAATATCATGGTATGAAGTGGATCACTAAATTAAAATTAAATGACAGAGCATACTCTCTATGTGCTCACTTATTTACCATATTATTAATACCGTGTAATGTCATTCAGTAATAATGTGGGATAGTCAACAGGTCGATTTGGATCATAATTTTTCAATGTTATCGACACAATGATTTTTCTTATTTGCGCCATTTGTATAACCAATCAGTGTATCAGGTTTTAATCGTTAAAATTAAATATATTCTCCATTTTATAATTCTCTTGTGATTATGTAAAACGCCTAAAGAGGAAATTCTAGCTTTTCCACTAAAGAGTTAATTACTCCCGCTGTGTCTCTGAGTGTCTGGATGTCGATTGGGGGAAACGACGGAGAGAAAGACGCCGCTTTTTCCAATAAGGGTAGGCCCATATATTTTGCAGCTCATGTCTGAAAGGCTGGCTCCAAGCACTAGGGGTGGGCTCTCGCTCTCTGATGGTTTTCCAGTGAGTATTTGTCAGGTCAGACTGTGCACCGCCCGGCGGTCTCCGCTCCTCTCCCCGGGTTATTTATTACCTCTCTCCCCCGCCGGCAGCGCTGCGGCTCCGGGGCTGCTGCCAACAACGGCGCGGAGGCGGGGGGCATGTAAGGGGGTTAGCTACAGACGGCAAAGTAGAAACAAATCAAAACAACTACGTTGTCACCAAGGCTTTCACACACGTTTAGTCAGTAGACACGTATTTACACGATACATGGCAGCTATTTTGTTTATTAAGTGTGCGTTGAAAATATCAGTTTGTATCATAGTCAAGGCTATCAATCCTCCAACATTAACCAATTGGTTCTCTGTTACGTTTTCTGTGTATCCTTGTAAATTACCTAAATGCTCCAAAACAGTCCCAAATGCAAGAGGAACCTCCATGGAAAATAGGATAGGGCATCTGACTTGACAGGAACATACAAGAGAGAAACAAAATTGACCACTATAGCACAAAGTCATGAAATAACTCAACTGTACACATCATTCACAAAGCAGATTACTAATGTGTATTCTCAAACATGTACATGATTCAGCCCTCAGGCAATGAAGACCTGAGTGTTGTAATGTGTAACGTGTGTGTGTTTGTAGTCATGTATTACTCATTCACGCAATCGACCTTACATGTAATTCAGCAAAAATATTGTTTTGCATTATACCAGCAGCCCTTCATTCTCTCTCTCTCTCTCTCTCTCTCTCTCTCTCTCTCTTTCTCTCTTTCTTTCTTGCTTCTACCAGAACAGTGTCTGCTCTCAGAGGAGAATGCTGAAGTAAAACATTAGGCCTGTGTATTTTCTGTGAAGGTGATTTAGGGACACCTGAAATGTAAGATATCAAAAGGAAAGTGAATATAATCATCTGAACAGTGTAGGTGGCTTGTACAGTCATCTTGAAACGGTGAAAATATGGGGGAGGGGAGAAAAGAGTACACAGCTTATTATACAGAAATGGGCAAATGTGGGGGCAGAAAGTTCAGGGGAAGCCTTCTTGAACCCAGTCCGTAGGAAGGATATCTCGTTGTCATCTTTAAATTCAGGGGAACCCCTCTTTCGTAAATGCTGCACTTTTGAGTATTTAGAGAGGAACTCATGACTCATTGGGTAGGGTTTCACTGAGGAAGGTTGTGGGTGTCAAGGGGCAGGGGTATCCCCTACAGGGGATCCTCGCACTTATTATGTTTTTTAGGGCTCTCCTAAATGTACACCACAGTTCCTCTGAACTTTTTGCCCTTTTGATTATTTCCAACACTCAGGTTTTGGGTTAAGATTTACATGACTGATTTCAGGAATAAGAGAGCCTGTCTGGCAGTGTTTATACAGTGTACTGAGAAAAGCATCGAAAGAAAAGAAAAAAAGCTTTCTTAGTATGTGTCAGTGTGTTAGGTTTTCTCTGTTTTGACCTGTTTTCGTACTTGAAAACAGTAAAACTTGCTGTTCTTCTTTTTCTTTTTTCACTGTTTCAATTGTTTTATTTGTGCAAAGCAGCGTCACAGGAACCAAGACTCAAGAAGAGGAGCCTATCCTTACTGCTGAAGTACAGGTACACATTTTAAATGGTTTAGAGCGTGAAACTCTGTCTTCTTAAAAAAGCCCTCACACAACTCCGAGAACGAATATGTAAATACATATATGTAAACATGTAAATATGCTACTTTATTTAAACAACTGGCCCAGCAATTGGATCCAATAGTCTCCCACCATTTCCTTTTATTTACTCTTTATGGCACTAATCTTAATAAACTGAATAAGCAAAACCACACTGAGGTCTCTTGCATTTGCTCGATACTTGTTTGGGTTCAACACATCTAGGCTGACTAGGGCTTTAGTCAGTAGAGAGGGATTAAATGAAAATGGGCTGTGAAAGAATACTGGGACAGTCTTCCAAGACTCACTCAAATGCATTTTCAAGCTCTGCTTTCAAGCCGTACTCTGAGAGTTAATGAGAGTCGCCAGCATTTGTTGCATGTTTGTACCATTGCATTCAGTGTGGCCCCCGTGTTCCCTACATGGAAGAAAGACAAAGGAAGGTGCAGCGGAGTGGTACAGCAAACCTACTGGTAAAGCATGTATGACTGTTGGTTGAGACTGGTAGATCTCTCTATAAATGAAGAAGTCAGTGTTTCTGAAATGTTGTCAGAAATGGAATTTGAGCTGGTGACAAGGTTCACCAGTTAAACCTGACACAGCTATTGATGGATTTTCAACACGGAAGTCCCTTTGATGGCTTGCACATGGTCATTTGGATGCTATCTGGAGCTAACAGTTGTTCCTAGAGATATTCCCTTTTGAGGACCTGAAACAAAGTTCAGAGAAAGACCCACAATATGGCACTATTGTGCGCACAGCTGTGCATGCTATACAAACATATAACATGAAGATTAATTTATTATGTGCTTTCTCAGCCTTGAGTGATTGATTAGTGTTATGATATTGATAGTTTAATTAATGTTTATCATAATAAACAATAAACAAAATAGCCAAACAAGTAATAGTCACTGATCCAGCTGAAATGTTAAAGAGAACTTCCCACCAAAGGAAGAAATTAGTTGACACCAACATAAAATTATATTTCTGTTTTATAAGCACTGGAAGTCATATATTGTTGTATTGCATGCCGATAATAAAGACTGAAAATATTTTCGATCAACTTTGTCTTCTTTTAGTGAGAGATTAAAGTGGGCTATATCAGGTTAAGTTAAAGGTGGGGGATGTGAAACTCAAAATCAAGTTGTTTGACCTATATATTTTGCCTGGATACAAAATAATTATGTAATGACAATGAAACAAGGGATTATCTCGCTTGCATGTGTGAGCAGGGAGTCAACTTTAATAAATAAATAAATAAAGGGGTGGAAAATATTACAGCACCGTCCGTCGTGATCCCCCCTCGAGTTTTCGCGCTCGCAAAGCCTCCGCTGTTTAAATGGGCCAAGTTAGAGAAGCGGCGAAGAGTGCAAATCTTGTTTGGTCTGGGTCTATGAACTAAAGCGTGACTTTAACGATATATACAGGGTTAAAAAAACAACCCATGCAAACATCCCATTAGATTCATACATTTGTTTCACTCGACTAGTTAAATTAAGGAATGCAGAGGAGGGATAATCATTTACTCCTGCTTAGTCTTTGAATACGGAGTTTCTGTTTTGTTTATTTGCCGCCCTTATTTCATTGTATTCTTCCTAAAACGTTGAAAGTACTCTGAAATATCCAGTGACTTTCGTTTTGTTTATTAGTTACGTGAAGTTGACGAGGGGAACGAATTTAGACATATCAAAGTTTCGATAAATAACGAAAACAAATACATCAAAGTTATCAAAAGCTTGTATACGGACGACAACACCTCTAATTAAACAGTGAGTCAACACGGGGTCAGTAATCATTAATTCAATAAAATGTTCACGGTTAAAATCTCCCCAAGATGTCACGTATTAGCCCGGCGAGTCCGATTAAATGTGGTAGGCAGGAGCGCGGTGAAACCTGTCACGCGAGTGGAGCACTGAACTCGGCAGAGAGCGAGGCCATTGAAAAGTGGGAACTGGTGCATGGCAATCTGTTGGTGAACTTACGCGGTCTGCTGTCAGACAGCGACGCGGGAGCCCTGCGTAAAACAAAGTGGTGCGCCTTGAAGTCTACAGCTAACCAACTCCGAAACGAGGATACAGAAGTTGGGTTGGACGAACTGCTAATCACTTGTTACCGGCGCTACGCCTCTAGTAACATGCCTGCCATCAAAAAGGAGAGACTGGATGGGGACGATATGGCATTAGCTGCCTTCAACCAGCCTGAATACCTGGCCCCTTTAAATGCCACCGCTATCCCCGTGGTGACCCCACATCCACCGCCGTACGATCACATTTTCGCCCATCACCGCGCTTACTTGGGGCTACACGACACGGCGCTGCATCAACAGCACCTTCACCATCACCCTGACGACTTAATGCTGGAGAGATTCTCCTCCATCCCCGACTTTCAGCCGTTTTTCGACAACGGGGAACCATGTATCGAAGTGGAATGCGGAGAGAATAAGGCATTACTCTACATTAACAAACTATGTCAGGGCAGTAAAGGACCTTCCATCAAATACCGGGGTGAGTGGCTAACCCCAAACGAGTTCCAGTTTGTAAGTGGAAGAGAGACAGCAAAAGACTGGAAACGAAGTATTAGACACAAAGGTAAGCCTCTTTAATTAGCAGTTGTATATGATATATTTTTTCACTCCTGAGATAGTTTACGGTCAGATTTTATTAAACTAGGTTGTTGTTTTGTTATGTTGCACTTTCTCTGGTTGTGCTTTGCGTTTTTGGAAATAAAGTGTTACTCTCCATCACACCGGGTAACCTACGGTGCTGAGTTTACTGAAGGGTGTCAAAAACAGAATAGGACACACATTCATACACTTGGCTGTACCCTTGTCCGTTCCTATTAACCAAAGGGAGCTCCGGGAATCACACACATTCAAAAAAAGAAAAAAAAAAGAAAGAAAGACGTTGTGCGTAATGTGGCGATTGAGATTTGCCTCAAATTAGGATTATTGGTCCAAATAGTGCTGTCACTTTGTACTTGAATCTTGACTCATACGCTAACGAAACGAGAGATTCATGAAAGTTAATGTTGCTAAGTTGAAGAGAGGGGTTGGTAACCCATTTCAGATAGTCTACTGTTTCTCGCTGGGCTACGGCTGCTTCATTTTATTATCGCCGAGCAATAGGTAAGCACGTTTCTACAGAATTACGGTAAACTAGAGAGGGATTTCGAGCTATAGTGGATAAGTGTATGGGAAAAGGTAGTGTGTCTGATTTTTATTCTTTTATTTACTGATTTCAGAATTGCTGAATGGGCGCTTACATTTTGTTATTCATCCGGTAATTATGTATTGTATTCACACTTCTCACCTGTGATCAGTACTATTCGGGGTTTGAAAGAGCACTATCGTCAAGCATTTCGCGCACTGTGTAAATTTCCTTCATGCTGACGGAGCTGAAATGCATTAGTTAGAACAAGGGGAGGACAGCTCCTAAAAGCGCGGAGAACAGCCTCATCTTAGTGGCTTGGTTTTTCGGGATGACACTGAAACTGCATGTTTAGACCACACTGTGGATTGATACATATATCTCATAACAGACTGAAACGAGGTGGACTGCACTGAATTAATTTAAAATACATTAGAATGTGTCTCATTTTTTTAAATTTAACCATATTGGTTAACTTCACCAGCAGACTTCTTACCAGGGCTTCTACAGTCATTATTGCGAGGAATTCATTGAAAGTGCTGCGGTGTAGGCTACTATATAAATGATAACTCAAAATAACGACTTATTTTTCATTTTTATTCGAATTTAATGTCACTGAACGGGATGTTAGCATGTCCAGATCAAACCACGTTCTATTTCCACTCTGTTTTTAACAGTTTTATTATACTTGACAGATGACCTTGTGTGCTTTGGAGGCCACATTAAAAATGTTGAAAAAGTCACTGTTCCCTATTTCTCTCACGTAGGGAAAAGTCTGAAGACCCTTATGTCCAAAGGAATCTTACAGGTACATCCACCAATCTGTGATTGCCCGGGGTGTCGAATTTCATCTCCAGTGGTAAGATTACTGTTCTGTGGGTTCCATTTTTACTCTATGTGTCTCATCAACATTCGTATAATTTCTATTTTAAGGTTGCATAGCTCTGTAACTTTTTTCTTTTACATATCAGTAATTTTTTAGTCTTCATTAATCACTTGTATTTGGAACTGATCAATGGAAGGCTCCCTCATGTAGGCTGTTGTGATTTGATATGTTTTTTGAGAGAAGTGTGACAGTAAAAGAATGACAACACAGGACTTCAAGTGCAAAGTGCAAGGTCACACAGGGAAAGCATGTTCAAAACACACATACACACACACACACACAGACGCACACACACACACACAGATGTACAGACACTCACAAATGATGTCTGATCTGATTTAAAATGTGATGTGATAGTTTGGATTTGGTCGTTAGCTTGCCATTCTTATTCTGCTGTTTATCTGCAAAGAGATGTAGCCCAAATGACTACATTGTTTGAAGAGATTTAGTCAAGGGGGCAATTGATATGTTGTTGGTGTCAAATCTTCCTCTTAGATGTGAAGGATTAGGAATAGGCAAAATGCCTGGAATTTTGTTTGTTTGTGTTTGTGTGTGTGTGTGTAAGAGGCAGAGGTGTTTGATGAAGGTCTGATCAAGGGTCGGTCAGTGGTTGCATGGAAGAAAAATGCAGCTGTGTAATTCTCACTTGTCTCACTTGTTATTGTATCCAGAAGAGTAAAGTACCAGTGATCCCATACTGTGTAGGTTATATGCAGACAGCATGAGAGGGCAACTCTAATTAGACTTCTAATGCCAGTCTTGCCTGTGAGTCTTTGTGCAACGTGGAAGTCAATTAGGCCCTGATCATAGCCTAATTCATGACCAGGGCCTAATTCATGACCAGGGCCTAATTCGTTGCTTGCTGGTTTTACTCCACTTCCACAGGTGCCCCTGGAACTAGTGGACAGCACTGTGTGTGTGAGTGTGTGTGTGTGTGTGTGTGTGTGTGTCTTATTTGATAGTTTGTGTCTGTGTGTGTGTCTGTGTGTGTCTGTGTGGTGAGTGTGTGTACATGCCTGGCTTGATGGTGGTGGAATCTGTCCACACAGGTGCTGTGTTTTTATCTGAACTGAGCGCATCTGTCATCGCCTCCAACGGTTAATCTGGAGGAAAGGGTGTAAGAGGCTTACCAAGCTACTGAGCGTGGCTACTGGTGATTATTGTGTGTGCCTCACGCAAGGCAAAGGCGGTTTAGATAAGCTGGAGGTGTTGGAGTGATACAGGTAAAGTAGTAGGGCGTGCTACGGCCAGAGCCACTGATAAAACCATAATGGATTTGTTTTTTTGGGAGTTTTGGACTTTTTGTTGCATTTTGTCGTGCTTTATATGCACAAAGGAAGTTGGTAAAGGTCACGTTTTTTGTCAACTTGTCGTTGTTATCGAAGACTTGAAAAATGCTTTCGGTTCTTACTTTTTAGATTTTTTTATGAGTGAAGAGCTGTTTTCTTTTTTTCTACAAACTGATTTTCGAAATTTATAAGCGAACAGAACGTTTTTTCACAACTGACTTTTCAATTGAATATGGTTTTTTTCCAAGCAATGTAATTACATCCCTCAATTTACCTTGTAGTGAACAACAAATGGAATACTTACAAAGACAGCTTTTCACATATATTCTGCTATTTCATTTCACTGACAATGCAGACTTAGCTGAAAGTCATCATAATCTCTCTGTGAGTGTTTCTTGAGCTGTAGCAGTCTGGCTGTGACTGATGGTTTAGTTCCTATCTTACTGTATTGAGGACACCGTGATATTTGAATAAAACTATACCTCTTGGTTAAGTTTTCTCCTCAGATGCTTTATAATGGTCTCTTTATATATGCATGGCCTATGAACAGTTGTAACAATGGTGTTCTAACATGTATAGATTAATTTACCTTTATTTGATTCAGGGTACAGTCAGTCTTACTGATGTTCTTTGATTTACTAATGGAGTCAAGATGCTTATTTCACCAAGCTAAAATCTTTAGTGAAATTCCAGTTTTCAAGAACTCTGATTCTAATTCACTTATTTTTATTTGCTTTCAATCTCCTAGTATGTCCAAGAGCTTTTTACTGTTGCTTCTGTATGCCATGTGGCTATTCAAGTGCCCCCCCCCCCCCCCCAACCCCCACCACCCCTCCTTCTTTTCCCGTAAGCACCGTGCCGTTTTGTGAGAGGTGTGGACGCTGAAAGCAGGCTGCCAAGCTTGTCTCGCCTGTCTCCACGTTCAACCCCCCTTCCCCCCCGAAGGGCAAGGCATACACCGTCACTCCCTCTGAGTTAACAAGGCACACACGTCACAGCACATTCACTCTCTGTCTCTCTCTCTCCCTCTCTCTCCCTCTCTCTCGTGTGTATACACACAACATACACAACACACACACACACACACACAAGTGCAGCGCTTGCATGCAGGCAGTCACAAATATACACAAAGTACAGAAATAACATAGATGTCTTGGATTACACTCACACCTCTCTCTTGCAGTTTACATGCCCATACACACAAACACTGAGCACCATACACATAAAAACTTACTAATAGTCTCACTGCCTCTCAGTTTGTATTATACATGATCATCATATAGTTTCAAAAACTCTTACCATTTTTAAGAAATATTAAATTCATTCATTTTTTTTTACAAAGTCAGTTTAAAGTAATCAAGATTTGCATTCAGGAGCTCAGAATACACTAAGCGAATACCTAACTGTTACAGACTGTTTTGCCTGTATTTTTCAAAACCTGTATCTCTTATACTTTCACCCAAAACAATACCTAACACAATTACAAATGAGAGAATCATGTTTAGTGCGGCATTGAAAGTAGAAAATAATTAGAAAGAAGACAAGGTAGTTCTTGTGTGATGGCAGTGGCTTTTGCACTGGCCGTTTTGGTTTTTAACTGCGGAAATGGTCTCATGTGAAAGATATGAACCCTATTTACTTTTTTGGGCTGTGAGACTTATCCATCGTGTGTCACAGTACCGTTTTAGTACAGCCTGGGCCAAGTGTAGCACACTCAGTTGTCTAAAGAGCCATAAAGAGAACTAGGTTGTGCTGATTGGGACATTATCTGGTAGGCATTGTATGCCTTTTTGATCAACACTGTCCCTTGAACATAGTCATGATGTCCATTTCTCTTTCTGGTCTATTCAAACTATCACAGAACCCTAGTTTATGTTCAGGACTATCATATTAGATCTAAAGAAGGACCACTGAGGGTTTGGTTTCTTAAATAGTTCTTTAAGTACTATTCCAAACCAGTTTAATGTGGTTGAGGAGTATTATCTTAACAGTAAGGCGTATGTTTATTTGTGGCCCGTGACCTTTGATCTAACACATAGCCATTGTAGTCATAGACATATTTGCTGTTAAAGTACTTGAACATTTTGTCAGTTTGGTGTGTTTGAATGGTGGTGACATTGTCTCTTTTAAGAGCGCTGGCTGATGAGCTATGCTGCCTGTTGTCTCCCTGGAGAAACGCACTTCCTCCACACTGTTTTTTCAGCAGAACGAGCGGAGGCCGGCAGGAAATTACACTCTCCTCCGGCTCGTAAATATCTCCTCCAATCAGGGCTTCCCCCCACTGCATCCTGGGTCAAAAAAAAAAAAAAAAAAAAAAGAGTTCTCTTTCTGGGGGTTGGGGCTGGCAAGGAACCACTGGTTTAGTTTAGGACTTCCATGGCCAGGTTTGAGAAGCAGGGAAGTCAATAGTTGAGTTATTACAAAAAGAATGAATAAGAAAAAAGAGATGAAGCAGTATGCTAAGTATGAAAGTCAGCATTTGTTTTTGTGTGATGATGTCCAGTATCATCCTACTCTACTCATACATGTCAAGGACAGAGAGACTGCTAATCCCATGACTGTAATGACAGTAGAGATATAGTGAGTTTATTTGAGTAGCTCTGTGGTGATATGATGATTATGCAATTGTTAGTGCATTATAGTATGGTCATTGCAATTTGTTTGGTTATGTGTAGTAATTCTGTTCTGGCAAAGCGGTGCTGTGAAGTTTAGCACGGAATGGGGCCTGACGCCACTCTGTCTCACAGCAGCTCATTCCCTGCGGGGGGTTCAAAAAATCATGTGAGTGTGTGTGTGTGAGAGACTGTGTTGGTGCGGGAAGACTCGTGTGTTGGTATGTTTGTATCTCTCCCACACGGTGTCGAGGCTACGCTGCTATGGCAACGGCAAAATTCTGCTTCAGGACAGTAAGAAGGCATACAGCCCCTGCAGTCCGTTGCGTTTGAACAAGAAGCAAAAAGAAATCGGAACACAGCTTTAAAACACAACCCTGAAATGCTAGCCTAAACTGCGAGGGTCTGTCAGTCGGCAAATCTCACTGTTCCTTATTTGCTTTGAAAAGCAGCGACGATCAGCTCAGCAGTAAACGCTGACATCCTAACATGCACATCCACACTCCCTTGTGTTCAAGTTAAACTCAGTCACGAGCCATCACATTCGCATAACTTGTGAACCTCCAAAAATACCTTAGTGTGAAAACTTGCTCACAGTCGGGTCCACGGTAGATTCACTCTGTTGTGAAGGGCGGTGGGCCTGTGGTTGACAGGGAGAGAGAGAGAGGCACACACACTGGAGTCGCAATGTGAGGGCCCCCAGTGTCAGGCATGGGTGGGACACTGTGGGAGTTGATGGGGAAGGTGCATGGTTTATCTATCAGGGCCTTGCAGCTGATTATAACAAAACCGCTAGGTCTATAATTAGAATGGCTCCGCCCGCTGTAGCTTTTTACAGATATTTGACCCCATTTTACTGTCTGCAATCCAAAATTCTGCATTCTGTATTTCTTTCTTTACTACATAGAAGAATTTCATGAAAAGATTCATTCCTTCATCCTTTTTTTCCAAGCTGCTTACCCTAATTGAGGTTGCGGGGTGCTGGAGCCTATCCCAGCGCTCGTTAGGCGAAAGGCGGGGGAGAGGCCCTCGACAGGTCGCCAGTCCATCGCAGTCATGAAAAATATGACAATTTGAAAAACTAGGCTTCAGAAAACAAATCAGATTCTTTAGTAATATCTGATGCTATGAATTCAAACCTTTTAGATTGATATTTTTTCTTGCTTTTTTCCCATTCTTTTATTCACCCCAGTTTCATTCTTGCCTTGTCCCCCCCCCCAAACACCCTCCACCCTCTCCTCCATCCGTTCTGTCTCTGGGGAGTATGGTGGAGTCGTTACCTGTCCATAAAGCTCTCCTGTGGCTGTCTTTGTGGGGCTATCCAAACACATCCAGAGCGAGGCTTGTTCGCTTCACTGCACTGCCACTGACCCCCCAGCGCGGAGAAGCGCTCCACTGGTCCGAAACAGCCCACTCAACGCCTGGGCCGCGGGGCTGGGTCGGACGGCTGCAGCCTGTAGAGGAGGGAAGCACTGGGTTAGGCTTCTTTTCCCACAGTATTTTTGAAATTTCTCTTTTTATTTTAAATTGTGAGACCAGCGTTTCTAGTTGTCATTCGTTGACTTGTTTAACTTAACTTATCTGATGATGGTCATAAAATTGCGGGGTATTTTTTCTTTTGTGGTCCATTAAAAATTTTAATCTTCTGTATTTATGACGTCTTTATATGTGGAATACACCTTAGGAAAAAAGAAAAACACAGAAGCCCCGTTCTCCAAAACTAATATTGTGTGTCTAATGATGTGGTTTGCTGCTTTTGCTGGCTACATGAGATATGTAAAGAGCTGATTTGATTACGCCATGTGCTCTTAACAGAAAACAAAAGCGTGTCTTTTGTGACACAGCTGGGGAGGAACATGCTTAGGGAGTGCACATGCAATGTTTGTTTTAGTCTTTTTTTTCTCTCTCTCTCTCTCTCCTCTCAGTGGACCAGTCAGTGTAGCAACCACCGCCTGGCCCGCCACAATCCTTTCCTCCACCTCCCTCTCTCCCTCTGCTCCCTCTCTCCCTCTCTCCACCCTCCCCCTCTCCCCCCTGAGCTCGCGCCAAGTCTGCCCGCCATCCCGCCTCCGCACTCACACATAGAGGTTACGGCACGCACGCACACACACACACACACACACACACACACACACACACACACACAGAGGTTACGGCAGACAGACGCGTGACTCATTAGGCATTCGTCCCCCGGGGAGAGCGCTGGGGGGGCGCGTGCGAGAGCGCTGCAGCTGCAGGCATGTCACGGGCTGCTACCGCTGTGTGTGTGTGTGTGTGTGTGTGTGTGTGTGTGTGTGCGTGCGCCCCTGCAGCAGGGCACTGCACTTTGAGGAAATACTATGGCAAGAAAATAAATCTCTTGCCTTTTTAATGCAATCTTCAACCATGTGAATTAAATTACTTGACAAAAACACTGAAGAACTTATAAAAATCTCTCCTGCTTTAAGAGGTGCAAACTTTTGTAAAATATCTTACTTTCATTTGAAGATTGGACAGCAAAGAACTGAAAAGAGAAAATGTTCAATTTTATTTTGCGTTATAAGCATCCACTTCAAACGATTGCTGGCTCTTTGGAGGAGCAGTGTTATATAATAAAGCTACAACACACATTTTTGGTTAAATTAGTGTTTTTTGGTGAATGTGCAGAATGTTGTATTTGTAGTCTTTCCTTCGTACTTTCAGCTCACACATAAAGTAGAGCAGTATAATCACCCTTCCTCTTGTTTATTAACAAGGGGAAATACCTCATATTGACATGACTTAGGCCCCAATTTTAACTGTATACTGTTTCAGCAGTCTAACACCATTTCTTAAACTGCATCAGTATGTGTAGCTTAGTTTTTCAGTTATTCTTTTGATGATGATATGTTTCTTCCTTGGTCTTATGCTTGCCCTTCTGTCAAACAGGAGACAAATTAGAAAATAATAATGATAATAATAATAATAATAATAATAATAATAATAATAATAATAATACTTGGAACATTTATGTCACACAGTTGCCTTGTAAATGCTGTGTCCCAGGAAACTAGCACTTCTGCTACACCAGCATTGGAGTGGTAACCGGTGACATTTTGTCAGCCACCAAACCCAGGGTTTGAAAATAGTCCAGTGCGTGTGTGTGTGTGTATGTGTGTGTGTGTGTGCGTGTGTGTTATATGTACTGATGTAAATATAGCTTTTTGCGTCAAAGGGCAGACATTTTGCGTAGGAGGGTTTATTCATAGCAGTGCTTTTTTAGAGGAAATTTATTCAACACGTTTTTCCACAGATCACCGGCACTGGACCACATTTGGTGTTGCCAAAAAGCTCTGGTAATGTGTATGAAAAAAAAAAAAACAGCTTGCGTGTGTCTGTTCGTGTATAATGTGCGCGTGAGCCTCTGTGGGAGTGTTTTTTTTTTTTTTTTTTTTAAATATATAGTTTTGTTTTGGAACACCCTCCTCCGTGGTGTTGCCGGAAATAGCACACAGCCACCCCCGGTTCTGCGTCAGTGACGCTGAATGAAGGGCGGGGTCTGCGGAGGGGCTTTCCGGCAGGAGGAGATGGGGTGGGGGGTGGGGTGTGGGAAGGGGTGGGCAGAGCGAGAGCTTGGCTATGGAGACATTGGTGTGTTGTGGCCATGTGGTGAACAGCCTGTGCACCGCAGACTCGGTCAGATACAGCTCTGCTGCTGTCCAGCCCGCCTCATACATGTTTCAACATTCACAGATGTAGGCAAAAGAATGTGACAACATGTGAATTACAGTGTATGTGTGTACATGTATGTATGCCGGCGAATGTGAGTCTGTATTCGGGTGCTTATGTAGTTCTCGTGTGGACACTTCCATGTGCAGACTGAAAAACAGTGAGTGACTGAGTGAGTGAGGGGGAGGGAGAGAGAGGGAGAGAGAGAGAGAGAGAGAGAGAGAGTTTTTTGAGTTTCAGAGTATATGTTCAGTTTTCGAGCTCAAAAAGTTACTCCACTGTACTTTCCCAGATCTTTCTCTCAAAAAAAAGAGAAGAAACTGAGAAGAATCTGCTGTCTCTGCAAAAGGGGAAAAAAAGGGAAACCGTGTAGAAGTATGCAGTCTGCTCATCCTCAGGGATGTTTTCATCTTTTTCTCCTTTTTTCCTCCTCTTTTTTAATGTATGCCACTTGAGAGAATCCAGAGGGGTTGCACCTGTTTGCCTCTTGGCTAGTCTCTCCACCCCTGCCCTGACCTGCCACTCATATTGCTGTCCTCACGGGGCTTCCGCGTGTGTGTGTGTGTGTGTGTGTATGGAGAGCTCGCGTGTGGAGGAAGGGATAGCTGGAGGGTGCGTCAAAGTAAAGACATGGGCCTCGTACGTATGCATACTCTCTCATACACACACACACACACACACACACACACACACACAAACATACACATACACACACGGAGACTGCATTTTGACAGAAGAAAATTTCAAAGCTTGGTCCAACAGATGATCTTGTTCTCTCTTCTTTCCAAATTCTTTCAGTTTGTGCATCTATCTATTTCTCTATCTTCATCTATCTACCTCGTTCCCCTCACCCAGGGGAACTGGAGGAGGCACATTAATCTGCACCGACCCCTTCAGGTCACATTAAAGGTCGCCCAGCTTCACTCACTAAGCCCCGAGGGCCTCTCCTCTCCTTCTTCATCTTCCGCTCCCTTTAGATCTCTCAGGCAGTGAGGGCGAGTGAGATAGAGAAAGAGATGGAAATGGAGAATAGCTATCAGGTCTCACTCCCTCACCCTCCCTCTCCATCACCAAAACTCTGACATCCGTAGTCTTCTCCTTTGCAGGCTGTGGTTAGGCTAACTCTTTCACGTCTGCGTTGTTGTAAGGGATGTATCAAACATTTTGCATTTGCCATCAGGAACATTCTCATCTGATGTTTGGCTACTTTCTGCTACATATTTGATTTGTTGGACCTTAGGGCTCAATTTACATTTTTTTTTAAGGCAGTTGAAGTGAGAGCTAGAGAAACAGCATCTAATGAATCTTACTTGCTTAGTTTGGAGAGAAAATAGCAATACACAGGTTCAGATTTTACAAAGTCATTGCAATGCATTGTTCTTGGCACTCTTCTGTCTCTATGTCTCCATCCATTCCCTTGGTATGGTTGTCAGGGACAGCAAACTACAATCTATGCATGTCAGCATTTTGCTTTGTTTCTGCCTTGTATAAAATGCTGCGTTTGAGAGCAATTGCTTTCTGTCAGTTGTTAACAATATCTTCGATGGTATATTGGTGATAAAATATTGAGGACTGATCTTGCTGGTGGCCTTTTTTTAATGTTCATTAGAAACTCATGGATAGGGCCCCTTGTCAGGTTGCGTCATGTCACTTCCTGTGAACAATTCTGCAGGCAAAATTTGTACAAATATATTTGCTTTGTGTATTATGATTGCTTCTAATGTGTTATAAATGTATTGCGTTGGCCCAAAGGTGGCAGCAGCATTGATCGGCATGTGTAATGGATTAGAGATATTATGCTTTTCTCTTCTCAATCGCCCAGTACTGTAAATATGGATGTGTGTGTGTGTGTGTGTGAGAGAGAGAGAGAGAGAGAAAGAGAGTGTGTGTGTGTGTCTGTGCATGTGTGTGTGAGAGAGAGAGAGAGAAAGAGAAAGAGGGTGTTTGCGTGTGTGTGTCTGTGTGTGTGTTTTGGGGGGCGGTGATTTGAATATTACGACCTGGTTCTCAGAGGCTCTGTCCCTGTGTGTGTGTGTGTGTGTGTGTATGCGTGCAGAATCGTGGACGCCTGGCAGAGAAACGGACCATCCCCCTTCCACCCACACGGATCCCCAAGAAGGAGCTGGCCTCCATTTTCAGCAGTGACGACAGCGAGGGGAGTGAACGAGCTAGTGGAGACCATGCTGACATCAAACAAGAGGACGAACTGCACTACAGTATCATGAGAAAAAGGTGTGTGTTTTTTTTTTACATGTGTGCGTATATTTGAGCTTCCTGTTAGCCGTACTCACATACATCCTCACTAAGTCCTTTAGACAGCACCAGAAGATACAGGCACAGGTCGGTATCCCTCTCGGCTCACTGCTTCCCTCTATCTCAGAATGAGCACGTGTTGATCAAACAAAGCCTTGGCCTGTTTTCTGCTCCTCTTCTTTAACTGGGGTCAGCAGTGCTACGCACAGCCCACAGTGTAAGGTCAGCCGATGCCTGCTCATCAAACATCAGAGCGTCGTTAAGGCCGATTTATAGCCCCCCGAGTGTCAACCACCCAGACTCCCCCCCCCCCCCGGGCTGAATACTCACAAACACAAATGTATGCACCACTCCTACGGACACACACACATACACGCACACACACACACACACACACACGAACACACACATATATATACAGACATAGGACGCTCTGAATCTAAATGCGGCCTGAAGAACACACGCTTACAGAAATAGATGTATGCACCTCATACGTACTGTACAGTTACAGGGCAGCAAAGTATGCCATTCCTGCAGTCGTGTTTGATGTGTCTCAGAGCATTAAGGGCAAATCATGTGTGTCTGTGTGCAGAACACATCAGATGTCTTTTTAGGTTGTGTAAGAGCTCCTATCTGTGGAAAATTCAAAATGAACAGAAAACAAAGGCCTTTGTTCCATCAGTGACAAATGTGTTTGGAATATTTTCATGCACCAGTGTGATTATTACTGCCTAATGAATGCAATGGTTCACTTAGATATACCGCTTTACCTAGATGGTTTTATCATCTAAAACAGTATGTAGCTGAGACGGTCGTGGAGTATCAGTGAGATTTGCTTCATGTAAATATGAATTTTCTCTCAGTGCTGCAGAACACAGAATTTATCTCATTTTGTGTTACCTCATATTGCTGTCTTATCAGAATTGGGGAAATTAATTGTTTTAGTGTTCATTAATATCTCGCTTCCCTCACTCTTTACTCCTATATTCTTTAATATTTAGTACTGTTGCAATAGGCTTTCCTTGGACGTAGGCTAACATTAGCAGCTGAGGCTGTTGTTGCACTAGCGATTTCGGCTGTACGCATTACAGATGATCACTAGCCAGCAGATGTCAGCCCAGGCAGGTGACCATGGGGAAACTCACTTTGGTCAAACACTCTTGCTGCTAATTAACGCACACAGACAATCCAACCTCGATGCTAGGCAGTATAGAGGAAGTCATTTGAACCTGTCAGGAGAGGAGCTAAGTCTGCAGTGCTTGCCAGTGGTTGACTCTGTTGTGAGATCTGTTATGAGTTCTTTGTAGCATTTCAGTTCAGAGTATCTGTTTTCTGCCCTGTTTGAGGGGAGATGTAAGCTGCGAAGTGCAGAGTGAAAGTGCGTTAGAGACATTTGTTTGGAGCATTAAGGATAGCTAGGAGGCTTCAGCTTGGCTAATTAACAGAACAGGAAATGGAAGTGGCTCCTATCTCATTAGCAATTTGGCTCCAGCGAAAATGTCACAGACTTATCCTGATGTAGTTCAGGCTCCACAATTTCAAGTGCACAGTTGCAACTCTATATGTGTATGTGGTTTAAACTTTGCAGAGTTATTGGCACTGTAGTGCCCTCACCCGTGTTCAACCACATGCATAGTCATGCCCTGAGAAGGTTCTTTGTCCCAGTATGGTTCAGTAGCACTTACATAGAGGATCTGGGAAAAATTAAAGTGTACACTTAAAGAAAGGAAAACACAAGACAAAACAAAAGAACGACCACAATAACAATGAAAACGAACTTCTGCCTCTCCCTTAAAGATGGTTTGACCATTGAATGATCCAAAAATGCATTTTTAACCTCAGTAAATTTGATCGACCTTTAATATCATTTATTTTTTAACAGTTTTACAGACTGTAAGATGTTGCATGCTGTTAAATTATTATATTTTAAGAATCATCTACCCCCTCAGTGAATGGACCCTTGTTTGAATGTGACGAATGTGTGAAAGAACTTTATTTTCTGGGAATGAGATGGGAAAGTTTTTTTTCCCAGTAGTGGAAGGTGGAGCAATTGGAATGTCTAAGAGGCTTCATGCCTGTGTGCGTTAAGCCGACGCTGTCAATTCGGGTCATTACAAAGTGCTGTAGGCACGTCGCTCAATGGGCTGCCTCAAACTCCACATATACACGCAAACACACGCACGCGTACTCCACCAAAGCAAAGAGGTCATTGTGAGGTCAGTCCATTATGACAGACCAGATGAACAGAGATGGAGACTGTAACGTTTGGCTGTGATGTCATTCACTACTTGGAAGGGTATTTTGAAGAGAAATCAGAGGCATTTTTTGTTCCCCAAAATCCCCTCATCCCCTTAGCTTCATTCATGCTCGTCTCAGAATACAGGCTCAGATCTGTGTAAAAACCCTTAAGATGTTAAAAGTGATTCTGCTTTTAGAACCTTGGAATACCAGAGGGAGGTTGTGATAAAAACTTATATACACACACACACACACACACACATTCATTACTCTTGATTTATTTATTCAGTCATTGCGAGACAATAAGTCTTTAATGGATATCTGGCTGAGTCCTGGCTCCTTCACTCAGTGGCTCCTTAGTACGATGACACCGGCGCAGGGACCATAATGCATTGAAAGGTCCGACTAACCTCGTTAAACTGATTCTCCCTCAACACTTCTGCCGTCTCCGTGTAAAGATGATAATGAATTTAAAGAACACTTATGACTAATATGGAGGGCTTTTACCCTGTTAAAGGCGGCGGACTGCAGGGAGCCACGGTTCTCCTCTGTTCCGGGTCCGTACTTTGTGCAAATGCGGGTCTAACCAAAAGAGATAATGGGATGTTCAATCTATGAAATTCGATTTCCATTGAGCAGGGCATGGTAAGTGAGTTGTGGAGGGGGTCTTAACAAATTGGATTTAGTCAATGGATGGAGAAAAATGGGGGAAAGGCTTTGTGTATGAGTGTATGTACGCCTCATCAACACATGATTGGGATTATTGTTATGGTTATGACGTACAGAATTATTTACGGACTCTTATTCCTTCACACCAGCCTACACTCATCCACTCTCCATCTCACCTTTAAAAACGACACTCCGTACTCAATGTTAATAAAAGAGCTTGCCAAAATTTTTACAGTTGCTAAAAATATGTATGTATCAAGTAGTCTGTAGTGCCAGTGAGTTTAGGGAGTGGGAAAAGGGATTTCCCAATTTAACTGAGTGAAAAGTCTTTGAATAATGTCATTTCAAAGGCTCCCTACACCTCAGTACATCTTTTAACCAGATTAATGTTAATGGTAGGCGGCTTTTCGGGTGATTAGTTCTTTGGGTTGAACAGAGCAGTATGTGGTGACAGAAAAGGTTCTGGTTGAGTTAAGCAGGGTTACAGAACCCCAGAACCCAATGGCCCTGTGATTAATAATGCTCTGTCACAAAGAGTACAAATTTAGAGTGAAAGCTCGGGCTCTTCAAGACATCCATTATCCAAAAGACAGGTCCTGCACCGTGTGGAAAACAAATTCCAAGTTTCAAAGGAAAACACAGGAAGGAGAAAGTATGTGTTTATCATTAGATGTCTCTTGTTTTTACTCTCAAATGCCTAAAGTTTTTCCAGTGTGAAGAAGTCATTATGCGTGCAATGCCTAATATATTTCTCGTAGCCTACCTGTGTGCAGTGCTGGTAGATGGGTCAGTAACAGGGCTTTAGAAATGCTGACAGCTTGTCTGGGTAATTACTGAGCAACCATCAAGGATTATATAAGATGGTATACCTGCTTACTGAGGACAACCCACAGACAAAGAACCTCCTCTGCAAAAGTGCCCAACCCCAACTGCTATTATCAGATTATTTTGGAATAAACTTGTGCAGTCCCTGGATTTGGTGCAGATATATTTACCATGCACTGATATATTTTCGATACAGTACATTTTCTGACGGTTAATACATTTTCATTCAGATGAAAAAAAAGTGTAGTATGAAAGCATAAGTGGATTAGATGGATAAAACTTGTGGATGGAGTTTGATTTGTGAGTGGTGGAGCTTTCCATAAAAGAAGAAGGAGAGGTGAAGGAAACGAAGCAGACAACCGTTGCACCTGTCTGGGCATACATAGTGCTAGTCTACCCTCTGGGTTTACATAGTCATTAATGCGTTTTTTGGTGGAGGAAGAGCTGGACTCGTCTGCATTTAGCATTAGAAGGGCTCCTCCTGTGAGGCGTGCCTTCGTCTACTTTGGTGGCTGTCTAGACCTGTCCATGAGCACTCTGCCAGCCAGGAGTGGAACTCAATTGGGCCAAGCCCAACAACCGAAGCCAACCCAAACCAGCTCTTTCAGCTCCACCACATCTGGCATGGCTCAGAGAATCCTGGTATGTACCAAAGCAAGAGCATTTTCTGACTTGTGTAGATGTCTGGTTTTTAGATATTTTCGAGTATCTTTGAGCTGTGTACAGTAGTTTGAATATATTGGCAGTGTCAATTCATTTCGGGCCCATGCATGTTTGACGCCGTTCCCAGACATATCTTACTAGACATAAATGCTGATGTACATCAGATACTGCTGGTTATTAGATATGAATGAATTCTTTGCAAATGCATATCTGCATATGAAATGCATATGAAATCTGAGCTCTGAGGGATATATACATACACACACACACACACACACACACACACACATATATATATATATATATATATATATATATATATATACACACACACACACACACACACACACATATATATATATATGTACATACACACACACATATATACACATACTCATCATATATGTTTTGCATAAGATCAGTAAGTAGTTTCTGAAAGCCTGCCTGAGCAAAGGTTGAAGGTCATCATTATAATCATACACAGGAGATTAGGGATGGCTGCCTTTGTGTGGTCCTCAGGTCCTGGTAGACTGTGGCCTCTACGTCAGTTCTGAGAAAAAAAGGGTTCGCTCGTAAGAACTGGCCACAGATGACTTCGGCTCCTGCTGTATTCAGTCATTTTTGTTTTGTCAAAGAGTTTTCCTGTGTAATTTTGGAATGCCTCCACTGGACTGCTGGGAAGTGGGCATGACGCTAAGAATTCCTGGAAAGGTAAAGCAGTGATTAGTGGCCACAGCTCTGCAAAAGAATTATTGCCTCCACCACTGTCCCTAAGGGACTCCACAGGTTAACGCTACTATACTCTCAAGAGATTTCACATCCTTACAAACTCAGGAATTGAGACTGAATTGTAATATGTACTGGTGGAAAGTGAATAACTAAGGGTGTTGATATTGCTAATGGTAAGCACACTGTGCTAGCTTCCTTATATCCATCATTTCTCAAATTGATTCTCTTGACATGTATTAACATCTTTCATGATTATGCTTTAAAGGATATACAGAGTCAAGTTGTTAAATGGGCTAGATTTATACAGCAGTGGATTATGTGGGCTAAAATCCAACTGAAAATGAACACGCCTCAGACAGTTATGTTGTCTTGTTATATCGTGTGTCGCCTGATCTTGATTACGCTTTTTTTTTTTTTTTTGTTACAGGCTCAGTTTTACTTCTTTCTGTATTAAAAGTTTAAACTCCTCCCTTCATCTGCCTGTCAAAGCAAAGAAGAATCTTGATCCAAGTTGTTATAGATTTTTCCTGTGTGATGCTTATTTACACTTTAGACAGTACTTTGATTCCCCTTGCATCAACTCAACAGGATAATCAATGTCATTAATGCCACATCTACTCAAGAGACATAACTTCAGTCGGACATCTTACTAAGCATCTCAGAGGATTTTAAATTACCGTGCTTTATCCCCATTACCCTAATACTGCCAAATATAGCCAGGTTCAACATGGAGAAATTACTTTATTTCACTCATACTTTTCTATTGTACTGCAGACTTATCGACCTCCCATCAGCTTTTATAAGGCAGATACAACCGAAAGCCCAGAAGAATGCGCTCCTCTGTTATTTATTTATGTAGCTATTTCTGTATTTATTTATTACTGCCTCTGCTAGCTGAGGCTTTGGTTGCAGGCTGCTTTTCGATCTGAATGTGACCAGAATATAAATATGTTTTGTTTAAAATAAATAAAGAAAGAAAACCATATTTTCTCTCAGATACTTTTTTTTTGCAAAGTTTATCATTTTTTCTGACCATTTTTTTTTTCTTCAACCAAGTACGTAATATTGAGACTTGCATGTCTGTTGGGTATGGTAGAGATTGGTATTGGATTTGTCGTGCTAGTATTTAGAGATAGCCGGTCCTGCTTTGACTTGGCTCAAGAATGCCTCAAATTTATCTCATTCGCAGAGAATTTGCAGAAAGTGGACTCCGTGCTGTTTCAAAAAGGGCTTGATAACCCAAAATACTGCAGCGGGCCATGTTTTGATTGTTAGCCATATGGATGAATGATTTCTCTATCTCCTCCTCCACAGCAGTGCTCTCTATGTGTGTCTGAGCTGTGAGGGCCAAACTGTCAGCGCTTCCAAAGTAATGGTGTCAGACATGGCGTCAGGGTTCCCAGCCTGCCAGCTCTAGCTGTGACCTCCTATATCTGGTGCCGGCGCCCCTCTCCTGTGTCACTGCAGGGGCAACCTGAGCGGCGCTGCCTGTCTCCATGGCGCTGGTGCCACGACGAGTGTGGCGTTTGTAGCGATTGGCTGTTCTATTCTGACTTCTCGGCACCTGCAGCTGCCCCTGTTGAGACCATGCTGACAGTCTTTCCTATCTCTCTTTTCCACTGAGAACTCAGAGTAACGCTTACTGGCTCGAATCTCGGGTTGAGATTGAAAGAAGGGAAACCCTTTGCAGGTGTGCTCTTGGTTTTTTCCCACATCCTTATTGACCCGTGTTGAAAAGCAGCTCCTCCTATAGCTGCATATGAGGACCAGCTGTGAGTGCTTTCAGCTGTATGGAGTGTTTGTGGTGAGGAAATGTAACAGCTACTGGTAACAGTACTGTTAATGCAAGAAACCATATCTGTTTGGCATCAGGGAAAAGCTGCTGCTTTTTGTGGTATTTCAGCTTTTCTTTTCTTTTTTTTTAATCAACTTGTGCTGTTGGGTTTGGCCGCCTCTCAGCAGTTCTGATTTCAGCTTATTTACATCCAGGAACTTTTTATATGCCTAACCAGGAAATTAACATATATAGTAGGTAAAATAAAAGCAGTGCTTATATCTCTAATATTGTTTCTGTCCTTGGACTATGACAGAGAATGCAGGACTATGGTAGACTACAGTGAGTCTGTGAGGGTACCAGTGCTGTCACTGCACACTACCATAAGCTGGACTGCTATCAGAGTATACCATGCCTTCTTTATAGTCATACTAAAATAAATATGGCATGTTGAAAATATTAAAAACTTTTACAGCCCTTTCTGGTGGTATGTTTTCAGTTAATCATCGCGTTCGGTGCGATGGTTGTGGATTACGGCGGTGGACGGTGGTGTCTGGGGCCCGGGTCGTTTGTGGGTCATCGTGTTGATGTTGTGGATAGAGATGAGAGATATTGACCAGTTTAAAGGAGAGATTACGCTCATCGCCTCCAGTGTTCTCCTGGTGCTAAGTAGCGGCTCACGTCTTTAGCAGAGCTGTCAGTTCCTACCGGTCCTGCCCTGCCCAGGAGCGCTGACTCAGGTGATCAGGACTTACCTTTAGTCCTGACGCAGATTATGACCTTGGCCGCCTGTTGAGGAGGCCTCATTAGCGGCCCTCATCGGGACAGCCCAGGAAAAGTGTGCTAATTACCCTGCTAACAGTGTCCTTGCTATGTTAGCTACTTTGCCCGGGGATAATAACCTGCCTGGGTGAGGAGTTCAGGGTGGATATACAGTTTAGACTGAAAGGGGGATGGACGAGATTTAATTGGAAAGGGGGTGGGGGAGAGGGGGCGGGGAGTTTGGACAAAGGTGACTGTCGCCTTTTCAAACACATTTTAAATGCGCTAATCAAACATATGCAAGAACACTTGCTTGTTTTGTTAAACCCAGTATGTGTGTCTTTTGCCAGCTGAATGCCATGAAATGGTTGAATTCTGGGTGAATTATTTTTATACATCGTGTCCACTGCTGATGTTTACTGTAAGCCTTTTTTTTAAAAAATGAATTTCATTGAGTCATGTTTCATGTCAGCATGCTGGATTATATACTAAATCAGGATACGTTAGATGAGATATTCTTCTCTTCTAGATGAATAGATGAATATTATAGTGTAGTATGATATGTGTAACAGATTCAGCCAAATGATTTCCATACTATAGTTCAGGTCCCGATCTACTGTCAAATGTTTGGTAACCCAGCTTGGTCTGAGAGAACAAACTCCTCTTACCGACTTAACACGTAACTCGCTGTCATTACTGATCGACGCCCTGTAATCTGCCCTCTGTGAAACTACAATTTTAGACACCACAAACAGCATGCACTGCGGGCACCAGCAACAAAATGGTGGCAGGCAGGAATGGTTCAGCGTGCCCAACTGAAGGCTTACAAATGGCACCTCGACCTCCCTCATCGTGACTGAGCAGCCGGCTATAGAGAGATATGTATTTGATATTCCCAAAATGCTAATCGGGTCCTCCACATCATTATGCTGCATTAGGAGCTCAGAGCCTTAATCAGATTTTATTGAAATACCTTCATGACACAGTTAGTTCTCCTGTGTCTCTCCAATGGTAAAACACTGGCTCAAGCAGCCCCCAGTGAACAACAGTGGGGATGACAAAAAAAAAAAAAGGGCAGAGTGATGGATGGATAGATGGATGGATGAGGGAGAAGGGACAGAGAGAGGGAGGAATGGATGGATGGTCTCGTCCAATCTTAATCTCGAAAACCTTTAGCCTGGAAGGGAGTGTTAGAGAAAGGGTGTCACATGACAGACAGAGAGACTGCTCAGACCTGGAGCTACCCAGTCAAGACTCTGTCACTGCTGCTCATTCATTTGTGGAGCTCCAGCTTGGAGGCGAGTTGTATCCAGATGTATATTTACATCTTTAATAGGTGTTTCAGTGTGTAATTAAAGGCTCTTGAGTTTGTGAAGGCATTTTCAAGACTTAAAATAGATTCCAAAGACTTAGTGCTGCTACTTTATTTATTTTACACTGATCTCATCAGCTTCTCGAAACTTCCCCTTGTCATGACCTGCAGACATGTTCACCCATAAACATACCATATAGAATATTTACAAGATTATTTTCCTTAACTGGCGTGAGGTATTTCTAAAGATTACATTTCTCCTAGCTTCCCTTATGTGTCTCACATGTCCGGACTGATTTCAGGAGTGCTATCGTAAAAACTATAATCACTTGATTTTAAGCTCATAAACTGCTTATGAGTCCTGAATGTGTTGATTAGTACATCTTATGGTTGAAGATGAGACAGGCTGAGACACAAAATTGCTTTATGCAGGAGTCTGTCTGCGCCTATTACGCCTCTTAAAATCCAAAAGACAGTTGGCAGTTTGGCTGTCGATCGGCAACGAGAGTTAAATGTAACTCACAGTTGCACTGGTGGAACAATAGGCATCGATTATGGACGACTTGAGTGCGTAACAGGTAGAGAACAAGCTATTTGTACATCTGTCAGATATGTAGTTGTTATGTGTATCTGTGCATATTCTATGCATCATTTGTCTGGTCGGTTATTTGGTTCCGTGTTCTTCCCCGACAATGTAGAAGCCACACATGAAATTTACTAACTATGTAGTCATTGCTGTACAATATACGATTTATTACTACGCATGTGGTTGTTCCTATACAATGTTCCTTGCTATTACTGCTGATTTTTTGGATACATGCTTTTTTAAAAGGAAGAATTAGTAGTAGTTTTTCAACTGTCTTTTTAGTTTTTATCAATGAAGCCTTGTCCTAGTATGATAGTATATTTACAATAACTTTGTGTCATCTGTATGAGATAAGAATTGCTCATCTCTCTCTCTCTCTCTTTCTCTCTCCCTCACTCTCTCTCTCTCTCTCTCCCCCTCTCACTCTCTCTCTCTCTCTTTCTCTGTCTCTTTCCTTTTGTTTCAGTCGTGACAGTGACCTCTCTACGATCATCTCCAACCTGCATCACACCCGACAACACGGCATGCCAGAGGGGCAACCCTGTTCAGACGTAACCCTCGCCTCCTCACACACAGGTAGGCTACGCCTCCACTTTGGCAGAGAGAGAGAGCGAGAATGGATAATTACTGCACGCCTACCGCATAGACACATGTTAGGTGTCGTATGTATCAGAAAAAGTGCTGCAGTGCCACAAAGGATTGTTTGTTTGTTTGTTTGTTTGTTTTCAAATAGATTTATTGTATTTAACAGAAAAATTATGTGTTTGTGAAAACATTAGAGTTTGCTCAATTGCTCCTCCTCTTTGATTCTCTCTCTCTCTCTCTCGCTCTCTCTCTCTCTCTCTCTCTCTCTCTCTCTCTCTCTCTCTTTCTCTCTCTTTCTCTCTCTCTCTCTCTCTGAGCATTAGGATGTTAATTGTGTCTAATTTTCGTGATAAGGGACAGTAAGTTCATCACTCATCCTTAGTTCATTACTTAGTGTGCTGTCTTTATTTCCCTTCACCGGACAGGTTTGCCCTTAGTCTCAGTTGAGATAACCACTCACAGTAAATTACTTTATTTATGTGTGCTAATCCAAACGAGAGCCATAATATCTGTCTTAATATGAAACTACATGTTTCTAATGAATCAGTAATTAAAAATCGAAAACAAACATTGCTGGGAACCAAGAGGTGACAGTTTATGATATATACGAAACGCAATCATATCATTATGTTTACGAGCTTCCTCAGTAAATAAAATATCTGTCAAGGATATTAGTGTTGGTTCTGTTGGTTAAGTGTTCACAAACATTTAAATCATAGATCACCTGGAGACGTTTGTCACTAGTGTTACATTTTACCAAGGCAGTCAAAAATAATAATTAATAATAACAATAATAATTTGGTTGATTTATAGAGACTTAATTTAAAAAAAATGTGTGTGTGTGTATATATATATATATATATATATATATGTATATATGTAGTTGTATTGCTAAGAGTTCATCTTAGACTTAGTTTAATGCAGGTTAAAAGGACATGTATTCTGGCTGACTGATCAAGACTATGGACTGAAGTATGGACTGAAAATGACCAATACTGACTGAAAATGACCACTGAGCATGGGGGTTAGCTGTTTGTCTATATCTGTGCCATATGTGGAGGTATAGCTCTTGGAATCCTATTACAAACAGTGGCATCAGTTCAGCATGATTAAATCCAGATTTTCTGGGTTTCCCTGACCCTCTAACTAATTGTCCAAAAGATAAATCATCTGAAGCAGCAAATCACCTTTATTGGACTGGATGTTTGGACTGGACAAGAGATCTAAGGGCTGGATTTTAAAAAGACACATTTAATCTCTCCTAATCTTAATTGAGAAATCTCAATTAATTGTAAGCTTAATTGAAGAGGACACAAAAGGATGAGTCGGGGAGTCACCCTCGGTGGTACTGAAGACCAAAATCTGTCAGTTTGAGCATTAAAGGGAGATTTCAGAGCCGGTTTAAGCAGCTCGCCCCATGTCTGTAAACAAGTCCAATCCGATCACCTGGTGCCTCTAATTCTGTCTGCCAGTGAAATTAGAGTGCTGCCACCCTAGAGGAGCGCAGGACAGACACAGGGGAAGTGTGTCTTGTATTACTGATAATGAAATTAAGTGAAAGACCACACAGCATAGGGATATGACTATCTTGAGGAGACATTTGAAATAAGTAGAATTTATTTGTGGCTAAGGTCAAATAGTTTTTTTTTTTTTTTTGGTATTCAGTGTGTTTTCACTATTGTGATGTGGTGCAAAGCAGTGACTGTTTGGTTGTTTCTGAACACATACGCAGCTTTGTCTCTGAGTTCATAACCAGCGTCAAAGGCTGGCCCAACTGTTCTTTTTCCATGTTAGACTAAGAGGCTGAGTTGGCTTTCGTAACGCCACTTAGTCTCTTCCACTTCCTTTTAAGTCTGATTTCAGCAGTGGGTCTGTGGTTGGGGGAAGAGGGAGAGAGAGAGAGAAAGAAAGAGAGAGAGAAATGAGTTGGAAAAGTGGAGGAGAAATGACTGAGCGGAGTGCTGTATGGTATCAGGGGAGGGCAGACGGCGGCGGTGGAGTCGCGACAGGCGGAGGGGAAAAGGGAGAGAGCTGGACGCTTTGCCGAAGAGGGCCGTTAATTAAATCTGAGGGACAGACATGAGAGCTGACCCAGGCGTCAGCCGTAGCCAGCAACCGAGGCGGCCCCCTGCTCCCGCCGAGCGGCCGTGCTGGCCCGGGGCAGCCGGGGGAGGGGGGGGGGGGGGGGGGGGGGGCTGGGGAGGGCGAGGAGCGGCGGGGGTGAGAGAGGGGAGGGGTTGGGCGCCTGCAGATCGTCTGGCTCCCTGTGTAGACTCCTAAACGTGGCTTTGCGGTCAGACCAGAGACTCTTAATAGGCGTGTAAGGTGTTTTTGCTCGCCTCTTTTCTTTTCTTTTCTTTTTTTCCTGCTTTGTACGGACGAGAGTATCCTGATATTGTTTCTGATATGTGTGTATATGTGTGTGTGTGTGTGTGTGTGTGTGTGTATGTGTTTGTTTCCGTGTGTCTTAGTGACAGAGAGAGAAGGGGCATAGCTGTTTATTCTGTAAAAGAACTGGAGTCATTCCCTGTCTGCAGTCTTTAGAGTGAGTTCTGTTCTCCACACATGTGGTTTAAAATGTTGTGTATGTACAGAGAGCACTGTAGTCAGCTTGGCTGCAAATGAATTGTTTGTGGTGTTTATGTTTTTTTTCCCTAGAATTACCCTCCCCCTACATCTAGTAGCCAATTTGCCCTCCTTCTCTCTCTGTCTTTTTTTTTCCATACTCCCTCCCTCTCCCTCTATTGCTCTTCTTTTTTCCCCCTGTCCCTGTTTCTTTTTTTTTTCTGTTCTTTTGCTGTGTCTTCACCCCCCCCCCCCCCCCAACCACCACCACCGATTTCTCCCTCTCCATTCTTTCTAACCACCCTCTTCTCTCTCCCCTGCCCCCCCCCCCCCATTCCCCCTTTTCCTCTACCTCCCTCCCCCCTCTCTTTTCCTCCCCTGAGGCGCGCTGCGGGAGAGTGGCAGTAGTCGGAGGCGGAGCAGCATCCTCTGGACTAGCGGAAGCGCCACACTCCTTTTCCCCCCCGTAGCCAATCAATGGCAGCCTTTCAGGCACGGCAGAGCCCTGCAAACAGGGGGATCAATAAGTTATTAGCACCATTCTGTCAGCTGTAATGTGGAGATTGATCGGAGGCCGCGGCTCCGGCGCTCCGCCCGCCACTTCTCCAGCCTGATAAAGATGACAGATTAAGGGAATAAGAAAAGGGAATTAAAGAGTCTGGCCAGTCTGAGCTGTCAGGGGCCAGGAAAGGAGGGAAGAGGAAGAACGTGAGCAGAGAAGGAGGAAAGATTAGGGGTCGGTTGATGTTGCATCCTTCCAGTTTTTTACACCCCCCCACTGTTTCGCTCTATTCTCTTCCTAACTCTTAACCTTCTCTATTTAAGTGATTGACCCCAACTCTGTCTCATCTCACCTCCTTTTAAAACATCAAATAACTGTCACAGTAAAGGTTCTCCTTTTTCAGAGTCAGCCCGACTGGAGCTTTCTCATTTTTTCTAGTTGGTTGGAAGCGGAAAGAGATGGTTTTTCACACATGGAGGAGAGCGAGGCTGCTGAAGTCTTAGCAGAGCACCAGTCTAACCTGTCTAATGTGCAGTAGTGGAGGGAGCTACAGGTTTTGGTGTGTGTGGCACGGCTCTGAGACAAGGCTACTGGGTGGTAGAGCTGTGTGGTGTTAAATGGGAACATCAAGCGCTTTAAGAGGTAACGTTTAATTGGTATTAAAGGCTCTCCGTCTTTAAAATCTCTGGCCCACAGGCACCCGCTGGTAAGAGCGCTCCGTCTTCCGTTGCAAAAGCCGACAGAAAAAGAGTTCACATCATGATCTCCACCGTGTCTGTTTTTCCTCTCATTTTCAGTTTGATATATTTTCACCTGTTGTCTTGTCGTTGGAAAGAGTGAGTCATTTAGATAAGAAAAGTGTGGTCTTTTTGTGATGCCAAAACTGTATTCTGTCTTACAATACCCAATTTATTTATAAATGTTAAATTGCTAATTTATAAATGTTACAAATAAAAGCCTGATTTTGTGACTGAAATGGGCAGACACACGCGCACACACACATACAGACGCACAACAACAAATGCAAAAAAGGAAATGAAAAAAAAAAAAAGACAGTTTGTATATGGCTGGATATGGTGGATAAGATTTCATATGGTGTAGAGGGGCAGCTGTCGGAGTGTGTCAGTATCCATCTTCAGTTCTCTTGGTAGAGTAAAGATTTCCTCTGCAGGCTGGCGCTGAACCTTTCCTTTTGTCAGGCGCATTACTTCAGCAATACGGAAAGCTCTGAAAAGCAGACAGAGCCTCGTTTAGAGCCAAGTTTCCTCTCCTCTGTCTGTTTCTTTGCCATAGGCTAACAAACCCCCCAAAACCTTTTAGCCTTCGGTTTTAGCACAGAGTGATTCTAAACCTGCCTGCACCAGTAGGAACTTTTGCACCAGGGCAGATGGAATGGTTTTTGATTTGCATAAAATAACGCCAATCTGTGCTCTACTCAAAAAGATAACGTCTGTAGTTAACTCAAGTATTTTACTCATTTAGTCTGTGTGTGTGTGTGCGTGTGTGTGCGTGTGTGTGTGTGTGTGTGTGTGTGTGTGTGTGTGTGTGTGTGACATAATTTGCATTCACGACATTTCTGGTTACTCAGGGGCTTTTGCTATGGCAGGAGATTTGTGTGTGTGTGTGTGTGTGTGTGTGTGTGTGTGCGTGTGTGTGTGTGTGTGTGTGTGTGCGCGCATGCATGTGTTTGATTAGAGATTCTGAGTGTGAGCGATGGTTGAGCTGAACAATGGAGGGAGGCTGTGGAATAGGAGAAGATGAACCCTGAGGCAGGGACAGCGTGGGCAGGATGAGAGAGCAGGAAAGGACAGGGCCCATGGTGGGTTGACTGGAGGACTGATATGTTTCTGTAGTCCTAAACGTTAGAGCTGCAGATAGCTGTGCACTGAGCCTTGTGAGAGAGACACTACTCCAAGACTCATAGCCCTCTACAACTTGGCTGACCACATCGATCTGAACAAGACATTTCTGTATTAGTCTTTCATTCAGATGTTTATTCAGTACTTAATTTCCTGGTTGTGATTTTACAAAGAGAATTCTCACCTCTGATTTTGCCGGTCTCAGAGTTTAAAGTTATGTGTTTATATATAAAATATAGCTCTCGGCGGAGTGCTAAAAGCCAGAATAAGCAGAAATCATGTATACCTCAAAACAGGGAATACCTTAGTTTTAGAGTGTTTGTGAAAAAGAGAGATGGTCAGATAGAGAGAGTGAGAGAAGGAGGGAGTAAACGACTGTCCTTGGGCAGAGGGGGGAGGAGAGGAGAGATGATTCAGAGCCATTAGAGAACCTCTCTCTCTCTCTCTCTCTCTCTCTGTCTCTCTCTGGAGCGGGATAGGGAGTGCTCCCCTCAGAGAACACATCAAACACCATCATTACTGAACCTTGTTGTTCACAAAAACCCTCCCAGACCTTGCTACACCTCTACAAAAAACCCTTTTAAGCAAAAGCTTGCGTTTCTCTCCCTCTTTTTAGCGAGGCATTGAAAGGCTGTTGGATAAAACAGTGTGGTTTAGGTTTATGTGGCATTTTGTGTAGCAGATGTTCCTACATGATCATAAATGTATGAAAAAAATGTCTGACCTGGAGTGGACTTTTTTATGGCTGTTTTTATTGAAACAGGAAGTATCTCTCTGATTATGATTATGATAATGGTTTGGGATAGATTATTAATCTTAAGTTCCTGAAAAATCGAAGTCTATCGGAAGTTTCCACTAGAATATTGAATCAAATACATTGAGTATATGTGTGTGTGTATGTGTGTGTGTGTGTGTGTGTGTGTGTGTGTGTGTGTGTGTGTGTGTGTGTGTGTTTGTGTACTATGTTTTTATTATATTCTATGTACCAAATGTCACCATGATTAATTAAATATCTGAGAAGTGGTGGTTTTATGGGGATAGCTGCTGGTCCCCACAATTTTAATTGTCTTTTTTCCCTTAAAGATATTATGTTATTGGTGAAACAACAAGGGTTAAAATATATCTTTGACTGGTGTTAAGATTAGGGTTGATGGTAGGGTCAGGGTTGGGTTATTACTCTTTAGTTACAGTAAAGTGGGAGTCAGTGGGAATTCCCCATGATATGAATACAAATGTGTGTGTGTGTGTGTCTGTGTCTAATTGGACTGTTGCGTTTGGGAATCAGTTTCTTTCTCTGATCTGTGATGATGGTCTATTTCCTGTGTAGTGTAAAGATGCTCTCTTCAGGTGAGCTTTATAGCGCCGTGGGTTTAAATGATCGAACCGCTCCACTGAGGGAACACTAGGATAGGAGGATGGTCTGTTCAATTGTGTGTATGTGAGGCGCTCTTTTAGAGTTGTAGGTTTGCACACACGGTCCACTAAAATGAGGATGCTACCCTTGATAAACACAACAGACAGACAAGGGGAGAATGCAGAAAAGGCTTGTGATGTGCACGCAGTGCTGTAAACATACAAACGGAGGAGCATGAGTCTCAGAGAGAGGAAGATGTGGCTTTATCTGCAGTGTGAGGGAAGAGAGAGAGAGAGTGAGAGTGAGAGAGAGAGAGAGAAATGACAAACAGCCTCTTCCTTCCTGCTGGCATGCTGCACCATGCACTCAGCGCACACACCCCCCCCCCCCCCCATGGTTATTAGCAGGATATTGATTTGAGATGTGTTTTGGGGGGGGGGGTGAAATCGTACACGAGATTCTCTCCTAACTGAGGCGCTGCACGGCGGACCTGCAGACAGCCTCAACTCTCTCTCCTAGACCACAATAGGTGGAGAATGAAAGCAAACCCACAGGGTAAGAGGTGAGAGTGAGAGGGAGAGAGACAGAGAGAGAGAGAGAGAGATAGAGAGACCGAAAGACAGAGAGAGAGAGAGGTAGTGGCAGCGAGGGAACAAGAGAGTGAATAAGAGAGAGAAAAAGACAGAAAGAGGGAGGGAGAGAAAGAGTGAAAGAGAACTAAAGGAAGTAAGAGATTAGCAAAAGGACGAAAGCATTACATCAAGTGCAAACGGTACGAAGGAGGCAGAGCAACAAAGGAGGGAAAAAGGGAGTCTCAGTTTTCTGATGAAACAAGGACACAGCCAAGGTTGTTCTGTTCTTTCCTGCAGGCTCTTGTCTGCTTAGACATTGCAGGGGCTTCTTATAACTTTCAGCCTAGCCAAAAGGAACAGGGGGTTGTGTAAGCAGAGAGAGACGGGCAGAGAGAGAAAGACAGACAGAAAGTGAGAAAGAGTGAGCGAGATTGGTGGAGATTGAGATGGTGGAGATAGAGAGGTATGTGTTAAAATTGTAGCAAGAGGGTGTGTGACAAGGAGAGAAAAAGAAAGAAAAAAAAAACAAAAAAAAGGAAAAGAGAGAAAGAGGCTGAAGGGACTGAATCCTCCTCTCTGCACGTGCTTGAATAAGAACCAGATCTGTCATCCTCCCAGGCTCAGGGCCTGTCACATCTCCTCTGGCAGAACCAGCGGCATCTTCACTACCCACCAGCTCCCTCTCCTCTCACAGCGTCAGCATGTACGCAGGTACAGAAGGCACAGAGAGCCAAGCCGGCCTCGCTCCTCTCTGCCCTGGCTTCTGAACGCTCTCAGCTGGGACTGACCGCCACTTCTTCTGCTCCTCTGTTTACAGATGACATTTTAGGCAAGAGGAGATCCTACTCCCCCAACAGCAGCAGCGAGTGCCCTACTGAGAGCAAGAAGTCCCGCAGTGTTTCTCCTAAAGGTAAGGAGCCCCCTTCTGGGGAAATATGGGTCTTCAGTATATACATATATATATATATATATATATATATATATATATATATATATATATATATATATATATATATATATATATATATATATACACACACACACACACAGTATGTGTGTGTGTGTGTGTGTGTGTGAGAGAGAGAGAGAGTGTATTTGTGGGAGTGATCAAGGACCATAGCTTGGTGTGGTCAGAGCTGTTTAACCTTAAAGCGTCAATTAGAGTAAGCGGCCAAAAGGGTTAGATAAAGTGATAGGGAGGTGGAGGAGGAGGGCAGGTTCTCTAATTTCACTGAGAGATGGAGGAGAGGAGGGGCGGCTGGAAGGAGGTGCCTGTTTAGTGGAAGCACTGACTTTGACATCTCCACCCCTTGTCCTTTACTTGCTCTCTTACTCTCTCATTCTCTTATACACACACACACACACACACACACACGCACACATACTTGTGCGAACAGCACGCGCGCACTCACATACACACACACACAAATACACAAAGCACACATGCACATTTATGTGCAAACACCGCAGGAAATATATATGGACACACACAAAATGCATCCACTTAGAATGACATAAATGTAAACACAGGCACACAAATTATTGTAAACGTACACACATACACACCGCTCAAAGATTCAAACTTTCTGTCTCGGTCTCTAAATAAACACTCATCCATACATACTCTACCCGTACACACACATTAGACATGCAGAGAGAGAGAGAGGGAGAGAGAGAAGGTGTGTGGGGGGAGGGGTGTTGCCATGGGAGGAAGTTATTGAAAGGGAAGTGAGGCTAGAGCTCCTGTTGTGTGTGTGTGTGTGTGTGTGTCTGTGAGAGAGTGGTAATGCCCTGTCAGAAACAGCATCCCTGGTAGGACAGGGATTAAAATACAAGGCACAGAAACGCCTGTTTGTTCTATAGAACATGCTCAGAAGTGCCCTTTAAACAGTGTGTTACAAACCTCCTTTTGCTCCAGGGCTTTCAAAATGTGGCCCATTTTCGGATGGCTTAGTTTGGCACCTTAGTTTGTCACATTCTCACATAGACTGTAAATTTCTGTGTTGTTTGTCATGCACTGAAAGTTAGGTATGTGTAGTGGAGCTGTGTATTGCCATTATTATAGCGGCATTTGTGAATAATTATGTAAATGTTGTTATGAAACGCATATGGTATTGGGTCTATGTTTAGTTTGGTATGGGTTGTAAGAGGTCTGTGAGCACTGTTCTCTAAGTCAGTTTACTCTCTGTGCAGTGCTGTTTCAAACTGGACTGCGGATATCTCAACTTCAGTATCGCTCTCTCTCACCCCTTACAGTCAGGAGTTCTTACTGTCTCAGATGACAAGGGAATGACAGCTAAAAAGATACAGTTAGAATCTATTTCTTGCTCCCCCCCCCCCCCCTCTCTCACACACACACACAGGCATATACACTCACACACACACACACAGTGGACACTTAGTTTGGTGAGTGTTGGTGGGAAGGCATGCTCTTGTACACCACAGCAAGCAGTTTAACCCCCGCCCCTCCCTACACTCCCTCTCTGGAGGGGCACAAATCACATGCATGTTCGCCCATGGCAACAGCCCACACGCCACAACTGGGACAGCGACGCATACCCTAGCACAGATCCAGCGCCTGCCTCTCAGATTTAGGTTAGCTATTCAACAACCTTGTCCAAAGAGAGCGTGTGTGGGGGGCGAACTGAGAAAGATACAGAGAGAGAGAGAGGGAGAGAGAGAGAGAGAGAGAGAGAGAGAGAGAATAAGAGAGTGAGAGAGAGAACAGAGAACACACTCTGGTCATGCAATGTACACATGACATATTTCATTTGTGTTCATTTGTTTTTATCTTTTCTTTTTTCCTGGTTAACCATGAGGGGAGGACACAGTTAAGAGTAGTGTTTGTTGTTTACAGAGACTGAACACACAGTGTTTCTGAACATCACATATTCCCTTCAGCAGCATCTGACCACAAGATTACATGGATACTCGCAGAGTATTTGTGTGTGTGTTCGTGAGTGTTGCTGTTATTGCTTCTTAGCTGGGTCTTAATGACTTGAGTGATTACGGTGGGTGTGTTTTGAAGAAGTGTTGAAGATTCACAAATGATATCATTTCATGCTATGCTAAATGACATTTGTGCTTTTGTATTCATTAGCTATTCTTTATCCACATATCTGTTTTTAAGGCTCTGCTGTAACTTCATCTCCTCTGACCTTTTGGCTCTTCTAGAGGCACTAACACACACTCTTACACACATTTGACATTCTGTATATGCTAACTCTCTGCTACAGCTAATTACTGTGGTACTATATTAGTATGGGTTTAGAGTACTGCTGATCTAATGTCTTTTGTCTGTGATTCGCATTTCCACCCAAACAACACTCTGTGCGTGTGTGTGTATATGTGTGTGTGTCGTATGAAAGACAAGCTGCTGTCCCTGTGTAAAGCTCCCTCCACAGACACACACCTGGTGAGGGAGCAGTCCTGGGTACATCAGGTTTTACCTTTAATGACTAAAGCAGACAGAAAATCCGCTATGAGTAGGACTTATCACACGCTGAGCAGAGGGAAGCAGAGATACTACCTGATTTTGAGCTGGAAAATCCAGACTTTTTTACCCTACTGTGGCAGAGTGGCTACCCCCCGTGGTGTAGGCAGACAGGAAAATACAGACGCAGTCTCCCAAACCTTAAACTGGCATAGATACATAGACATAAAAGAACGTGGCATTCAGAGAAAACCATACACAGAGATGCATTCTCCCTCTCTCTCTCTCTCTCATACACACACACACTCACACACACACACACACACACACACACACAAACACCTGAAGGCCCCTGGGTGGATTATCTGGTGCTTGGTGGAGGAGACAGAGACGGCGCTGCCTCCCCTCAACCCCCAGCCCACCTCCCCCAGCCAACCTCCCCACCGCCTCCACTGCCTCGCTCCTGCTCGCCTGCCTGGGGCCAGGCTCAAGTTTCAATGAGGAGGGTAAAAATATCCCTCCTCCTCTCCACTCCACCTCCTCTTTTCCCCCGTCCCCCAATACAGACTTGGGTTACTCCCATCTTTTCCTTTCTGCTCCAGACCGTAGCTCAGCACCGGAGAGCTGAGGATGAAAGCTGCAGACTGATTTCAAATTTTCTTTATTCACTTCCTCACAATGGACAGAGATTCACACCGATACGCACGCTGGCTCGCTCACTCACCCATTGTCATGGGATTCTCACTCTAGATTCACACTTACTCATTCACTCACTCACTCACTTGCAATGGGCACTGTTTCGTTTTCTCTCACTCTCTGAGTCTCTAACCCACTAAGAGTCCAGCCCTTCTCTACTGTGCAGTAGGCTGGGGTCAGAGGTCGCTCACAGCCTCTTTGTGTTACCTGTCTCACTTCATGTTGGCACGATACAATATAAGACATCTGTCTCTCTCTCTCTCTCTCTCTCTCTCTGTCTTTGTGCCCTTCCAGAAAACTCTCACACCCCTGCATTGGAGCAGGCCAGTCACATGACCCCTGAGGAGCACTACAGGCGGATGATGTCAGCTCTGAATGAGCATGGCTCCTACGAAGAGCAACAGCAGCGTCTTTACCAGCTCGCCAACAACATGGGTGTCTCAAGCCACGGTGAGTGTGTGACACCAGTCACACAGCCAGTGCCTTCCCTCCAGTATGTGTCCGTGCGTTTGCTTACAGGTTAGATCATAGGAACTAAACTCATTTAACATATGTTTTTATGTCCTTTCGCCCAAGCCAATCAGGGTACGTTTGTATATGTAAGGAAAATCACTTTATCTTGTTGAAGAAGTGATGCAATTAGTGTTCCCAGAGGTTTTAAGAACGAGGGGAAGAGACTAGAGTTTTCTAGTGTATTCTGTGGTTCTAGTAGTGGATACTGCTGACAATTCTATTTACAGCCCCGGCCCACCCAATGTCAAAATGTCAGTTTGAGTGATCTGTGAGTGCCTCGGCACACAGTAGTAAATAACACTGCCATTGGAGCCTGAGGTTTGTCAGATATTGATTTGGGCTCTTTGATTGGCTGCAAGCCAACCCTCTAAATTATCAATACCATGGAAACGACAAGCACGCCAACAACCCCGACCCCCCGTTCCGTTTTCTTTTGATTGTTTGTTTGTTTGTCGGTATAGGAATGAAACATCAAAAGATAAGTAGGGAGGAAAAAATCTGTCCACCCATCTCACGTATCCCCTTTCTTTTAGCAGTTTATATCTTACACACAGGCCCGTAAACTCACAGGACATTTATTGTTAACCTCTTTGACGTTTTTTTGTTTGTTTGTTTTTTTTATTATTATTTTTTTTTTTTTACATTAATTGCCACAAGCTTTTACGACCTCTTGCAGTAGCATAAATCTAATCAAACTCACATCCACGTGGAATCTGAGTACGCATTGCTTTAATTTTTATTTGATCAGTAATGATTTTTAATTGCAGGCTGCAAATCCAAGGGGCGAGCACCATAAACTTTTTAATTGCCCCTCTACTGCATCTGTGAGGAATTAGTGCCGTCGTTGGAGTGTTTGTTGGATTTTTAATTTTTTTTTTAAAGCCTTTAGTGCAGCGTTAGCTACCATAACCCTGTTTGAAAGTTAGCTGGGTTTAAACTGTGGTGCATTGCAGTTTCAGGCTCCTCCACAGTCCATGCTTTACCCAGTGCTGCTAAAATCTCACTCTTTCTTTTACCCAGTGCTGCTAAAATCTCACTCTTTCTCTTACCGCCCATTGACTCCTCAGCTATTCCTCTTTCTTCTCTTCCCCTCCTTACAGTGAGACTCCCTCCCTCTGTCCTTCCCTTTCCTCACTTCACACATAGAGTGTGACAGACACAAAAAAGTGGAGAGAAGTAGCAAGCAAGGAGAGAGAGAGAGAGAGAGAGAGAGAGAGCGGGAGAGAGAGAGTTAAAAAGAGAGAGAGAAGAAGAATGAGGATCCTCTGCTCCTTGTTTCCGTATGAATATTACGTTGTCTATTTGATCTGTCAATAGAACCATGGAGAATAATGTCAGATGTGTCGTTTTATAACTCGTGCCATGCGGAGCAAGCTCCTGAAGCCGCCGGGTTTTTTTCCACCTTCAGGAATGTGAGTGTGATGACTTGCCCGTGCAGGTTGATCTCATAAGCCAATGATAAGGCCATGCCAGGTGGGCACCGACAACACGGTTGGCTGCCAGGTCTTTTATGGGCGTAATATTCGTTCTCACTTTTGCACCCAGCCGTTGTTGTGAGTATGTCAGTAAACATTTTTTTTCTCTCTCTCTTTGACCAGCTTTCGGACTTTTCTTCTCTCTCAGTTGACACGGTGTCACAAATTCACTATATCACACGTACTTGTAATAAAACCCTATAGACCATAAAGTTTTTATGTAATTTAGCTGCAGTTTCCAATTTAGCTTAGGAGATTTTTTGCTTTGGTATAGCACTCAAGAAATTCAATCCATCTGTCTGCCCTTAAAATTCTTTCTCGTTTTTTTTTCTGTTTTTTTGTTTCTTGAGCACAGCTGAATTTATGATCTTGTTTGTTTTCACTCCTGTTCCATTGCTCATGCTTTGGTGGTTTTTGTTTTTTGGGGCTGAGTTTTCAGGGAAACCTCTCTGGCATAAGAAAGCACAAGCCCCAGCTGGATTTCTTCACCACCCTGTCTCTCAACAACTCCATCCCTCTCTCTCTCTCTCTCTCTTTCTCTCTCTCTCTCTCTTCCCTTCACTATCTTTCCTTGTTTTAGACCTCTATTCTGCTTTTCTCTTTTTTATCCGTGCCTTCATCATGCCTTCTCCCTTCCATCTTTCCCTGATATGTACGTATGTGTGTGTGTATGTGTGTGTGTGTGTGTGTGTGTGTGTGTGTGTTTGCTGGCCTTACAAAAGCATTGGATTCTGTACTGTAGAGGATGTGAATAGCCCTGTGAGGGCCCCTTGACACTAACACGAAACCGAGCCAGACCCCTCTGACCCCCCACAGTCCTCTCCCCAAGCTTCCCTCCACATCCCCAGACCCCTCCATGCACAGGCCTGCTTTTATATTCTTTCTTTTTTTCTTTTTCTTTCTTTCTTTCTTTTTTTTTTTTTGCTTTGCCCCCCATCTTTTTTTTTTTTTTTTTTTTACTCCTTCTCTCCCTCTTGCAAGAGTCCCTGCAGAGCATCCTTTCATGTGTTTGAAGTAGAGGCCCTGAAATGAAAGGATGTGAAGGAGGCAAGGGTCGGGAGGGTGGTGTGTGTGTGTGTGTGTGTGTGTGTGTGTGTGGGTGAAGGGGGTGGGTGAAGGCTAAGGTGTTGTTCTCTGTGCTCCTTGGCCGTGAGGTGGCCAGGAAAGGCCTCTCTTCTATACCCCCTCCCCCTTCCAAATGCCCCCTTGTTGGAGAAAGACAGGGGTTGAGAAGAGGTAAGGGCTTTGGATGAGCTTTGCAGCTTTGCAGTTCCTGCCAACAATGTGTCTGTGCCACTCAGAGATCAGAATAATGAGAGATGGTTTGTCAGAGACATTTAGGAATATGTGTCAAATGGATTATTGGTCTGTCGGGGTAAACCTTTACCCACAAATACCTGTTTTACCATCCCAAGCTCATTCAGTCCTGCCAAACGCTGTGACACATTAGGGCAGCGTGTACCTGCCGCAAATGAGATTCATGTCAGAAGAGTTTCACGTCTTGGACTTCACATTAATACTTCTAAAGAGATGGCACAGAAAGGCTTTGAAAAAAGGACTAAAATATGGGGAGGGTCAGGTTGCCAGTTTGGTTAAGGATAAACTTTTATAGACATGGTTACAGTATAACTGGACTGGAGTTTCACAGAAGGTTCACTGAGGGCGAATGTTTTTGTTAGACCCTCCTGAATGAATGAGAGGACGTACCTAAGTTTCATTTTTTCATTTTTATTGGTTTCATACTGGTTACTGATTCATTAAAGTGAGACTGGCTATCACTCACAATCACTCTTCCTTTCTTGTCGTCCTCTCATCCCTTCTTTCGCTCTGTGTGCTATGCTGTATGGATGTGTGGTCTGCTCAGAGGTACAGCCCCAGGTGACCCCCTGTGCTGGCTTGTTCTTCTATAGATGAAACAGAATAATGTAAATATGGGCACCAGGCAGGACGAAACTTGGGAGAGGAGCAGTGGAGAGAGAGAGAGAGAGAGAGAGAGAGAGAAGAGAGAGGGTTCAGAGTCACTTTGAATTTCATCCTTTTTTTTTCTTACCATTTCTTTTCTCTACTAACACAGTGAGTGATGGAGAGACTTTTCTTTTTTGAATCTTTCTAGAAGGTTCTATTTCAATATTACCATCCCTAGTTACTGAGTGGAGTAGGGCTCCAGTTTGCGGGGCGCTGTTGTTCTCGCTCTCTGTCTCTCTCTCTCTCTGTCTCTGTCTCTCTCCCTCTCTCTCTCTCTCTGGCAGTTAGAGAAGGCTGTGTGCTGTCTGCCTGGTCCCCTGCAGGCAGAGCAATAAACAGATCAATACAGTGAGGCTCTCCGCATTAATATCTGTCGCGGCGCCTCTGACCCGATCGGTCAGCCTCACACGCCGTCCTCGGAAATGGCCGCTAGCTCCCACGGGAACCGTCTAATTAAAAAAGAGCCGGAGGAAAGAGGAGAAAGAGGCAGAGAGGGAGGGGGGGGGGAGAGAGAGAGAAGGCAGAGAGAAAGAGAGGGAGAAAAATGGAGGCAAGCACAACATGTTGGATGGATTTTCTGTTTAGCACCCTTTCATTAGAGTCCTTGTTCATTTTGTGACCCTGTTGGTTTGGCTGTGTGTGTGTGTGTGTGTGTGTGTCTGTGGGTACCTCTCCAAAAAAGCGGGGAGATATTATTAAGAAACGCGCCACCCCAACCAGTCACCTGTCTGCTCTGTTTTCTCTCAACAGTTTTTGAGAAGGAGAGGGAGAAAAAGAAATAATTACAGTGTGAGGAAAGAGTGAAAGAGGAATTCTGGATATTGGTTTTTCAGAATACATTTTTCAAGGCCACAAAAGGAGAGTTTTCTCCAAATATCCTTAACACATTTTAGTATCTGCTGAAAAGTGGTTTATAAATTTACAAGTAAATTTTCCAAACCTCCTAGTTTTCAACTCTCCCTCAGAAAAGCAGACAGACTGCTCCCTCCCACAGGGATTAAAACCCTAAACTTCCTCCACTTTCACACTGAGCTTTTTAACAGCAGGCATAAGCTGGAGAGACATACACTGGTGAAATTCCATACTGAATAACAGTTACACTGATAAAAGGCTTAGTGTACAAATTAAACATAAAATTCCTTATCTGTCCTACTGATTTTGTATATGATTTCACCTTATGCTATAGATATTATATGACACTGAGGAAGAAAATGCCAGAATGCTAGAATATCATCATAATGCCCACCCTCCATCTCCTGTTGTGATTATGTACATACATACACACACAAACACACACACACACACACACACACACACACACATGTATATTATATATTATATATATATATATATATATATATATATATATATATATAACATCACAATGACGCAACTGCTCCAAAGGACTGACCTTATCAGTGTTGTTAATGTAAAGAAAGCTTCTGGGATGGATTAGTAGGACTGGGTCTGGGCTAGGTTCAGAAGGACTGGCTCTGAGATAAATTAATAGGGCTCGATGTCTCTTGTAGAGCTGATGCGTGTGCGTCAGGAGACTTTGGCTGCTGTGAGGAACCCAGGAGCTATGGAGGCTCACCTGCCTTCTGCAGGCAGCTCATCCAGCCAGCGCCGCAAACAAGGCCTACCCCAGCACCGAGACGCCCACTTCTCCGAGAGGTATGAACTCACACATGCCCACACTCACACACAGAACAGTCTGACCTTCTAAACTGTATACAGTGTACTCATACATGTTTAAGTTCACTGTGCTATTGATTTTTAATGCAACCAGGAGATATAACAGGCTTCGAGCCTTTCGAAGAGTTGTTTCCATGGCCTTTGGCCAGAGGAGAGATTTTCCTGCTCTGGCTAACATGGGAATGACTCAACACGCACATATGGTTGTTCTCCTCATGACTCCAAATTGTGGGGGATGTTGAGTTTGAACGAAGTCCATGTGTGGATAAAATGCCCCCTCTTCGTTGAGGAAATCTCCCTAGTTCACTTAAAGACTGTGGTTACAAAGGGAAAAAAAAATCACAGCCTCTAAGATAACATGAATATTTTACATGAATAATGAACCCAACGTCTATTCTAATGAATACTGCATGAATGGAGGAGTGGGTGACTGTATCTGAGAGGGAATAAAAAAGAAAAGAAAAATTAAACCATGCCCTACTCTAAAGATGGGGATGGGGGTGGGGGGTGTTGGAAGAAAAAGGGGGAGAGAAATAGAGGGAAAAAATCTAGTTAATAGGCACTACCAGTGGGCATCGCTCCTTCTGTATCCCCTGTTCGATTTGATCTCGTCAGGAGGGTATTTATGGTGCTCAGAGGCTAGGCTGGTTGTCTAAGGCGACCCCCCCCCCACACACACACACCCTCCCTCCCCTTCCTCAACACTTCCCTCCTGCCTCCTCCCTCTCTACTCTCCTCCCCCTCTCAGTGAGGGCCCGTTGCTCCCGGCGCTCCCCTCCGCCTCCAAACAAAGCCCAGGCAGTGGGAGTGGGCGGGTAATTGCTTGTCGATTATTTATGTGGCGCGGGGAGCCGGAGGATCGATAATGGGCTGGCGAGGCGGGAGGAAGCGGGGCCGCCCGACGCGGGGGTGTTCCAATCCCAGCCCAGTGGCCTGCCGGGAGCGCAGCGTGCCTTTCTGGCCAGCCAGTCGGTGTAGCGCTCCAACGGCTCTGAATAATTAGCCACACAGGACCGGTGTATGTTAACTAGGGCTGCACGCTTCCCAGGTCGGGGGCGAGAGGAGGGAGGGAAGTGTGTGTGTGCTTTTTTTTTTTTTTTTTCTTGCTTACACACTCATACTCTCTCTCTCTCTCTCTCTCTCTCTCTCTCTCCCCTCTCTCTCTCTCCCCCTCTCCCCCCCCCCCTCTCTCTCTCATGTCCCGTTACTCTACTACTTTCTCCTCCTTTAACCATTTCTTTAATTGTGTTCTTATCTGCCTGGAACACTGGTAACTTGAAACCTTAAGCCGGAACTCCTTTTTTTCCCCTCATGCTCTTCCCAAACATCATTATACTGGAGGGCAGTAACGGACCCAAGCCTGTGTCATTGACTCTTTGTGACATTGTAAAAGGACAGGCACGGCTGCTCTGGCCCCCCATAAAACATTGACTCAGAGGGAACTGGACTAAAAGGGTGAGCCCGGAAACCATTCCTCAAGCTCACCTTTCCATCGACTCTCCATAATTGATTATCTGACGCCCAT